>NC_042616.1:185645194-186251403 GCF_901001135.1 Rhinatrema bivittatum
GGTTTGAGTGACAGCGTACCCATACTACCCGGTCCCTAGTCTTTTGGAAAAAAAAAAAAACCTGTCTTTTGCAAAGTTTGATCCTGCAGTTCATGCAATTCACCACCGGTAGCTTCAATCACTTGTTTTAAAAAAAAACCAAATCCTTGTCAACAGAACGAGCCACTGTTTTTCTGCCCTCCTAAGCTTGTATTTTTTTGGTTTTTTAAAAACAGAGTGGCTAGAAAAAAAGCATATTTCCTGCAGTTTTCCTGCCTCCTAAAAGCATACTACCGGCTCCGACATCATTAAAAAGGCATCAGGAGGTTCTAGGAGCGCATATTTCGGGACTTTTGTATTGTACTTCCGGTGAAATCATCAAAAACAGCCAGAGTCCATTAATACTGACATCATTAAAAAAGCGACAGGACCCTTTCTGATGACGTTTTAGGGGGTGTGTTTTTGGGGGGCGGTGTGGGGTGGACTTCCGGTGATGTCATACCCGCTACGTCACAGGGGGTGTGGCTTGGGGTTGGGGTGTGGGCGGGGTCGTCCGTGACATCATGGGGGGGGTTTTGGGGGTGGGGGGGGGGCTCCCCATTCACTTCTATTGGGAGGGGAGGAGCATCGATGGGGTCTGGGCGGGGTCTGGGGCGGGGCCAGGGTCGGAAGGGGTGTGGCCTGTGGTGGAAGGGGTGGGGCCTGGGGGCGTGGTCGAGGGCGGGATGAGGCGGGAGGGGCGTGGCTACACCTCCATTCACTTCTATGGGGAAGTGGGCGGGGCTTAGACCGGAAGTGAATGCTGATTGCGCATGCGAGAGGGGGTGGGGCCTGTGGCCAGAAGGGGTGTGGCTGGGGGCGTGATCGAGGGCGGGAGGAGGCGGGAGGGGGCGTGGCTACACCCATTCACTTCTATGGGAGTGGGCGGGGCTTGGGCGGGGCTTAGACCGGAAGTGAACGCTTGATTGGCTGCTGTCATCCTTATCTCACCTGTCAATCAGTTTGATTGATCGTTGTACCCATTATACTACTCTCCAGGGTAGCATTCTCTGAAATGCTCCCTGTTCCACACACAGGTCACCAGAGGCAGGAAGAGCTCCGGAGTCTCAATGCGTGGATTGAAACAATGGTGCAAAGAAGAGGGATCAGATTTTTAGGAAATGGGGAACCTATTGGGAAGGGGGGCAACGTCTTTTCTGAAGGGATGGGCCTCCACCTTAACCAGGGTGGCACCAGACTGCTGGCACTAACTTTAAAAAGGAGATAGAGCAGCTTTTAAACTAGAACAAAGGGGAAAGCCGACAGTCGCTCAGCAGCTCATGGTTTGGAGGAGAGGTATCTTCAAAGAATACTAATGATTGCATTAGAATTAGGGCATCCCGACAGTGAGGTTCCACTTATAAGAAAATTAGTGCAAGTGCCTGTAACTAAAAACTCATCTGAGCTGAAAAACTTCTAACTTATCCCTATCAATTAAAAAGCAGAATGAAAATACAAACAAAAAACAAACTTTGAAACGCTTGTATGCTAATGCCAGAAGTCTAAGAAGTAAAATGGGGAGAATTAGAATGTATAGCAGTGAATGATGACATAGACTTAATTGGCATCTCAGAGACATGGTGGAAGGAAGACAACCAATGGAACAGTGCTATACGGGATACAAATTATATTGCAATGACAGAGAGGAGCACCCCAGGAGGCGGTGTGTGGCGCTTTGTGTCGGGATGGCATAGAGTCCAACAGGATAAACATCCTGCATGAGACTAAATTCACAATTGAATCTTTATGGGTAGAAATCCCTTGTGTTGTCGGGGAAGGACTATAGTGATAGGAGTATACAACCGTCTCCACCTGGTCAAGATAGTGAGCATGATAGTGAAATGCCTAGAGAAATTAGGGAAGCTAACCAAATTGGTAGTGCGGTAATATTGGAAGATTTCAATTACTCCAATATTGGACTGGGTAAATATATCATCAGTACATGCTAGAGATATAAAGTTCCTGGATGGAATATAAATGACATTTTTATGGAGCAATTGGTCCAGGAACTGACAAGAGAGGGAGCAATTTTAGATCTAATTCTCAGTGGAGGACAGGATTTTGTGAGAGAGGTAAACGGGTGGTGGGGCCACTTAGCATAGTGATCATAATATGATCAAATTTGAATTAATGACTGGAAGGGGGACAGTTAGCAAATCTACAGCTCTCTTGCTAAACTTTCAAAAGGGAAACTTTGATAAAATGAGAAAAATTGTAGAAAAAATCTGAAAGGAGCAGCTACTAAAGGTAAAAAGTGTGCAAGAGGCGTGGTCATTGTTAAAAAATACCATCCTAGAAGCATAGTCCAGATGTATTACACACATTAAAAAAGGTGGAAAAAAAAGGCAAAATGATACCGTCATGGTTAAAAGGGGGATGTGAAAAAGCTATTTTAGCCAAAATATCTTATTCAAAAATTGGAAGAAGGATCCAACAGAAGAAAATAGGATAATGCACTAAGCATTGGCAAGTTAAATGTAGACATTGATGAGACAGGCTAAGAAAGAATTTGAAAAGAAGTTGGCCGTAGAGGCAAAACTCAATATCAAAACTTTTTTAAATATATCCAAAGCAAGAAAAGCCTGTGAAGGAGTCAGTTGGACCGTAGATGATCGCGGGTGGTGTAAGGGGCACTTAGAGAAGATAAGGTCATTGTGGGAAAGATTAAATTATTTATTTGCTTCGGTGTTTACTAAAGAGTATGTTGGGGAGATACCCATTCCGGAGAAGGTTTTCATGGGTATGATTCAGATGGACGAACCAAATCACGGGAACCTAGAAGATGTGGTAGGCCTGATTGATCAAAACTGAAGAATAATAATCACCTGGACCAGATATTATACATCCCAGTGTTCTAAAGGAAATAAAAAAGTGAAATTTCAGACCTATGAGGAAAAATTTGTAACCTATCAAAATCATCCATTGTACCTGAAGACTGAAGGATAGCTAATGTAACCCCAATATTTAGAAAGGGCTCCAGGGGTGATCCGGGAAATTACAGACCAGTTAGCCTGACTTCAGTGCCAGGAAAAATAGTGGAAAGTGTTCTAAGAATCAAATCACAGAACATATAGAAAGACATGGTTTAATGGAACAAAGTCAGCATGGCTTTACCCAAGGCAAGTCTTGCCTCACAAATCTGGTTCACTTTTTTGAAGGAGTTAATAAACTTGTGGATAAAGGTGAACTGGTAGATGTAGTGTACTTGGATTTTCAGAAGACGTTTGATAAAGTTCCTCATGAGAGGCTTCTAGGAAAAGTAAAAAGTCATGGTATAGGTGGCGATGTCCTTTTGTGGATTACAAATTGGCTAAAAGACAGGAACAGAGAGTAGGATTAAATGGACAATTTCTCAGTGGAAGGGAGTGGACAGTGCAGTGCCCCAGGGATCTGTATTGGGACCTTTAATTTTCAATATATTTATAAATGATCTGGAAAGAATACGACGAGTGAGATAATCAAATTTGCAGATGATACAAAATTGTTCAGAGTAGTTAAATCACAAGCTGATTGTGATAAATTGCAGGAAGACCTTTTGAGACTGGAAAATTGGGCATCGAAATGGCAGATGAAATTTAATGTGGATAGTGCAAGGTGATGCATATAGGGGAAAATAACCCAATGCTATAGTTACACAGTTAGGTTCCATATTAGGTGCTACCCACCCAAGAAAGAGATCTAGGTGTCATAGTGGATAACACATTGAAATTGTCGGTTCAGTGTGCTGCGGTAATCAAAAAAGCAAACAGAATGTTGGGAATTATTAGGAAGGGAATGGTGAAATAAAACGGAAAATGTTATAATGCCTCTGTATCACTCCATGGTGAAACTCCACCTTGAATACTGTGTACAATTCTGGTCGCCGCATCTCAAAAAAGATATAATTGCGATGGAGAAGGTACAGAGAAGGGCAAATAAAATGATAAGGGGAATGGAACAGCTCCCCTATGAGGAAAGACTAAAGAGGTTAGGACTTTTCAGCTTGGAGAAAAGATGGCTGAGGGGGGATATGATAGAGGTGTTTAAAATCATGAGAGGTCGGGGAGTCACGTGATGTGGTGATCTGGGATAGACGTGTCTGCCCCAGCTCCCAGGTGACCACCTCGAAATCTCTACTAATCTCTGGCATCCGCAGCTTTTAAGGCACATCAGGGCGTCTGTGAATTCTGGCCTATGAGTATCGATCGATATATGAGCAAATCGCCGGTCACCATGCCTCCCAAATTGGTGAAAAAAGACAAAGAAAAAGCTAAGCCGGGATGAGGAACAAAATGGCCGCCGCAGGGGAAAAACCGTCCGCTGGCCTAGCAGATGAAGAGGCGATATTGGGCTTTAACCAATGCGGTAAACTGTGGCCCTGGCTCATAAATTGGACAAGATTTCTGAACAATTGACTACGCTGCAAACGGCGCTAGCTGGAACTTCCCCGCGAGTGGAAACTTTGGAACTACGTGTGGGAGTTGTCGAAGATGAGGCGCTAGTAACGGTGGGGTAAGATTCACAAAATGGAAGGAAACAGATCCAGGCACAAGAAGATCGCATCGAAGATATGGAAAAACCGATCGAGGCGCAATAATTTGCGCTTCATTGGGATACCAGAATCTGTATCGGATATGGATCTGGTGGATCAACTCACCAGTGGCTTCCCTCAGCGCTTACATTCCAGACAGCTGGCTTCTTTAAAAAGTAAACGGGCCCCACCGACTGGGAATCAAGGCTGGCCCGAATCAGCGCACACGTGTGTGGTGATAGCCCGCATTTTGGACTTCGCGGATAGGCAAGAAGATCTGGGCAGCGTCCCGGAAGATCTCACCTCTTCAGTTTCAAAATGAACCAGTTCGCATATTTCAGATTTTTCAGCGAAAAGTCGCGGCGAAACGAAAGGAATTTGGCCCTGTGTGCTCACAGCTTGCAGCTAAACAAGTGCGGTTTGCGCTGCAGTTCCCCGCTAAACTACGCATTTCGCACGAGGGACAGACACAGGCCTTTGATTCTGTTCCTGAAGCGAAAAAGTACCTTCAATCCGCTCACCTCATGACACGAGAGGACGCCGGGGCGACAGCTTCATCTTGAGAAGCAGCGGCAGCCGATTTCTCGCGACACGTCCTGATGATTGCAGGTTCTTCTGCTGATGTGCGGGCCTGGCCCAGGCTAGCTCAAGGTTGCTTACAGTTTTCAGTTCAACTTGGTATCCTGGTGCGTTCCCGGGGAAATTGTCCGTGATTATAATGCAAACTCACAGCTGCAGTGGCGGCTTCTTTTCTTTTTTTTTTTCTCTTCTCAATAGACTTTGAGATACTAGCCCCGGGCGCGCCTTTTTTCTGCATTGATAAGATACTTCTCCTTTGGTTCCTTTGGAATCGTTTTCCAGTGGAGATAACTTTCTTTTTGATATTTTTGGATCGGATGCGGATCTTGACTTTACCTTGTTTTCTGATTAAGAGGTGGTCACCTGAACACATGTTTGGCTCCTACTCTCATTACTGAGAGATTTGAATGGTGTGGAGTGTATGTTGGGGGGGGAGTATAGGGCGGGGGTACGGGGAGGGCGGGAGGGGGGATTGGGCGCTCAGGGGAAATTTCAGTCCAACTGGCAGCGGGTGCGGGGGTTAATGTTTTGCTCTTCTTGGTTTCACTGCATTGTCCCTTTACTTGTTTCTTGCTCGGGGGATGTGCTCAGCTGGGAGCACTCCCTTTCCTGCATTGTTGTGCCTATATGTATAAATTGCTTTTCTGTGTCTTACCACTGGCACTAGGTGAATTACTTGAGCTGGAATGTTGCAGGGCTGGGTACACCGGTCAAACGGGAGAAAGTGCTAGCCAGGGGTCACAGAGATAAGGGGGATATCATCTTTCTACAAGAAACGCATATGGTAGATAGTGAACATAATAAATTGAAGAAATAAAAAGGGGTACTCTCAAGTTTTCTTTTCTTCAGGGTCCAGCAAACGAAATGGTGTTGCCATTTGAATCAAGGGCTCTGTTCCTTTTCAATTGGAAAAGCAATGGTCAGACACTGAGGGAAGGTACATAATACTTAAAGGTGTCTTGTATGGAGCCCCTATTTTACTAGCATCCATTATGGCCCCATAAATATGGATCATGGGTTTTTTGCCTCAGTTAGTGGCCCGGGGTTTCAGAGGCGGGTTCCGATTCTGTTATCCCTAGCTGGTGATTTCAATTGTTTGGCGGACCACATATGGGATAAATGTCATTAAGTCATACATCTCCATTGGGTAAGGGGAAGGGTATTTCCTTCTTATGTCGTAACATTACAGCTTGTTGATGTGTGGCGGGCGCTTCACCCTTCTGAAAGGGATTATACTCACTATGCTAGGGCCCATCCATCTAAGTCCAGAATCGATTATATACTAATCTCAGTGTCCCTGTTCTCTGCAGTTGAGACTGCGACGATCGGGACCTTGGCTATATCTGATCATTGCCCTGTATTCTGCTCTCTGGGTAATTCCACCAGCTGCCCCCCTCCTTGTTTCAATGGCGTATGCCGGAGTGGGCTTGCCACGGATACAGCTTTCAGGCGTTTTTGCTTGAGAGGTGGGAAGCAATATGTTGCGTATAATGGGCAACACATGGAGACTCCAGTCCTTTTCTGGGAAACGGCTAGGGCTGTTCTCCGTGGTGACATTCTTCAATAGGCTATTAGGGAAAAAGAAACAGCAGAACGGCTCAAATTTAACTTTGGAGCGGCAATTGAAATATTACAAAACTCAGTGGAATAGAGAGAACACTGCTCTTTGGGAAGCTAGATTTCGACAAACTCAGGTAGTTTTAAATGATTTATTACATCAAAAGGGCCACTGGAAATTTATTTTCCTTTAAACACAAGTTATTTTTACATGGCAATAAGCCTGGCAGGCTCTTAGCTGTCTGTCCAAAACAAAGACCCCTTCTAAAATTTATTTCTCACATTAAGAAACCAAAACGGCTCACATGCTGTCACCACGTCTGGAAATTGGGAGGGTGTTCCAAATTTTTATAAACAGCTGTATGCTGCGGAGGCCTCCAACGATTTTAATCAGACCGCCCTTTTTTCAGGATTTACAGTTGCCTGTACTTTCTGATGTACAACGGGACTCTCTTAATAGACCGTTACGTCATTGGAGGTAGCAAAAGTAATATCCGATCTCCATTTACATAAATCCCCGGGGCCTGACGGATTGACCTCCTTGTTTTACAAATCCCTTAGTGACCAGGTTGTAATGCCTTTGACCACACTCTTTAACAACATGAATCGCTAATGGGGTCTTACATGATACAATGAAAGTGGCAGCTATCACGATATTGCCTAACCTGGGAAGGATCTGGCAGAACCGGGGTCATACCGCCCCATCTTCTTTACTTAATCAGGAATATTAAAGTGTATGCCAAAAATCTTAGCAAACAGGTTAAAATTTGTTCTACCTGACCTTATTTCTCCTGAGCAAACAGGCTTTGTGTATGGTAGACGCCCAGTGGTGAACATTCGCCGCCTCCTGGTTGCTTAGAGAGTTGTCATGCTTCAGACATGGCTGATCCTTTACTGGTCAGGCTTCGACCTGAAAAGCGTTTGACCGGGTGGCCTGGCCGTATCTCTTTGCAGACCTGGAGAGGTTTGGCTTTTCGGGATCTTATTTGGCAAGCGGTTCAACTATTGTACGGGACCCCCCAAAGCTTTTATTGTATTAATGGTTCCACGTCTCCTCTATTTACACTAGAACGGGGCACGAGACAAGGCTGTCCTCTGTCCCCTCTTGCTATATATTTTATCCCTGGAACCCTTAACCCAGAAAATACACCAGTCTTTCTGGTATCACAGGTATTAAAACAGGCCCTATAGAACAAAAGATGATGTTATTTGCGGATGACATGTTAATGTTACTTTCCAATGCCCGGATGGCTTTGCCTCTCTTACTTGAGACAATTCAGACCTTGGCACGTTCTCCGGACTGAAGCTTAATCTCACTAAGTCTGAGGCTCTAGATCTCACAGGTTCGCTTCAGTCTACTTGGCCGGATTTCCCCCTCCTTTGGGCACAAGACACGAGTAAATAGTTGGGCATCAAAATCATAAAAACCCTATGTATTGGTACAGTTGTAATATTACACCCTTATGGCATGCCTTTCAGTTAAAACTCCAAAGTTGGAAACCACTTCCCTTATCTCTCTCAGGTAGAGTTGCCTTGGTGAATATGATTCTGCTCCCTAAGCTTCTCTATATCTTGCAGATGGTTCCATTCTATTTTGAAATCCAAAGACATACGCCTCTTATATAAGGTTTTGGGTGCTTTTTTCTGGAATTATAAAAAAGCCAGAACTGCTTTTACTACGTTAATTGCCCCAAAATCTGAAGGGGGGTTTAGGCGGGGCTAATATACGATATTACAATATTGCTTGTTTACTGCCTACTTGCGGGAGTGGCTGGGTTATGGCGGATCATCGGACATCTTACGGTTGGAACAAGCAGCTTACCTTCCGAGAAATTTGGCTTATGTATTGCATTCTAATGGGGAGAACCTTCCTCGGAGCGTTTCTCAAGGCCTAGTTTTAAGGGGGATTTGCGGAACTGTTGGAAATTTCTTAGACAGTTCTTACATCTTGACTGGAAGGTATCCTATTGCTTGCCGTTGATGCATAACCCAGACTTACCAGCGGGTATCCCTGTTAAAACTTTGTCTAAATTACATGCAAACGGTATTGTGGATTTGCTTCCATTCATGGATTTGCAAACTAATCGCCTTCGTTCTTTTACTTATTGTTGTGATAACTTTGGTTTTTGCTCCTCTGAATATCTCACTTATTACAAATTGGTAGTTATATCCGGCATATGATACTCTCCTTAAGGAGGGCAATCACCAATGGACCTTTTCAGCGATTTATCCATCTTATGGTCTTAAAGTGGTAAAGCTGTCCATGTATTATCGTTACTTGCATGAGTCTTTCCGCTATACTATATATGACAGTAGTTCTGCGGCCTGGTCCACTGAACTAGGCTGTGAAATTACGCCCAAGGCCCTGTTACTCAGTACCCAGGTTGTTCAAAAGGCAGTTTTTAGTGTTTACATGCGAGAACTGCATTTTAGGATTGCTCTCCGGCTGCTTTTTTGGCCAAGGAGGGCTTTCCTTGCTGGGATTGTCCAATCCGGGGCGTGTCCCAAATGCTCGCAACTCCATGCCTCTCTATTGCACTGTTTATGGGATTGTGTGGTTGTACGACAATTTTGGACTATGATTTCCCATTTTCTTTCTGAACCGTTCACGGCGAGCTTTTGTCTGTTGGGAATTTGTCATGCGCAAGGGACCAGGAGACCACCGCGGACATTGTTACTTCATAAAGTTCGGCTGACGGCCCTTAAAATTATTTTACGTCATTGGATCTCCACTACACCTCCATCACTACTCGAGTGGAAGGATGCCATGTTGGACCTTTATCTATTAGAACGTAAATCGTTTCCACAAGCTTCACAGACCCAGCGGACCAGGCTCAGCAATATCTGGTCTCCCATTCTTAAAATGCTCCCTTTACCTGCTTCTGTTACCTCACTAATCTAGTTGTTATTCTTAGTTTGCGGATTGTGGGACAGTGATCTGATGCTTGTTATGTTTATCTTTATATCTTTTTACCTATATTTATCCTTAACCCTTGTAGTCTAATGAAGGTTGGGACTGATGAACACCTGAGCGCTGTGGGAGGGGGGAGGGAGAAGGGTTGGGTGGGGACAGGAAGGGGGTGGTGTGGGTGGGTTGTTTTGTCGCTGTGCTTTGCTTCTGTTTTTATTATACGGTTTATTGTATCCTGCTGATATATGCGAGGGTACACACTTGCTGAAGATTTCTCTTTTTCTTGTAATTGTAAGTTGTATGCCTCGTATCAAACTTTAATAAAAATATTACAAACAAAAATCATGAGAGGTCTAGAATGGGTAGATGTGAATCGGTTATTTAGTCTTTCAGATAATAGAAAGACTAGGGGGCACTCCATGAAGTTAGCATGTGGCTCGTTTAAAACTAATCGGAGAAAGTTCTTCTTCACTCAACGCACAATTAAGTCTGGAATTTCTTGCCAGAGGACATGGTTAGTTCAGTTAGTATAGCTGTGTTTAAAAAAGGATTGGATAAGTTCTTGGAGGAGAAGTCCAGTACCTGCTATTAATTAAATTGACTTAGAGAATAGCCACTGCTATTACTCGCAACGGTAACTTGAAATAGACTTAGTTTTTGGGGTACTGCCAGTTTCTTATGGCCTGGATTGGCCACTGTTTGAAACAGGATGCTGGGCTTGATGGACCCTTGGTCTGACCCAGTATGGCATGTTCTTATGTTCTTATGTCCTATTTTCTTTATTTTATCTCATTTGATTTCTTAAAGATGTTCTTTTAGATATTATAGCCTCTCTCACCTCACCCTTCAACCATGCCAGTAGTCATTAGCCTCTTTCCACCTTTTTTAATAAATGGAATACATCTGTTCTGGGCTTCCAAGATGGTATTTTTAAACAACATACATGCCTGAGATAAACTCTTAACCTTTGCAGTTGCTCCTCTCATTTTTTCCTAACCATTTTCCTCATTTTATCATAGTCACCTCTTTGAAGGTTAAATGCTGCCGTGATAGATTTCTTTTTTGTGCTTCCTCCAGTTATTACGTCAAATTTGATAATGTTGTGATCACTATTGCCAAGTGGCTCCAACACAGTTACCTCTTACAACAAATCCTGTATTCCACTATGAACTAGGTCTAAAATACTTTCCCCTCTTGTTGGTTCTTCTACCAGCTGTTTCATTAAGCAGTCATTTGTTTCATCTAGGACATTACTTCTCTAGAATGTTCTGATGTAATATTCACCCAGTACTGGAGTAATTGAATCACCCATTATTACTGCACTGCTGGTTTTGTTAGCTTCCCTAATTTGTTTTAGCATTCATGGTCTGTTAGTTCATTCTGGCCAGGTGGACCGTAATATACCCCCATTACTATTTTATTCCCCTTTTCAATCTGGAATTTCTATCCATAAAGATTTAACATTGCATTTTTTTTTCCTGCAGAACATTTACCCTGTTTGACTGAATGCTCTCTTTAACATTTAGTGTCACTCCTCCACCAATTTGATTCATCCTGTCATTTTGATATAAATTGTAGCCTGGTATCACATTGTCCCATTGGTTATCTTCCTTCCACCAGGTCTGTGAGATGCCAATTATATCTACTTCTTCATCCAGTGCTGTACACTCCAATTCTCCCATCTTATTGTTCTAGACTTCTAGCATTAGTACATAGACGATTCAAAGTATAGTTTCTTGTTTGTATTAACAACATGCTCATTAGTTGACAAGGGTAATTTGGAATCTTTCTTGTATCATTGTCTCATCCATACATTGAGTCTTTGGAGTTCTTTCTGCCTGCTCCCTATTCCTCCTGCAGGTGGAATAGGGAGCATTTCTGAGAATGCTATACTGGAGGTTCTGGATTTCAGCTTTCTACCTAAAATCCTACATTTGGCTTCCAGAACCTCCCGCCGGCACTTTCCTATGTCATTAGTACCCACATGTACCTCCTCAGCACTATCTAAAATCCTATCTATGTGATGCATGAAGTCTGTAACCTTCGTACCAGGCAGGCAAGTTATCAATCAATCCTCACATCTGCCATCCACCCAGCTATCAACCTTCCTAATAACCAACTATAATGACCGTCTTAACCCTTACCTCCTGGGCATGCACCCCTGGAGACCTATTCTTGTAAGAGAGGATACTACATCACCTTGAGGATAGGTCCTAGTTACAGGATTGCTTCCTGCCTCATCAAGCTGATACTCTCCTTCCATGTGACCTTTCTCCTCCAAAGCAGCACCGAGGCTATCAGATTGGAAGTCAGACTTCTCTACTATGTCCTTGAAGGTCTCCTCTGTAAACCTATTTGTCCTTGAAGGTCTCCTATGTCCTTGAAGGTCTCCTCTGTAAACCTATTTGTCCTTGAAGGGTCTCCTCTGTAAACCTATTTGTCCTCTAGGTCTGCCACTTTAGCCTCCAGAGATCTGACTCGTTCTCTGAGGGCTTGGAGCTCTTTGCACTTAGTGCACATATTCAACCTCTTGCCAGCTGGGAGACAATCATACACGTGGCACTCGGGGCAAAAGACTGGAAAGTTTCCCTCTCACTGCTAAACTACTTCTGCTTCATAATTTTGTTGATTTTGTATTGATTTAAAATTTCAAAGAGAGCAGGGATGGAAAGCTAACCTAAAGTACTTTTAATCTATGGAATTATTTGATATGTGTTTGGCAATGACCCTCAAAACACTACATTAATCTATGTATATCTTCCTAGTTACCCAACTTATTATCTCTTGTTTAGAAGTAGATTGTTTATGTATAAAATCTGCAACAAAATTACTCCTACCAAACACAATTACCATGTTAAATAAAAACTTATAAAACCAAATAAAAATAGATAAGGTCTAGTAAACAGATAAGGTATTGCAAGGTAAATGGATAGAATATAGTAAGAAAGTTGAGGTGCATGCCTCTGAGTGGTGTGGAGCCTCTGGAATCTGGGACTATGGAGTTTGAAGGCTGGATAGCTCACTGTAATCTCTGGAGTTCTCTCCCAGGGGCTGCTGGGTAGAATATGCAGAGGAACCTTCCAGTTCTCTTCTGCTGCAAGTATTGCAGGGCCTCTGGAACCTGGCCCTGTGGCGTTTGAAGCCTGGATAGCTCGCTGTGACCTCTGGAGTCCTCTCCCAGGGACACCTGGGTAGAATATGCAGATGAGCCTTCCAGTCCTCTTCTGCTGTCTGAAGATCATCATTACCCATCTGGTCAAAGTAGCTTGGGATTTATACTGCTTAACCCTTAGTTCAAACCCATGCAGACCACAACCACCTGAAGGTTCAAGGTCTCCCATTCAAAAATTGTGGATTGTTGGAATTATCAATAGCTGGTTTAATCATACACCTGAAAGAAGCATGGTATGCCATAAGAACTACATTCTGTAATTTACCAGTTCCAGATATTCACTTAAGGAGACAAGAAGGCAGTTGTGTACTTTATATAGGCCCTTGGTGCACAACTGGTATGAAAGCCTGCATGTCATTACTAACCAGCACAGAGGTCATAATTCCACCTATGGGTGCTTCTACTTTTTACCTTGTCACTGCCACAACAGAAGGTGTAATTCTGTGCTTTTTCTAATGCAATCATATTTTATTTATAGCTTTATATACCGAACTTCAAGTAACAGGGTTACTTATCAGTTCGGTTTACATTCAACAAATATGCGAACAATGACAACAATCATATTCATATTAGACTAAGAAAGGTCAGTGAAGCCTTGGGCTGGATATTCCACAGCATTTCCATTCTTGTTAGCAAGATTAACAAAGTCATGGGCAACTGGCGATTTTACTCTAGAGGAATCCTCACTAGCTGCTATTGCTTCACCCAGGAGTTTTCTATTTTCTCCTTCCAAAATGTGTACCCTGTTTTAAAGCTATACTCAGTTTTTCATGCACGTGATTCACTTCCTCTATCAGATTAGAGTTCTGTGTAAACTAGGTAGGAAGCTTGAATATTTAATGAGGCAAGTTTCTCACTGAGGGATTCAACCTGAGCTTGAAGTTGTGTGTTCCATTTGGTTATATCACTGTGCTGAGGCTCCTCACCCCATTTACTAGTAACCACATTGCAAAATGTTGTTTCTTTTTCTTATTCTTAATATTCTATAACTTAAGGTATTGATCATATTTAAGTTCCAGTTCCTCAAGACTAAAACCGTGACCTGTCATAACTTTCTCAAGGCTAAAAGTCACTTGAACACCAATTAAATCTTTCTTCTGCTCTGCCTATATCAAATTAATTTCTTCCTCTGTCATCTTTATTCGAAAGATCAGCATTTTTGAATGAGTGAGACACTACTTGATTGCTACTGAATAAAAGTTGCACAAATGACATCGTAGCTTCTATATGGATTGCAAACAATGAATAAATCAATGGTGTCACTACACATCCTACTAGCATTCTCAGTAAATAGTATAATCTTTACCCAACCATTCTGCAAATATCACACAATTGCAAAGAGAGTAAATGCACAAGAAAAAAAAATATACAAATGTGTCTCCTAGCAGTGAACTTTTAGAGAAAGAAATAGCTACCCAATTACTCACAAATGCCATTGGAGCTATTGAATTAATTGTGAACAATGAAGTGACCTTGATGTGGGTGACATCATCCTTGTTACCAGTAATTCTTTGCAGAGAGGTGAAAAGATATCACAATTTCATATAACCTGCCTCTGTACTCCAAAAATAGCCAATTCCTCTGCCACCAAAATATGCTACATGACAAGATGTATGTTTGGAGTGATAGACGACAGACAGAGAAAATTCTGAGAATAACACAATTTTTTATTATTATGCAAATATATTTTTATACTAGATACTATGGAGTAGCCTGCCCCAGACAACACATTTATCTATAAGTAGCTACTAGAGATGTGAATCGGAACCGGAAATCGGTTCGGATTCCGGTTCCGATTCACATGTGGGGTTTTTTCATCGGGCCCGATCGCGGTTTTGTTTATCAGCTGCGCCTGAGCCAATAAACTAAAAAACCCACCCAACCCTTTTTTTTTTCAATCATGTCTTTATTAACAGTTTTCATGTTATACAACCTCCGTATACAGGTACCGGTAACTAGCCGACTCCAACATCCCCCCCACCCAACTCCCCCCCCCCAAACCCACCCCCCCCCCAGGAACCAACGTCAGTCCACTACGTAACCAAAGAGTCCCTTATTTGGATGTGTAGAAGCCATAGGCATAGTCTGTAATTTGCGTAATCAAAGCTCTCTTATTAGGTGAAAGAGAGCACCAGAATTTGTCCCAAATCGCGTAACAGGCCGTTCGGCGTCCTCCTGCTTGTGAGCGTGCCGTCATGTACTCATGTTGAAGCAGCGTTACCAATCGGGTGCGCCACATATCTCCGTTCGGTCTCTCAGGAACAATCCAACGCGCCATAATGGTCTGTAAGGCAACGATTAATGCTTTACCTAAAAACAATTGGTCTGGCTCCGAAGGTCCAAGCAGAAAGGAGCAAACAAACGCAAAAGACATAGTTTAGGATCCCGTGGTACTATGATGGCAAGCATCCCGCTGAGGTCTCCCAGCACTTCTTCCCAGAAACGAACCAGGTGCTCACACTCCCATAAACAATGAAATAGAGACCCTTTCCCCTTGAGACATTTTATACAGATATCTGAGTCACACATTTTCGCTGCGTACATCCGAGTTCGAGACATATACATGCAATGCAGAACTTTATATCCCGTTTCCCTGATACCTACATTTTCTGATATGGTATAGCAAGTGTCCCAAAGCTTGAGCAATATCCGCTAAAGCAAGAAACAAATTCGCCTGTATGACCCACTTATTTTGGATCCCCTGCAGACCAGTAAGATTTTTGCCCTCTCCTAAAGCCTTAGAAAAGGTAGAACAGGAGTTGCCCTTAGGGCTACTAGGAAGGAAATAATCCCGTAATCCTTCCCACTCAGTACCCTAGCGCCCGTAGGCCCAAACAGCTGGGCAGCATAATGTCGCACTTGCAGGTACGCATAAAAAATCCTGAGATGGAATCGAATATAAACCCTGCAGGTCTGCAAAACTGTGGAACACCCCCGTTCGTACATCATAGAATTGATAAAGAAATTTCAGTCCCGCCCTGTCCCATCTCCTGAAAAGCACACCATCCAGGCCCGCTACAAATTGTGGGTTTCCCCGCAGCGTCAGGTATGGGGTAGTACATGTACCTAAGTGTAACTGACTCCTACACAGATACTGCCAGGCCTTCCGACCCGAGGTAAGTAGTATGTGTTGTTTACATAACGGCCGGCACCTGCGCGGTGGGGATCTGAATGACATTCTCCGGCCTATAGGGATATAACCCAGCATACAAAAAGGCAGAGGAGTGAACTTCCCAGTCTCATCCAGCCAGTCTTGTACATGCCGCAAGAGGCAAGCCACATTGTAATGCCGCCAGTTTGGGCACCCCAGGCCCCCCTGTCGCCTACTCAGTTGTAGTGTGGCCAGAGGCAATCTCGCCGCCCTCCCTCCCCAGAGAAATCTTCTTATAGCCTGATTAATTAAACGAAGTTCCCCCTTAGAGAGCCATAATGGAATCTGTTGAAGCACATATAACCACCTGGGCAGTTCTAACATTTTGATCAGGAATATTTTCTCCCGGTGAGAGACAGGGGTAAGCCAGCCCACAGTTTCAGTTTATGTGCCATATTTCTGAGCAATGGAGTAACATTCACCTCATGAATCCTATCAACGTCCCTAACCAATTGGAGACCCAAATACCGCATTTCTGCGTTTACCCACCGTAATGGGAATTCCCCCACCCACTGTTCCCGCACCTGTGGACACAAATCTAATGCCTCGGATTTATCAATATTTATTTTTAATCCCGCAAAGGCGCCAAAACAGCATCTGGTGTTGTAAACTGCCTCTAAAGACCGTTGTGGGACAGTGAGGAAGACCAGAACATCGTCCGCGAATGCAGAGACCTTAAAAACGTGGCCTCCCCAGGTGAAGCCCTCGATCGCTGGATCCGCCTCAATCTTCCGAAGAAGCAGATCTATGGATAGGACATACAAGAGAGGGGACAGCGGGCATCCCTGCCGAGTGCCTCTGTGTAAGCAGAAAGTCTCAGAGACGCAGCCATTGGCTACTATGGCGGATTTAGGTTGGTTTGTACAATAAGGAGATATTACGCATGATCTCCCCATGAAGCCATAGCGAGAAAGCACCGAGAAGAGATAGTCCCAGGAAACACGGTCGAAAGCTTTCTCCAAGTCAAAGCTGACCAACATTGCCGCTTTCCCCTGTAGCCGACATTCCCTCATGGCCACCAATAATTTGGACAGATTCGTACTGATGGACCGTCCCTTGACAAAGCCCACTTGATTATGTGTGATTAGCAAGGGAAGGACCCCACTCAGACGGTCCGCCAGGATCTTTGCAAATATTTTCGTTTCGAAATTTAGCAGGGAGATCGGCCGATATGAGGCGGGGGAGGACAGATCTTTGCCAGGCTTTTCCAATACTGTTATGTAAGCGTTAGTGGCCCCTTCCGGGAAAGCCCCCCGCTGTTGAACCTCCTGAAAATATGCCAAAAGGGCCCCGTCCACCTGATTAAGTAAACTCTTATAGTATTCTGCACTCATTCCGTCAGGGCCTGGGGCCTTATTAACCTTACTACGGGTTATAGTCCCCCGAAGTTCCTCAATCTCTATGGGCCTTTTTAGGCTCTCAAGCTGATCCGTCGTCAGCCGTGGGATGGGTAGCCCCTGAAAAAACTCCTCCTCCTGGATGGGTCCCCCAGTCCTATCTTCCGTATAAAGTTTTTGATAGAACTGACGGAACTCAGCACAGATCTCTGCCCCCTCCTGCAGGGGTCTGCCCAGATGATTCTTCAATTTATCAATAATTGTCCGTCCCCTAGCCATACGCACCATATTAGCTAGAAGCCGCCCCGATTTATTCCCGAACCGGAACAGCTTATGGGCCCCTCTAGCCAGCATCTGCTGAGCCCTCTCATGGAGAAGAGAATTCAAAGTATGCAAAAGCTCGGTGTATTCTTGCATAGCAGCCTTAGTCTTTTGTTGCACTAACCGGCGTTTCGCCTCCCCCAACCTCCGTTCTAGGCTCAAAATATCCTGATGCATCGCCTTTGATTTTGCTATCATATAGGAGGTGATTTCCCCTCTCATTACCGCTTTACTCGTGCTCCAATATAACTCTGGGTTCTGCTTATGTTCAGCATTATTGAAAGCAAAGTCCCTCCACTTGTCCTGTAAATAGGCCTGAAATTTACGATCTCCCATCATATGGCTAGGGAACCTCCACATTTGCAACTTTTTGTCCCCCCTCCCACTGCCAATCTCAATCCAAATCATGGCATGATCTGATATCTCTATGGGTCCTATTTTCGCTATGCCCACCCTAGAGAATAAGGTAGTAGAAATTAACACATAGTCAATTCGGGACAGGGTAGAGTGAGCCCGGGAGACATGGGTGTAATCCCTGTCAGTGGGGTTGAGCACCCTCCAAATATCTAGCAATTGGAGTTCCTCACACAGGTATGCAATTCCCTTCCCGCGGGAAGCAACTGCCGCTGCAGCCGGTTGGGATTTGTCTAGCGTGGGATCATGGACTGTATTGAAATCCCCCATCATAATCAGAGGTCCTTGGATAACCGGTAACAGTAATTGTACTAGGCCTTGGTAAAAAGCGTGATTGTACGAATTGGGGGCGTATAGATTGCAGAGTGTAATAGCTTGCCCCTGTACCTTTCCCACCAAAATTACATATCTCCCCCCCTCATCAGTAATCTGCTTCCCTAGCTCAAATTTGATAGATTTATGTATTAAGATCGCCACCCCGGCTTTGCGTCCCACTGCTGGAGCATAGAAGCATTGGCCCACCCACTGTCTTTTCAACTTAACACTTTCTGTATCTGAGAGATGTGTCTCTTGCAAACCCACTATCCCCACTTTCTGGCGCCGCAGAGCGCTCAAAATCTTTTGACGCTTGATCGGTGTTCCTATGCCTCCCACATTCCAAGAAATGTATCGCAGAGAGGTCATCCTGTTGTAAGATCTGTAGCATATTGAGCAACTACTGGATACCACACTCCACCCTCTGGTCTCCCAGCCTGGACCAAGGGCGTGTCGAAATGCCTAATCATAGCTATGCCCCACTTCACCGTTATGCCTGACCCCGGTTCCACAACCCTCCCTCTCCTCCCCCCCTTCCCCATCCCCTTCAGCTTAAAACAGGCAATCCTGTTTGCCCACATATCGTGGGTGAGAGATCTGTGATACATGCGCTCGGGTGCAAGCCCCCACCTCCCAGACCAATAAGCATTTTCCCCAACTCAATCACAACATAGAATCATATAAACTGAGTAACACGTATAGAAATACAAACTTTAACCAGGTATCTTTCCCTGTCAGGGTCCACCTTGCCAGCTCCTTCGCCAGCCAAACCCCAACCGTCTACCTGTTAGGCACTAAGGGCCTGTAGGCCAGGGAGAAACTTAAGACATGTCAGGCTCCCAAGTTATTTCACAGGGTACACTTCTGCCATCCATGCGGCCACTTTCTCAGGCGAATCAAAAGTATGGATTTTTCCATTACTCCAAATTTTTAAATTAGCTGGAAATTGTAGAGCAAAGCGCACATTCTTGTTGTAGAGATCACTGCAGTATGGTGAGAAGAGCCTCCGTTTGGCTGCCACTGCTGCTGAGTAGTCCTGGAAGATTACCACCTTCTTGTCCTGGTACAGAAGCTCCTTTGCTTTCCGGAATGCCGCCAGTATTAATGCCCGCTGTGCCCAATTCAGAAATCTGGCAATAACCAGCCTCGGTCGCCGGTCTGTGTCCCTCCGTGGCCCCAGCCGATGGGCACGTTCCACCCGCAGCTTTCCGACGAGGTCTGGCAGTTGCAGAGCACGGGCAGCCATTTTTCTAGCAGGGATTGTAAGTCGCCGTCCGAAATATCCTCAGGGAGGCCCAGAAATTTCAAATTGTTCCGCCGATCTCGATTTTCGAGGTCTTCAATCTTTATTTCCGCTTGCCGGAGCGCCGCTTCTGCCCCTGAGACCCTGGTTGCAAGCAGCTGATGGTCTTCTTCCACCACCGAGAGACGGCCTTCCGCAATTTCAATGCGTTTGCCAATGTCCCCGAGAGTCTCCTTCAGGGTGGTGAAATGCTCGGTAATGCCAGCGAATTTGGGTTCCAAACCCGCTAACACCGCCTCTGTCAGCCGCATCACCGCTCCTTCATCTAAGCCTGCACCGTCCGACACGCGCCGGCTCTCCGCCATTTTGTCCCCTCTATCCGCACTGCCGCTCTTCAACTTGTCCCGCTTCGGGAGTTTCGTGGTCATGACCCGCCGCCGAATTTTGTCTGCGCTCTACCAGGGTAAGAGCCTCCAGCTGATTGCCGTAAGGGGGCCTGAAAAGAGTGCCGTTAACGCTGTATTTTAGCAGATCTTTGGGAGCCTGCACCCGGAGCCCGTTTTAGTGCGTCTGCACGGGCTCAACGCATCACGTGACCTCCCACCCCAACCCTTTTAAACTAATCCCTTTGATTCCCCCAACCTCCCGACCCCCCCAAAAACATTTTACAGGTACCTGGTGGTCCAGTGGGGGTCCTGGGAGCGATCTCCTGCTTTCGGGCCGTCGGCTGCCACTAATAAAAATGTCACCGATGGCCTTTGCCCTTACCATGTGACAGGGTATCCGTGCCATTGGCCGGCCCCTGTCACATGGAGGGAGCACTGAATGGCTGGCGCCATCTTTAAAAATGGCGCGGGCCATCCATTGCTCCTACCATGTGACAGGGGCCGGCCAATGGCACGGATACCCTGTCACATGGTAAGGGCAAAGGGCCATCGGCGCCATTTTGATTAGTGGCAGCTGACGGCCCGGGAGCGGGAGATCGCTCCTGGGACCCCCACTGGACCACCAGGTACCTGTAAAATGTTTTTTTGGGGGGTTGGGAGGGTGGGGGAAGCAAAGGGCTTAGTTTTAAAGGGTCGGGGGGGGGTTTAGGGGTTATTTTTGTGTGCCATTTTTCCCGCCCTCCCCCAAAACGATGAAAACCCGCACGGTCAATATCGTGGGGTTTTCCTATAATTTCAGGGGAGCCCCCAATTTCTGATGATTTTGAAAATATCGACGATATTTTCAATCGTCCGAAGCCCGATTCACATCCCTACTAGCTACCCAATAAGATAAGGAGTTTCTCACCCAGTTATTGTCTTCTTCCCATGGCCAGAGTTCCAAAGTCTGAAATGCTTTTATTTCTTCTTTCTGAAAGAAACAGACACACACACACACACATCCAAAGCAGTATGACCATATCTGGAATGATTTACTTTTTGCTCATCAAGCATAGAGGTGTCAAGGTTTCCGCTGTAATAGCTAGTATCTTTATTCTCATTTATTTTAGATTTATATTCTGCCTTTCAGGTACTTCAAAGCAGATTACATTCAGGTACTACAGGTATTTCCCTATCCCTAGTGGGCTTATGATCTAAGAGATGAATTTTAAATACAATTATGAGTATAAAATTAGCATATATGTATGTAACTAGCTTGCACTTGCACACACGCTATTTTCTAAACATCAAAAGTATGTCAATATTTTCAGTCTCATGCATACATTTATGTGCGGAAAAAAGGAGCAATTTAAGGGTGGGGACTACAGGTATACATGCAAGTTGCTATTAGTATTTTATAAGAGACTTATGCATTTACATTTATCAACATATTCATGTAATTTTTAACTTGCTACAAGGACTGACAACAACTGAAATACAGACTCAATGACTACAAATAATTTATAGAATTGCCTTCTGGATAAGATGAATTGTGAAACAAATACCATTTCCTATGATCCTTTTAACTATACCCAAGGGTGAAAATGCATCCTATAAACAGGAGGAACTTCAAAATGACCCACTACCCATCCCCTTAAAAACTTATCTGACATCTTATTCATTAACATGTCATGGAACCTGGACATGGCTCTTGAAGTAAGAACCATCAAATCATCCAATGAGACAAAATAAGGAAACTGAAAACCCTCAGAAAAACCCCTGAACATAGCAAAAGAATCTTCCTTACTGAGGTACCTCTTCAACCAAAGTTGCATATATCTAAGGGATCAACTGGCATGGGAGTTCTGGAAAAATCCCTATCACTTGGCAGCTCAGCGAGGCGCCGGAACCCTCGCTGAACGACCTCCTGCAGTCGATCTCCTGCCGGCGCCATTTTCCGTATGGAAAATGGCGCCGGCCATACGCGTATGGCCGGCGCCATTTTCCGTACGAAAACGATTCGCGGCGGGAAATCGCTCCCTGACCCCCGCTGGACCTCCAGGAACTTTTGGCCAGCTTGTGGGGGGCCTCCTGACCCCCACGAGACTTGCCAAAAGTCCAGCGGGGGTCCGGAAGGACCTCCTGCCGTCCAATCTTTTTCGTCTATGGCCGCCGCCATTTTTCGGCGCCATTTTGGAAATGGCGCCGGCTGAAGACGACAAGATTCAGGAGCAGGAGCCCGTTCCGGACCGCTGCCGTTCCGGACCGCCGCTGGACCCGCAGGTTATTTAAGTTATTGGGGGGGGGTTCGGGAGGGTGGGGGATTTAATTTAAAGGGTCGGGGGTGGGTTTTAGGGGGTTTTAGTGTGCCGGCTCACGATTCTAACGATTTATAACGATAAATCGTTAGAATCTGTATTGTATTGTGTTCCATAACGGTTTAAGACGATATTAAAATTATCGGACGATAATTTTAATCGTCCTAAAACGATTCACATCCCTAGTATAGAACTAAATGGTCAGTTTTCCAAACAGAGGGGCCAATGTAATAAGTTCTGCCAAGCCTACCATGAGTTTTTATTCCAGTTTTATCACGAGTTTTTCAGAGCTGACCTTACTCAGGGCTTGTAATTTGGACTTTAGCTCTGAAAAAACCTACACTATGAAACACACAGTAGGGCGGATTTTAAAAGCCCTGCTCGCGTAAATCCGCCCGGATTTACGCGAGCAGGGCCTTGCGCGCCGGCGTGCCTATTTTCCATAGGCCTGCCGGCGCGCGCAGAGCCCCGGGACTCGCGTAAGTCCCGGGGTTTTTTGTCGGGGGCGTGTCGGGGGCGTGTCGGGGGCGGGGCCGATCGACGCGGCATTTTGGGGGTGCGACGCGGGGTTTAAGGGCGGGCCCGGGGTCGTGGTTTCAGCCCGGGGAAGTCCGGGGCCGTAGGCGCGCCCTCCGGAACCGTCCCCGGGTTGCTTCTCGGCGCGCCAGCGGGCCGCTGGCGCGTGTGGATTTACGTCTCCCTCCGGGAGGCGTAAATCCGTGGACAAAGGTAGGGGGGGGGGGGTTTAGATAGGGCCAGGGGGGTGGGTTAGGTAGAGGAAGGGAGGGGAAGGTGAGGGGAGGGCGAAAGAAAGTTCCCTCCGAGGCCACTCCGATTTTGGAGCGGCCTCGGAGGGAACGGAGGCAGGCTGCACGGCTCGGCGCGCGCCGGCTGCCCAAAATCGGCAGCCTTGCGCGCTCCAATCCTGGATTTTAGCAGATACGCGGGCTACGCGCGTATCTGCTAAAATCCAGCGTACTTTTGTTTGCGACTGGTGCGCCAACAAAAGTACGCGAACGCGCATTTTTAAAAAATCTACCCCAGTATGTTTAGTGTGGGTGCATACAAATTGCAATTTATTGAAGTTATTAGCTAGTGCTAGAGAAGTAGAGAGGCACGATAGCATGGAGACATTTTAGTGCTTGTTTTTTAACGTGAGAAATTTAATGCATGAGTCTGAGCAGGATTAAATGTTAACTCACATTTCTGATGGTCATTTTAGTCCATTGTGGTGCTGTGTGTAGTTGCTTCTCTGAGCTTTTCTGTGGCAAACATGGATTATGTACCAGGCGGAGCAGAAACAAAGCAGGACTGGAACTAAAGCAAGGAACTCTTCCTCCGCAGGGCCACACGCACCAAGGAGACCCAGCAATGCAATTCTGGTCTCAGAAGTAGCCCTCTGGCCAATCGAAAGCCCTTTCAGATCTGCCACTTGGGAACGATGAGTGTGTGAGGCCAAACAGAGGCTGAGGGCAAGAACAAGATGAAGATTTGGAACTTGGAACTTGGAAGGACTCAGATGAAGACTTGGAACTTGGAAGGAATCAGACAAGGATTCAGGTTAATCAGAAGACTCAGACAAGAATTCAGGTTACTCAGAAGAATCGGACAAGAATTCAAGTTACTAAGAAGATCTCAGGCAAGGCTTCAGGACTCAGGCGAAAATACTGGGTGAGAACTGCATCGCAGGGTGCCCTACACAGCCACCCATGGCTGGTCGTGGACCACGCTGAGCGTAAAGCAGACTCAAGGTGAAGTAGTGAAATTTAAGACTGGAAAATGTTGAAGATTCAGTAGAGGCCTGTACTGGGGCGCAACCTACACAGCTGCCTGTGGCTGGTCGTGGACCACGCTGGAGAGCAGCAGGTTCTGGCAGAGTCTTGGGCATGGATGGAAGCAGGCAAGGAACTCCGAAGATCGGGATAGTATTCAAGACTCGGGATTGAAGACTCGGAATGTGGAACTCGGAACTTTAAAAACATGGGTCTTCTAGAGACTTGCGCTGCAAACGAGAAGAAGGCCTTGTACCCCGAAGCGCCCAAAACAGCCCCCCATGGGCTGGTCACGGACCACGAGAGTGGCACGCCAGGAAAGGTGGACGCAGAAAACTGGGAACTGGTTGCAGAGGTGAAGACGAAGGCATCAGGACAAAGACATCAGGAACATGGAACATCTGGAACATCAGGACTCATGAACGGAACCACAGAACATCAGGAAATGGAACAGGAAGGAGCTCCGACGAAGGACGAGACCAGGAACATCAGGATGAGGAGACCAGGAACACAGAATGAAGAGCATCTAGACAAGTGAAGACCACGGAGGACCTTGACCCGAAGAGGAACACAGACAACTGTGGATTCTGGATCCAAAGGCACCGAGGAACAGGAACTGAGCCTTTAAATAGGGCTGAAGCAGGAAGTGGAGTGAAGAGGACTTCTGGTGAGGCTGTGGGCTTTTCCCGCCGCTGGCCCTTTAAATACAGAGGAAGAAGCGTGTGCCAGAGCCTAGAGGAGAGCCCAGGGAGTGAAGCAGGACCACAGATAGCGGCGGCCTCCAGGCTGCAAAGATGAAAAGTAGACAGGCATCGGGAGTGGCCTCCAGGCTGCAAGATGGCGTCAACAGTGGCTTCCAAAGTGGCACAGGCCGCGAAGAAGATCCCTGCAGCTCTCCTTGCCATGAAGAGCAGCGGTGGACAGCGAAAGCGGCTTCAGGCCGCAGAAGAGGAAGCAGGACACAGCAGCATCTGTAGCAGCAGTGGTGGCTCCCTGCTGCTTAGGAGGAGGCTTCCCAGGCACGGCAATAGGTCGCAAAGAAGAAGCAGGGCCCAGTGGTGGCACTCCTGCTGCGGCTGCTGCAAAGATGAAGGAGAAGTGTGGTGGCTGCCGAGAAGATGAAGGTCCCAGCAATGGTGGTGCTAGGGCCGCTAAAATGGAGTCAGCAGTGGTGGCTCACAAGCCGTGAAGGAAGACATCGGCAGCCCCTCCTGCTGCATAGGGCAGCTTTGTACCACACAGAAGCGGCAGCAGTGATGGTGGCGGTAAGTGGAGGCCTGCTCGCGGGATGGGGTCCATGAGCAGGATCGTAACAGGAGGAGGAGTGTGAAGAGTGGAGGAGAAGCAGAGGAGGAGTGTCAGGAGTGGGTGAGGAGTGTGAAGAGTGGAGGAGGAGTGTCAGCAGTGGGTAAGGAGTGTGAACAGGAGTGTCAGGAGCGGAGGAGTGTGTCTGAGGAGGAAGTCATGGAGCCTGATAGGCCTGGGAAGAGAAGAGAGAAGAGGGGTGAGGAGAGCAGGGGGAGGAGGAGCCAGAGGGAGCAGGAGGAGGAAGGCAGGAGTGCCAGGGAGAGTAGGAGTAGGGACAGGAGGACAAGTAGAGACAGGCAGGAGGGAAGGGATAGGAGGGTGGGGGTGGGGGAAGGGGTTAGGCAGGAAAGACTGATGGGAGGAGTATGGCATCATAGGGTTAGAGAGAGATGACAGACGGGAAGGGAGTTGGTAGGGCAGGGTCAGGTGGGGAGGATAAAGGGATGGGAGAGGAGAGCGGGACGGAGACTGAGGTCAGGGAGGACACCACTCTGGGAAAGGAAGTGGCACCCCCTTCAGGCAGTCAGCCAGCAGTATGGCAGAGACTGTGTGCAATCAGGTTCAGTGTGGCAAGGAACATGTTACTCATCACTGGGGTTCTGCAGCACTAAGCCAGTCTCTTTGGAAACAGAGCATCTAAGACATCCAAAGCAGCTAAAGGGCAACTTTGGCACAACATTGCCCAGGCCTTCACCTGGCACAGCAGCATTCAACGAAGTGGGGAGCAGGTCACCCATCGCTACAGAGGTATCAAGGCCCAGCTGAAAGTGAAGGTAGCAGAGCGCTCCAAATACATGCATCCGACTGGAGGAGGGGCCCCCTGTCCCATTGTCATGACAGAAATGGAGCAGCGACTTACTGATTGGCTGGGACTGGACGTGTTCAAGGGCATGGATCAGCGGCTAAACACTACACGACCTGCTGCCAGTAGGTTAAAGTCACATAGGGGATCTTTTATTAGGCGTTTTTCCCATCACACAAGAATGGCAAAAAGGCTTTAGTAAAAAGCCCCAGACATTGCCATTAGATGCTAACTTTTGCTTTGAATGATAAAACATTTTTCCCATACACCCAGAATGGGAAAAAAGCTTTACTGACTTAGGCCCTGTAAATAAACAAAGTACACCTCTAATGGCAAAAAAAAGTTTTTCTTGCTTGCATATGTACTTAGGAATTTTTTTTTCCCTTTTCTCTTTCCACAGCTCTCAAGCTGCAGGATATCATCTCTTCTCATCTCCTGCAAGTGCTGGCTCCATGCTGCGGGATCCTGTCATCTCTTCTCATCTCCTGCATGTGCTGGCTCCATGCTGCGGGATCCTGTCATCTCTTCTCATCTCTACAAGTGCTGGCTCCATGCTGTGGGATCCTGTCATCTCTTCTCATCTCTACAAGTGCTGGCTCCATGCTGCGGGATCCTGTCATCTCTTCTCATCTCCTGCAAGTGCTGGCTCCATGCTGCGGGATCCTGTCATCTCTTCTCATCTCTACAAGTGCTGGCTCCATGCTGTAGGATCCTGACATCTCTTCTCATCTCTACAAGTGCTGGCTCCATGCTGCGGGATCCTGTCATCTCTTCTCATCTCCTGCAAGTGCTGGCTCCATGCTGCGGGATTCTGTCATCTCTTCTCATCTCTACAAGTGCTGGCTCCATGCTGTGGGATCCTGACATCTCTTCTCATCTCTACAAGTGCTGGCTCCATGCTGCGGGATCCTGTCATCTCTTCTCATCCCCTGCAAGTGCTGCTCCATGCTGCGGGATCCTGACATCTCTTCTCATCTCCTGCATGTGCTGGCTCCATGCTGCGGGATCCTGTCATCTCTTCTCATCTCCTGCATGTGCTGGCTCCATGCTGCAGGATCCTGACATCTCTTCTCATCTCCTACAAGTGCTGGCTCCATGCTGCGGGATCCTGTCATCTCTTCTCATCTCCTGCATGTGCTGGCTCCATGCTGCGGGATCCTGTCATCTCTTCTTATCTCCTGCAGGTGCTGCCTCCATGCTGTGGGATCCTGTCATCTCTTCTCATCTCCTGCAGGTGCTGGCTCCATGCTGTGGGATCCTGTCATCTCTTCTCATCTCCTGCAAGTGCTGGCTCATTGCTGCGGGATCCTGTCATCTCTTCTCATCTTCCACAAGTGCTGGCTCCATGCTAAAAGACAGGAAACAGAGAGTAGGATTAAATGGACAATTTTCTCAGTGGAAGGGAGTGGGCAGTGGAGTGCCTCAGGGATCTGTATTGGGACCTTTACTTTTCAATATATTTATAAATGATCTGGAAAGAAATACGACAAGTGAGATAATCACATTTTCAGATGATACAAAATTGTTCAGAGTAGTTAAATCACAAGCAGATTGTGATAAATTGCAAGAAGACCTTGTGAGGCTGGAAAGTTGGGCATCCAAATGGCAGATGAAATTTAATGTGGATCAGTGCAAGGTGATGCATATAGGGAAAAATAACCCATGCTATAATTACACAATGTTAGGTTCCATATTAGGTGCTACTACCCAAGAAAGAGATCTAGGCGTCATAGTGGATAACACATTGAAATCATCGGTTCAGTGTGCTGCGGCAGTCAAAAAAGCAAACAGAATGTTGGGAATTATTAGAAAGGGAATGGTGAATAAAACGGAAAATGTCATAATGCCTCTGTATCGCTCCATGGTGAGACCGCACCTTGAATACTGTGTACAATTCTGGTCGCCGCATCTCAAAAAAGATATAATTGTGATGGAGAAGGTTCAGAGAAGGGCGACCAAAATGATAAAGGGAATGGAACAGCTCCCTTATGAGGAAAGACTAAAGAGGTTAGGACTTTTCAGCCTGGAGAAGAGACGGCTGAGGGGGGATATGATAGAGGTGTTTAAAATCATGAGAGGTCTAGAACGGGTAGATGTGAATCAGTTTTTTACTCTTTCGGATAATAGAAAGACTAGGGGGCACTCCATGAAGTTAGCATGTGGCACATTTAAAACTAATTGGAGAAAGTTCTTTTTCACTCAACGCACAATTAAACTCTGGAATTTGTTGCCAGAGGATATGGATAGTGCAGTTAGTATAGCTGTGTTTAAAAAAGGATTGGATAAGTTCTTGGAGGAGAAGTCCATTACCTGCTATTAATTAAGTTGACTTAGATAATAACCACCACTATTACTAGCAACGGTAACATGGAATAGACTTAGTTTTTGGGTACTTGCCAGGCTCTTATGGCCTGGATTGGCCAGTGTTGGAAACAGGATGCTGGGCTTGATGGACCCTTGGTCTGACCCAGTATGGCATGTTCTTATGTTCTTATGTTCTCATCTCCTGCAAGTGCTGGCTCCATGCTGTGGGGTATCATCTCTTCTCATCTCCTACAAGTGCTGGCTCCATGCTTCGGGGTGTCATCTCTTCTCATCTCCTGCAAGTGCTGGCTCCATGTTGCGGGGTGTCATCTCATCTCCTGCAAGTGCTGCCTCCATGCTGCAGGATGTCATCTCTTCTCATCTCCTGCAAGTGCTGGCTCCATGCTGCGTGGTGTCATCTCTTCTCATCTCCTGCAAGTGCTGGCTCCATGCTGCTGGGTGTCATCTCTTCTCATCTCCTGCAAGTGCTGCCTCCATGCTGCGTGGTGTCATCTCTTCTCATCTCCTGCAAGTGCTGGCTCCATGCTGCTGGGTGTCATCTCTTCTCATCTCCTGCAAGTGCTGCCTCCATGCTGCGTGGTGTCATCTCTTCTCATCTCCTGCAAGTGCTGGCTCCATGCTGCTGGGTGTCATCTCTTCTCATCTCCTGCAAGTGCTGGCTCCATGCTGCGGGGTGTCATCTCTTCTCATCTCCTGCAAGTGCTAGGTCCATGCTGCGGGATGTCATCTCTTCTCATCTCCTGCAAGTGCTGGCTCCATGCTGCGGGATCCTGTCATCTCTTCTCATCTCCTGCAGGTGCTGGCTCCATGCTGTGGGATGTCATCTCTTCTCATCTCCTGCAAGTGCTGGCTCCATGCTGCGGGATGTCATCTCTTCTCATCTCCTGCAGGTGCTGGCTCCATGCTGCGGGATGTCATCTCTTCTCATCTCCTGCAGGTGCTGGCTCCATGTTACGGGATGTCATCTCTTCTCATCTCCTGCAGGTGCTGGCTCCATGCTGCAGGATGTCATCTCTTCTCATCTCCTGCAAGTGCTGGCTCCATGCTGAGGGGTGTCATCTCATCTCATCTCCTTTAAATACTTGCTCCAAGCTGCTCCTTCTCATCCTGGGCTTCCTGCCTCCAAGTTGCTCTGTCTTATCCTCCTGTGATGCTGATGGCTCAGTCTGCAGTCTGACTCCTGCTGCCTAAATGCTGACCTGTTTGCTCGTTCTCCTGCTGCATACATGCTGAGGTGTGCTGGCCTGGCCTTTAGGCTGTCCTCTTTCAGTGCACTCTATCAAGATACATTGTCTGCAGTGTTAACATGTACACACATTGTAGTGATTTTTGTAGCTGTCATTTGAGAGATATACTTGAGTTTTAGGGGTGCCACTTCCTCTTTCGGGGGCCTATTTACTCAAGGATTTTTTCCAGTCTTTTTCAATGGAAAAAATGCTTATTAAAAATCCCCCAGTGTAATTGGTTGTAGTCATAATTCTGCATTAAGGATAACATGCAATACCTGTTTATATAATGATGGTGGGGTTTGTATATATTATTGTACAGGTTAACACAGAATTTGCTATAAATGAAAATGTACAATATTCAGTGCTATTAGCTATCTTGTCCTTTCAGAATGTGATAACAAACGAAAAATGATGAATTTAAAATAGTGCACTACATAGCTTTGTGAATAAAGTGCTCACTGTTTGGAAAGCCTAACTTTCCGGTAATGGTGTTTAATTGTGTGGTGTTACTCTTTATGGTAGGTATCGGTAAAGGTTTGCTCTCAACATGACCTTGCACACTCCAATGCCTTGACACATAAAAAATGTGCATGTATGGAGCTAGAAAGACCATAAGAGCTTTGGCATTACAATGAAAGCTCCGTGTATGCTGGTTAAGAAGACATCCAGAAGTAAATAAGAAGACCCTTACTGTTGGCCTTCAGTATTGCCTCTTGTTAGCTTTTTCAAATACCATATTGCTAGATAACCTTTTTGTGACCAGCCCCATACCTTAAAAAACAACACACGATACAGTGTGTATGTATAGGCCTGGTGGTGTCATGGGTGAACTTAGAGTGTTCATGACCCAGGTTTTTTTTTTTTTTTCTGTCCACTTAGTTCAGCCAGGAGTGCAAGGGTATGTGACACATCCATTTGTAGCTTACACTGTAAACCGTCAAAGTTGTGTACTTACTTTGTATTCTTAAGAAAGCATGCCCTGTGTATTGAAAGGATCTGTACATTCTTATAGGCAATGTTGCTAGCAAGGTGTCCAGAAATGTTATGCACAGAATTACTAAGTACTATTTGCAGTCAATTTAGTATTTCCATATGTTGTTATGTGTCCTGGCCATGCAAGGCCCATGCCCGGGCCTACTCACCCCGGGATCCCAGCTGCCAGCTCTGGTTCACCTTCGCTCGTGGCGCCTGCAGCCACCTCTTCCGCTTCTGACTCCTGCACGGTTCCTCCTGGTGCCCGTTGGGCCTCCCCTCGCAGGAGTGACGCCGCTGCCCTACTTCCTCCGGGCTCCGTCTTAGGAGTGCGCTCAACTTGTGCTCTTTTAAAGGGGCCGCGGTGGGAAAGTAGCCCGCAGCCCTGGATGATGACATCATGGGTCTCTGTATAAAAGGCAGTGCCCATCCACTTGTTCCCTGCCTTGGCAACAGGTCTCCACAATTGCTCATTCCTGGTTGCTGCTCCTGTCTTCGTTCCTGTCTTCAGTTCCTGTTATCAGTTCCTGTCATTATTCCTGGTTCCTTTCCCTGCATGTTCCCTTTTCTGCTCTTCGTTCCTCGGACTGATTCTCTGGTATTGACCCCTGCATCGCCTGGACTTCGCTTGGACTGATTCTCTGTATTTGACCCCTGCATTGTCTGGAATTTGCTTGGACTGATTCTCTGGTATTGACCCCCGCTTCATCTGGACTACGTCTGATCTATCTCCTGGCTCTGGCCTCAGCTTTGCTCCTGGTACTGTGCCTTCCTGCCACCTGCCCTGACTCCTGCTTGCCTTGGACTCTCCTTGTCTCCTACGCCCGCTGTTCTCTTTTGTTCCTTCTGGCGTCTGGGTCTTTGGAACCCTGCCTCGTCCGGACCGTCCTCGGTCTTCCAATACCTCTGCTGGTCTCTGGTGTACCCTTGTCTACATCAACTGGGAGTCATCTCACGGAGGACTGCCTAAGTCCAGCTGGCCCCGGCACCCGAGGGCTCAACCTAAGGGGAACGTGGGCTGGTATTGGCGAAGCTCCAGTTGGCCTATGTCTCCTAGCCTACTCTGCCACCCAATGGTGGGGACCCATAGGGCTTGCCCTGCGGGTGATGCCAACCCCACCTCGGGCCAAAGGTCCACCATTAGCGCAACATATGTTCTCAGAATTCCTTGCTTTCCCCCAGCGAATGGTGTTTTGACGTGACTTCATCGTTTGGAAATATGCATGCGTTCCGCTATGTATCGTTCCAATATGTTTTTACACATAGCAGCATGTATACTTCCTGACGATGAATTCCTTGCAACATTGCCTATAACAATATGCAGACCTGGAAACCATAAACTACACACCCCATGCATTCTTACCAATTGCGATATATTGTCATTTAACATTCTTACACATCCTTACTGGTGTTAGGGTTGGTTCACACTCTCAGATGCTGCTTTTAAAGCAGGGATGATGAGTGAGGTACTTCAAATTGCTGTAAAATGGGCATGGGAAATCAGCAGAAGCCCTAGAAGGGTACCAACATGCCTTACACAGTCTGGGTGATACCCTGCACTGGTCTGACTTTGGTATATGTACGCAATGTGAAAGGAGAGCCTTTAATTCCATGTAATATAAAGGCCCCTAAGGCAGGACAGGACAGGCATGGCAGGCTATCTGCAGAAGTCGATCTTGAGCACCGCACGAGCAGCACACCTCCTTGTCCTGTGCTCTGCACCTCTGCAGATGGTGTAGCACACAGCAATCAGATACTCCTCATCCCTACTTGTCATACAGCAACTGAGACAGTGTTGCATGATTCACCAAGTACACAGCATACTGAAACACTATGTTTGCATACTGAAGACATGAAGCTCCCACAGTGTCCAATAAACAGTGGCCCATACCTTGGTACGTAAGTATAGGTGCAACACGTAGGTAGCCATAATAAAAGTACTAGGGATGTGAATCGTTTTTCTGACGGATGAAAATATCATACAATATTTTCTCATCTGTCAAGAATCGGGGGGTCCCTGAAAGTGTTAGGAAAACCCCACGACATTTTCGTGGGTTCTCTTATCATTTTGGGGGCGGCGAGAAGAAAGGGCACACCTAAAAACAACCCTCAAACCCTCCCCAACCCTTTAAATCTCATTATTTAGAATTCACCACCCTCCCAACCCCCCCAAAACTTTTCTAAAGAGGAGTAGTTAGCAATCTATTATAATTCTGCTGCTCGGAGTTAGCTATTATCGAGCTCCTCCTGTAGTGGGAGTAGTTAGCAGTCTGATATGGATCTCCTCCTGGAGAGAGAGGAGTTAACAATCTGTTATCAGTCCCTGCTGTTATGGATAGCAATCTGTTATAAGTCCGCCAGGTAGTTAGCAATCGGTTATGGATCACCCTGCCAAGGGGAAGAGTTAACAATTGTAATACTCCGTAGGCAGAGTTAATGATCTGTGGTGGGTCGGCTTCCCACAGAGTGGCAGTCGTGTAATACCTCTCTAGTAGTGTAAGGAATGAACACGAGGTAAATTGGTGAATCCCTGGGCCGATGGCAGATAACAGCGCCCCCAGGAGGATATCCTGAGAGGGACCACCGGCTAGGCTGGATTATGGAGACAAACACAGATAGTTCTTTATTTAGACAGGAAGTAGAACCACCAGAGGTGGCAGTAGTGAGCTGATGTGCTCGGCAGGGCTGAAGTCCCTCAGATACTGGAATTGTGATCTCTGGGTTGCTGAGCTGTAGAGAGAGACTATAGATAGTGAGTAGACAGGGTATGCTGGATACATAGCCAGTAGTAGATGATACACTCACAATTGTAGAGATCTACAATGGCTTCTCTGCAACAGAGTCTTCAGTATATTCAGGAACAGGAACCGAAGGCGAGTGCTGGTTCCTATAAGCAGTCTGAAATGAGAACTCACAATATCTGTGTATGAGATGGTTTATGGAAGAGAAGACAGTCTTTGGAGGGTTTTAGGAACATAGGCCCTCGTGGAGCGAGTACCGGTTCCTATCTGCAATCTATAATAGTAATGCACAAGATATAGGTATATAATAGCTTCTGAAATAGAAGAGAGTTTAGAAGGGTTTTAGGAACATGGGCCCTCGTGGAGCAAGTACCGGTTCCTATCTGCAATCCACAATAATGACTCACGATCTCCGTACCTGCGATAACGTCTTAGACTGAAGGGAGTCTTGGAGATTAGGAACATAGGCCCTCATGGAGCGAGTACCGGTTCCTATCTGTAATAGAACTCACTGTGTTCACGTCTGCGATCGCTTCCAGGTAGTCAGGAGTCTTCTGAGCATTCAGGGATGTAGGCCATTAAGGAGCGAGTACCGGATCCCGTCTTAGCAATCTGAAATCAAGAAGAGAGAGCGGGGCCCCCGAGGAGTGGGTATCCCTGGTAAGGTGTTGGAGGCAGAGCAGCGAAGAAAGAATTCCCCTTGCTAACTCGATTCGTAGTTGCAAGCAAAGACCTTTTAAAGTGGAAGTGTATGACATCACTATGGGGGGACGTCCCGAGGTTTGCGCCCTTGCTGGTACAAATTCTGGAGCGCGCACGCGCCTTTAGGTCATCAGGAACATGGCAGACTGCAGCGTCAGGCCAGCCCAGGGATTCCAGGAAGTATAGCAAGGAGAAGCCGAGGCAGCATCTGTCCATCAGACCTGAAGGGAGTCACCACTAAGGTAGAGAGGGTGGAGCGAGGGCGAGAACAGGCACGAACGCAACATCTCTCACAGACACACACACACAAGCAGACTCTTTCTCTTAAACAGACACACGCACAAGCAGCTCCCCTAGCCCCACCAGACCTGTTTTTTTTTTTTTTTTCCGCAAGCAGGATGGGCTCCACTAAGCCTCCCTTCTTTGGCCTCGAGCAGGATGGGTTAGGCTCGCCGTCTTTCCGAACATTTTACTTTCTCTTTGGCAGCGAGCAGGCGGGCTCCACTTGTAGCCCCACCGGGCCTTTTTTTTTTTTCTTTGGACATGAATGGGTTGAGCTCCACTCATGGCCCCCACCTGGCATCTTTATGTTTTGGCTGTGAGCGGGTGGGCCATGTTCACGGTGCCCCTTTTTTTCTTCTTTGGCTGTGAGCAGGATGAACTTCGCTCACAGCCCCGCCAGGCCTTTTTCTCTCTCTTTGGCCTCAAGCAGTTTTTGTCTCCTCTCGTGCCACCTGACATTTTTCTTCTTCCGCTGCCATGAGCGGGACGGGATCCACTTACTGCCCCGCCGGTTTATGAGGTGGACGGCAACAGGAGCCGCATTTAGCCAAACATTATTTCCTATTGTTGCTGGGCGGGTTTCTTGATAACAGCTGTGAGGCTCGCCTTGCAGCAGCAGGAGATGACATTTGGTTACACGTGACTCCTGCTGCCAGGGGGAGGGTAGTTAGGATAGGAAGGTGCGTCACCATTGGTTGGATTAGGCAGGGGTTTGGTTTATCCCTGCTCAATCTGATGTTTAATGTTGAGGTGACACTTGAATCCGTAGTGACGCCTATGGGCTGGAGATTCATGGAATCCCTTGCTCTGACCCCTAATTGCCCCTTATATTCTTAAATCATCACCGGTCTACAAATTTAGCTTCAAATCATCTTCACTCAAAAATATCTTATTATAGTAATATTACTAGAGCATTAGGTCATTAGTCATAATCAAGAGCATTAATAAAAAAAGAACAAAGTAAATGCATTCTTGTTGTGTGCATATTTATAGCAAATACTGCTTGTGAAATGCACGCAGCAAACATTTAAAGAAGAGGAATTATTGAATCTCATAAGGCTAAATAAGAATGCCTCTTTAAATATAGGATGTGTACACCCATGTGCAGATACTGAATATAAATATAACCAAATGCCATATTCTGGTCATAGAGGCTAAACTATAAAATATTTGTATTAAATAGTGCAGAACAAGCAAGAATTTATGATTATAGCTCATATAACAGTGTTAAGTGTTCAGGCAAAACTCCTTGCTGTACTATTCGTGCTATGCCCTTGAACTTTAAAAAGTAGTAGTATTGCCTTTTAATGTTCTGACCATAAAAAGTGAATGTAAAAAATAGAGAAAGGGGAAAATGTGTACTGTGCTGAACATATAAAGACAGAACACAATTTGTGATTAAATATCCCACAGAAAAAAAAAATCAAAGACCCGATGCTGGTTCTTGCATGTTTTGAAATTGCTTTGGTAATTCATGAAGCTTTTCTAGTGGCAAAGTCAAACTGTTTGTAGTAATTGTATATGATTTTCCCACTGTAACAAGTATTAAATGTCTAATTCGATCAACTCTGTCAAATCCCATTAATTTTTTTTTCTGTTCTTCTGGTGAACACTGGAAATCAGTGCTGCTGATTATTTTATGCTTATTCCTCTGACAGAGTTTTTTCTTAAAATTAAATACTTGATAAATCAACTGATAATAAGCCAGCATTGTACAGGGAACAGAAGTCAAAAAATATAACTATAATCTTAAAATATCAGGTCTGGAATCTAGTAACATAGGCATTCAAGTCTATCTGGCCTTCTTCTCACATGCACCTTCATTCACCAGTCTTATATCAACATAACTGCTTTATAAATAAACACAGATACATAATTCAATATCAAGGGCCTCAGCATTAATCCATTAACAAAATGTGACAAGACCTGAGATAGCCAAAACAATAAATAGATTTCTCCACCCAACTCCTCCCTTCCCTTCTCATCCAAGACCACTCCTCACCATCATTGCCTGGGCAAATTATCCTCTACATCTCACACTTCCTTCAGGAAAAATTGCTCAATGCTATCATTGTCTGATTCCCAGATACCAACACTGCGATCAGTTGGCATGACTAAGCTCAATCACGCCAATTGCTCATGCGGGATTCTCCCAGCATTGTCTGTTGAAAGATGAGAAAGGTGGATCTAAACTGTTCTGAAAAATAAATGACTCCAGAATTCTGCTATAGTCATAGGGCAGTCATTGACTTATCCATGTCTCCCCAGTAAAATTTGAGCCCAGATTATTAATCAGTCAGCAATAACTCAAAGGCTTCCTGGAAGGGTGTTAAATAAATCCATTCTTATATTCACCAAATGTACACAATTGGAACTAAATGAACCTTCACATAGCAGATCATAACAATCTCTAATTTGCCAGTCTTCACCAAGATCATTGGGAACATAGTTAAATTTTATCTTTACTGTTTTCTAGACAAAACCATGGCTTAGCACCCAAAGCAGTCTAGGTATAGAAATTAGGGATGTGCAGAGGGACGCCATATGTTGTATTCGGGATTCGTATTCGTCGGGGGGGGGGGGGGGGGGGGGCAGATACGTTGCATTTGGCAAGGGGGTCCCCTATACGTTCATGTGTTAATTCTTATTCATTTCTCGACTAAAATTGCAATAACTACAACCCCCACCCTCCTGACCCCCCCAAGACTTACCAAAACTCCCTGGTGGTCCAGTAGGGGGTCCGGGAGCCATCTCCTGAACTCACACCCTTGGCTGCCGGTATTCAAAATGGCACCAATAGCCTTTGACCTTACTATGTCACAGGGGCTACCGGTGCCATTGGTCAGCTTTTACCATGTGACAGAGGCCGACCAATGGCACCGGTAGCCCCTGTGACATAGTAAACAGGGAGTTTTGGTAAGTCTTGGGGGGTCAGGAGGGTGGTTTGTTTTTTTTAATTTGCTCCTTTAGACAGCCAAATAATTCGGCGAAGATTCATTGTATTCATGGGGAATCGCGATACGTTTCACTTCCCCACGAATACAACACATATGGCCCTATACGTTGCGGATTACCAATATGTAGGAAATGAATGCACACCCCTAATAGAAATGGGCACAGTTCTGAAATGGCTCTTGCAGGTCTGATGAACAACATTGGCTTATGTCTAGACAAAGAAAGTGCTGCCTTATTTGTCTATTTGAATAGTAGTAAAGCATTTGATATTGTCAACTATCAACTATTGCTTAATGATTATTTCAAATTGGTATTTTGGATAAAACCCTTGATTGGTTTAAGTCTTTTCTAGAACATCACACATATAGCCATATGAGACAAAATTGAAGGAGCTAAATATGTTTACCTTGAAGGAGAGAAGAGACAGGGGGGATATAATACGGACATCTAAATGCTTGAAGGGTGTAAATGGTGCCTGGTAATTGAGCCAATTCCAATGAAAAGTTGTAGAACTACTGGTCATAATATGAAGCTCCAAGGGGGTAGACTCAGGAACAATGTCAGGAAATTTTTCTTCATGGAAAGAGTGGTAGATGCATGGAATACCATCCCAGTAGAGGTAGTTAAGCTGAGAATTGTAGTGGAATTCAAAAAGCTTCAGATAAACACAGAAATTCCTAGTGCTTAAAGAATGAAAATGAAGATAAGGTGTAATGGGCATAGGGGGAACCTGCTCAGAGCATCAGTTACTACACTAAAGAGAATAAAAACAAATATATTAAAAGAATAAATAAATAACACTTACTGGGCAGACTGGATGGACCACTTATGACTTTTTCTGCTGTCATTTACTATGTTATTATGTAATTTTAACTCTGTAGTCTCCCTATCCAGTTTCTTGCATTGTGTGTGCCTCAGATTCTATATTATCTCCTGTTCTTTTCAGTCCTTACCTGGCTCCACTTGCAACTCTAAATAAAAGTTTGGGATATGCAGGCTTTTTTCTATGCTGATGATATTCAGATTATTGTAAACTGTGATCCAGAATCTTCTAATTTACCAACACATTACGATAGATGCTTAACTAAGGTCGCAGATTGACTTAAACTGTTCAAACTCAAAGTTAATATCGACAAATCCAAAGCAATCTGTTTCTTATCACACTAAACATTAAAATTGACTGCTTATTAAAATTTAGCAATCATATCACTTTCTGATGCAAAGTTCTTTTTTTTTCTTAAAGTTTATTCATCAACACTGACCTTTCTTGGTTTCAGCTGACCTCATGGACACTTACTCACTCACTTGTTCTGTCTAGATTAGAATACTGCAATTTCTACCAGCCAAATTGATCCTTGGAACATCTAAATTTGAACACTTAACCCTTCTCCTCTTTGAATTCCATTGGCTGATGATATCCCTGCATATTCAGTTTGAGATTGGATGTTTGACTTTCAAGTTTTCTACTGTACATGCAGGAAAATGGATTCTCTGACGTCAATGATGAGGTGAAATGTATTTCAGAGAGACACAGAAGTGCTGAATTTTTTAAGTAGTTGAAGTTGGAACTAAATTATCTGATTGCCAAGGAGACACTATTTACATAGGCTGTTGATAACAGGAGAGTTGTCTTAGCAAACATAGCAGAGAGCACAATCTAGTCTGTGCCTACATGCCGAGTCCTTTAAAAAGGGGCTCGGAAAGACAATTTACAGGCCAGGTGAATGTTTGTAAAAACAAAAGGGATGTGCATTTGTTTGCAACAAAATAGGAAAATTTGTGTGGTTTTCTTATCATTTTCGGGGGGGCGGGGGAGAAAGGGCACATTAAAAAAAAAACCCAAACCCACCCCAACCCTTCAGATTTAATTCATTACAATCTCATACCCTCCTGACCCCCCCCCCCCAAAAAAAAAAAAAACTTGCCTAAAGTCTCTGGTGGTCCAGCGGGGGTCCCAGGAGCCATCTCCCCCTCTCGGGCCATCGGCTGCCACTAATCAAAATGGCGCCAATGGCCCTTTGCCCTTACCATGTGACAGGGGCTATCAGTGCCATTGGCTGGCCCCGTCGCATAATAGGAGTATTGGATGGCCCGTGCTATTTTTTAAGATGGCGCCAGCCAACTATTGTACCTACCATGTGACAAAGGCTGGCAAATACCACCGATAGCCCCTGTCACATGGTAATTTTAATTTAGATTTAGATTCCGCTTTTTGCACTTTTAATTTTTTTCAGCGCTTCAAAGTGGATTAACTCAGGTACTGTAGGTATTTCCCTATCCCCAGAGGGCTTACAATCTAAGTTTGTACCTGAGGCAATGGAGGGTAAAGTGACTTGCCCAAGGGCAAAGGGCCACCTGCGCCATTTTGTTTACTGGCAGCCGATGGCCCGAGAGCGGGAGATCACTCCCAGGACTCCACTGGATCACCAGGGACTTTAGGCAAGTTTTTTGGGGGTCGGGAGGGTGGAGGATTGTAATGAATTAAATCTGAAGGGATGGGGTGGGTTGTTTTTTTTTTTTTTCGGATCGGGACAGCCAAAAAAAACCCAGCCTGAACCACGGGAAACAACATTTCTCACGACGGGCTGATAACGCCGAAGCACATCTCTAAAAAACAGATCCAAACCTGTCAGCATGGCTCAGTTCTGCCTAGAGAAGGGTCTCTCAAATCACAGAAAGTTTTTTTCAAACAGTTCGGCCCTGTCACAAGGGCTAGTCAGCTCTCTGTCACGTGCCTGCCTAATGGTCAAGCGGGGGGAGTCAAGAAGTCTATATGAAGAAAGGTCAAATCAGAATTGGACTCATGTCACAAAATTAGTATGCATTTAGCCTCTGAGTATGCATATACTGGCTTTTAAAATACCTGGGGAAAAAGGACGCATGGCAGCAGCTCAGCAGATTCCACTCACCAGCGAGAAGACGTCCGAGACACTGCTCTCTGCCCTGCCCTGCAAATGCACTGACCAACCAGATCCAATGCCCTATATGGAAGAGCTTGCCAGCCCTGCTATTCTATCCAAAGTCACATTTGCCAGGATCATCCCAAGGAAATAGGCAAGTCCTCTGCCCTCCTTCTGAGGCGAGACCCACAGCTCCTTCAAAGATAGAGGTCGTGTTCAGCAAAGACTGTCACTTCCCTCACAGTTCAAAAACCAGGGATCTTCAAAGTGGGAAGAAGAGGTTAATTCCTGGCATATTGTCTATGGACTAGCAAGTTAGGAGTGTTTTAAAGTTTCGGTAAGTTGCAGCCAAGGTGATGTCTTCTTATTTATTCTTATTTGCTAAACTAAATATCAGAGATATATTCTATGCTAGGGATGTGAATCGTTTTTTGACGATTTAAAAAAATCGTTAGATTATTTTTTTCTTTTGGAAATAGTTATGCAGTAACACCAAGATGTCAAGAACATACACACACTCTGAGGGAACATGCATATTTCAGTGTGCAGAAGATTTGAAGGTGCAGGGAAATTGGAAACACCCAAAGATTGTATATTACAATATTCAGCCACCGAAAATGGGAGGTTGTCACCCTTGATACCCTTCAAACTACCACTATCCTTACTACATCATCAACATTCTTCCACACACCTCCATACCCCTTATACCCTCCGCACATAGCCACATGGCCCCACCACACATACCTCCATACCTGTCCTACCCTTTTTCCCCCATATACATATAAACTTGTTCAACCTCTGGATCCAAAATTTCATTATCCTTATATAGTAGAATATATAAGCATGGCCTCTAAGAAACATATCCTCCTCTCTCCTCCACCCTGATTTACTCTCTGTATCCTCATTGTTACTCTCATTATCTTAATTTTCTGATACATTATCAGGTATCACACCTTTGGGGATTTCTTTATTGCTTTCCTACCATCTGCCATTCCTATAGCTAATTTCACCTCCTATAATTGTACTTTCCTCCCATCTCCTGTTATGTTTCTCTCATCTCATCTTGCTATCTCTTACTCTTTCCTGAGCCGATCGTTCTTTCTATCGTATTCTATTCTTATTCATCTCCCCATTCTGTTACCTTTATAATACTTATTTCTTTCTATCCCATTTCTTTTTCTCCCCACTCTTTCTTTTCCATGCCCACTATCAATGTTGATCAGTTTTGGTTACTAAGGAAACAAATGTACTGTAGACATACTAACAAGAATCTAACACTGAGAGGACACATTTCAAAGTCATTTGCTTGGGTAATAGGCATTCCTCTGTGCAAAGATCGCCTTCTTCAATCTAGTTAAAAGTTCATGAGAAAGTTCACAATGATGGTATCTTTAAAATAGGCATGCAGGTGCTCATACACTCGTGTATGGGCCCACAAGCGAACATATGCTGGAATTTTAAATCATGGGCGCAGTTGCACACATATGATTTACAATATGCCTACCATGTGTAAGTGTACTTCTAATTTTCAGCTGTTACTTGAGAAAAACATACTCCACATATCTTCCTTAGGATTTACTCAGCTTTAATGCACACAGATAGGTGGATTTTAAAACACGCTCGCATGAAGGACATTCCCAGTTTTACCAAGTAGTCCACGAGATTGCCCAGTCTATCTCGAGGTCATCCAGATCCCACTGGTTCTTCAGCCTGCACCCCTTCAGTTGGCCCGGACCCCTCACCTTCTTATCTTAGGCCTAAAACATGATTTCTGTATACTTAGACCTCATCAGAAGCAGAAGTAAATATTCGCAGCTAACAAGCCATTGCACATTGTGGCTTTCAGTTTTAAAATACGGCTTTATAAACATAACTGTTGACCCCACCCCAGAACACCCATGCCCTACCTATGCCCTGCCTCTTCCCATCTCCTTTTAGTTTAGCTCATGCATATATGCACATAATTAGCATCTTTTAAAATCCACATCACTCATGTGCGGCCCATGCATTTGCATGTAAGGTCCTTTTAGCATGAGCAAAGCTTTTAAAATCTAGCCCATTGTGTGAACTTTTACCTGGATTGCAAATTTGATTTTCCCATCTACGTGCATAGTTTTACGGCCCTTTAACTACCCATAGATTTGCAGGTCTGTGGGTACTTTATATGTTCAGATCTTTATGGTAATTTTCAAATGGAAACTGCCCTTCTAGTTTCCTCTTGAAAATTAAATATAATGTCTGTAGACTCAAAGTACCCACAGACTTTGCAGCTACATGGGCTATTCACACATGCCCCCAGAAAACAGTGAAATTAAGGGCCAATACCACTAGAGGCGCTATAAAATGCCTCAATAATTTTCAGCAGAAACCATAGGCACATGGTCATGATGGCAGTGGAAGGGAAGTCAGAGAAAGAAAACTGTTTATGACATGTAAGATCTTCCACAGGTCAGAGGACTGGTTTCTGTTTGCTACCTACACTACCTGAATATCATCCACTTTGAAGTGCTGAAAAGCAGAATAAAAATATAAAAAAGAAAAAAGAAACCTTATGGCACACTTTCCAGGACCTTGCAACTTTTCTAGCCAGAATTTCTGATTCTGCCCAATGAGAAAGATTTTCCTGATGTTTAAAAACATTTATTCCCCACCCCCCAAAAATAAAAAATGAATCAGTTTATTTCCTTCTCATGACTACCATTCATTCTTCTCACCTTCTTAGATATGACAGCTCAGCATTAAGCTCTATTTTCATCCATTACAGTGTATATGTGTTTTTACAACATAAAAATTGCATTTGAAAACTTACATTTAGCAGCCATTCCCTCCCTCAGCAGTCTCTACACTTTCCTTTGTGTTCTGTTCAGCTCTCACACAGCAAGGCTTTCTTGGATAATAAGCAGCATTAAAATAGAAGGACATGGAAAGACCATTGTTTTGTTCTTTTAATATCTTTAAAACCTCGGTGCCTTTCACTTTTGAATCTGCACACATCTTCATCTTAGATTTACCTGTTCCAGAACTGCTACTATTAGATTTCCTACTGTATATAGTTTTCATAATCTCGCCTTGTGTATTATAAACTTGCTGCGTGGATCTAATTACATCATATTGTACATAGCCTCTTGAGAATCCTTTTATCTTCTAGTATCCTGCAATCTAGAAGAAATTCAAATGCATTCTAGGAAACACTCTTTTATATTCACTAAGCAGACTAATTCTTCAAGTCTTGTCTCTGCCTCTACCCTTTCTTGTGAATATAATTATTACTGACAGTTTCCAATTCTGAGTTATTTCCTCAGTTCCTCCAGGGCATATTACCTATGTAAAGATGATTTATGCACCAGAAACAAGGTTGAATCAGCCAATCTCTTTGATTCAACTTTTTCCAGTGTTTACTGCAAGTCTCTTCCACTTGGAGAATCAGCTCTAATGCTAAAAGTTTGACTTGAGCAGCAAATATGTATAGGGAAATTAGGTGGAAAGTAATAATAAAATAAGTAGCAAAAGAAATACCAATGATTCACACAATAATGAAAATTAAAAATGGTGGCAAGTGTTCTGGTCTTGATTTTTGGCCACAGCACAAGTAAGCTCATACTGAGAATGAGAAACATCTTTTATTTCTTTTGATTACTAATATTAAACTATTTATTTCCAGAAAACTGAAATTTTGCGAAATTGAAATTTCTTGAAATGTTGTAATCTACATAAAAATAATAATAAAAAAAAAAGCCAGAAAGATACTTGACTGGATAGGGAGAGGAATGGTCAGCAGAAAAAGGGACGTGATCTTGTCCCTGTATAGGCCCCTGGTGAGATCTCATTTGGAATATTGTATATAATTCTGGAGACTGCACCTTCCAAAGGATATAAACTGACTGGAGTTGATCCAGAGGGGGGGTTACTAAAATGGTAAGTGGTCTTTGTTGTAAAAAATATGGGAACTGACTTAAAGATATAAACTTGTATACTCTAGAGGAAAGGCGAGATAAAGGAGATATGATAGAGGCATTTAAGTATCTCCATGATTTCCAAGCACAGGAAACAATCCTCTTCAATGAAAGGAGGCCAGAGACTGGATCCCAATGTCTGGACTCATCTCCAGGGTCAAACCCAGGCCTCAGAGCTCCTCTCTTGTATTTCCTTTCTTCAGCTTTTCTTCACCAACTCTGGGGTCATTGCAATGGATTTACGTCCTGGCACGTCCTCCCCAATGGAGGATTTCATTTTGATATTTATTTATTTATTTACGGGTTTTTTATATACCGGGGCACGTAAGTAACATCACCTCGGTTTACATTCAAACATTAATTCAGCATATTGCTTTACATTATAACATTAAAAACTGAAAGAATACAAATCCATGTAAAAACAGCTAATTCAACTGTCGTATATCAAAATGGTCCCCTCTGTTGGGGAGGTTGCACTGGAGTTAATTAACTCCAGCACAATAACCACAGTGGATGACATCAGTTGGTGAAGAAGATCCAAAGAAAGAAAATGTAGAAAAAGAGCTCCGAGGCCTGTGTTTGACCCTGGCTGAGGCCCAGGTGTTGGGGCCTGGCCAACAGGCTAGGTCCTGGCATCAGGCCTGGGTCTGAGCCAAGTCCTAGGCATTGGAATCCAGCCTCTGGGCCAGGCTCTGCATTGGGCCTGGGTCCAGGCTGAGGCTCCAGCATTGGGAACCATCCTTTGGGATAGGATCTGGCATCAGCCTGGGTTTGGGCCAAGTTCCAGGCATCCTCAGCACAGACCCAGGCCTCTGGGCTAGATTACAGCATCGGCCCTGGGTCTGGGCTGAGGATCTAGAATCAGAACCAGTCTTTGGACTGGGCCATGGTGTCGGGCCTGGGTGTGGACTCTAATCTAGACCAAGGCCCAGGCATTGGTACCTGGCCTCCAGACTAGGCCCTGGCATCTGGTCTGTGTCCAGGCTTATGCTCCTGAATCGGGACACTGCCTCCAGGTAGGCTGTGTCATCGGGCCTGGTCCTGGGTCCTGGCCTAAGCCAAGGGCCAAGTGTCAGGTCCAGGCCTAGGCTGAGGCCGAGGCAAGCTACCACAGCCTAGGCTTACACAAGTCTGAGGCTTAGGGACAAGCTGGTTGCAATGCCTAGACCCAGGCAGAAGCCTCAGCCTTTCATACTTAGGCAGTGGTAGGCCACCATGACCTCAGCCTAGGCCCCACACAAGGCCTCAGCTTGTCTAGCCTAGGACTCTTCTGCTGATCCTAAATAGACGGATAAGTGGGGACACAAGTAGCCCTGGGGGGGGGGGGGGGCACATTTCTTTTTTTTTTTTTTTCCATTTTTGAGGGAGTTTCAATGTTTATTTTGGGGTTTTTTTCAACTAAAGAAATAAAACAAACATTTCATAAAATGAAATTAATGGGGGGAAATGCACCCCAAAAGTGGAATGAATAATGAAACAAAAGTTTCCCTCTTTCCTACCTCTAGTAATCATTTTCTTACAACCCACTACTACTTGATTTTCAAGCCGTACTATTATATATAGTAAATAGCCTCCAAGATTGTTTTTGTGGGTTATAACGGGGAATGTTTTTGAATGCTTTCTTTTTATTGCTGATTATCACTGCACCTTTACTGTTGCTGTAATTATGACAACTTGGTTTCCATATGTTCCTTATAATATGCAAAGCATATCCCCCTTACAAACAGTCATTCTTATTCTGCTATAATATTATTCTAAAGATTATGGAACTGAGCCTTGCTATTTGTTATTGCACTAATAATGTTTTCTATAACTGAAAAGAAAGAATTATGGTTAGAGTTATTTATGTGCCTATTTCACACCTCTTTTCCTGTAATGCTTGGCTTGTTTTTAGATGAATGCCACAATTTGGTATAATTTCAAAACATAATTAAGAACTAAACTAGTACTATCATTAAGCCTTGCAAGTAGAGTAGAAAGCCTTAAATCCATAGGCCTCTCAGTATCTTATTTTATTTTATTTATTTTTAACTTTTTTATACCAATGTTCCTGTATAAAATACAAATCACACCGGTTTACATAGAAACTGAAAAGACGCCTGGGGGCGATACAGGTAACGTGAGAATACAAGTAAAATACAAACAAGGGAAAATTAGATAAATATAAATACCTTCGCTTCAGGTTGACCATGCATATTTTCATTAACTACAGAGAACATGCGAAACAATTGATTGCCACGTTAAAATGTTCACAACCTTAAGAACAAGTTGGGGGAATGCATTAGAATACATTTGAGTACATATGCATTAGAATGTATTTGAGAGCATTTGAGATAAACTGAGTTACAGGTTAGTTAAAGGATTAAAGTCCAATAAGGTTGAATTGGTCCGGAAAGGTAAAAGACTGGCCATGATAGTGGGCTGATGGTTCAAACGGGCTTGGAGCCATTGGGTGGGTACTCTCTGGGGAAGTGCCCGTAAGGTAAGATCTGAAGGGACTCGGTCGTGGGAGTGGAGTGACCATGCCAGGAACGGCATCTGGGGGTGTTATCTTTCCAAATAGGGCTTGTCTGAGAAGGCTTGGCTGAGAAGTCAGAGATGACAGTCTGAGAAGGCTTGGCTGAAAAGCCAAGTTTTAAGTTTGTTTTTTTAATATCGATGGGCAAGGTTCAAGGCATAAATCCGGGGGGAGTGCATTCCAATGCGAGGGGCCAGCTGTGGATAGGGCATGCTTGCTTAAGGAGGAATTAGCTGGGGGGGCATAGAGTGTGCCTTTGTATGCTCTTCTGATAGGTCTATCCGAAGTGTGGAGACGTATTTGGATGCTTAGATTGAGGGGGGAGATATTATGGATAGCCTTGTGGATCATCATGAGTACTTTAAATAGAATCCTGGATTTGATGGGTAACCATTGGAGGTTCTGAAGGATGGGAGTGATATGTTCTCTTTTGTTGGTGCTGGTGAGAATCCTGGCGGCAGCGTTCTGAACCATCTGCAGGGGTTTAGTGGTGTTAGAAGGGAGACCGAGAAGAAGGGAGTTACAATAATCAATTTTAGATAGGATGATAGATTAAAGTACCATACGGAAATCTCTGAAGTGAAGGAGAGGTTTTAGTTTTCTTAATACCTGCAGTTTGAAAAAGCATTCTTTTGTGGTATTGTTTACAATATTTTTTAGGTTTAGCTGGTTATCAAGTAGAATGCCTAAATCTCTCACATATGGTGAGTTATTTATGTTTGTTTTGGCAAATTGGGAAGGACTTGGAGAATTGAGAAGAACGTTGTTGTTATCCTGAGATATGATGAGAATCTCCGTCTTATTGGTATTTAGGATGAGGTTGAGGCTGGAGAGAAGTAGGTTGATTGATTGAAGGCAGCTCTTCCAGAAGGACCATGTTTTTTGTAGGGACCCTGAGATTGGGATAAGAATCTGGACGTTGTCTGCATAGAGGTAGTGAGTAAGCTTTAGGTTTGTTAGTAGATGGCAAAGAGGGAGAAGGTAAATGTTGAATAGGGTAGGTGAAAGGGATGAACCCTGGGGGACTCCCAGGTTGGATCTGACTGGGTGCGATTCTTTGTTGTTGATCCTGACCTTGAAAAACCTTTTGTCCAGGAAGGATTTAAACCAGCTGAGCGCCATTCCCTTGATGCCTATGTCTTCAAGATGCTCTACTAGAATTGAATGGTTCACGGTGTCAAAGGCCGCTGAAAGATCTAGAAGAGCTAGCAGGTAAGGTTGTTTTTTTCCAAAGTTTAGGAGGATGGTGTCCGAGAGGGATGTTAAGAGTGATTCTGTGTTTAGTGTTTTGCGGAAGCCGAACTGAGATGGAGCGAGAATGTTGTTTTCATCCAGATATTCTGAAAGTTTCTTGTTGACTATTTTTTCCATAAGTTTGGCAATCAATGGCAAGTTCGCAATGGGACGGAAGTTAGCTGGGTCCGTTTTCGACAAGTTGGTTTTTTTTTAGTAGGGGTTTAAGTATTGCAAGTTTTAGTTGGTCTGGAACTAGCCCTTGAGCTAGAGAACAATTAATGATTTCTGCGATAGGCTTGGCGATGATGTTCGGGATGGAAAAGAAAAGGTTAGGAGGTATTGGGTCTGATGGATGTGAGGAAGGTTTAAGTTTCTTGAGAATATTTTCTATTTCAAGTGATGATGTAAACTCAAAGGATTCAAGGGTTGAGTTTTGTTGTAGAGAGTTAGCGAGCAGGAGAGGTGGCAGGGAATTAGATGTGGCTAGAGGTGTGGTAAAGTTGATGATTTTTTTCTAGAAGTATTTGGCCAGTTCTGTAGCTTTGCAAGAAGCTAGGTTGTCTGGGATGATGGGAGGAGATGGTTTGGTGAGAGCTGAGATGTAGGAAAATAGAGCTTTGGAATAAAAAATAAAATGATGGATTTTTTTTTAGAAAAAATCTTTCCTTATTCTGTGGATGGTGTTCCTGTAGGCATTTAGGAGGGATTTGTAGGCCGATAGAGTCGAAGTGGAAAGGTATTTTTCACCATCTATGTTCCTTACTTCTTAGGTCTTGCTTGAGGGACTTCAGTTCAGGTGTGAACCAAGGTTTCCTGTTGTCCAGTGAAGGATGTAGTACTTTGGTGATTATAGGGCAAGTTTGTTCTGCAACTTTGTTGGTGATGTTGATCCAGGAAGAGGTCGCTGCGGTTGCATCTGAGAGGTCAAGTTGTGCTAATTCGTTAGATAGCTGAGTGCTGAGGTGGTCTGTGGAGCAAAGTTTCCTGAATTGGACTGTAGTTTTGGGAAGGGAATGGGGTGGGTGTTCTTTGATCTCAAGAACCGTGGATATGATCTGATGGTCTGACCAAGGAACTGGCGAGCATGTTGGGTCGGTGGATAGAGAGATGCCTTCATTTATGAAGATAAGGTCCAATGTGTGGCCTGCTTTGTGAGTCGGGCTGTTGACAATTTGTCTAAAACCCATGTGGCTGAGTGAGGAGAGTAAGATTTTGCAGTTATAGGATTGTGGTGAGAAGTCCACGTGCAGATTAAAGTCTCCCATCATTATGGCTGGCTTGTTGGCGTTGAAATGTTTAGTGATGAATTCAATGATGGGTGAAGGGTCAGATTCTAGTCTTCCTGGATGTGCGTAGATTAATCCAATTTGAAGATGATCTGAATTGAAGAAGGCTAATTCAAAGTTGGAAGTAGAAGTTGACAGTTTCAGAGTTAGTCCTAGGCTTTTTTTTGCAGCTAAAAGAAGCCCTCCTCCTCTTTTTTTGAGTCTGGGAATAGAGAGGAGGTCATATAATTGAGTGAGGAGCTGGTTAATTAGTACAGTATCCGTAGGTTTCAGCAGGTTTCAGTGATTGCACAGATGTCTGGCATAACTTCTACCAGATAGTCATTAAGAATGTGCATTTTTTTGGAGAGAGATTGGGCATTAAAGAGAGTTAATGAGAATAGTCAAAGGCCGAATATTTGAGTGATCGGCGAAATCATGATTGGAATTAGCCTCTGTTGTCGGAGAAAGGGGAGAGTAGAGGTTTTAGGCCGACTTGAAAAGTGTGTGTGGATTGTGGGTATAGCAAAGGTGTGCATCGTAAAGTATTGAAATGTGTGGGAGAGATGAGAGAGGGGTAGAAAAATTGAGGTGTTGGAAGGAGCAAGAGTTGCCAATAGGGGCCTGTAGGTTAGAGCCGGAAGTTGCCAGAGAAACCAGACTATAATTGAAAACAATTGAAAACAGGAGTTCTGGGTAGCACTAAGGGGCTGCACGAAGGGGCGCACAAAGGGGCAGGCTCCTTTGTCGTGCTCCTTCAGCGCGCAGCACCTGAGGACAGAGAGGGAATTAAATCCCTGTTGGTCGCAGGCCTGCTGAGGTCACCGGCGCGACTAGCTGGTGATTGGATGAGGTCGCGTGGTGGTCGCTATCGGGCGGGCCAGGTTGCGATCAGCGAGGCCTCGTGGTCGGTGGGGGGCCCTCGTTGGTAGGGGCGAGAAATTTAGAGGGGACCTTACCCTGATGGGCTCCTGCGCCGGCCGCACGGCCCTTTTCTCCCAGCACCTACTTAGGATGACGATGAGGACGTCCGTTGGGTTTGGCGAATCCCGCTTAAAGAGGGCGCCTGGGGTGGTGGCTATCGGGCAGGCTGGGATGCAATCGGCGAGGCCTCGTGGTTGGCAGGGGGCCCTCGTTGGTAGGGGCGAGAAATTTAGAGGGGCCTTATCCCGATGGGCTCTTGCGCCGACCGCGCGGCCCTTTTCTCCCAGCTCCTACTTAGGAGTTCTTAACTGAAAAGCCTTTTACTGTACAGCTTTTATACTGCTTGTTTCACAGAAACTTTCAAAGTTCCCTCATCCAAAGCAGCTAATGTTCCTCTCAATCAGTCTTCAAAACAAAGATCTTAATGTTTGAAATCATTTAATGTAAAGATAATTTCTGATTACTTACAAGTGTTGTTTCCAAACGTCTATGCCTCTGGCAGAGATCCTTGTGGCTATAGGAAGGCAGGGGAAGGTAGGTGAAGTTTCTTAGGACGCAGGGAAGGACAATGAGGGGTTGAAGCTGATTAGTCTTTCTAATTAAAGCAGTAAGAGGAATGTAAAAAGCTGTTCATGTAACCGAGGTTACAGGCATGTGAGTCTTCTACTGGCTTAGCTGGGACAGACCCTCCGTCTTGGAAAGTGAACATAGGAGAAAATCTCCTCAGGCTGAGGTAAAATACAGGGTAGGCGCGCGCAAGGCTGCGCAAAATTGGCGGCCTGCGCGCACCGAGCCACACAGCCATCCTCCGTTCCCTCCGAGGCCGCTCTGAAATCGGAATGGCCTCGGAGGGAACTTTCCTTCCGGCCCCCTCCTTCCCCTCCCTTCCCCTATCTAATCCATCCCCAGCCCTAACTAATTCCCCCCTACCTTTATTTTACAACTTGCACGCGCCAGCCGGCTCCGGTGTGCCATGTTCCGGTCCGGGGGCTGGTCCGGAGGACACGGCCATGCCCCCGGAATGCCCCTGGGCCAGAACCATGCCCGCGCACCCACCCAGGAACGCCCCCGATGATGTGCCGGCTGCGACACGCCCCCCCAGGAAAGCCCCGGGACTTACGTGCGTCCCGGGGCTTGTGCGCGCCACCGAGCCTATGCAAGATTGGCTCGGCGTGCGCAGGGGTGGAAGTGGTAGCTTTTCGGGGGTTACACGCATATCTTACGCGTGTAACCCTTTGAAAATCTGCCCCTTTGGTTGTGAGTAAATTAATTGAATTGCTGCTAAAATACAGGGTAATGCAGTTTCTAGAATCTAATGGATTATAAGAGCCAAGGGAACATGGTTTTACCAAAGGTAGGTCTTGCAGATGGATCTGATCACTTTCTCAGATTGAGTGACAGGAGAGTTGGATGAGGGGAGAGTGCTAGATGTAGTGTACTTGGATTTCAGTAAGGCCTTTGACGCAATTCTCCATAGGCAACTTTGAAAGCAGCAACATACATAGCATCATAGTAAAAAGACCAAATAAGCCATCCAGTCTGTCCAACAATTTTCTTATGGTAGTATCTGACAATCCATGCAGATTACCCCCAAGCTTTATGTTAAGGATAGTAATATTTACAATCAAAACCAAGCAACTGTCAAACTCATAACAAAATTACTGATAGCTACATTTTTACGGGGTGAGTAGCCTTCTTGATAATTTAGACAATGCTGCTTGAATATTTGCTTTTGGACTTGGCTGTAGAAGCAGTCCTGTGCTTTTTCCATAATGTCTGTGTATCAGTACCCTGGACCATAAAAGTCAGAGCTCAGCATTGGCTATCTCTGAATCCAATTCCTTTTTTCCCCCTGCCATCTAAGAGGAGGGCAATGTTACACTTATTGCCCTTGGTATGGGCCCTAAAATGACTGGTTAGAAATTGGTTGAGTGGAAGGCAATAAAGAATAGTGATAAATAGTGTTCACTCTGAGCTAAGGGGTATTTCTTGTGGTGTGCCTCAGGGATCAGTTCTTGTACCAGTTATTTTCAACATTTTTGAAGCGATACTATAAAAGGACTATAGGAAAAGCTTTGTCCTTTTGCAGAAGATGCCAAAATTTGCAACCGGGTAAACAACCAGGAAGGTATATATGTTTTGTGTGAGTGGGTATGCATTGAAGATTAACGCCTTTTGCACACACACAAAATCTGTGACAGAAAAGATACTGGCAACTTCTCTTCTTTTGCTGCCAGTTAAGCAGTCACTCAGTGTAATCAGAGATAAAAAAAATCACTATTGCTCCAGTTTGTTTTTTTCTGTGGTACTGCCCTATGCCTTGTAGGGTTGTGCAGAGGGACGCCATACGTTGCATTCAGAATTCGTACTCGTCGGGGGGCAGATACGTTGCATTCGGCAAGGGGAGCCCCCCCGTTACGTTAATGCATTCATTCTTATTCATTTCCCGGCTAAAATTGAATTAACTACAACCCTCCACTCTCCTGACCCACCCCAAAACTTACCAAAACTCCCTGGTGGACCAGCGGGGGGCAGGAGTCATCTCCTGCACTCACGCCCTCGGCTGCCGGTATTCAAAATAATGCCGATAGCCTTTTACCTTACTATGTCAAAGGGGCTACTGGTGCCATTGGTCAGCCCCTGTCACATGGTAGGAGCAATGGATGGCTGGCACCATCTTGTACTCCTACCATGTGACAGGGGCCGACCAAGTGCACCGGTAGCCCCTGTGACATAGTAAGGTCAAAGGATATCGGCGCCATTTTGAATACCGGCAGCCGAGGGCGTGAGTGCAGGAGATGGCTCCCGGACCCCCCGCTGGACCACCAGGGAGTTTTGGTAAGTCTTGGGGGGGTCAGGAGGGTGGGGGGTTTGTTTAAATTTGCTCCTTTAGACGGCCGAATAATTCGGCGAAGATTCATTGTATTCGTGGGGAATCACGATATGTTTCGCTTCCCCACAAATACAACGAATATGGCCCTATACCTTGCGGATTACCAATATGTTAGAAATGAATGCACACCCCTAATGCCTTTGACAGTAAACAAAATGTAGCAGCACCTCTGTCTCTCATTCCCATTGAGAGGTGTTTTGTTATTTTCATTGCTGCACTGTGACTGCAGCAGTGAAAATAACAAAAGGCTCTTTTGCCAATGCCAAAATTCCTCTCTCCTTCTTTTAAAGAGCCTTTTATTTGACTTTAAGAGAACTTCAGAAAAGAGAAACCTATGCTCACACCCTTCAGTGGGAGGACGTAGCATCACTCGATCCATTGCCAGGTATAGGCTAGTTAAAAAATATGCTTTATCTTGATTGGTTCTCTGTCCTGTCCACTTGCCTTGGCTCCAGCCTGGCTTCTACCTCCCACAGGCATTGGTTGGTTGCTATAGTTACCAGTTTCATAGCATCACTTTTCAAGGGGCCAAAGATGTGATGAGAAACATAAACAAATGAGACAAAAATGTTGCTTGCATTTGTGGACACCCGTCATTTCTCTCAGTGGGCCATGAATTAAATGAAAATTGTCTCATTCATTGTATTTTACCCATTTGTTTCAAATGAATGCACATCCCTATTATTTATGTCATAGTTTATGCTGCTATGCCTCTTTCACAGCACTTTGGAATGTGCATTAGAGATGTGAATCGTGTGATCGATCGTCTTAACGATCGATTTTGGCTGGGGGGGGAGGGAATCGGATCGTCGCGGTTTTGTTTTTTTAAATATCGTGTAAATCGTAAATCGGGGGAGGGCGGGAAAACCGGCACACTAAAACAACCCTAAAACCCACCCCGACCCTTTAAAATAAATCCCCCACCCTCCTGAACCCCCCCAAAATGTCTTAAATTACCTGGGGTCAAGTGGGGGGGTCCCGGTGTGATCTTCCACTCTCGGGCCACGGGTGCGTTGATAGAAATGGCGCCAGCGCTACCTTTGCCCTGTCATATGACAAGGCAAAGGTAGCGCCGGCGCCATTTTGGTTCCTGTCCCCCGACGTCATGAGCATAGGAGATCGCTCCCGGACCCCCGCTGTACCCCCAGGGACTTTTGGCCAGCTTGGGGGGGCCTCCTGACCCCCACAAGACTTGCCAAAAGTCCAGCGGGGGTCCGGGAACGACCTCCTGCACTCGAATTGTGTTGCCGTATTGCAAAATGGCGCCGGCCATACGGCCAGCGGCATTTTGCAATACGGCAATATGGCCATACGGCCGGCTCCATTTTGCAATACGGCCCGAGTATAATAATGAAGTTATCACTCTAAAAGGAGAGTAGATATTCTTTATCCTATCTTTGCCTCCTCTCCATTCCCTTTGTGACAGTACCTGGTGGGATTTGTGCCCCTATCTCTTTGGGAGACCTGGCTGTGGGGAGGGCATTGGACTGTTTAATCTGTGGGGCAACACCGAAGGACCCCATTGCTGTAGAAGAGATGACTACAGACAACATTATACTTGGCCACAACAGAGATCCCCCCCCATGTAGATAACGGTTTACACCTACAATATCCAAGCAATGAACCTGCTGCAAGGCTGTAGGGTCTGCTGGCTTTCTTGGTGTGTGTGTCATATATGTGCATGGAGGACATGGTGTGTGTGTATACATGTGTGGGAGAGCCTATGTGCGGGAGAGCCTATGTGCATGTGTTTGGTTTGTGGGTGTGGGTGTCAGAGAGTATCTGGGCTTCGCAATCAGGGCCTCAGAGGGAAGCAAGGTATATGCTTAGATAGACAAAACCAGTGAACTCCAGGGGCTGAACTGGAGGAGAAGCATGCGTCAGGAACACTGGAACTGGAAGCAACAGAAAAAAAAAAAAAAAAACTAGACTGCAATACAGGAAGGTTTATTCAGTAAGAACATGATTACCAGGCAAGAATACAGGAACACAGTGAAAGGAAATCAGGAGTCATAAGGATAGCACTTCCGCATGGCATACCCCAAGAGGGTTGTTGGACCAGCAAAGGTGTATCAGATTAGAGCTCCTTATATACAGCTCTCTATTTGGGACACACCTAATGCTGGTCCAGTCGGAAGACTGCAGAGGTGTGTCTGACTTTCCCAGGCAACAAGACAAACTTACAGATTACCAGGAAAGCCAGCAGCCCCTGCAGCCTTTTGGCTATACCACTGTAATGGACTGCGAACTGGTTAAAAGACAGGACACAGTAAAAGTCCTTTGTCTTAGGCAGCCACATACACACACGCTCTTCTCCTAATTTGTTAATACATTGTCTTTTCCAGTTTTGTTTAGTTTTGAAAATTTACATCACTTGTGAACCAGACAACCTGAGCAAGGCTGGCTACTTTTCGCTAATATGCTCTGTCTCTCAAACTCCCACAACAGGCATAGGCAGGCAAATGCACATATAAGAACACACGGGCACGCACATACACATATTAATGAACACAGGTTCTCATATACATGCACAAATGTGCACAAACCGCACATAAACATACACAGGCTCCCACATACATACTTATAGGCTCCAACTCATGCTTAGACACACACAGGCTCCCACACATATAAATAAACACAATGTCCCACTCACCCACACACACACACACACACACACACACACAGGACATCTTTTTGAAGCACAGCGAAACCCCTTCTTCAGCCTCCTTAGGATAGAGTTCATAGTAGCCCTCTCCTCCAGCCGTAGTGGGATGGGGTCCTGTGGCAGCCATCTTCTGTTGTCATGCAACCTTGCTTGTGTGAGCCTAAGTGGGAAACAAAGAGTAAGATTAACCAGTCAGTTCTCTCTATGAAGGATGGTAAATAGTGCAGTGCCCCAGTGATCTGTACTGGAACCTGGGCTTTTTAATTATCTCTGTAACAATCGCAATTTAGCACTCTCTAGAATTGGGCAACAAGAGTCATCTAATATACTGTCAATGTGCTTTATGGAGAGGTTCCCTAAGTTTCTATATGCTTGCTGTTAATTGCTTAACAAAATAAAACAATATTTTTCATTTTCCCTTGTATTTGATTTTGAAATGGATAGCTGCTATGGATCAGACAACCCAAGCAATGCCGGGCAGTTTTGCTAGTTTCTAATAAAACTGCACACCCAAAGCAGTGATGATGACAACCACACTACTTTATTTAAGAAGAAGGTGGAAAAAAGTGCACTGACCATGCAGGAACTGTGATTTCAGTGTAATCTAAGTGTGGGATGCCAAAAGCATCAGCCAAAACTTTATGCCACAAACTGCCTCATTTATATATTCTCTGAAACATTATTCATCCACACTCCATAGGAGTAAACACCGATGCTTACACATGGGAAAACAGGTATTATACACAGAAAATAGTTTGAGAATGTATGAAGCGTCAGGTACTGCAGTCTTTACCTGCTAACAGTTATGCAAACTCCATCACTGTCATCACATTGGCTTACTCAGAGGGGCAAATTATACCTTTCCATTTTTCAAAGGAAGCATCACTCTGCTTCTCCGATGTTAGAGTGGCCTGGCAGCTCTGATATTCTTCCAACCATGCAGAGTAGTATTGCAATATAGAGATGTGAATCATGTGCCCGATCGTCTTAATGATCGGGTTCGGCTAGAGGGGGGAAAAAATCTGATCTGGGGTGATGTGAATTGGAATTGGTTCCGATTCACATCGTTATTTTTTTTTTAGTGAGGCCCGAACCTTTAAAATTAACCCCTTACCTTCCCCCACCCTCCCGAACCCCCACAAAACTTTTTACGATTACCTGGTGGTCCAGTGGGGGCGCGGGGACCAATCTCCCGCTCTCGGGCCATCGGTGCCATTTTGGCTGCCACTCAAAAATAGCGCCGATGGCCCGATAAAAAAAAAACCCATCCAACCCTTTAAAAACGACCCCTTAGCTTCCCCTACCCTCCCGAGCCCCCCAAAACATTTTAAAATTACCTGGTGGTCTAGTGGTGGTCCCAGGAGCGATCTCCCGTTTTCGGGCCGTCAGCTGCCACTCATAAAGATGGTGCCGATGCCACTTTGCCCTTACCATGTGACAGGGTATCCATGCCATTGGCCGGCTCCTGTCACATGGTAGGAACACTGGATGGCCGGTGCCATCTTTACGATGGCGGCGGCCATCTTTACAATGACAGTGGCCATCTTTAAAGATGGCTCCGGCCAGCCAGTGCTCCTACCATGTGACAGGGGCTGGCCAATGGCACAGATACCCTGTCATATGGTAAGGGCAAAGTGCCATCGGCGCCATCTTTATGAGTGGCAGCCAACGGCCTGAGAATGGGAGATCGCTTCCGGGACCACCACTAGACCACCAGGTAATTTTAACATATTTTGGGGGGATTGGGAGGGTGGGGGAAGCTAAGGGGTCATTTTTAAAGGGTTGGGTGGGGTTTTTTTTTATCGGGCCATCGGCGCCATTTTTGAGTGGCAGCCAAAATGGCGCCGAAGGACCGAGAGTGGGAGATCGGTCCCCGCGCCCCCACTGGACCACCAGGTACTCGTAAAATGTTTTGGGGGGGGGGTTCAGGGGGGGTGGGGGAAGGTAAGGGAGTCATTTTATATGGTTGGGTTGGGTTTAGGGGTTGTTTTGGTGTGCCGGTTTTCCCTGCCCTCCCCCCTACCCCGATTTACGATTTTTCACGATAAATTGGGGGAATTTCTATAGTATCGCGACTCTTAACGATTTTTGACGATTTAAAATATATCTGACGATTTTTTTAAATTGTCAAAAAACGATTCACATCCCTATTGCAATAGAACAGGAAGAATGTAAATATGCCGCATTTGCCCCTCTGGACCACCTTCAACAGAAAACTTCTAGAAAAAAAGAACAATAAAGTAGAGATGTGAATCAGAACCGGAATCGGTTCTGTTCCAGTTCCGATTCAAATCTTATAATTTTTATTGTCAAGCCCGATTGGTTTTTTGTTTATCGGCTGTGCCATCTTTAAAAATGGCGTGGGCCATGGCCGGCACCATCTTTAAAGATGGCGCCAGCCATCCAGTGCTCCTACCATGTGACAGGGGCCGGCCAATGGCGCGGATACCCTGTCACATGGTAAGGGCAAAGGGCCATCGGCGCCATTTTTATTAGTGGCAGCTGATGGCCTGAGAGTGGGAGATCGCTCCCGGCGCCCCCACTGGACCACCAGGTAATTTTAAAATGTTTTTGGGGGTTCGGGAGGGTGGGGGAGGCTAAGGGGTCAGTTTTAAAGGGTTGGGGTGGGTTTTTTTTATCGGGCCATCGACGCCATTTTTATTAGCGGCAGCCGACGGCCCGAGAGCGGGCAATCGGCCCCGGGGCTTCCACTGGACCACCAGGTGATTTTAAAATGTTTTTTGGGGGTTTGGGAGGGTGGGGGAAGGTAAGGGATTAGTTTTAAAGGGTCGGGGTGGGTTTAGGGTTTGTTTTGGTGTGCCGGTTTTCCCGCCCCCCCCCCCCCCCAAATAGTGGACACAAACCCGATTAACGATTTTTCACAATAAATCGGGGGAATTTCTATTCCCCCAATTCTATTAAAAAATATCGGACGATATTTTAAACCGTCAAAAATTGATTCACATCCCTACAATAAAGCACTCTCATTGCACAGCAAGAATATAAACGCTCTCGACAGAGTAATTTCTCATTAGTTTTCTTACCCCAACATTTAAACACCACGCACCTTCCAGAGACATCTTAGTTAAAGTATTGGATATGTTTACATATTGAAACCTGTACAGCACACATCTTATAAACCTTCAAAAGTAGTGAAACACTGAGATCTGAGCAGCTTCCACCCAAATGTGGAGCATTCCCTTCTTAGCTTTCTCTTCGTTGTCTATTTTTGCTATTTAGCTATCTCATCTGACTAGAAATTTCAAAGCCATTTCCAAAAGCAAATGTTCCTATCCTGCATGGGTGGGGCCATAAAAAAATGTGTATTGACTCTTCGGGGCGGGAACCTTACCAGGCTAGCTTAAACACAGTCTCTTATTTCTAGGGTCTGGACTCTTTGTCGAGTGGCCCCGAGTGCTAAAGGTGAATCAAACCTTAAATATTACCCTGTTGCGGAGATAGCAATGAGTTAGAAGACAAACTGTTAGCATAATTCTTATTTTATATCAGTTTGACTCTTCCTAAAAATTTATTTTCTACATAGTAAAATAACAGAATGATTCTCACAGTCTTGAATGCCATGTCTACCCTGCAGTGCAGGTATCGAATAGAGAAATTCTGCTACTTTTTATTTAAATTAAAAACTTTCAGATTGGCTATTGGGATTTTAAATATACAACATTCATCTCAATTTAATATGAATCTACTATTCTCTTCATGTGTTAATTTTGACAAATAACCTTCACACAAATTGGTCTCTAAGGTGATCAGCAGCTGTGTAACTGCTAAGCACAATTTATGTTTTATAAAAGATCCTGCCCAAGTTTCAGATAATGAGGGCACAAAATGGGAAATCCCCTTTAGTACTTCAGGCCCAATATAAATCTCTTTTAAACAATGTGAATTAGCAGCTTGATGCTGCGATCATTCCAAATAAGTCTTAAGAATAGCATAGATCGGAGAATCTATAACACTGAGAAGCAGACACAGTTCTGCAGTTTATTGCCTTCTAAGGCAGGGTCCATGCGCTTTCTAGCACTATTATCACTGAATGTAAAATGACTCCAAAGATCAAAATGCAGTGAAGTATGACATCGTACATTCAAATCAGATGACCATTTTGCCCGGCAAATGCCATCCATATTTCAAAAGACATCCAAGTTCTAATCAAAAATGAATTAGCAGACAAGAAAACTTCAAGCACCATTTGTCATCTGGAACTCATGTTCATCAGTATGCCTCATATCTGCAACTCCAAGGAAGCTAAGTCAATTCCAAAATTACCATAACATTCAGAACTAAACAGTAATGCATTTTAAAATGAATGTACTGAAAATTGAATGCCGGCTGATAATAAATGATGGTACCTTTTAAAATTAAATTATAAAAGACCTTTATTTCTTTGTCCTTTCTACTGTTGTCATTTTCAGTTAGTCTCGCTGTCATATTTCTACCATTTATGCCTTACAACTAAAATTATTTAAAATATAAAACAAGACAGAAAACATTCTTAATTCTACTTAAAGAATAGCTGATAAGCTTTTTTTATATCAAATAAAATCAAGTTAGAGACATCAAATATTTTGCTTGGTTTTTTAATTGTACATTTCTTAGATTCCTTTTTCTTTCTGTTCCTTAAATCTGTTTATATTATGGAACTGTACACATACTGAGCATGTTTGTTATATATCATTTATACTTTAATGTTGATTTCAATGAGACCATATTTTAGTAAGTTCAGACCAAAAAATACCTGAAGATGGGCTGATGAAAATTTGGTAATATAGAGTCTTGGGTTTTTGAGATTCTGGAGGCTGGAGATTAATTTTGCTTTGAAACTTGCAGTGGGCACAAAGTATATAAAGTCACTTATACTTGCTTTTCCCTGTGGGTAGATTTTATTTTCTGGAAAACATGAAGATGCCGTCCTTGCCGTGCTTTTCCTCCCCCAACCTAAAGAGCCTCCTGGGAATGCCTCCTTTGAATGCAGCTAGTAGCATGCATGTTGCGGATGGATGATCAGACTTTTAGCTGCTTGGGGGGTGGACAACATTCAGACAGACAAATAAAGCTGGTAAAACACTTTTTACTGATGTAAACAGTTCCTTGTTATTTCATGCAATCCATCTTGAGCCTAGCTTTAGGAAAAGGTGTAATATCAAATACTTATCAATAATTTGCTTTGAAAATTGTTCTTTAAGAGTTCTTTAAATGAAGGAACAAAAACATGAATATGATATATTACTTGCAAAAGAAGACATAGCAACTGTCCAATAATGGGGTTCCCCAATTTTCTTATGGAATACATTGAACTGCATCATTCTGAGACGGTGCCTGGTAGGCGGTATATAATATATACATGGACATAGATAAATAAAGAATGAACTTGATTTGTCTAAGTTTTCTTCCATTTTACATCTAAATGGAAACTTTGCTAAATCAGGTCACCAGGAAACATAGGGGGTTGATACACGCCAGATGTTTGGGACTCCTGGGGATGAAGAATAGACCTGATAAGACAGACCATACTTTTAACACCTGAGCCCAAATCTGGCTACCAGAAGAAATATATTGCAATAGCCATCTTAAATATATTTTGCTACTACTACCTTTAACCTCCCCGATGCAAAACTCACAATATCCTTTGATCACTTTCCCTACCTTCTGACCAGCACCCGATAAAAAATCTCAAATGAATGTCTCATTTTCACTCCCCGAACCCTGATCCTCCTCTCTTTCCTCTGCCAGCACCATCCAAAAAAATTAAAAAAAGCAAACCTTTGGAGCCCCGATCTCTCACTTCTTCCCAGCTGGCACTCAATTTTGAAAAAAATAGGGTGAGCAGATCCCTCTTCTCAATCTTCCTTCCCTTTCATAAATACTACCTCCACATTCAGCCCAAAATGACCTGCTAGTGAATAATTGTGACACAGATGCAACATTTCCAATCAAATGGATTCCTTTGGTAAATATCAATTATTCTTGAAATACAGACTTATCATGATGAAAAGTCACAAGTTTTTTCCTCAGAATATGAACATTACAAAAAGATCGGACACAGATACATGTCTGATGAATGTTGAAAATTCTGAACTGCTAGTCCCCCAGTGCAATATTTTCAAATTTGAGCACTGAACTAGGAGGAAAAGAATCCACTGAATCCATCAGCTCTACCACAGATGACATGAGTGTTAGGACAGAGTATGCTCAAATTGGATGAAGAATAAGAACCATCAGATTTGTTTTAGCTTATGACACCAGGCAGGTTTAAGTAATTCAAGTTTTGATGGTCTGTAAAAAGGTGTACTAAAGAGTGTGCTCCTAAAGAATTATCTTAATTGCTAGAAGTTCCTTGTCCCAAATGTTTTAGCTTTGGCTGCATGTTTTTAGGAAATATGTTTTCATAGAGATGGTGACTGATGCATGGAATTCCTTCCTGAAGTATTTGGAGGATGCTTTACTGTAACAGATTTCAAGAAGGCATGGGATAAGCAAAAGGATCCTTAGTTGCAAAGTGAAGAGATAGCAGAAGTACGATCTACTAGTGACAGGAATTGAAATGTTTAATGTGCTCTACTCGAACAGTTCCTCAACTAATTTGGGGCTTGTTAGAATGAACAGCAAAATGGAAAATATAAAGCATTAGAAATCCTGCTAGAAACACAGGCATCTACATAGTTGGCAAGCTATGCAAGGTACCTAGAAGGCTGGATGTTCAAGCAATAGGCACAATGCTATAGGTACCTTTTTAAATTATTACAAACCTTTAAGGATAACATAGGGTGATAATTGTGAATGATGTGCCAGATCTTTCATGCTCATTTGTATATGACAGTGAAGTACAAATTAGGAAGACAACAAAACTCATCCTGGATAAGGAGATACCTTATAACAGATTTCATTCTTTATTCACCAGCTAGGATATACTGTATCCGGCTGTGTGAACAGGAGTAAATGGCCAGACTGGATGGGCCAAGAGTCTTTTCCAGCTATCATCTACTATGTTAATATGTTATTATGTCAGAATTGCATACCACAAGTTCAACTTCCAAGAACATATTGCACATGGCTAGAGTAGGTTCTAAGGTCCTTTTCTTTGGCATAAGATAGTTACAATTGCAAAACTGGAAACATTGATGTCAACCACAATTGATTATGTTGGGCCTGTCATGAATCTGATAGTAGCTAAATAGCATCAAAAGCTATATGAAACACTTTTTTTCCCAACCAAAATAAGCTCTTTTCTTTATCAATGATGTCATAGATGACATTATTATGTGAACCCCTTGATGAACAGAATAGAAATTCCAAATTCCAAAGCCATTGCAAGTCTTTAACATCATTAGATGACAGTCATAGAAACATAGAAATGACGGCAGAAGAAGACCAAATGGCCCATCCAGTCTGCCCAGCAAGCTTCACACACTTTTTTCTCTCATACTTATCTGTTTCTCTTAGCTCTTGGTTCTATTTCCCTTCCACCCCCACCATTAATGTAGAAAGCAGTGATGGAGCTGCATCCAAGTGAATATCTAGCTGATAAGTTAGGGGTAGTAGGGGTAGTAACCGCCGCAATAAGCAAGCTACATCCATGCTTATTTGTTTTACCCAGACTATGTTATACAGCCCTTATTGGTTGTTTTTCTTCTCCCCTGCTGTTGAAGCAGGGAGCTATGCTGGATATGCTTGAAGTATCAGTTTATTCTTCTCCCATGCTGTTGAAGCAGAGAGCCATGCTGGATATGCATCGAAAGTGAAGTGTCAGGCACATTTGGTTTGGGGTAGTAACCGCCGTAACAAGCCAGCTACTCCCCGCTTTGTGAGTGCGAACCCTTTTTTCTTCTCCCCTGCCGTTGAAGCAGAGAGCTCTGCTGGATGTGTGTAGTATCAGTTTTTTCTTCTCCCCTGCCGTTGAAGCAGAGAACTATGCTGTATTTGCATAGAAATTGAAGTAACAGGCTTATTTGGTTAGGGGTAGTAACCGCCGTAACAAGCCAGCTACTCCCCCCTTTGTGAGTGCAGATCCTTTATTCCACATTTCCTCTTGCTGTTGAAGCTAGAACGATGTTGGAGTCACAGTAAGCATGTGTACGTTTATTGAATAAGGGTATTGTCTCCAGGCATTAGCCATCATTCTGGCGAGTCACCCACTCTTCATTGGCGGCCTCTTGATTTTATGGATCCACAGTGTTTATCCCACGCCCCTTTGAAGTCCTTCACAGTTCTGGTCTTCACCACATCCTCCGGAAGGGCATTCCAGGCATCCACCACCCTTTCCGTGAAGAAATACTTCCTAACATTGGTTCTGAATCTTCCTCCCTGGAGCTTCAAATCGTGACCCCTGGTTCTGCTGATTTTTTTCCTACGGAAAAGGTTTGTCGTTGTCTTTGGATCATTAAAACCTTTCAAGTATCTGAAAGCCTGTATCATATCGCCTCTGCTCCTCCTTTCCTCCAGGGTGTACATATTTAGATTCTTCAATCTCTCCTCGTACGTCATCCGATGAAGATCCTCCACCTTCCTGGTCGCCCTTCTCTGTACCGCTTCCATCTTGTCTTTGTCTTTTTGTAGATATGGTCTCCAGAACTGAACACAGTACTCCAGGTGAGGCCTCACCAAGGACCTGTACAAGGGAATAATCACTTCCCTTTTCTTACTCGATATTCCTCTCTCTATGCAGCCCAGCATTCTTCTGGCTTTTGCTATAGCCTTGTCGCATTGTTTCACAGACTTCATATCATTTGACACTATCACCCCAAGGTCCCTCTCCTGCTCCGTGCACATCAGCCTTCCCCCCCCCATCGAATACAGTTCATTCGGGTTTCCACTCCCCATATGCATGACTTTGCACTTCTTGGCATTGAATCTCAGCTGCCATATCTTCGACCACTCCTCCAGTTTCCTTAGATCCCGTCTCATTCTCTCCACTCCTTCCGGCGTGTCCACTCTGTTGCAGATCTTAGTGTCATCCGCGAAAAGACAAACCTTGCCTTCTATCCCGTCCGCAATGTCGCTCACAAAGATATTGAACAGGACCGGTCCCAACACCGATCCTTGCGGTACACCACTTAAAACCGCTCTCTCTTCAGAGAAGGTTCCATTTACCATCACACATTGTCTTCTGTCCGTCAACCAATTTGCAATCCAGGTCACCACCTCGGCACTCACTCCCAAGCTTCTCGTTTTATTCACCAGTCTCCTGTGCGGAACCGTGTCAAAAGCTTTGCTGAAATCCAAGTATATGATATCGAGCACTCTTCCTCGATCCAATTCCTTGGTTACCCAGTCAAAAAGTCAATCAGATTTGTCTGACAGGATCTTCCCCTGGTGAATCCATGTTGCCTCTGGTCCATCAATTCTCCGGACTGTAGATAGTTCACTATTCTCTCTTTCAGCAGTGACTCCATTACTTTTCCCACCACCGAAGTGAGGCTGACTGGTCTGTAGTTGCCAGCCTCCTCCCTGTTCCCACTCTTGTGAAGCGGGACCACCACCGCTCTTCTCCAATCACTCGGCACCACTCCCGTTTCTAGGGATCTATTGAACAGGTCACACAGTGGAGCCGCCAGAACATCTCTGAGCTCCCTCAATATCCTTGGATGAATCCCATCAGGCCCCATGGCTTTGTCCACTTTCAGGTTCTTTAGCTCTTCCCACACATTTTCTACTGTAAAAGGATTTTCATCTATTCCACTTCCTACCAGTTTTTTGTTGTGTAGAGATGGTCCTTCTCCAGGGTCTTCTTTAGTGAACACAGAGCTGAAGTATTCGTTTAATATTTCTGCCATTTCTTCGTCTCCCTCCACACATTGATCATTACCACCTTTCAATTTCACTATACCACTTTGGATCTTTCTCTTTTCGCTGATGTATCTGAAAAATGTTTTGTCACCATTTTTTATCTCCTTGGCAATCCTCTCTTCCGCTTGACTTTTTGCCAACTTGATTAATTTCTTTGTCTCCCTCAGTTGATACAAATATTCTTCTTTGTGTTCCTCCCTTTGGGATCTTTTATATGTCTTGAATGCTGTTCTTTTAGCTTTAATTCTGTCCGCCACCTCCTTTGAGAACCAGATAGGTTTCAATTTTCTTTTGCTTTTCTTTACATTTCTAACGTATAGAGCAGTTGCCTTGGCGATTGCTCCTTTTAGATTGGTCCACTGCTGATCCACATCTCTCTCGTTCTCCCATCCTTTAAGTTCTTCCTCCAGGTACTTCCCCATTTCCTCAAAGTCTGTGTTTTTGAACTGTAAAACTCGGGTCTTTGTGGTTCTTTTCCCTATTCTTTTAGTGATATTAAACCATACCGTTTGATGATCACTGCTGCTGAGGTGGGTACCCACCTGGACATCTGAGACATTATCTGCATTAGTGAGCACTAAGTCGAGTATAGCTCCTTCTCTGGTGGGTTCCAACACCATTTGTTTGAACAAAGATACTTGCATGGCATCCACTATCGCTCTGCTATTTTTAGTTTCTGCAGATGGGATTTTCCAGTCTACATCTGGCATATTAAAGTCACCCACGATCACCACTTCTCCCTTCTTACCTATCTTATGGATGTCTTCAACCAGGTCTCTGTCCAGCTCTTCCTTTTGGTTTGGAGGCCTGTAAACCACTCCAATATAAATGGACGCTCCGTCATCTTTTTTTAGGTCGAGCCATAGAGCTTCTTCCTTACCCCAACTTCCTTGTAGCTCAGATGCTTGGATGTTGTTTCTGACATAAAGAGCCACACCTCCCCCTTTTCTATCCTCTCTGTCCTTCCTTAACAAGTTATAGCCTGGTATTGTTGTATCCCAATCATGAGATTCTGTGAACCATGTCTCTGTGATAGCAACAATGTCCAATTCTGCCTCAGCCATTAGGGCCTGCAGATCTGGGATTTTATTTCCCAAACTATGAGCATTTGTGGTCATAGCCTTCCAGGTACTCTCTTTAAGGTTATTGCTTTTCCTGGACTCCTTATAAAATATTAGTTGAGATTTGCTATTCACTTCACTCTCTCTTTTTTTAGTTGTGCCTCTGTTGAGAGAGTTATTCATCTGAATTAGATTTTTCTTTTGGTTATGGATCTTGAAATACTGCATGCATTGTGTTTTTTCTCTCATTTCTGGTAACACTTCAATGTTTTTCTGAAGAACTTCTTCAGTTTTTAATATAGAGATGGCTTGTTCTTTTTGCATTTGGTACATTGTGTGTCTCCTCATCACAGGTCTAATTCTACCTGAGCCCACTGTATTCCTGGATTTTAAAGAACTTAATGACCTGTTTGAGTGGGGGGGGGGGGGGGGTGTACCTGTTGGCTGCCCATCTGTCAAGAATGGGTGACTGTGGGTCCTACCTGAGCCTAATGAATCTCCTTTTCTTGACTCCTGGTTTTTTTGTGGTGTTGGGGAATTATGTTCTGAGTAATGCAATGAGAGTGTATTACTTTTAATTGAAGTTAATTGATCTTTAATCTCAGTCAGCTCCTTTTTCAAGGAAGAGAGTTGTGCACAAATTGGGCAAGCTCTAAGTGTCCAGATGATTTCCCTCAGAATAAAGGCTCCACAGCAGTTACATTGGATAGTCCTCATCATGGGAATTTGTGAATTGTATTTTCTTGACTTTTACCAATGCACTAATTTATCTCGCCGCCAATGGTACTTTAGGCAGTCTTTATTAGAAAACAAGCCCCAGGGGTGGGTGGGTAGAGGGGCAGGCTGGGAGGGAGTCAAACAGGTAAGCCTGGGACAAGCTGGGTTAAGCAGGGCACTTCTGGACGGCTCCTTGCTTTGGTCAATTGTTTTAAAAAACAGTCTTTATGCCCCAATTTTTGTTTGAACAACTTATTTATGCCAGCTAATTTCAAAACAGAGAGACTTAAACAGTTTACAAGCTGGAGAGCGATTTGGTATGGGGGTGGGGGTTTTTTTTGTTTTTTTTTTTTCTTTTTTCAACTTATGCAGCAGACAGCGAAATTAACTTACTATCAAGAACTGAAACACACACTATAATTAAAATTAAAAAACACAAGAATTAAGAACAGAAGCTTTCTACACAAATTCTAAGCAACAGCAGAAATACTTAGCTCAATGCAATATACACTGCCTCCAAGAGAACACACTAACGTGTGCCCAGGACCACAATGGCTCTCAGTCTTTTACTGTTTTGCTGTTTCTTGGATCATTAACAAACCTGTCAGGTGATAGAATATATACCCCACAACTTAATGTATGCTTGACAAATTCACAGTTTCTATTTTTAAAAAGAGCTTATTTTATCTGATATGGGCCAAAATACTATATCTCATGCATATAGTAGTCATTTTTTAAAGTCTTCCAAGAAAATCAAAATGTCATCTAGTTAAAGGATGACATACTGGACAAGAATATCTTGCAAAATATTCTTGATAAACTGATGTAAAGTGGTAAGATTACTGTTCCTTCTAAGTTTTGCATATGTGCATGTGCACACAGGTCATGAATCCTGCATGCATGGCATAGCATAGCATAGCATAGCATACAAGCCCCTCCAGATGGTTCTAAATTCAGCAGCTAGGGTCTTGACCAATTCTAATAAAAGAGACCACATCACACCCATTCTCTACAATCTCCACTGGCTTCCAATTAAATTTAGAATCTTCTACAAAGTCATGACCCTCATTCACAAATCCATAAACAATATAGCTCCTATCGATCTTACCCATCAACTACGCACCATCAAATCAACAAGACCAATCAGAAAAGCCTACCAAGACACCCTGGTTATCCCTCAAGCCAAAACTCCGCTAAGGAATAGAGCTTTTTCCACCGCAAGTCCTTCTCTTTGGAATTCACTTCCACCAGAACTAAGACAAGACTCTTCCCACCAGTCATTCAAGAAAAAACTGAAAACTTGGCTATTCAGTCAAGCATTTCCCTGACCACTAACAAGCAGCTTTCAACCTGTTATTTTTTGTATCTGCCTCGATCTAAAATGCATAACTCCAGCTTCACCCTCCTCCCCTCCTCTTCATTTTCATTCCCACAATGGGTCATTCGAGGCACTCAAGCGGAAGTTAGTTTTCCAATGACCTCTGTTTCCAGCAAGACATCTATATATTTAGGAATAGGAATAACTCCTAATACCATGTTTGAATTAGACTTTGTCTTTTTTGCTATTTATTTTTTTTTTCTTCTTGATAAAGGCTATTTAAAAGCTCTATTTAAAACACTAAGATATTTAGACATTTAAAACACAGTGTTTTTGTCTAATATATTTCTCTAGTTACCTGTTTGTTTAAAAAGTTCTATTTATTTATTTGTTCAAAAAGTTCTTCGTTATATGTAATTGCCTTCAAGCAAGCTTTTCAACAGTTCTCTGTAAACCGATTTGATTTGCATATTATGTAAGAAGACCGGTATATAAAAAAACATAAATAAATAAATAATAAATAGCATACTGAGCACTAGAAATCACAATATTATTTGCATTACAATGGCTCATAAGGCACAAATTTGAGCTCAGCTTATAAAAAGTTGCACAAAGGACATTTTTTGGATACATAGGGCCAGATTTTAAGACATACGCGCAGGCGTAGATTTGTACTTGCCAGGTTGCACACAGATTGTGCACAAGCGATGCCCAAGCCGCGTGCATGTTATAAAATCCAGGGTCGGTGTGCACTTTGCGTGTACCGAACCCTAGGGGAGCCCTGATGGCTTTCCTCGTTCCCTCCGAGGCCGCTCTGAAATCGGAGGCCTCAGAGGGAACTTTCCTTCCGCCCCTCCCCTCCCTTTCCCTACCTAACCCGCCCTCCAGCCCTATCTAAACCCCCCCAACCTTTGTTTCATACGTTGTGCCTGCCTCTGGGCAGGCGTAGGTTGCGCGCGCGATCCCCCGGCATGACCACTATGCAGGAGGCCTCGGTCACATCCTGCCCTGCCCCCGGACTCCCCCACCCACTTTCCGACCCTTTTTTCAAGCTCTGGGACATACGTGCGTCCCAGGGCTTGTGCACATCGACGGCCCTATGCAGAATAGGCTCAGCGCGCTCAGGAGCGGGTTTTCGGGGGTTACACACATATGTCCCAGGGCTTGAAAAAAGGGTCGGGGAGTGGGCGGGGCAATCCCTGGGCCGGGCAGGGCGAGACCGAGGCCTCTGGCACAGCAGTCATGCCGGGGGATTGCACGTGCAACCTATGCCTGCCTGGAGGCAGGCACAACATAAAATCTGCCCCTTAGCTTTTCAAAGGCTTTTCAAAGTCTAAAAGGCATAACTAGTATGGAAGTGCATTTGTTTAAAATGAATAGGCATTCCAATACAAATTGGGTCTAATTTGTTTCTTTCAGGGGTTCCTAAAATGAGTTGAGAAGGACCCCTGAATTAAATGAATCCTATTTGTTTCATTTTTTTCTTCATTCATTTCTATGGCCAATAAATTCAGTTAGAAATTATTACAGTATATACAGTATAGCTATTAGAAACCAGCCCAGTGAGCCATGTATGCTTTGTCAGACACAGTGAAACAGTTTTCTAAAGCAGCCTTTCACTGCTCAGTGGATCCAGGGACACTAATTTTGAATCCTGAGCATGTCTGAGATGTGCTGTGCAAAGTATGCATTCCTTATAAAGTCAATGTAATGTTTGTCTGCTGCTTGAGGTCCAACTGTCATACCACCTAGTACCACCATGGGAGACCTGTTGCTTGATGCTTACCTGCCATACCCCTAGTACCACAATAGGGGTTTTGCTGACTCAGGGCTGGCTGTCATATTCCTAATACCACCATGGGAGACTTGTTGGCACATGCCTACCTGCCATGTCCTTAATTCCCAAATGGTTCAGGCGATGCACATCTCTACAAAATAGTAAAAATTAGTAATTGCTTACTAGTGTTAATTTTATTTGTTCAGGGAAATACACTTGGGAAAAATTCTGTGAGTTGGCAAAAGTATGTATTTGCTGGTGTTAGAATTATGTTTGGAAAGGTCATTTATTTGATCTGAGAAGGTGAGAGTACGGGTTCCTGAGCAACTAGTCACTAGTTTCCCACCTATCCCAGTCAAATGTTTTGTTATATATATATTATGTTTCTTCATTGGGAGAAAAGTCTTCAAAATACGAGTTATTTAGCAATTTAAAATAACATTTAATTGACCTTGATTTTACTGATTGATCAATGGTAGTCCTGTTGCTGATTATTTACTAACTAAAATTAGTCACCTAAAAGTCCATATTTAGTAGGTCATTTATTGACAAGTTATCAAAATATTGTTAGCTGTATAATTTATCCCAGATAGTCAGTGGGATGAACGTCTCACTGAATATACTTGGCAAAAGTTATCTAGCTATGTTTAGCTAGAAAACGTTAAACCTACCTAACCTAGCCAATTTTTGAATATGGCCAGTAAGGTCTAAAATTATATAGCCAGATTACCCACTTCTTAACCAGATATCTGCAAAAGAAATTTGGTTTAGTAGTGCTGTAAAACAAGAAACAAAAGAAAAGGTAAAGGGGCCTGCTGCCCGATTCTTTCCCCCCTTTCCTAAATGTTGTATATGGCCCTGTTAGCCATGCAATTCCCATGCCCCCAAAACCCTCCTAAAATATTAAAAAACTGTTGTGTTAGGCAGGTTGTCCCAACCTACTTTCTGTTTAGATTCTCATGATAATGCAGCTTCCTCCCCTGGACTCTTACACCCACCCACAGTCTGAACTGACTGGTCCATACCCCCTCCCCCCTCCAATGGAGACCTCATCTTATCCTCTGATACTAAACAAATCTTGCCAGCAGCGAGATCTAAACACACCTGCTCCTGGCTCTTTAGTGCTGCTTCTGACAGAAGGAGACCCGAAAGCATGAACTACCCACAATCTGTGCTTCTACTACTAGAAGGGCCATATACAGAATTTGGGGAAGGATGGGGGAAGTATCTCTTGTTTTACAATGATACTTCTTTTGGAGATATCAGGTTATGTAGTACATAGTCTAGCCAAACAAGGCCAGATAACTTTAGGCCTGCTATACAGTTATCCAGCTAGCTCAGACCTAGATTTATCAAATTGCTATAAATAAAGCAAGAATAATGCCAGCGATAGAAAAAGGGGCATGGTTAGTGTAATTTTTGAGATACTGCAACACATGCTATTTTACCACAATGTGTGTTAAATTTATCACACCTGTAATATTTTCAAATAATAAGCTGTGAAGTGCCCAGACAGGCATTTCCATGTTTTGGGCTGGAGAGAGAGAGAGAGAGAGCAGTACACATCAATGAAGTTTTGATGTGATTTGATGTGAGGAAAGGTACACAAAGATGACATTTGTACATTGTACTCTCTACCTAGTTTGATGCAAACAAATGTCATCTTTGTGTACCTTTCCTCACTCCAAATCACAATAAATCTTCACTGATGCGTACTGTGCTGTTCGTACCTCTGAGTGTGCATGTAAATCTGCCCCACAAACCCTAGACCACAACCAAAACCTCACCTTGAGTTACTAGTTGACCTTCCTACAGAGGTAGAACTAGTTGACTAATATGTGTTCCACCTCAGATGCTCCTTCTCCCTCTCCTTGGGGCCAATGCAATTATGTGCGATGAAGTCAGTGCCCGCTTTTTTAACGCATGCATGGCGCCCGCAAGGGGGGCACCATGCAATATGGAAATTAGGGGGTCGCCGCGGCTGCCGGTAAATTTGTCCTCGGTTTTCATAACCTGCCTGCCTTCCAGTAATAAAAATGGCTACCGAGTTTATCAGTGGCCATTTTCATAACTGGCCGTCTGCCAGTAATGAAAATTGATGCCGAATTTATCAGCGTCGGTTTTCATAACTTGGCGGTCTGCCGAGTTATTTTTATTTTTATTTTACTTTAAAAAAAGTACAGAAAAGCAGTTTCTTCTGTTTTTCTGTACTGCTCCAGGCAGGTGTAAATTTCTGAGTGATAAATGTGCATCTGAAATGTTACCCAGGTAGAGAGTCCATCAGCTAGGTTGAGAGAACATTGTACAAATCTCATCCTTGGGAGAGTTTCCTCACTCTGAAGGACATCAAATTGTCACGCGTGCACTGTTCTGTTCGTACATCTCACTCTGAATGTCAAAGTGGCCCCTAACCCTACACTAATACCTAAAGCTCACCTCGCATAACTAGGTGGGCCTTATATAGAGGTATAAATACCTAACTACTAGATGGGTCTTAAAGCTAGGTGCTTTCTCTTTCTCTCTCTCTCTCTCCCTCTCTCTCTGTCTCTCACTTTCTCTCTCTCTCTCATGGCGGCAGGTAGCTTAAGAGACTAACAACCCTATAAGTAAAAAGAGACTAACAACCCTATAAGTAAAAACATCGCAAAGTGTGATAAAGTCATATTGCACAGCTTAACGCAAATGAAAGAGATGTAGTTATTAACTGCGTTAAAATTGTGCAATATGGGTTTGCAATTTGCGAAGCCAGCCCACTTGTCCAGAAATACTGCCCCAAACTCCACCCCTTTTCTAAATTAGCATTGCACCATGCGTTATGGTGTTTTTTGCATGCTTGGAAAATAACCCCATAAATGAGTTATGCAATGCTGGGCCCCAGTAATTTTATATATGTAGGCCAAACAAAATGTGAAATTCACTAGCGTATTGTTGCATAAGAACACAGAAATTACAAGCTCCTTAAGTGTCACACTGGTAATCTTTTCATCACACACTTCATTAATTTAAATTTTTTGTCATTTCTCAAGTACATTGCCAGAGGGGAGGTTATATTTCACAGATATTGACTCAGAAAGAACGTTATAAGTTTAATTGGCAAACTTAAGCTCCTAAGGGACTTAACAACAAAATTGAGTGATCAGCTTTTCTGTAATTACACTGAGCTAATTAATATAGAGTTCTGGATGGTGCTGTGGTCAAAGAAGCATTAGGATGGTAACTTTAATACTGGCTTGCAGGTGCACATGTGTGCACGTCTGCCTACTTGCATCCAAAGACACGTCCATTTTATAACATACACGCATATGTGTGCTCATGTCATAAAAGTCTGGATGCACATACATGTGTGCGCAATTTAAAATGGATGCGCACATGTGCATGCAAATATAGCTTCTATCACAAAAGTAGTGGAATTGTATAAGGGATGCATGCCGAAGCCATTTCCCCAGTTTGTTCCCAGTTTGCCCAGTTAAGAGATACAACTTTCTAACTCCCTTAGTTAAATAGCCTCCCTTCTACCCCTGTTAGCCCCAGCCCTTAAAACCCCACTGCCATGCCTCGTTTCTTTTTTTATTACTTACACACCATTCAGAGCAGAAGTAAATATGCATGGCAGGGGACCCTGGTGTGCGCAAGGACACAAAAGTATTTATGCTCACATTTCTTGGCCGTGTCCTGACATGCCCATGCCCAGCCCAGAACACACCCATTCTCCACTACTTTTTGATTTTTTTCACTTTTGCGTGCAGCAGGAGATATGCAAGTAAATGGGTGGCTTATAAAATCTACTTGGCACGTGCTGGCCCAACTTGTGCATGTAGCTCCCAGTTTTGGCACACACAGAGCTTTTAAAATTTGCCTATAAGATTGTAGTTTGTTAAGGTTTGACTTATGCATGAAGTTTCCCTTTCTGAACATCATGACATCACTGGAAAACGTTTAATGCTGACGTAAGCAGTCCTAAGAATGTTGTTTAGACTGGGTTATGCGTTCCTGTCTTTCTAGCCACCACTAACAGGTTACAGATTCGGTAGCAATGGCACTGCAGAAGTGAAACTAAAAACATCAGTGCTGCATCAAAAGGTAGGAAGACCTTAGCAGTATCTTTTTACAATCAAGGGGTCTGATGCAATAAATTAGCATAGAAAGCGGGTGCTGAACAGTCAGAGCCCACTTTCTTAACGCACCATGCAATATTAAAATTAGGGGGTTGCGTTAGCAAGGAGGCACTAGGGTCGCTTGTGTGACCCTAGCTCATCCTTGCTAATGAGAACCCAATTGTTATTCATGACTCGGCCGTCCACCGGCAAGGAAAGTCGGTTTTCCTTACCGGTGGATGGCCGAGTCACAAAAACCAATGCCAAGTTTATCGGCATTGGTTTTCCTTAACAGCAGACGGCCTAATTATGAAAACCCATGCCGAGCTTACCAGCGTCAATTTTCATGACCGGTGGATGGCCGAGCCACGAAAACCGATGCCGACAAACCCGGTGTCAGTTTTCGTGACGGCTGTCCGTTTCCTTAACCTGACTGTCTTTTATTTTTTAACTTTGTTTCTTGAATTTTTCATCCTACTTAATAGCCAGCATGTACAAGCAACTTCATATGACATTGGAAAGTTAAGGCCAGAGTTAACTATGACCGCCAAGACGTGAACTTCATCAGAAATAGAGATGGTTATATCATTAACTGTACAATAAGTTGCAATTAGTGCTCAAAGTTTTTTCTGCTTTTCTGTACTTGTTTAGATGCGCTCAGCTATTAACGCCTGCTCCAGGTAGGCATTAAGAGATGACAGTTAAATGTGCGTCCAAGACGCACATTTTTTTTCTCGCATCGGGAGTGAATTCCTAATAGCCTCATTCACATGCATTTGCATGTGATGAGCACTATTAGATTCACTTCGCCTTGGAAATGGATTAAATATGTGCTAATCCCCTTATTGCATTAGGGGATTCATTAGCACCTATTCAACCACGTCCGACTGCAGGTTATACAGTGCACTCAGCTGAGTGCACTGTATTGCATCTGCCCCAAGGAGAAAGTAGAAATTTGCTCTTTCTGTTGTTAGTTACATTTTGTTTATACTTTCCTTTCATTTTTCTATGGATGTTTTGTTTTGTTGAAGTTGCTACCTTTTGCAAAAGCTATGGGATACAAACAGAAAAATACTTCTATATTTAAGAAGTATGAAACCATGTGAGTGTTTAGCTGGGTGTTTAAATGTATAGGAGTTGTATTTCATGTTATTAATATAAATAACAGTTAGGTTTTGAATTTTGGTTGTATAATATTTATGCTTTGTAGGTATGTGGTGATATGTGCTTTGTCTGGAAGTCAGTGTTTCACGGTGGAAAGCATAATTTCATTATGGTTGGGAAAAGATCTTCACAATGGTTGCATCAAATAGAAGATTGGTCATATGTCTGTAAATATATTCCCCTGAGGAAGCCTTTATTGGATGAATTGAGACTCCCTTGGAGGATTCAGTGTATGTGTGAAATTCCTGATATCTGAAAAGACTTTTTGACTCTGGTGGGGATTTATTGTATGCTTCTGAAATATGTAACGTTTATGTTTATTTATGTTTATTAAGCACATATGAGACACCCATACTAGGGCCCTGAGCAACTTACAAGTGAACATAAAGAATGTAAACCATGTAGGTAAAAACACAACACACATTTCTAAAACATCCTAACAATAAAATCTCATAAAAACAGAATCAGCTATTGCAACTAAAAAACCTTAATAAAGACCACATAAAAATAAAATAAAAACCAAGCCACTGCAACACATTAAAAACACAAGAGGATCATTCAAAACCTATCTAAAAAAGAGCATCTTAAGCATGGGTTTAAAAAATATTAGTACATAATGTCATCATATGAATTCTCTCTGGTAAACGTATTCCCTAGTTCATGAAAAAAAAGCCTTTCACATATTTCAGTCAACCTTGCCTGATTCTTAGAAGGTATTAGGGATGTGAATCGTGTCCTCGATCGTCTTAATGATCGATTTCGGCTGGGAGGGGGAGGGAATTGTATTGTTGCCGTTTGGGGGGGTAAAATATCGTGAAAAATCGTGAAAAATCGTGAAAAATCGAAAAATCGAAAAATCGCAAAACCGGCACATTAAAACCCCCTAAAACCCACCCCCGACCCTTTAAATTAAATCCCCCACCCTCCCGAACCCCCCCCAAATGACTTAAATAACCTGTGGATCCAGCGGCGGTCCGGAACGGCAGCGGTCCGGAACGGGCTCCTGCTCCTGAATCTTGTTGTCTTCAGCCGGCGCCATTTTCCAAAATGGCGCCGAAAAATGGCGGCGGCCATAGACGAACACGATTGGACGGCAGGAGGTCCTTCCGGACCCCCGCTGGACTTTTGGCAAGTCTCGTGGGGGTCAGGAGGCCCCCCACAAGCTGGCCAAAAGTTCCTGGAGGTCCAGCAGGGGTCAGGGAGCGATTTCCTGCCGCGAATCGTTTTCGTACGGAAAATGGCGCCGGCAGGAGATCGACTGCAGGAGGTTGTTCAGCGAGGCGCCATTTTCCGTACGAAAACGATTCGCGGCGGGAAATCGCTCCCTGACCCCCGCTGGACCTCCAGGAACTTTTGGCCAGCTTGTGGGGGGCCTCCTGACCCCCACGAGACTTGCCAAAAGTCCAGCGGGGGTCCGGAAGGACCTCCTGCCGTCCAATCGTGTTCGTCTATGGCCGCTGCCATTTTTCGGCGCCATTTTGGAAAATGGCGCCGGCTGAAGACAACAAGATTCAGGAGCAGGAGCCCGTTCCGGACCGCTGCCGTTCCGGACCGCCGCTGGACCCGCAGGTTATTTAAGTCATTTGGGGGGGGGTTCGGGAGGGTGGGGGATTTAATTTAAAGGGTCGGGGGTGGGTTTTAGGGGGTTTTAGTGTGCCGGCTCACGATTCTAACGATTTATAACGATAAATCGTTAGAATCTCTATTGTATTGTGTTCCATAACGGTTTAAGACGATATTAAAATTATCGGACGATAATTTTAATCGTCCTAAAACGATTCACATCCCTAGAAGGTATGTCAAGCAGGCAGCATTACATGGAGTGTAATGAGCAAGTAGGGACATATACTTTTAACATGGCATTTTTCTAAGGGCACAAAAATAGTGCTAACTAGGGGTGTGCATTCGTTTTGAACTTATATGTAAAACGCAACTTTTTTTTTTTTAACTTAAAAAAGTGATGAGGCGAAAACGATCGGATTTCCAACTTATTCAACATAGCTATGTTGAATACGTTGGAAATTGCGATTGTTGATCCTAAATAAAAATTTAAACCCCTCACCCTCCTTAATCCCCCCCCCAAGACTTACCAAAACTCCCTGGTGGTCCAGCGGGGTGTCAGGACGCCATTTCTGAACTCCTTTGCGAGGAGCATGTGACGTCGGTGTCACGTCGGAGTGACGCGGACGTCACGTGATTCCCCGCGCGTTCGCCCCCCCCAAGCTGGCCAAAAGTTCCTTTTGGGTCCAACGAGGGTCCCGGAGCGAACGCGCGGGGAATCACGTGACATCTGCGTCACTCCGACATGACGCCAACGTCACGTGATTCCCCGCGCCTTCGCTCCGGGACCCTCGTTGGACCCAAAAGGAACTTTTGGCCAGCTTGGGGGGGGCCTCCTGACCTCCTGATCAAGTTGGTGAGAAAGTTGGTGAGAAATGGTTTTAATCCTCACAATAATCAAAGTTTAAAAAAAAGCCAGCATGTACCACCAACTTGATATGACATTGGAAAGTTAAGGCCAGAGTTAACTATGACCCCTAAGATGCGAATTTCATCAGAAATAGAGATGGTTATATCATTAACTGTACAATAAGTTGCAATTAGTGCTCAGTCAAAACCAGGATGGTGTAAGACTGGGAATATTTGGAAAAAGCTCGGGATTCGTGAAACTGATGATATTTGAAAAGATTCTCTGTATTTGGTAGAGATTCATAATATGTTTGTAATTATATGTAATACTTGGTGGGGATTTATTGTATGTTTGTGTAATTGGTAAATGTTTTTGTGAATAGTGTAATTTTGTTTTTATGATTAGAGATTATATACAGTGAAATGTTCAGAATACTTTTGGATATATGTTTAAAAGTTGTATAATAATTATATTGATGCATTTTTTGTGTTTTTTCTTATATATAATATTAAATTTTCACATATTACTTTTATGTTTTACTTAATTGTTTATGAATTACTTGAGTATACTGCAGTGATAGTTTTTGTATTTCTTTACTGTGTTTATTTACCTATTTAACAGTAGACCTTCTTTGAATATTACCCTTTTGAGTTAGAATGTACAGCAGTAAAGGAAGATATAGATATAATAGGCATCTCAGAGACCTGATAGAAGGAAGATAAACAATGGGACACTGTGATAAGTGTGCAAAGTGTATCAAAATGACAAGCTGGTTAAAATGAGTGCAGGGGCAGCACTATATGTTATGAATGGCATAGAGTCAAGCAAAATAAAATTATTGCAGGAAATAAACTTTACTCTGCAATTGTTATGGGTAGAAATTCCAAGGATTTAGAGGAAGAGTATAGTAAAGAGGATATACTACCTTCCACCTGGCAAGGCTAAGGAAACTGACTGTAAAATGATAACAGAGATTAGATTGGCTATTAAAATGGGCAATACAATATGGAAACTTCAGTTACCTGAGTATTGATTGGGTAAATGTCACATCAGGACTGTACAAAATGGTGCAGCTTCAGGGACAGCTGGTGCCATTTTTAAGTCAAGACCTGGTGGGGCAGGAGTGACTGAGGATCATTACTTCCCCTTTCTACCACACAGACCCTAGGAAAGGGGAGAGGTCTTATGGGGAAGACTGGATGGTAAGTTTGCTGTATTGATGCTGAGAGGAGAGGTGCAGGGAAGTTACTTTCTTTTTGTTTTGTATCTTTCATTTTTTCTTTTAATTTGATGTTTGATCTGCTTTAGAAAATGAAACAAATTGAAATAAGCATTAAAAAAAATTCAAAATACAAATAAAGAAAACATCAGAAACAAAAAAATGAAATGAAAAACATTTTCTCTACACTACTTTAATATTATCATTTATAAGTATGGATTCAACTGCAATAATGCAGAAGCTGGTTCCACATTTTGGTGCAATTTTTAAATTTCATTCCAGCATGCTTCTGCCAGGCATTGGGTGAATAGAGGCAAGGTAAGCTAATTTACTTTCTACTTTGTTAATTAGCTAAAACCAGACCTCAGAGGTGGTTCATTCCAAAAGAGTTAAAACACCTATCTGTGAAACTGTGAGGAATAGTCTGCAACTGTGCAAATATATCCTATGGTTACTTGCTGACATGGTACTAAAGTGGCCTCCTATAGAATTTTTAATGTTATGTTCTGTTTGATCTGAACATACTCCAGAATTAGTTGGACTACTCTTGGGAGATCACTGAAACAAGCAACATCTCCAATATGTAGCTCTAGAAGACCTGGCTCCCTGTTAAGCGCTTGTTATTAAAGGAAGGAAACACCAACTTTTTACTGAATTTCTTTTTGCTGATGCATGAAGCAATGTATCCTGATGTGAGTACAATGGAGTTACAGTAGTTCCACTAATAGTAAGAGTACATTACCTGATGTAGAACTATTAAATTGCAGATCCTAGTGTTGCTGGAGTGCCAGTTTGCAGAGCACCCAGTAGACTGGTTACATTGGATATTTCGTGTATGAGTGCCATGCCCTGCATTTTCAACCTATGGTGGATTATCCATCCAGCAGATATGAGACAATTTGATGGAGCAGGAGAATCGAAGAGTGGAGTCGGCCACAGAATGACATCGATGGGGTTTGAGCCATGAAAGTATCTATAGTAGAGAAACATTCAGGGAAGGAAGAAGAAGTTAAGCATGGAGATGCAGGCGGCTAGTTACTTGTTATTGCTGAAAAACTTTGAGAAGAGCAGGACCGGCCTGCTTCCATGTAGTTTAGATTGTCTTGATCTCTTGGGAGACAGCAAGTGACCTCGCTGGTGGCATGGGAAATGGCTCACAGAGGTTGCTGAATTCTGCAGGAGACTCAGTCATGAGAAGGCTAAATTGCCTGAGAATATGGGTTCACTGTTAGAGACTGGATCTCCTACAAAAGTTGAGAAGTCTTTGGAACAACTTATGGTGCTAGAGATTAGCCCTCCAATGAAGGTGTCAGCTATGCCAATGGGGCATGGGAAAGATAAAGGAGCAGACCTTGATGCGACTGTAGAGATAGAGCAGAATGAAGGCTAATTGCCACTGGTTAATGTGGGCTGGAGTCTGGGCCATGGATCATTGTTGAACATCAGCCAGTGCAGGGATGTGCTTTTGCATGAAGGAAGAGCTCCTTCGAGGAGATTGAAAACTCCAAGTTAGATTCCTGAAGCTACAAGGGAGAACACATTAGAGGTTGTGGCATAATATGAACTTCCAAAGGAATTGGGAATGCAAGCAGAATCTGACACAGAGGTTGTGGTTTCTTATCGTACCCATTATCAGGGGACTGTGGAACACCTATATCTGGAGCCATGTCAATCATAGACTTACAGTTTGGTGCAGCCTTGCAGATTGGAGTGAGAATTGAGAAAGATGATGAAGGACTTTTGGGACTATAAATATCCTTATGACACAAAGTGAGCTTTGTAAGTGGTTAATAGAAAGTGGAACCAGTGGATTCACCAGTGGATTGTGGAGATAGTAAAGGATGATCTTAAATTGTCTCACCTGAGTGAGGAAGGATCATTATTCACACAAGTGATTGTTGAGGTCAAGAAATCTTGGTACATATGGAGACAAATATGGATGCACCATGTGGTGTATGTACTTGAAGGCTGTGAGAGATATGTCATAGCCTCCAGAAAGTGGGAAGATGGGTCATTTGTGAAGAAGCCAAACCTACTACAAATGATCCATTATGTCAGAGATACTGTTGCTGAGGACTACAGCAATAACATCTGCTGATGAGATTCACTGTTGTTGAAAGGTTCTGGTTTGAAATGATGTTTTTTCTGTTCATCTTTTAAACTAAGATTGTGAGAACTACTTGTAGAGAAGAGACCTGATGGAGTATTCTGGGATGAAGCCAGCCGCCCCAGTTGGACTTAGGTTTGTAAAATGATATGGCCTATTTTTGTTTCCTTACAGGCTGCTGTGCCATATTCTGAGGCGTGGACAGATTCCTGGAGGTCTTCTGGAAGTTGGACTGGCATCCTTCTGTCACAGTAATGAAAAATGTCATTGACTGGTCCTGTTGCATCATTTGCATTGTGGTTCCTTACATATTATTGCCTGATAGTGTTGTGGGAGTCTCAGTTTAGTGGACCCTTGGGCCGACCTGCTGGTGACTGGGAATAGCTGTTCAATGTCTCTAATGAATAGCAGGCCAGGAGGCAGATGTTCTTCACCCTGGAAGCTGGTACTCCCCCGGGAGGAGCCCGTAGAAGCCCAACCGCTGGGACTTAGGTGGCTTCACCCTTGGAAGCCGAAGCCCCCCCGGGAGGAGCCTGTAGGGGCTCGGCCGCTGGGACTTAGGCGGGTTGTGGATCAGGACAGGTAACTGGAACCAGACTAGAACAGTAGCAACACTGTAACTGGATACGGGTTCTGGAATCAGGCAGGAAGTGTAGCAGGACTCAGGTACTGGAACCAGGCAGGAACTGTATCAAGACTTGGGTACTGGAATCAGGCAGGAACTGTAGCAAGACTCAGGTTCTGGAATCAGGCAAGAATTGTAGCAGGTAAACAGGAACCAAGCAGGTAGTGTAGCAAGCAGACAGGAACCAAGCAGGTAATGTAGCAGGCAGGCAGGAACCAAGCAGGTACTGTAGCAAGAACGGGGTGAAGAAGCCAAGCGAGTCACCCCGGGGCACAGCGCAATAAGAAACCAGGAAGCTAACCCGTTGCAAGGCAAAGTCTGGATGGCCGAGGCCAGCATATCAAGGCCGCGGTGTCTGACGTCAGGAACTGAGCGGAGTCACCACTGGCGGGAAAGGGGCTAGAAAGGCGCCCAAGTGGCGCACACGCGCGCTTAGGAGCAGGGCGTCCTCAGGCACCTTCGCGGCGGCGCAGCCCCAATGGGGACGCCGCCAAACAGGCCACAAACCAGGGCTCCTGAGGCGGGAGCCGGTCCGGGAACAAGGAGGTAAGGGCCTGGTCGCAGTGCTCATGGCCAGGACCACAACAGATAGTTTATTAAAAAGGCAGAATTATTATTTGCTCTGTTGGATGAACAATTAGTTAATTTAATAATTTTATAAAATTTGATATTTAAAGAAAATAACATTTGTTTGAGTCCAACAGTTAGATTATTTTTGTTATGTTTGTGTATTTAATTTCTGTTTCTCTTGGGAGTTAGCAGTCTGCTAGGGAGTTAGAAATCTGCTGGAGTTAGCAATCTGTAGTTATTTAGGAGAGTTGTGGGTGGATCCTTGGACCAATGGCAGATGACCATGCCCCTGGGGGAAGATCCCAAGAGGGACCACCGGTCAGGCAGAGTATGGAGACAGACACACACTAGTTATTTTATTAGACAGTATACTGAACCACCAGAGGTGGCAGTAGTGAGCTGGAATGCCCAGCTGGGCTGTAGTCCTTCAGATACTGGAACAGCGATCCTTGGAAGCTGAGCTGTAGAGAAACTGAAATATAGTGAGTAGGCAGGGGATGCAGAGTTCATGTACCAAACCTGATGGTAACACTCACACAATGTCTCATAGAAGCCCAGGAGCTGGAATGTATAGGCCCTTGAGGAGCGAGTACCTGGCTGGTTCCAGGGAAAGCTCTGAGAGAGTGATGGTAACTCACTGATGTAGTTGGCAGTGATGACTTCCAGGCAGAAGAAAATACGGAGCAAATCTGGGAACGAGGGCCCTCGAGGAGCGAGTACCGGTTCCAGACTGTCACCTGAAAAACAAAGGAGCGAGGCCCCCGAGGTAAGTGGTAAGTCCGAGGAGGCAGAGTAGCTGAGGTAGAGTAACCCGAACCCTTGCTAATTCCATCTGTTAGCAAATTCTAAGACCTTATATATCCGTCGTGGGTGACGTCATCTCAGGGGGACGCCCCTGAGGTTCGCGCCATCGCCGGTACTTCAGTCGGGGCTGCGCCGTGCCCCTAGGCCTCCAGGAAACATGGCAGGTTGTAGCGTCTAGCCGGTCCGGGGACGCCGGAGGACTTCGGCAGAAGGACGCTGTGGCAGCCAATCTTCCCGCGGTCGAAGAGGGAGTCGCCAAAGAGGTAAGGAGGGCGGAGAGAGGGCTTCAGGAACTGACGGACACAACAGTTTCTTCACAATGCAATGAAGAAAGTTATACAAGAAGTTGCTGAATAGAGATTTTAATCAAAGGACTAGTGTTCATGTTCCTGCTAAAATGCTAAATGACTACCTTAAGGATCTATTTATTTTATTTATTTATTTATTTAAGATTCTTTATATACCGATGTTTGTCGTGAACATCACATCAGTTTACATTGAACATGAAAGTAGCGTTAAAGGCTTTACATATAACTGAATATTAGATACAAGTTAGAACTAAATCTAGAACAGTGATTGTAATTGTAATACGGTGATAATAACTATTTACAGTATAAACAAGAAAGACTAAATATATACATATACAGTATAGTCAGTAGCCAATTGGGGGGAAGATAACAGGGATGGGTAAGGGCGGATGAAAGGGGGGCAATATTTGTCTTAAGAGGGTTTAATGTAGGGTGTTGGTAGGATAGGTTGGAATCGAGGAAAGGGGTTGAAGAGGGAGTTCATGTATATGCCTGCTTGAATAGCCATGTCTTTAGTTTCTGTTTAAATTTTTTTGGGCAGAGTTCTTGGCGTAGTTCTATAGGCATAGTTTTCCATAATGTTGGTCCTGCTGTGGAAAGTGCACGATCTTTAGTTGTAGTGAGGTTAGTGAGTTTGGGTGATAGGGTGTGTAGTGTTGCCACATATTGATTTCTGGTGGGTCTTGAGAGGTCTAGAGAGGCAATGGTTCCTTTCCAGGAGTGTGCAGCTTTATGAATGAACCAAGATTGCCCAATGATAAAAATCTAATTATTGGTGAATAATTGTATCTGCCTGGAGAATATTTTAGGATTTACAGATATAGTTTCACCTTAATAAGCATGTCATGATGGATTCACCTTAAAACTATTAATGAAATGTTAAACTGTTACTGCATCCATATATACCTATTAACTGTAGTCCTATTTGTAGACCCCCTGGATCCCCCTTTCATTGTCCCCCATGTACCTCCTAACTTGCCCCCACCCCAACCCCACCTCCCGGAGCCCCCATTAGTGACCCCCATGCACACCCTAACTTGCTGCTACCATCAATTAAAGTCCCTTGGCAGGCCACTCCAGGCCTGCTGCATCATCTTCACATTCCATCTCTGGCCAAAAATGGGAAAAACTAGAAAGTCATTGTCCACCACCAGAGACACCAAGAAGGCAATGTCTCTGGTGGTGAAATTAGACTTCCTCGTGGGTAGCGACACTGATCTGCAAATTCACTGCTGAAGAACCGGATGTTGTGGATTGCAGAAACATGAACATGGATGGTGCACACGTTTGCACATAAAACTGTAAAACGTGCAAATATACAAAAAACAACTAGCACAATATTTTATACAAAGTTGTGCGTGTTTTATAGTGTGCATGTGCATTAGTGGGCAGGATATAAAATACATGTGCATGAACACATGAAGCCATCCACATGTGTATATATTGGCACACACACATGCATGTTTAAAAGTTATCCTCACCTGTATTTGAAAAATGTACACTTTAGCAAATATTTTAAAGAACACTATATTATAATAACATGGACATAAAGAATGCATTGAAAAATATATATTCCATAACTACAAAATATGCAATAAAATATACAATAAAAAGTAATATGACAAGAAGATTTTATATTCTCACATTTATGTAAATAGTATACTGTCAATTTTTAAGCTTAAAAATATTATTATAATATACATATCCATGCACCGTATATAGATCATACTAATTATACTAGCTGCTACAGCAGATTCTGTAGACTACATTTTTTTGGAAGAGCAGTTTCTAGAAGTAAATACTGAAAAGGGATATGACACTGCTAGGTAATAATGCATAGTGTGTTTAATTTTGCTTATTTGGCAAAGTGACTTGGAAATTAGGCTTTGATTTGAAAAGCAATGAATTGTATTTTTGTGTATTGTCCCTGTGACTGCTTTCTGGGATGTGCCTTCTGAGACCAATGACCTTTCCACAAGTCAGTAATTCAGGATTTGCCTTTCCTATCCAAGTAAATGCTGATGTTGGAGGATTGTATCACATTAATCTTTTGTCTGCTTCATGACACATGGGGAGAGTTATGAGTGTAGTCATTTAATACACAATTGTGAGCAAGACAGATAGTAAACTTACAGCATTTTAAAAGTTACACTGCTTTGCTAAAGGTCAGAACTATGGAATGTAATGTTCCAGATGATTTTTTACATTGAATGATTTAATTGGACAACAGAAGGCTCATTTCCAAATGGTGTATGTTCAAGAAGGAGAATGAGCTATAGATCTAAACATTTCTTACTTTATAGTGTCTGAGCTAACGTAATTTCAGTTTTGCTACACTTTTAGTATCTTACTGACATGAAATTGTATTTTTATAACTTTTTATTTCTTTCAGTCATAAAAACAATAAATATCTTGTTACATTTCCCTAGAGATGCAAAAAGTAAAATACACATCTTGGAAGAATATATAAAAATTAGGGAATATGTTTCAAAGAATTTGTGGAGGCAAAGTGTGCAGGTAGGTAGTTTCACTTGGAATTTTAGCTAATTTAAAGTATGCACACTACATGCACCCATGTTCTTTGCATCTGTTTGTGCAGTCATCAGTAACAATGTTAATTAGAATGCATACTTTTGAAAATGCCAAGTATGTGTTTTGGTTTTCCTCCCTCAAGCTAAGCACCATATTTTAATTCAGTTAAAAATATGTGTTCACTATTTAAATCCACTCAGACTTTTAGCAGGAGATAGCAAGGGCAATTTTCAGACAGGGCATTTCTGTGGTATATGGCTTTGAAAAATGCCCTGCATGAGTATAAGCCACATATTGTTGTGCCGGAGGTGGACCCCTGGGCCAAGGTGGGGTTGACGCTACCCGTAGGAGGGATCCTACGGGTCCCCACCGTCGGTAGGCGGAGTGGGCTGAAGGACAGAGGCCAGCTGGCACTTCACCAATACCAGCCCTCGTTCCCCATGGGTTGAACCTTTGGGTACCAGGGCCGACTGGGCTTAGGTGGGCCTCCTGTCATCGTTGATGGATGGATCGAAGGGTCAGTCCAGAGGCTGCAACAGTGACAAGAAGAAGTCTGTACTGGACGAGGCGGATTCCCAGAGACCCGGGCGCCAACAAGAACAGAGTCAGACAGGAAGCGCCCGAGCAAGAACAGGCCGAAACCTGAATAGGTCAAGACCAGGACATAGACTGAGGGAGCAGTGTAGGCAAGCTAGTGTCAGGGCTGATGGCAATCAGGAAGCAGTGACAAGACAGGCTGAGGTCTGGATAAGGAGAGAGTCAAAGACGTAGTCAGACAATGCAGAGGTCCGGGCTTGGAGAGAGGCAACGGGGTAGTCAGGCAATGCAGAGGTCCGGGCGGCCGTTTTTATTACTGGCAGACAGGCAGGTTATGAAAACCGAGGTCGAGTCTACCGGCGTCGGTCTTCATAACCGGCAGCCGTGGCGGGTCACGTTAGGAATGAGGCGCTACAGGGGCTACCGGTGACATTGGTCAGCCCCTGTCACATGGACATTGGCGCCATCTTGTGCTCCTACCATGTGACAGGGGCTGACCAATGGCACTGGTAGCCCCTGTGACATAGTAAGGGCAAAGGCTATCGGCACCATTTTGAATACTGGCAGCCGATGGCCAGAGTGCAGGAAGTCGCTCCTGGACCCCTGCTGGACTTTTGGCAAGTCTTGTGCTCTGATGACGAGGTCGGTGAGGGAGAGTAGTAGAGTTTCAGTACTGAAGCGCTTTCTAAAGCCGTGTTGTGATGGATAGAGTATCTGGTGCTGGTCTAAGTAGTTTGACAGTTGAGTGTTAACAGTTTTTTCAAGGACTTTAGCGACGAAGGGGAGGTTGGAGATCGGTTGGTAGTTGGATAAGTCGGATGGGTCAAGTTTCGGTTTCTTAAGGATGGGTTTTACTATGGCTAATTTGAGCTGGGTGGGAACATCTCCAGTGGAAATGGAGGTGTTGATAATATCAGCTAGCGGTTGGGAAATGCTGTCTGGGATTGACAACAGCATTTTGGAGGGGATCATGTCAGAGGGGTGGGTAGCGGGTCGCATTTTCTTAAGTATAGCAGAAATTTCAGAGGGAGGAGGTGCTTTCGAATGTGTCCATTTTGGAGTCTATGACTTTAGGGATAAATTTGGTAGGTGAAGGAGCAGGGGGAAAGCGGGAGGCAAGAGTGGCGATCATGTTGTGGAAATATTGGGCAAGCTGGTTGCATTTAGTGTTAGGGTCTTCGCATGGAGATGTCTTGGGAGATGTCTTGGTGAGGTTAGAGATAAGAGAGAAAAGAGCTCTCAGGTTGAATTGAAAATTGTGAATTTTGATGGCATAGTGGTCGCGTTTGGCTTTGAGAGTGTTAGCTCTGTAGTCATGCAGTAGGGTTTTGTATTTGGCAAGTTGCTTGGTAGAAGGAACTTTGCGCCATATTTTTTCTTGAGTTCTGAGATTGTGTTTTTGGAGTTTTAGTTCAGGGGTGTACCAGGGTTGCTTTGTTTTAGTGGGGGGCTGGATCTCTTTTGTTATTAGAGGGCAAAGTTTGTTGGCTGTGTCTTTAGTGATGTGGTTCCATGAGGTGATGGCCGTTTGGGAGTCTGAGAGGTCTAGATTTTTGAGGTTGTCAGTGAGGGTGTCAATAAGGTCATCTCTGGGACAGGATTTCCTGAATTGTATTGTAGTTTTTGTGTTAGGTTGCTTGGGGATGTTCTTGATTGTGCAGGAGGTTTTAATAAGAAAGTGGTCCGACCAGGGAACAGGAGTGTAGGTGGTGCATTGTGGGAGAAGGAGGGAGTTCATGAAGATGAGGTTGAGGGAGTGGCCGGCTTTGTGCATGGGGCTGGTTATGATTTGATGGAAGTCCATAGCATTGAGAGATGAGAGGAGGGCTTCGCAGCTGGGAGAGAGGGGGAGTGAATCGATATGGAGGTTGAAGTCTCCAAGGACTATGGCGGGTATGTCTCTGGTGTTATTTGCTGCAATGCATTCAATGATAGGTTAGATGTCAGAGTCTAAGATGCCAGGTGGAGTGTATATTAGCATATTTGAAGGATAGGGAACTTGAGTAGGCCCACTTCATATTTGGGAGGGAGAATGACTGGGATTTGTTTAAGCTTGAGGTGTTTCTTTGCAGCTAGAAGTAATCCCCCACCTCTTTTTTTAGGTCTGGGAATGGAGTGGATGTCATATTCAGTGTTGGGAAGTTGATTGAGAAGGACGGAGTCGGTGTCCTTTAACCATGTCTCTGTGATGGCGCAGAGATCAGGTTTTTCAACAAAGAACAGGTCATTTAGGATATTCTGTTGTGTGGCTGAGGTTAACTGGATATGTTTATCTGACTGACTCTAGATCTACTCAATAGCAGGTCTAACTTGCAGGGTCATTTATCATATTGACCTGTATATGGGAGGAGGGGTTTGGGCAGAGTAAATGTCAATGAGCAGCTACTAACATGGAATGTGATAGAGTAACATGGGTTTAACACCAGAAATAATTGCACCTTTTTTTTTTTTTTTAGAGAGAGGCAGAGAGTGTGCATTGTACAAACCAACTGCTATTGAACCTTTCATTGATTCAAACAGCAGAAAATCTTCAGTGATGTCAACTTTGCTGTTTGTACCTCCTATTGTGTATATAACACCCCCCACACACACACGCACACACACAACCCACATCGAGTTAAAAGCGCACTCTATTACAGTGGTATAAATAGAGCGTGACATAGTGATTTTTCTGAAGAGTCTCTCTCTCTCTCTTATCAAATAACAGAAGGCAGCACATGGTGTGGAAATTAGTCTAACCATACCCCTCTTTTATTGCTGGCGTTTTTTCTTGTAAATATAGCATTTTGATAAATTTAGGCTGAATGTAGGCACTTAACTGTGCAGCAGCAGTCAAAAAAGCAAACAGAGTGTTGAGAATTATTAGGAAGGGAATGGTTAATAAAATGGAAAATGTCATAATGCCTCTGTATCGCTCCATGGTAAGACTGCACCTTGAATACTGTGTACAATTCTGGTCACCGCATCTCAAAAAAGATATAGTTGCAATGGAGAAGATACAGAGAATGGCAACCAAAATGATAAAGGGGATTGAACGGCTCCCCTATGAGGAAAGGCTGAAGAGGTTAGGGCTGTTCAGCTTGGAGAAGAGACGGCTGAGGGGGGATATGATAGAGGTCTTTAAGATCATGAGAGGTCTTGAATGAGTAGATGTGAATCGGTTATTTACACTTTCGAATATTAGAAGGACTAGGGGGCATTCCTTGAAGTTAGCAAGTAGCACATTTAAGACTAATTGGAGAAAATTCTTTTTCACTCAATGCACAATAAAGCTCTGGAATTTGTTACCAGAGGATGTGGTTAGTGCAGTTAGTGTAGCTGGGTTCAAAAAAGGTTTGGATAAGTTCTTGGAGGAGAAGTCCATTAACGGCTATTAATCAAGTTTACTTAGGGAATAGCCACTGCTATTAATTGCATCAGTAGCATGCAATCTGCTTAGTTTTTGGGTAATTGTTAGGTTCTTGTGGCCTGGTTTGGCCTCTGTTGGAAACAGGATGCTGGGCTTAATGGACCCTTGGTCTGACCCAGCATGGCATTTTCTTATGTTCTTAAGTAGCTCTGCCCAAAATGTCTCCCATTCCTCCCTCCTTCCACTTAGCCAGATCGCTACTTAACCAAATAACTATTTAGCCAGGTAACTATTTAGCCAAATAAATAATTATCTGTCTTTGTGATAGCCAATATCCAAATGGTGCCACTAAGCTGGATAAGTCTGAACGTATCCAGCTAAGTGGCACTGAATATCGACTTCTAAATGTATTTGCTAGGGGTGTGCATTCGTTTTGAACTTAAATGTAAAACGCAACTTATTATTTTTTTTAACTTAAAAAAGTGATGAGGCGTAAACGATCGGATTTCCAACGTATTCAACATAGCTATGTTGAATACGTTGGAAATCGCGATTGTTGATCTAAATAAAAATTTTAACCCCTCACCCTTCTTAATCACCCCCCCCCCCAAGACTTACCAAAATTCCCCAAGCTGGCCAAAAGTTCCGTGAGGGTCCGGGAGCGGACGCGCGGGGAATCACGTGACGTCGGCGTCACTCCGACGTGACGCCGACGTCACGTGGTCCATCGCGGTTCCGCTCCCGGACCCCTCGTTGGACCCAAACGGCACTTTTGGCCAGCTTGGGGGGGCCTCCGTCGGAGGCCCCCCCCTTGGGGGGGCCTCCGACGTGACGCCGACCTCACGTGCTTCTTGCAAAGGAGTTCAGAAATGACGTCCTGACCCCGCTGGACCACCAGGGAGTTTTGGTAAGTCTGGGGGGGGGGGGGGATTAAGGCGGGTGAGGGGTTTAAATTTTTATTTGCACATATGGACATAGACTCAACTTATGGAATTCTCCATATGTCCATATTGACCGCAAATGACCCCCCCCCTTTCGACTTATGGACTTATGAACTTAAACTTTTGGTCTGCACATCCCTAGTATTTGCAGAAAGTTAGGTATTCCATTAGGGCTAGGGCTCTTCCAATTTGGGTCTGTTCTTACTCTAATTTCCAGCTTTTTTGTCATTACTTTCTCATTTTATAATATTTATTCTTGCCTTTTCATTTTCTTCTGCATCCTGAGTAGCCATTCTGCTTCTCTATTGTACTCTATGGGATCCTCATACATGATATGGACAATTTGTCAATAGTGAATGTCAAGTTTGCTTGTAGGAAACAGTTCCACCAAATTTGGGAGAAATTTCTTCTTTCTCTGTCTACCAGAATTGGAAGTAAACCGATAAATTCTTTGAAGATTTAATTAGACTGTGGGGCAGATTTTAAAAGCCCTGCGTGCATAAATCTGGCTGGATTTACATGCGCAGGGGGGTTATGCACACCAAGCCTATTTTGCATTGGCCCGGGGACGCGCATATGTCCCGAGGCTTTGAAAAAGGGGCGGAAAGGGGGCGGGGGCATGGGCGAGGTGCCGGTCTGGGGGCAGGAACGAGGTATCCGGCACAGCGGCCATGCCGGGGATTTGCATGCCAGGAGCTGGTCGGCATGCGCAAGTTACGCCTGCCAGAGGCAGGCGTAAATAGCAAAATAAAGGTAGAGGGGGGATTTAGGTAGGGCTGGGAAGCAGGTTAGATAGGGGAAGGGAGGGGAAGGTGGGGGGAGCAGAAGGAAAGTTCCCTTCGAGGCCGCTCCTTGGAGGGAACCGGGAAAGCCATCGGGGCTCCCTTAGGGTTTGGTGCACGTAAAGTGCACAAGTGTGCACCCCCTTGTGCGCGCCGACCCCAGATTTTATAACATGTTAGAAAATCGGGCATAGATTTGTGCGTGCCAGGTTGCGCACACAAATCTATGCCACGCGTAGCTATTAAAATCCTACCCTGTGTCTGCTGGGTTGTTAAAGTTAGGAGGAAGGGGGTAGAGTGGAGGAGATATTAAAATGTCAATGATGACCTGAAGTACTGTTCTGCGAGAATGAATGTTTGTATTCTTGTAAATTGTGGACACTGAGTCAATAAACAGCTTTCAAATATACATTTCTGGAGAACTTTTCTGTTTTAGATTGGTTGGTGGTGTTTTAACTTCACAGAAAGTCTTCCCCAGTTTTTAGTGCTGTTACTTTGGGTGATCTCTATGATGGTAAGTTTTAAATATGCACACAGGCGTACCTGTGCGTGTATTCATATACCCATGCCCAAGGACGTGGCTATTTTATAATATGTGCACACCTGTGTGTGTGCAAATGCTGCTTCTACTACTCAAATGGGGGAATTTTAAAAGACACGCAACCAACGCCTTATCAGTTTTCCTAGTTCATTCCCAGTTTGTCCATATAAGGATTAGGACTTCCAGTTTAAACCCCCTTAGTTTAATAACCTCCCTTCTCTCCAGTTAGCCCTAACCTTTAAAACCCCACTGACATGCCAAGAACCTTTTGTTTTACAACTTACACGTCATCCATAGCAGAAGTAAAGTTACGTGGCAAGGGTCCTTGGTAGTGCAGTGCGCACTTGTGCACATACATATCTACATGCAAATTTCAAGTTAAGATCCAGGAATGCCCATGCCCCGCTCAGACCACATCCCTTTTTTGGAACTTTTCATTTGTGCACTTGGCAGCAAATGCATGCATACTTGGGCGACTTTTAAAATCCACTTGGCGTGCGTTGCCCAAACTTGTGCGCATATCTCCCAGTTTTGGCATGCGCTGCGCTTTTAAATTTTACCTTTATATGTTTTATGTCTCTTACTTCTTTTTTATTAATATCTCTGCAATTTGTGTTCTTCTGCTGTTGTTTTCAGTATTTTATTAGAGCATATGAATTTAAGTTCCTTCTCTGTAAGTGCAGCAGGCTTCAGCCTGATGTTTTGGATCCTTTCTCATTATATTTTGTTTTTTGGACTCTTGGAGGTACTCATCTAGCAGCGAAACCTCTGTGCAATTATTTAACTGTTTCCTCTATATATTGTTTCAATGATGGACATGTTACCAATACCTTTTTCCTTCTTTTTCGGGCTTTAGTCATTGATGGTAAGACTTTCTCAACAATGATTTTTGCTGCACAATCCAATTAATTTCTGTAATATCAGTTCTTCTGTATTAAGCAACACTGGGAACACGTTTATTGGCTTAAGCCTCTGTGGTTACTGGAGCTTCAAGTTGGATCTAGCTACCTAATTGTTTTGGGGGTTTTTTCAGATAAAAAAGAACAACAAGTATTTGTCTTTTAAAAGTGCTGACTTGATTTTGGCAAAACTTCTGTTTTTATAGCACTAAAAGCAGTCTTAGAAAAAATGAATATTTGATATTTAGATTCCTTCCACCCCATTGCTCACCAACCCACCCCACTGTCCGCTTTTCTTATGTTGATTACTTTATGGACAGAGATATAGCTTGTTGTCATAGATTTACTCAAAATTATCCCTAGCTTCAATTAAACTCCATCTTTTAACCTACCTTTCAGACTTTCAATTTTACTCCTTTACCCCCTCCTCCCCCAACACTATTTTGTCTGATCTGTCTGTTGTCACTAGATTGTAAGCTCCATTGAGCAGGAACACTCTTTAACGTATAAAACCTTTAGCACTATAAAGCTGCCTGACACTGCCAGAACTATTTCAGTGTTTCAGTTGTAAAGCCTATGCACAGACCTGCCAAAAGGTAGCATGTCATCTATAATGACAGCATTTCTGGACTAATTACGACTACAGGAAAATGAAGTTCAAGTTTTTGTGTGCATTGAAATAATTCTTAAAAAAATAATTTTTTGATGACCAATGATTATAAAACGGAAGGAGGTCTTAGAAAGACTGATAAGTCAGCCCACTCAGAAATGTGGATGTGAACAAGAATATATACTTCCTATATAATGGTCATATACATTTCAGATATGTGTTTTTGGTGTCTATGATTTGATGAGGTGAATTTTTTGGACACTGCCATGAACAGCTTTACCATAGCCTATATTTGATTGAGGGGTGTTGTCATCACTTGAAAACTCTGCCTGATTGCTGCCATCATCATCATCATCACTCTAGTGCTGAGGCTATAGTGGACACCTTTTTTTCCCTAGGCAATGTGTGACAACTATGAATCTTTTTTCTTCTTTATGTACTTTAATAATAGTGGTCACCTAGATGTTATACAAGGCCACTATGTGAAGATACTCAGTGAGACTTGGTGAGAGAAATGTATTCTATTCAATCATTCCCCCTTATAACTCCTTCCCCATAGCTCCACACTGAAGGGATACTCCTCCATGTAGCCAGCCTGATCACAGACAGGACAGTCAGGGAGGTCATCAGCAACCTCATCCCATTTCTTTTTATGCTGAAGAACTTTGGATGTTTTTCTTCTTCCCCAACCATCCTTTTAATCCACTGCTCTAGTGGGTCATCATAACAATGACCGGATTGTTACAGACGGTGAGCACATATAGGCAATAGAAACGAATCTCAAACTTCCTTTCATGCCTTCCTTTCATGCCTGACCTTTTCTTTAGCAGTTTCTCCTACTTCTTATCACTCTCCACTATATTATTTCACAACCATATATACTTCATACACTCTGTAAAAAGACAAGACACCCTACCATGGTTCCCCTGACCATACATAGTCAAGGGAACTATGATAGGGAGTGGGGGAGTGGGGACAGGAGGAAGTTCTGTAGGTTGTCTTAAAATGAAATTATGGCACTTCCATTTATACTGGTGTGGTCTAGAGGCCTACAAAGCAGTCAGAGGAACTGGACGATCTTGCTGCATATATCCAAAAGATGGGAAGAAAGGGAGAAGTAATGCTTGTTGGAGATTTTAATCTGCCAGATGTGGATTGGAGAATCCCTGCTGTAGATTTTCAAGGAAATAGATGGTGGGTACCCTTTAAGGGGTTATGCTCAGGCAAATAGAATTGGAACCCACGAAGGAAGGAGCACTAGTGGATCTGGTTCTCACAAATGGAGACACTATCTCAAATGTCCAGTATGATGCCCACCTGGGCATCAGTAATCATCAGATGGTATGGTAGGATATAATGGCCAAGAGAGAGGGAAGTCACATGAAGCTCAAGGTCCTGGATTTCAAAAACACAGACTTTGGTAAAATGGCAACATTCCTAAAGAAGGAGCTAGAAGGATGGGAAAAAAATGGGTGAAGTGGAACAACAATGGGTCAAATTAAAAAAAAAAGCTACATCAAAGGTGACCAACATTTATTCAAAAAAAGGAAATAAATGTAAGAGAGAATGGAAACTGATCCAGTTCTCAAAGGTGGTGGCTGAGACAAAAAAACAAAAGATTAGTATTCAAAAAGTACAAAGAACTCAAAAAAGCAAGACAGGGATGAAAATCTGATGAAATTGAATGAAACAAGAAAAGAAATCAGGATTGCAAAAGCCCAAGTGGAAGAAAGTCTCACCAAAGGGGTAAAGCGTGGTGAAAAAACATTTTTCAGATATATCAGAGAAAAGGGGAAGAGCAGAGGTAGCATTGTAAGACTGAAAGGAGACAAGGAGCAAGGTGTGGAGAAAGAAGAATAAATAGCAGAAATATTAAACAAATATTTCAGTTTTCACTAGGGAAGACATTGGAGAAGGCCTTTGCTGGCTAGCAAGAGTATGGATAATAGTGAAGTATTAGGAATTATTAGGAAGAGAAATGGTGAATAAAATGGAGGATGTCATAATGCCTCTGTATTGCTCCATGGTGAGACCGCACCTTGACTGTGTACAATTCTGGTCGCCACATCTCAAGAAAGATAGAGTTATGATGAAGAAGGTACAGAGAAGGGCGACCAAAATGATAAAGGGGATTGGACTGCTCCCCTATGAGGAAAGACTAAAGAAGTTAGGGCTGTTCAGCTTGGAGAAGAGACGGCTGAGGGGGGACATGATAGAGGTGTTTAAAATCATGAGAGGTCTAGAACAGGTAAATGTGAATCGGTTATTTATTGTTTTGGATAATAGAAGGACTAGGGGGCATTCCATGAAGTTAGCATGTAGCACATTTAAAACTAATCGGAGAAAATTCTTTTTCACTCAATGCACAATTAAACTCTGGAATTTGTTGCCAAGGAATGTGGTTAGTGCAGTTAGTGTAGCTGGGTTTAAAAAAGGAATGGATAAGTTCTTGGAGGAGAAGTCCATTAACTGCTATTAATCAAGCTGACTTAGAAAATAGCCACTGTTATTACTAGGATCAGTAGCATGGGATATATTTAGTTTCTGGGTACTTGCCAGGATCTTATGGCCTGGATTGGCCCCTGTTGGAAACAGGATGCTGGGCTTGATGGACCCTTGGTCTGACCCCTTATAGCCATTTCTTATGCTCTTAAGTAGATACATCTCCATTTATAGAGGAGAGTGTTTATGCGGAAGTAGGAAAACTGAAAGTGGAGAAGGCCATAGTGCCAAATGAGATATATCTCAAAATACTTAGAGGTATATTTTAAAAGTGTTATTCATGGAAAAATGGCCACATATGTGCTTATGCAAGCTGTGCATGAGCAATGCAAATTTTAAGAAGCCACAAATCACAAGCATACATACCCTTGCACGTGTCAAGAAAAGGGGGCAGAAAATGGGTGTGACATAGGCAGGGCTTGGGCATTCTGGGCAGGCCCAAGACTTACATGTGTAATTCTAAATTTTAAAAAAGCTGATCATGGCATGCATCTACGTGTTATCCGTGTATTTTAATGCTGGTCTTGATGAGAGGAAAATCTGGAGATCTCTAATTTTAGAGTTTTCAGCGTGAAGGTTCAGGTCAAGTGGGGTGCTTACAGGATGAAGGACCAGAGGGGTATTGAAAACTCATATATCAACTGGACAAACTGGAGGACTAATTTGGTTTTTCCCTTGTGCAAGCATGTTTTAAAATCCGCCTGCTTACATGCGTAAAAGTCGCTAAAACCCTAGCGGAAATATGCGTGGGATATCTACTCGAGCTGCCTCTTAAGAGCTTACTTCACACATACGCATTGCATGGGGATTTTAAATAACACATGCGTATTGCGCGCATGATATAAAATTGCAGTTTATCTCTGCTCATGCACCATACGCACATATGGATGTACGCCTGTTCCTTTTAAAATTAGCTGGTTACAAACCTCCAAGAAATGCTGGCAGGTCTGCTGAAGATCCTGTTCAATATATCCTCGGAGACAGCCGGCGTCATCTTTAAAAATGGTGCAGGCCATCCAGTGCTCCTACCATGTGACTGGGGCCGGCCAATGGCACAGATACCCTGTCACATGGTAAGGGCAAAGGGCCATCGATGCCAGTTTTATTAGTGGCAGCCGACAGCCCGAGAGCGGGAGATCGCTCCCGGGACCACCACTGGACCACCAGGTAATTTTAAAACGTTTTGGGGGGATCGGGAGGGTGGGGGAAGCTAAGAGGGCAGTTTTAAAGGGTCGGGGTGGGTTTAGGGCTTGTTTTAGTGTGCCATTTTTCCCGCCCTCCTCCCAAAACGATAAGAGAACTCCACAAACAATTTCATGGGGTTTTCCTATCGGTTTCGGGGAGACCCCGATTTCTGACGACTTTGAAAATATTATACAATATTTTCAATCGTCAGAAACACGATTCACATCCCTACTAATGAACCATCTAAGCTAGTTGTGGAGTGAGTGCATAATGTCTTTAGCTAAGCATGATCATATATAGGCTACCAGTAAACAGATCCGTTTAAATTTTTACTGATAAGGTATATTTTTCCTCTGGTTGTGTATAGCTCCATTCTAATTGAGGACTATATGCAGAATGTGATAAGATATTAATTGTATGTTTCAGTTTATAATGATTGTTAGATTCTATATTGTCTGCTTTCTAATTCAAGTCTATTTTTCTTGAATTGTAATGTAAACATTTATAAATAAAATAAATAAATAAATAAGTTGTAATCATTAATTACAATATCCACACTCATCTACACTCGCCAACACCATTCACTTACCACCAACAAATCATCATACCCATTCATTCATCACTAAACAAAAGCACACAACTTCAAAATGTCCAAGAATCCTGTACATCTCCAAAATCCCTATTAAAAAATACTGAATGTGCAAAAACATATATGAATCCCGAAACATAATAGTCTGCTCCTGAGAATAGGAGAACTTTAAACAGAGCACTTAACTGGTATTGATGTACACAGGAATCCTAATGTCAATGGGTACTCAGTGTTCAGTATTCAAAGTTCAGTGTTCAATCTTCAATATCAAGAAGAATGCTTCTAAGATAAATTGCAAATAGATAATTCACAATATGCACAAAAACTCATAAACAAGGGATAATAATGATCCTGAAAATGTCTCTGTACCAGCTGTAACTTTCCACACCAAACACATGACTCGTTCTTGGTAAATTGATGTTGTTGTGAAACCACACCCGGTTATCTCAAAAGGAATGGAATCATGGAGGTGCTTTCTGCTCGCACCTTGTACGTAAATTCCCCACTAGGGAAAGAAAGGTCCCCAAGAATAATTATTCTGCCTGTTTAAAGAATTCCCACTCCCAGGAACATTGCAATTCTGGCTATTCAGGAAACTCCCACGCCTGATGCTGCAGCATTTTGGCACCTCTGTGGTTGCATCAGGGGATTCCAATTAAATCTAAAAAAATATATAAAAAAACAAAATAAAAAAACTTTAAAAATATCATTTATTTATTTATTTATTCGTTTTATATACTGTCAATCTGAAACAATCTTAACGGTGTATACAATTATATAAAAACCTATATAATATTACAATAAAACAAATTTTGAAAATTAGTCAATCAACCTAATGAATGAAGCTTGACCGACGTGCCGCAAATGCGCAGTAGAGAGCAGCTCTACTGCGCATGTGTGAGAGCACGTCAATCAGAGGAGAGCCCAGCGGATGGCTGTCTTGGAAGCGGCGAGGAGGAGCAGCGGCGGCAGCACAGAAGGTCTCGGGGGGGGGGGGGGTCTCTCTCTCTCGCGCACAGGGAGAAGCAGCGGTGGCGGCACAGATACAGAAATGGGAGGTCGCCGAGAGTCTCTCTCTTGCGCGCGCCTCATCACCGAGCTCGGTGGAGCGGCGCGCGTGCGAGAGAGAGATCCCCGGAGACCCGGAGTGGAGGAGGTCTGAGGGAGAGGGGAGAAGGGGAAGGAAAGGGAAGGTGAGTGGGGAAGGAAAAGGGAAGAGGATATGACTGAACAAGTGGGAAGGGTAAGAAGTTCTGAAGAAGAGAAAAAAGAGTGGAGGAGGGCAGGGAGAGGGAAGGAGTTGTGGAGGTGGTGGGAGGGGAAGGAAGAGGATGTGAGTAAGTGGGGAGGGTAAAGTTGTGGAGTACAGAAAAAGGGAGTGGAGGAGGGCTGAGGGAGAGGGTAGAAGGAGAAGGAAGGGGAAGGTGAGAGGGGAAGGAAAAGGGAAGAGGATATGACTGAACACATGGGAAGGGTAAGAAGTTCTGGAGAAGAGAAAAAAGAGTGGTGGAGGAGGGCTGGGAGAAGGAAGGGGTTGTGGAGGAGGTGGGAGGGGATGGAAGGAAAAGGGAAGTTGTGGAGAACAGAGCGGCTCTAACCGTGCCGGTCTGAACGATGGAATCTCGCCCGTTTTAACGGGCTTAACGGCTAGTATAAAACATAAATTATTTGCTACATAATAAAATTAAATTCAAATAAAACACAAAAATTATAACTAATATGGTAAAATTATAGATTTAAACTTGAGAAATAATCATCCCAGAGATAACCCATTATTAGCAAACCCATCCACATCCCTCCAAGCCACATACAGTGAAACCAAATATGATAAGTGCAAACCATTAAAGAGTCCTCAACACCCATCATTATTTAAATACCCCTTTATCCAATCATAGGACACGTATTGCCCAGTTACTGCATGAGGTAGCTCCACACCTGGCTGTCTCCTATACTAGTTGACTTAAAAAAAAAATGGGCGCCTGACTTCCAATATTTTTGTATATGTAAAAAAAGGAACCTGAAAGGGAACAGGACAACTGTTACCATCACTGACTCCTATCAAAAAATGGACTTAATAGGAAACAGGTGATCAAGTACACTGACATATGGCCTATACCAAAAAAAGATGAATGATTAAAAGAAAACACTTTAATCTACTTCCTTATTTAGACCCTCCAGGAGCAACATTCTTACATTTGAAAATGTACGACTGTTCTTTCTGTGTTAAGTATCTATTTTATCTACAACAATGAATCTGAAATCCATGCTCTGATGTTTCATAATTAGCCAATGTTGAACTAAAGGTGCATCCACTTTTCCCCTATGAATGCAACTGAAATGTTCCTGTATCCTAATCTTGACAGGTCTATTCATTTTCCCAATGTATATAAGGTTGGAAGGGCACCATATTAAATAAATGATCCCTGCCATTTCACAGGTGGAGGACGAGAATATCCAAAAGGGACAATGATTGGGGAGACAAAGTACATTGCCATTAAATCACAATTTGCATACATTGTAATGTCCGCATTTAAAGTGACCTTTTTGAATCTCACTGTCCCTGTCCCGCAGTTGTGCATAATTAGAATGGACAAGTCTATCTCTTAAATTTCTTGCCTACTTTAGAGCAAAAGTGGGTCCTTGCTGAAATACCTGATTCTGTCGCAAGACATCCCAATGTGTTCCAATGCTCCATTGAGCTTTCCAAGTGTTAGCAGAAAAAGGAAGAACAAACATCAAATGTGCAGATTTAGAAAGGGGAGAGAATTATAATAACAGATCCCTGTTGGCCCATCTACCCCTTTTATAGAACTGCTTTAGGACACTGGAGGGATAACCTCTCGCTCTAAATCTATGGAACATTTCAATGGCCCTCTCCCGATATTCATCAGAGGTAGAACAAAGTTTCCTTAATCTTAAAAACTGACCTATTGGTAAATTTTGTCTCCGTTTTACAGGATGACAACTTGTATGTGGAGTGGTATATTGCGGTCTGTCTTTTTTTTCTAAAAATAGAAATATGGAACCCTCCTCCATGATACTTGATAGAAATGGTAAGAAAATGTATCTCTGTCTTACTGATATTATATGAAAATTGTAAATTGGGATCATTAATATTTAAACAACTTAAATACTCTTCTAGGTCCCTTGAGTCCCCAGACCACAAAAGAATAATATCATCAATACATCTGTTCCACAGCACAATGTTATCTTTGTATGGACAAGTGGAGAAAATGTTTTCTTCAAATACTCCCATATATAGATTGGCAATGTCAGGGGCCATAGATGCCTCCAGATCAATGGCCTTGATTTGTTATAAAACTGTCTGGTCAAATTTAAAATTATTGTTTTCATAGCAAAGGTCAAAAGAACTATTAAAAAATGGGTGTGTGTACACAAACTGGCTCTGTCCTTTTATCCAAAAACAGTCACACAAACTTGATGGCACAATTCTGTGGGATGTTAGTATATAAAGAGGCCACATCAATTGTGGCCATCACCAAATTGGGAATAGGGAACTCCAGCTGTTCTAAAATGGTAATGATATGACCTGAGTGTCTAATATAAGAAGGAAGTTGAGTGATAAATCCCATAAAAAACATCAATAAAAATGGATAATGGTTCCAACAGTAATCTCCGAGACGACATAATCAGTCTGCCTGGAGGATTTATTAATCTTTTGAGTATCTTTAATAAACAATACAACACTGAGCAAACCATGTACTCTCGCCTTAGCTTGATAGAACCTAGGTAAAGAGTTCATCAAGCTAGGGTGAGAGTACAAAGTAAAAATGTCATCTTTGTGTTCCATTCCTCATTCCAAATCACACCAAATCTTCACTGATATGTACTGTACTGTTCATACATCTGACTGTGCATGTAAAACTGGCCCCCAATCCCTAGACCACCACCAAAACCTCACCTTGAGTTACTAGTTGACCTTCCTAAAGTGGTATAAATAGTTCTCTCTCTTTCTCTTTCTCTCACAGCTGTGATAAATTTAATACACATTGTGGTAAAATACCTATACCATGCCCCTTTTTTTATCATGGGTGAAATTTATAGCAAAATGATTAATCTAGGCCCAAGTTATTAATACCCTATACTCCACCCTTTGTCCTATGAATGTCCCAAATGAGACTTCTTCATCTTCCTTCGTTATCTGTCATCCATCTTGATTCTACAATAGAATCAGTGTTCAGCTATCAGGCTTCTGCTTTCTGGAACTCACTTCCACAAGATTATTTAACATTCAGAAATGCTCTGAAAGCATGTTTTTTTTCATCAGGTCTTTGGGGATTTTGATTTTGATTGATTTATTTTGTGAAGGGTTAGAATTTATGTTTCAGTAGATATTTTTTATGCAGATTTTTAAAATTATTTTATGGTTAGCTTATATTATGTTATGTAAATGTCTGTTTTTATGATTTTTGATTGATTATGTGTATTTTATTATTATGTATCTACCTGGATAACATGTTTTTAAAGGCAGTTTATAGCATTTTAATAAATTAAATGAAATGAAGGAGTAGAGAGAATGAGAAGTCACCTAGAAAAAACCTGAAAAGTGGTCGAAGGTTGGTAGTTGAGATTCAATGCCAAGAAGTACAGAGTCATGCATTTTGGTTATGGCAATCCAAAGGATTTGTATGTGTTGAGTAGCAAAAGATGATGAGCATGAACTGGGAGAGAGACCTCAAGGTAATAGTGTCTGACGATCTGAAGTTGGCAAAACAATGTGAGAAAGTAGTAGCTAAGGTCAAAGGAATGCCTGTATGCATCAAAAGAGGTATAACCAGCAGGAATAAAGAGGTGATAATGCCCCTGTACAGATCCTTCCTTGTTGAGGCCTCACTTGGAATACTGTGTTCAGTTCTGGAGATCTCATCTCAAAAAAGATAAGAACAGAATGAAAGTGGTCCAAAGAAAGGCAACCAAAATGGTATGGGTTCTGTAAGGCAAGCCATATGAGAACAGACTGAAGGAGCTTAATATATATATATTCCACAGAAGATAGAAGAAACAGGGGAGATAAGATATAGATTTTCAAATACCTGAAAGGAATTAATAATGCACAAAAATCAAAACTTTTCCAATGGAAAGGAAGCTATAAAACTAGGGGTCACAAACAGAAACTTCAGAGGTTAACACTCAGGAACATTGTGAGGAAATATTCCTTCACAGAAAAGGTGGTGGATACATGGAATGTCCTCCCAGAAGAGGTGATGATGATGAGAACAGTTATGGAATTCAAAAAGATATGGGACAAAGACAGAGGATCTCTGTTGGCTAGAGAATGGAAATGAAGAAATCGGGTAATTTATCGATTTCATCTTGAGATTAGTCTGCACAGAGCTGCCGTGGCTACTACCCTTAATAGAAGGCTAGAAGATATCATGCACAGAGCTTCATTTGCTACTACCTTTAAGAGAAGGCTTGTGGTGTAGCCTGCATGGAGTGGCAATTGCTAGTATCCATTAAAAAAATAAAAATTGCATGGCAGACTGGATGGACCATATTGATCCTATCTGCCATCTTGCAATATGTTGCTATGAAATAGATGGGCTCATTCTTACCAGAGTACTGGCCTCCTACTTACCCGGTACTGACTGCTTAGGAGGTAATTCTTTGGACTCCCAGAGGGCAAGACCTTAGACCTCTGGCCTCTAGGTTTACATGCCAATTCCTACAGCTGCCCTGATTTATCTCATTTAGTGTTGGACTTTCAATTTTTTATTCCTTTGTTTCCCCAATACATTTTGGGGCGGATTTTAAAACCCCTGCGCGCGCTGGCGCGCCTATTTTGCATAGGCCGCCGGCACATGTAAAGCCCCGGGATGCGCGTAAGTCCCGGGGCTTTCGAAATGGGGAGGGAGGGGGCGTGTCTGGGGGCATTCCCGAAACGACGCGGTGTTTCGGGGGCGGGCCTGGGGGCGTGGCGCCAGCCCAGGGGCGTGGTCGAGGCCTCCGGACCACACCCCCGGGACCGGAGGACCGAGCGGGGCTGCCGGCGACGCACGCAAAGGTAAGGGGGGGGGTTTAGATAGGGCCGGGGGGGGTGGGTTAGGTAGGGGAAGGGAGGGGAAGGTGGGGGGAGGGTGAAGAAAAGTTCCCTCCGAGGCCTCTCCGAAATCGGAGCGGCCTCGGAGGGAACAGGCAGGCCGCGCTGGGCTCGGCGCGCGCAGGTTGCACAAATGTGCACCCCCTTGCGCGCGCCGACCCCGGATTTTATAAGATACGTGCGGCTACGCGCGTATCTTATAAAATCTGGTGTACTTTTGTTCGCGCCGATGGCACGAACAAAAGTACCGGCACGCATATTGTTTTAAAATCCGCCCCTTTGGTCTTAAGCAGAATAAGCACTACTCTAGAGAAGGTATCCTACACCTCTTCTCACTGTCAGAATTCACTCGAACTACAATCTGGCACCCTATACCTCTCTTCATTCCCAAAATCACCTATTCACAAACAATTCTTTATTATTAGGCAAATCACACCTCTATCCTCTCTCAAGCACCAAACATGTTTCTGAAATTGATCCACAAAACCCCCTTCAGGGAACTATTCATGCCCATTTCAATCTGACATCTACAAGGTCTAAAATCTTATCTTCTCTACTCCCCCACATTGTCTTCTCTAACCCAGAACTAAGCCATCTTCTAGATTACAGCTGATTAACCCACTGCCTCCTGGTTCGATTTCCCATTTAATGGTTCCACTTCTGTAATGTTTTTCTTCCATGTATATACCTAGAAGAGAGAGAACAATGAGATGTGAGGGCACACCCCATCCTGCTCTGACTATTCCCCTGGTACTCTACCAATAAGTAAGACCAATTCAGCAATTCAAGGTTATATACTTTCCTCTTATATACTGGTACATATAGCCATCCCTAAGAATACTTACCATAGTGAGGTCAAAAGAATGTATTTTTAAGCCTTCTGGGCTTTCTCCCGGTCCTCTTTAAACCCCTCCATTAGCACATTCAGCCACTGCTTCCTTTTCCTATTTTATTCTGAAATCTAGCACCTACACACTGATCCCCTTTGTGCAGACCTGTTTGCTTGCTCACAAATAATTTTGAGGCAAGGAGTAATGTATTTTATCATTTAGTTTTTTAAAATGTGATGTGTTTTTTTTTACTGTATCTACCTGGTGCATAGTCTATAAACAATACCATTGCCTTTGTTACAAAAGATCAGACCAACTAAAAATAAATACCTGAAGGAGCTACTATGATATTGCTAATTAAATTCCCCCTAAACTTTACTTAATTGTAATGTACTAAAAATGATAAACTTTTTATCTAAACTATATGCATATGTTTCTCTGCCAACAAATGTCGTTAATTTGTGTAAGCCAATCCCATCATTAGTGGGTTAGTCTATATATATTAAAAAAAGACCTTGAGCTGGGTGGGATGGACTCTACGGCACAAAAAAAAAGCAAAATAAATTTCCCAATAGCAAAGCAACCCTCTATAAACTAAGCAGTAACACTAACCTAGTAAAGAGATAAGTGATGCAAAAAAAAAAATCCTCTTTTCATAAACAACTGAAAAGTAACAAAAAAATACCCTTTTCATAATTAAGTCAGAGCACTTGAATCAATAATCATAAAATACTACTTCTGTAATTCATCTCCTGCAAGAAAGGAAAGATATAATACCTATTGGAAAGACATTAGAGTTTCAACTAGGAAAAAAAAGCACATATCTAACTATTATAAAACTCTTTCTAACATTTGGAAAGTGTATCTGCACAGTGCCTTCTACCAGTAACACTAGAATTGCAGCAGGTCCATTCCATTCCCAAATCCATCGTCCTCATAATTATTGTTAATGCTTTCATAAGAGTTGTTATATCAGTCTAATACAGTAACCAAACCTCTCCCTTCAATCAAACTAATCAGCTATTGAAAAATAAATTCCAAGAACAGCATCATAAAACACAGTTGTACTAGTATTGATGGTACTATTGAAAGAATACAAGACTTTACTAATAACTATAGTGGAAGGGGAAGAACCTCCACCTTTGTTGACAAGGTATCATTGCCTGTTTCAGAAACTAGAATTGGTTATTACTCATCTAGTCCTTCAGCCTCTGCAGTGAAATCTGGAGCCAATCATTCCTAATTTGGCAGTAACCATAGCTGTAAGATAGAGGAGTTAAAGCTAAGTCTGAAGATCAAGGATACAATTTTATAGCAGCAGGTGCAACTGCAGGAAAACCATTAATAGAAAAGATAGGAAAAATTGAAAATGACGAAGATAAATGATGCTCTTCCTCTTCTATAGCTCTAGTTATTTATTGTCATGATGATGATCCAAGTGACAGAGATAACAGGTGCAGTAGTCAGGTGATAAAGTGGTGAATTTGGAGTGTTCCCAGTAATAATGTTAGAAGAAAAAAATAACTAAAAATATTTCCTCTTGACTTTGTCCTCAGTGAAGAGAAAGCTAATAAAATCAAAACTAATGCTCTTGGAAGAGTTGCAAGTGTCAGTGCCATGATTACATGACATGGGTATTTGGGCAGTTTCATAACTCTTCTAGTAGTTAAACCATTTAAGCCTATTATTCCATGAGTGATGATTATGTAAAAGAATGCAGGAAAGAGAACATCCAAGAAACCAATATTGTCTACTGGAGAAAAAGATCATCAATTGTGAAACCTTTCACAAAATTAATATATGCCACTTAGGATGTCCAGTTTCTAGAATCTCTCTTAAAATAATATTCAGTAAGGATAAGCATTAATTTAAAATGAAACAGGAACATTTAATAACATTTTCTATTTCATTTCAATTCATTTTTAAAATGAAACAAAAGAAAAATTTAAAAAAAATCACTTTAGTTTTATTTTTTATTTTTAATTTATCACTGTTTACCACAGACAACTCCCCCACTCCCCCCAACTCCTGGACCCTCACATCCACCCCTGGACCCTCTTATCTTTTCGGTGAAAATGTATTGGTCACTCCAGCCCCACTATTGCAACTATAAAAAAAATAGCACCAGCAAACTTGTACAAAATGGTGCCAGCATGAGCCTGGCCTGCATCATTTTGAATGGCAAAGTTTAGAAAAGGCTCTGGCCTCATTCTGCCATTGCTATTTTCAAAAACAGCAGCAGCAATGCAGGAGCCATCAGGGATTTCTCCTGCCCATAAATACATTTTCCTTGACAGAGTAAGAGGGTTCGAGATGGTTTTAAGGAACAGGGAGGACTTAGGAGATAGAGTGTGTTTTTTGGCTGCAGACTGAACATATTTTTGTTTTGTATTTTCCTTCATTTTCTTTACTTTTTAAATTTCAATTATTGTTTTTTTCATTTTAAAGAAAAAAAACTAAAAAATGAAACAAAAGTGACAAAATTAAACAGAAAACAAAACAAAATGGAAACAATATGTGCTAATATTTAGCATAGTTTGCAGCATTGCCAAGGAATTTGATAGAAACATAGAATCTAAAAATATAGAACAAATTGCCTTTATCAATGTCAAATACTTCATCTTTTCTAGATATACTAGAGAGTTTGGAATGCTTGCTCAGATTCTTGTGGCAATGATCTTCTAGCTGAAAATGAGAATGTGACACTGTTAGCAGTAACGATGAGTAAAGACTGCTAATGTTTTTTTTGAAAGTGCACATTTTGCTTTTTCGTAGACCATTACTTCACTCCCATGATATTTATAATTGGCCTTGCCTAGAATGCAGATACCAATTGCTGACATAATCCTCTTCTTTCTGTGACAGTGGGAATGTTTCATTTATTTTGCAGACAGAGAGAAAGCTGAGAGGAACAGATGTTTAGCAGGTTAGCAAATACAAATATTTCTTATTCAGAGCAGTTACAGAGGCTATCAGGCCGATGCAATATAAGTGTGCATTAAATGGATGCTCATGATTGAGTGCCTACTACCTTAGGAGTAAATTTTAAAACCCGTCTATGTGTGCACAGTTCCTGGCGCTCACACATGGATGCGGTCATTTTATAACCTGAGCATGTTGGCATGCACACATTATAAAGTACGATTCCCACGTGCTCATGTGCATCCAATTTTTATATTGGTGCATACTAGGGGTGTGCATTCGTTTTGAACGCATATGTAAAACGCAACTTATATTTTTAAAAGAGAAAAAAAAGGTTTGAGGAGAAACTCATCGCGAGTTCCAACGTATTCAACATAGCTATGTTGAATACGTTGAACCTAAATAAACACTTAAACCCCCCCCCTCCTGACCCCCCCAAGACTTACCAAAACTCCCTGGTGGTCCAGCGGGGAGTCAGGAAGCCATCCCTGTATTCCTTTGCGAGGAGCACGTGAAGTCGGCGTCACGTCGAGTGACGTCGGCGTCAAGTCGAGTGACGCGGACGTCACGTGCTCCTCCGCGCTTCCGCTCCCGGACCCTCGCTGGACCCAACCGGAACTTTTGGCCAGCTTGGGGGGGTCAGGAGGCCCCCCCAAGCTGGCCAAAAGTTCCGGTTGGGTCCAACGGGGTCCCGGAGCGACCTCCTGCCACATGACCTACCTGTCACGTGGTAGGAGTACAAGATGGTGCCGGTGACCATGTGACAGGGGCTGACCAATGGCACGGCAGCCCCTGTGACACAGGCTATCGGCGCCATGAGGAAATCGCAGACGAGTGCAGGGATGGCTTCCTAACTTCCCGCTGGACCACCAGGGAGTTTTGGTAAGTCTTGGGGGGGGATTAAGGAGGGTGAGGGGTTTAAATTTCTATTTAGGGAACCGGTGAACGTATGGACAGACCCTCAACTTATGGAATTCTCCATATGTCCATATTGAACGAAATCGACCCTCAACTTTAACTTATCAACTTATCAACGAAACTTTTTGTCTGCACATCCCTAGTGCATACATGTGTGGACGGATGGCTTCTCGCACTTGCAAGATGGGGATTTAAAAAAATATACACACAGCTACACGATTGGGCCTACACAACTTCCCTCCCAGTCTGCTCCAATTAAGGATCGGACTGGGAGGGAACTTTCCTTTCCTACTCTGCCTCCCTTTTCCCCTCTCCTCTCCAACCCCTGAAACCCCTTTTCCTACCTTTATTTTTTTTAATTTTGGAAATTACTTCGTCTGAATAGATGAAGTAAGCTCTGCGCACCGGCGCTTCCCCAGGACAGGGCCTAATGGTACCTGTCCCGGTCGGCCCCTACCCAGACCCCACCCCCAGGCCTGCCCCTTTCAAGGAACCCAGCACTTCTGCACATACTGGGGGATAAGCGTATGGTCAATCTGTTTTTAAAATGCATGCGGCCCAGCCACCAGCATAGCCCCTGGTTATTCTACACACCAGGCTTTTAAATTTGGGGCTTTAACAGCTCCGATCCACCTCTCCCAGGTACCTGATTTAATATTTAAATCTGGTGCCACAGTTAAAAAGAGGCACTAGGGGAAACTGTGTGCCCCTAGTGCTCCCTCGGCATTGGGCACTCAGGCGAGATGGCTGTCAGAGGGTTAGTAAAATGGACACTCAATTTTATGAGTACATTTGTTTTGCATTGGGGGTAAATAGGTAATAGCCTTATCAACATGCATTTACATGTGATGAGCACATACTCGATTGGACACGCGATTTGGACATACTAACCCCTGTTTTGCATTGGGGGTTATGGATGCGTATCCAAAACGCATGTCCAATCGTGTGTTGTGCCATGTGCTGTGGCAGCACATGGTATTGCATTGGCCTGTATATGAGAGGTCAAATAGGCTAATAGGGCAAAAATGAGTGTTTTCTGAAATTTATCTGAAATTTGCCCACCCTGTATATGGGTTTACAAGAGCTTGACAGGGAGCTGGGTGCTCTGGAGCTGCATGTTCAAAATGTTGCTTGTTCCAATAGTCTCCCAGTAGTGGCCCAGCTAACACTGGAACATGCTCATATCACGAAGAACAGAACATTACAAATTTCACAAGAGACTGCTTTATTACCATATCAGCTAGTAACCATGAGTTACATAGTCCCCATCTAACAACTGATATTTCTGACAGACACACACACATTTAACAACAGATAAGTAAATTGATGATAGGCAATAGTACCATATTATATGGCCTAATCAACCATCACTCAATACACATAATACAACATTATCATTAATAATATATGGATACAATGAAACTTTAAGAATTTTTTCTGTGTTAGAAGACACTAGAGATGTGAATCGGAATCGAAATTGGTTCCAATTCACATCGTGATTTTTTTTTCGTGCAGCCCGATCGGGTTTTTTTTTATCGGCTGCGCCCGAGCCGATAAACAAAAAACCCATCCCGACCCTTTAAAATGGATCCCTTAGCTTCCCCCACCCTCCTGACGCCCCCCCCCCCCCAAAAACGTTTTACAAGTACCTGGTGGTCCAGTGGGAGTCCCGGGAGCGATCTCCCGCTCTCGGGCTGTCAGCTGCCACTAATAAAAATGGCACCGATGGCCCTTTGCCCTTACCATGTGACAGGGTATCCGTGCCATTGGCCGGCCTCTGTCACATGGTAGGAGCACTGGATGGCCCATGCCATTTTTAAAGATGGCGCCAGCCATCCATTACTTTGACTTCCTTTCAGAAGGCAGATATATGTTAGCGCTCAGTAACAAAAATAGCAAAAAAGAACAAAAAGAACAAAAATAAATGGATTTTTGTTAGCGTTCTCTAACCCGAAAAACAATTTTTACGAAAAATTGGGGGTAAAATTGATCATTTCTTTCTTTTAACCGATTTCTAACGAATTTAGAAATATCGTACGATATTTCAATTCGTTAGAAAAACGATTCATATCCCTAGACTCTATACAGTGTAACAATGGAAAAACAAAAATTTAACCATTCCTGGTGACACAAATCAATAAAATCAAGATATATAAATCATTAATCATAATTATAAAATCATACAAATAAAATAATTTCAAAACAGCTGATGAATAGAATATCCAATAATTAAAGACTCATGCAAATTTTGAAAGCTTTACCAAACACCAATAAAATATTTCAAACAGCAGACACATCATATACTACCCAATAATTAAAATGGTAGTCAATCAAGAAAAATGAACTTAAAAAGCCACCTTTACTTACCCTCTCCAGCAGTTCTCCTACTCCTTTCCCTTGCAGGCCATACCAGAAGCAGCAGTAGCTGCTGAAGCTGTCCTCACTGTCCTCTTCCTTAGGGGCCACAACCAGTCTTTTCTATCTCTCACACACACATACCAGACACACCCTCAGGACCAGTTTCTGCCTCTTGTACACCAATCATCTCCCCAAATAGTCTCCCCAAATAGTCTCTCTAAATATTCTCTCTCTCTCTCTCTCACACACACACACACACACACACACCAGTCATCTCCTTGATCAGTCTTTCTCACACATACACATGTCACCTCTCTGGCCAGTCTCTCTCAATCATACAATGCTCTCGCTCTCTCTTACTTACACAAAGCTTTCAATCACATGCAGGCTCTCTCTATTTCATTTACACAAGCTCTCAATCACACACGTTCTATATCACTTACAAACAGGCTCAATCACACACATGCCCTCCCTCAAAGCCACAAACCAGCCAAAAACATGCTCCATCTCTCTCTCGCACACACACATTGACACTCACAAGCACCCTTCCTGACTCACATACATGAAGCCCCTTCCCTGTCTCACATACAGAAGCACCATTCTTTTCTCTCATACACAACACATACACACACACAGAAGCACCCTCCCTATCTCACATATATGAAGCACCTTCCTTGTCTCATACACAGAAGCCATTCCTTTCTCACATCTTCATTTCTTTGGCCTAGTCTCAGGCTGCGCCGGTCTTCATTTCTCTGGCGGCGGCTGGCGGCGACCATCTTCTTTCCTTCGGCCTAGTCTCGGGCTGTGCCGATCTTGTTTTCTTCGGCCCCACCCGCCTGCTCTCCGTCGGCAGCTGACTGCGCCCGTCTTCATTTCTCCGGCGGCGGCTGGCAGCGGCCATCTTATTTTCTTCGGCCCCGCCAGCCTGGTCTCTTTATTTCTTTGGCTCAGCGCCCTCAATGGCCCAGAGCAGAGGAGGCCACGTGATCTGCTAGTCTGGCCCTCCAGGGGAAGCCCAATCCTCCGATAGGCCAATCCACCCCTACTTTATCACATGGCCTTCTATTTCTCAAACACCGTGGCGCAAACCAAAAGAATGGAAACGTATGATATGTTGCATTTGTGGGGGTTTGCGATATGTTTTGTGGACCCATGAATGCAACGAATAGGGACCTATACGTTGCAGATTGTGCATTCGTTCAAAACAATTGCACATCCCTAGTATGGAAGTCACAATGACAGTTATAGGGCACATTCATATTTGGATTCTGATTTCTCTGTATAGATTGGGGACTACGGGAAGAAGGCCTGGGAGTAACCATGGAAGCACAGGAGGGGCTAGACTGGCTACAAGCCAGGAAAGATGGGTCTGGAAGTTAGTTAATGTTATGACCATCAGGGAGATATACACAATGTTTGCCTATGTCCTGTTTCCATCACTGGCTACACTATAGGCCTACCACTCTGCACTTTCCTGTCTCTGCCTTCAGCGTTACCAATCCCTCATTCACACATACTTAGGATCTAGGCATTTCACAAGGTCATGAGCAAAGGCCTGGCCTAGAAGGAAGCCCTTCAGGGATTTTCCTACCCACTCCTAAAAGTAGGACCACTGAATGATGGATCATTTTAATGTTATTGTCCCCTATCATATACAAGTAATACTGCTCATGTCTCTAGATAGCTTGCTAAATTGACTATAATCCTATGCTTTCATCCTCGACTGAGAGTCAAACTCCATGCCAATATCTCAAGTAAGAAACAATAAAGTAACATAACATTGAAATTAATATTCTGTATGGCAACAAATCATTGGATGGCCTTGCTACCACATATATGATGTGAGTGTCCCATAGCTATAAGCACTTCCCTTTTCCTGCACCTCTCCAACAAAATAAATGGCGTCTAACTTCCAGTATCAACAAGTGCATCACACTCAGGAGAATATGAGGACACTTTATGATACCCTTTTGCTTTTCATTTCACAAATGAAGACACCTTTTGCTGCCATCTGAATAGGAGGAGAAAGAGGGCATGCAAGAAGAGGAAGATGACAATAATCTCCTATCTCCTTTACTCAGACAGCTGATGCCACCACTGGGGAGGAGCAGGAAGCTCCTTCCCTACCCCCTCTATCATCAAGGGATAAATCAGACGCAGCCCACCCCTCCAGCCCAACTGATAGGTCCTGGGCCTCAAGAATAAGAAGAGGAGGAGGAGGAAGATGATGTCCCTTTTCCATCCATGTAGGGCCTCCTCCATATTTTGCTCAGGGAGATAGGGATGCTGGGACTCAGATCAGCCAGCCCTCGCTGGCCAGGGAAGGCCTGTAACTCATCATCCTCTCTCATCATTATCTGTTGCCTGCCTTGGACTCCTGAGCAGGCTCTTTGCTTGGATCACCTGTTCCAGGTGATGACTCTATATCTCAATGGGTTTTGGGAAGGGCATGCAGATCTTGGTGGAGGAGATGAGGGGGATCAGAGCCAACCTCAGGGGTCTGCTTGGTATGGTGGGAGGCCTTTTGCAGAGTCACCGGTACCTAACAGAGGCTGTGCAGATTCTGGCTATGAGGTTTCCATCATACCAAGCAGACTTAGTCCGTAGCCCCTGGCCTCCTACCTCCTTGGGCCTTTTTTTTCTGTATATAGTTTGCCTCCTATTTTGGCGCATCATACTGCCTTTTATTTTATAGATTGAAAAGTTCTGAAAAATATTCATTACTGTTTTATAAATTTTATTTGGTGATGTACACTATTGGTGTGTATGTATCCATGTTTTATTATATTATATGCTTTTGTTCAATTACAATAAAGTCCCTTTAAGGATCTATAGCCATTATTCTCAGAAACACACATAGCACTATATGTGGCTTGCCATACTGGCTTGTCCAATAATTGTTATACTTCTTCTATCTATCCATGCATATGTACTTGGTTTAATTGTGCTCAAATTGCACCACTAAAACTGCTGACAGTAAGGGAGACCACAAATCAAAAGTTTTACATAAAGAGCTGCCACTTACCTCCTGAAAAGGGCATCAGATATGAGTGCAGGCATGCCACAAGCAAGGGTTTGGCGTTAAATGTTTCTAGTATGGTATGTATCCCTTTTACAGACATCACAGCACAGAAATCTAAGGAGGACACAAGAGTTGCCCCTTTCACTACCACTATACTTTGTAACTGACAAGAGGTGTAATATACAGATAAAGTTAGGAGCTTCATTTCCTTGAGCAGCCTGGAGCTGCAAAGTCTATTGAGTTGCCTGCCTATCCCATACACTAACACACAGGCCGATTCGGTAAAAGTCGCACGTGATTCAGGGGGGAAGAAAATGCGAATTACGGCCTACGGTAAAAAGAGACGCTAGGGACACTAGTGCGTCCCTAGCGCCTCCTTTTTGACAGGAGCGGCGGCTGTCAGCGGCTTTGACAGCTGACGCTCAATTTTTCAAGCCTCGGTTCTTGAGCCCGCTGACAGCCACAGGTTCGGAAAACAGATGCCAGCTAAATTGAGCATCCGTCTTTCGACCCGCGGGACACCGGCCGATTTAAATTTTTTTTTTTTTAAATTTTTTATTTTTTTTCAATTTTGGGGCCTCCGACTTAATATCGCTATGATATTAAGTTGGAGGTTGTACAGAAAAGCATTTTTTTCTGCTTTTCTGTACACTTTCCCGGTGTCAGCAGAAATTAACACCAGCCTTTGGGCAAGCATTAATTTCTGAAAGTAAAATGTGCGGCTTGGCTTACTATATAAGGGGTAATGCTAGCGCGTCAAAAACGCGCGTTCAAACCCGGGTTAACAGTGCGCTCCACCGGAGCGCACTGTACTGTATTGGCCCATATGTTACAGGAAACAATAGCAATTTGGTAAATTCTACAGTGATGGGAAGTCTATCGATCTTTAAGATAGTGTATTATAATGAACTGCACCCAGTGATTCCTTACAGATAAGGAATCACTGGGTCACCTTATCTTTCACCAGTGATCTTTCACTGGTGAAAGATAAGGCAAATCTTTCTTGATGAAGGGGTCCAAGTTTATATCTGCAATTACCTGCAAAGATTAAACCTAATGTATAGCTCTCAAACACTTACCTTTCGATGGCTATCTGCTACATGGAAGACACAAGTTTGCTTCACCATTACAAGACTTTCAGGGTAATGTGTTTAATGGCCAGAAAATGGCGCCGGCCATACGCGTATGGCCGGCGCCATTTTCCGTACGGAAAACGATTTGCGGCAGGAGATCATTTTCCGGACCCCCGCTGGACCCCCAGGGACTTTTGGCCAGCTTGGGGGGGCCTCTTGACCCCCACAAGACTTGCCAAAAGTCCAGCAGGGGTCCGGAATGACCTCCTGCAGTCGAATCGTGTTGGTCTATGGCCGCCGCCATTTTGAAAAATGGCGCCGGCTGAAGACAACACAATTCAATTGCAGGAGGCCGTTCCGGACCGCTGCCGTTCCGGACCGCCGCTGGATCCCCAGGTAATTTAAGGCATTTGGGGGGGGTTCGGGAGGGTGGGGGATTTAATTTAAAGGGTCGGGGGTGGGTTTTAGGGGGTTTTAGTGTGCCGGTTTTCCTGCCCTCCCCCTTCCCCCGATTTACGATTTTTTGACGATAAATCGGGGGAATTGGTATTGTATCGTGGCCCTAACGATTTTTGACGATTTAAAATATATCAGACAATATTTTAAATCGTCAAAAAACGATTCACATCCCTATTATCCATACCTTTGAAGGTTATGTAAGCATTCACACATTCCATACTATGCTACATTCAAAGATATACATTCTTGTGGTTGAAAAGCTGCTGCAGCCATGGAATCAGGAACTGCCAGGTCCAGTCCACCTCTTTTTCACATTGCTATTTTTATGGAGAAAGAATAGGCTAGATCCTAGAGACCCAGAGGTGATGGATCCTGATGTTATTCCTTGTTTTGAAATAATATGTTTATTAAAGGGCATAGCAACAATAACACACATAGGGCCGGATTTTAAAAGATTTACACACGTAGAGTGGCTTATGAGTGCCGGGCCTATTTTATAAAGGCCCAGCGACAAGCGTAAAGCTCCAGGACGTATCTAAGTCCCGGGGCTTTACTAAAGGGGGTGGTCTGGTGGTGGGGCGGGGGCAGGGCGGTACGGGGGTGGGGGCGGGGCCAGAGGCCTCCGGCATAGCGGCCATTTGCTGCTGTGTCAGAGGATCGTGTGCCGCAGGCTGCCGGTGCGCGCAACCTGCACCTGCCTCCATGCAGGCACAAAAGGTGAGTAAAAATTTCAGGGGGGATTAGGATAGGGCTGGGGGGGATATGTTAGGGGAAGGGGTAGAAAGGTTAGTTTAGGGGGAAGGGAATGGGGGAAGCCCGCTGGTGCGCCTGCGCATGCATGTTATAAAATCGGGCGCACATGTGTGCGCAATGGGTAGTTCACGCCCATATGCGCAGGTTTGAAAATTCACCCCTCAATTATTAATGTACATTAAAACAAATAAAACGAAAAATATTTTACTTACTTAAGACTCACCTTTAAAATCCTTTGTTGCTATACACCGCTTATTAAATATCCAGAATTGGCCATACTCACAGTTGTACTCACTCATTCTCCAATCAGCTGATATCAATATTAGCAACCTCGTAAAGACACCCTTGTCATGAAGTTTCATATCTCCCATTAAAGTGCCCTTGTCATGAATTCGCCACACTCACCAGTTGTACTCACTCATTCTCCAATCAGCTGACATCAATATTAGCAACCTCGTAAAGACACCCTTGTCATGAAGTTTCATATTTCCCATTAAAGTGCCAACATTCAACGAAGCCCGATTGTTGCCCCAGATAAATTAGGTCAAATCATCTTCGATACATTTTCCTATAATTGAAAAAATTCATTTTTGTTTGGAAAGAATCTTATAATTGTTTATTGCTTTATGCTATATGAATTCTATAGCTGAGTGATTTAACATTATCACTTTCCAAGTTCTAAAAGTAGGCAATTCATCATTATGCCAATGAGGGAGAATAATCTTCTTTGTTAATGTTATTAAAACAATAAATCTGCATCTACCTCTAAGCAAAATACTTTGTCAATTAGTTGCAGATATAACAATCTACTATCCCAGTTCACAATTGTTCCCATTTGTTCAATAATTGTCATCACCCGATTCCAAGAAAATAATAATTTGTGTCACTCAGTGAACATATGACAAAAATTACCAACAAGATGATTAACCTTTTAACAAATATTCAAATCCCATAGAGGCATTTTAACTCCTAGTGCTCTAATAATATAGAAATGTTGCAGCAATTTAAATTGAATTTCTCTAAAATTAACAGGTACTAAATCCTGGTATATAGTTGCAAAAGCAGCTCTGATATCTGTATCATATGATACTGAAGCCAAGTCCGTGTTCTACTCCATTGCCAATCTGGACAGACAAGAGGTACTAAGTTGTTGTCTAAAATTTCTACCCATATACCTATTCTCTTAAATTTGGGAATGGTATCAATGAAAGATTCATCAGCCTAGGAGAATGTGATCAAGCTCAGAGGATTATTTTCTAACCCTATCGCACACGAAAAGGGACTTTTCGCGTGTGATACCTAGATCGGGGCGGAGTTGGGGCAGCGTCAGCACCGGAAGAGGAAGAGTCAGGGCGGCGTCGGGGTGGTCACCGCAGAAACTTCACTGACGGTGAAAAGGTAAGGCACATCGCCGCCAGTAGCGTGCCCATTAGCACCAGCTTTTACAATGGCGCTATTGGATGCGAAAGCCGAGATGAACATCTGGGATCAGAGATGGAAGGCATCAGAACAGACTGATGATGGTAACCGGCCATGACTCCTGGCAGCCCATACTGGACTGAGCCTCGGGAACCCGACGCGATTGACGCACCTGACAAGTCATTCGATGGAGGACGAAACCTCCGATCCGGCGTGGAAGATGCAACTGAAAGTGTCCCAAAGTTGGACTGAAGATGGACCACAAGGAGAATCTCCAGAATCCGGAACATGATGCTGATCAGATGGAAGACAAGGAGAATCCTTGGCCACAGTGGATGGAATTGTTCCACCGAGCACCCTAAACACCCCAGCCGGGTTGTTCGCGGACTACTCGGACCACTGCGCGCCCTACACAGCCCAGGCAGGCTAGTCATGGATCACGCAAGGATGGAACAAGCAAAGCCTCAGAGACTTGGAGACATCAGGTCTTGAAGACTTCAGGGACATCTGGTTACTGAAGATATCAGGAGTGGATAGACATCACGACTCGGAATGAAGGAGACATCAGGAACAGACAAGACATCAGCGGAGACCAGGGAAAGATGAAGACGAGGGCTCCCACATGAAACATAGTGCCTAGGAGAAGCTGGAAGACGTGGAGTCCTAAGAAGGACTTGCTCCTTGCAAAGGCAATGAAGGAATGACCTGAAAAGCCTTTTGTAGCAGAAGAGGCAGATCCAGGAAGTGACATCATCCAAGGCCCACTCTCTCACTAGCCCTTTAAAGCCAGCAGAGAGGTGCGGCCCTGCGCCTAAGGAAAGGCAGGAAGAAGAAGACTGCAGGACCATGGACAGATGACACTGAAGCAGAGAAGGAGCCAGAATGACAAGTGAATCTTTAAATTGATGTTCAAATTCAAAGGCTAATTGTTTATGCAGCAATATAGCCACTCCTCTGATGTGAGGAGAAAAAAGAGAACACTAACCCATTCATTCCCTCTTTAGCTTCAGGTGTTCTTCTTCATTTAAATTAATTCCCTGTATGAAGGCAATGTTAGCTTTGTTCTTTCTTAATTTTGACATTTTTTTTCTTTTTATCAGAGAGCACAATAACCTGTTAGCAATAATCACTCAGGAAAACATGAGTAAAATGAGACAGCATAATCCTGTTACCAAAGAGAGAAAACCCCTCTTAAAAAATGGCGTGGGCCATCCATTGCTCCTACCATGTGCCAGGGGTCGGCCAATGGCACTGATAGCCCTTGTCACATGGTAAGGGCAAAGGGCCATCAGTGCCATTTTGATTAGTGGCAGCCGACAGCCTGAGAGGGGGACATCGCTCCCGGGACCCCCGCTGGACTACCAGGGACTTTAGGCAAGTTTTGGGGGGGGGTCAGGAGGGTGGGGGATTGTAAATAATTAGATCTGAAGGGTTGGGGTGGATTTGGGGTTTTCTTTTCTGTGTGCCCTTTCTCCCCCCCCCCCCAAAAAAAAAATGATAAGAAAACCCCATGAAATTTCATGGGGTTTTCCTATCATTTTCGGGGGACTCCCGATACATGAAAAATTAGGAAATATTAGGGATGTGAATCGTGTTTGAACGATTAAAATTATCGTCCAAAATCGTTAGAGTGCACGATACAATACAAATGCCCCTGATTTATCGTCAGGGGCATTTATATTGTATCGTTAAATAGGGCACGGGAATTATTTGGGGGAGGGCGGGAAAACCGGCACAGCAAAACAACCCCTAAACCCACCCTGACCCTTTAAAACCAATTCCTTACCCTCCCCCACCCTCCCGAACCCCCCCAAAATGTTAAGTTACCTGGTGGTCCAGTGGGGGGGGGGGGGTGTCCCGGCGTGATCTCCCGCTCTCGGGCCATCAGTGCCATTTTGGCTGCCACTAATTAAAATGGCGCCGATGGCCCAATAAAAAAAAACCCACCCGACCCTTTAAATTGACCCCCCCACCCTCCCGACCCTCCCGATCCAATTCACATCGCTAGGGAGGCCTCATCCTTTAAATCGACCCCCCCACCTTCCCGATCCAATTCACATCGCTAGGGAGGCCCGCGCCGCTAAAAACAAAACAAAACACCCGACCCTTTAAATCGACCCCCCCTCCCGACCCCCCCAAAACCTTTTAAAATTACCTGGTGGTCCAGGGGGGCCTCGGGGAGAGATCCAGGGGGGGCCTCGGGGAGAGGAGAGATCCAGGGGGGCCTCGGGGAGAGATTTTGCGGCATCATCTTTAAAGATGGCGCCGGCCACTTTACTTTTCAGCCCCTATTATAATAATAGGGGCTGAAAGATGGCGCCGGCCATCCAGTGCTCCTACCATGTGACAGGGGCCAGCCAATGGCACGGATACCCTGTCACATGGTAAGGGCAAAGGGGCATCAGCGCCTTTTTTTTTTTTTTTTAGAACAGCTGATGCTACAAAATCTCTCCCCGAGGCCCCCCTGGATCTCTCCTCTCCCCGAGACCCCCCCTGGATCTCTCTCCGAGGCCCCTCGAGGCCCCCCTGGACCACCAGGTAATCTTAAAAGGTTTTGGGGGGGTCGGGAGGGGGGGTCGATTTAAAGGGTCGGGTGTTTTGTTTTTTTTAGTGGCGCGGGCCTCCCTAGCGATGTGAATTGGAATCGGAAACGATTCCAATTCACATATCTTAACGATCAGATTCCCCCCCTCCCCCAGCCAAATCTGATCGTTAAGACGATCTGGCACACGATTCACATCTCTAGGAAATATCGTACGATATTTTAATTTGTCAAAAAAAAATGATGCACATCCCTAGTACTTAAGGGGACAGCCTAAGGGCCAAGGCAGCAGAATTCAACAAGAATGCAGCAGGATCAGGACTAAAGAGCGCAGTATGGAGGCCAAGGACCAGGAGAAGACAGCGCAGCATGGAGGCAGGAGAATCACCACAGCAAGGAGGCAGAAGCAGGATGAGCTGAGATGAGATGAGACAGCAGCATGGAGGCAGCAGCAAGGTGAGCTGAGATGAGATGAAATGAGACAGCAGCATAGAAGCAGCAGTAGGATGACCTGAGATACGATGAGACAACAGCATGGAAGCAGAAGCAGGATGAGCTGAGATGAAATTAGATGAGATGCCAAAATAGAGACAGCATCAAGATGAGATGAGATGAGACACCAGCTTGGAGACAGCAGCTGGGTGAGATGAGACGAGATGAGACGGACACCAGCATCAGGAGCAGGAGATGACACATGAAGGGAAGTGACAGCAGCTGGACTATGTCGGGAGACCACATCAAGGAGACTAGAATATGGGCAGATCATCGAGGAGGGCTAAAGAACTAGATATCAGGACAACAGTGACAGACAGTAGACCATCCCCTTCAGCAAGCTGGCACAAGAACTCTATAGTGAGGACAGCACAACAGGCTTCTTCCATCTAGCCAGCACAGGAACTCTGTAGTGAGGCTTGTCCCAGCAGTCTTCTTCCATCTAGCTGACACAGGAACTCTGTAGTGAGGACAGCCTAGCAGGTTCTTTCATTTATCCAGCACAGGAACTCTGTAGAGAGGATGGGCTCAGCAGTCTTCCCCCCAATGAAATTTCATTGGTTTCATGGTTTATTTTGAAAACAAAATTGATCCATCAGGCCAGGGTCCAGGCCCAACGCAAGTGCCTTAGCCTAGGCCTAAGGGTGATACTGGCACCTTGGCCTAGGCCTGAGGCCAGGACCTTGCCTAGGCATAAGCCATGGCCTGACACCAGGAGCCACAACCTAGGCCTGAGCTTGACAATGAAGTCTTGACGGAGGCCCAGTTCTAATGCCAGGGCCTTGACCAAGATCCCAAAAATGGAAAAAAAAACTTACCTGGTCCTTTGGGAATCCAGTGTCACAATCCAGGACTACACAAGGCTGAGACTTCAGACTGGGCCTAGGTCATGTGTAGGCCTAGGTTGAGATAGGTCACCGTGACCTCAACCTAAGCAAGGCCCTTGCTTTACCCTGGGCCTAGGCCTCAGTGTCAGATTCCCCCCAAACCATGTAAGTGGGGGTCAGGGATGATCCTGGCCCCTGTCAGTTTTTCAGGAAGGAGGGATGGTTGGGAGTCTTAGGAGGCCTCAGAAGTCCCATTTCTTTTTTTGACTGTTTTTTTGGGGGGAGATTAATGTTTATTTCATTTTTTTTCTAAATAAACAAAATAAACATTTGACAAAATGAAATTCGTGAAAAATCAAAAATGAAATGAGAAATGAAATGAATGTTTTTCTTCTTCCCACCTCTAGCATTCATGCTTTTTTAAAAAATTTTACGTGCACACACATGTTGCAGGGTACATTTGAACTAGGGATATGCTGGGAAAAAACCCTTGTTTTGCTTTTTATTTTTTTATTGGGGTTTTTGTCCCCACCAATTTCATTGTGTTTAATGTTTATTTAATTTTCTTAAAATTACAAAAACAAAATAAACATTAAAAATAAAAACAAAAATGGATTTTAAAAAATGGGGCCTCCTGAGGCTTCTCTACAACTGATACCTCCCACCCAGTAAAATGACCCGGGGCCAGGATCCACTCCATCTCCTACTTACCCCATCTGGGGGAGATTCAGTGAATATGCCCAGGCTGAAGCCTCTGACTTGCATAGGCTTAGGCCCCAGGAAGATTCTGCAACCATGGTCTTGGCCCCAAACTTAAGTCCAGCTTGGAGGCTTGGTCCCATTTCCAGGACTTAAGATGAGCCTCGGCCTTAGACCAGGCCCGACACTGGGACCCACCCCAGAGGCCCAGTCCAGATGCCTGGGGCTCAGCCTGGAGGCCCGATCCCAATGCCAGTGCATCGCCTAGACTAAGGCCCAGACACAGTCCTGATGCCGTGGTCCGACCTGGAGACTGGGTCCTGGCAATTGGGCCATAGCCAAGACCCTGGCCTAGGTCCAGTGGCTGGAGACCAGGCCACAGAACTCCCATTCTTTCTTATGTCTTCTTAAAATGTTGTGTGCTTGAGGACATGTCAGAGTAATTTAATTCTGGCTCCTTCCTCCTCAGCAGAGCATGTCATTTTGATTGCTGGTATAAGTTGCCATCAGCATATCATACTAGTACCTATGGACTTGCACTGGCTTATGATTAAATTTAAGATACAGTTCAAAGTTTTTACAATGACACACAAACTTATTAATGCAAATTGTTCTCCCTGGACTAATGCTCTTTTATGACTGTATCAACCAACAAGTTCTTTAAGTTATTCTCAGCAACATTTACAAGTAAGTAATTTTCTTCTTGGACTTCTTGGTTGAGATGTTTGATGGAATGTGTGTACACTCAATGAATTCATATGTGTGGATGCTAAGACATATGCAGCAGAGGAGGCAGAGGCAGCAGAAGAGACATAGGTATCCTCCAGAAAGAGTTTAGAAGCCTAGAATATGCTATTTGAATTTTTCCATTAAGCAAATGTTGATTGGTAGAGGTTTCACAAACTATATTGTTTTTTTGACAGAAGATAAAGGAGAATTTGAAGAGTTCAATCCTCAGAATTCAAGCATTACCCTTAAATATAAAAATCTCCACAGCTTTAGCTAGCCGCAGACAGCTTCTAAATCACTGGTGGGATAACACAAACCTTTGCTGGTTAGCCATTTCTCCATATATTGTGCAAATTAATGCTCTTTTCAAGGAAACTAATCAATATATTTATTTTTCTCAAGAAATATATTATCAATAGCAAACCATGATAGATTTTTATGAGCTATCTAATGTCCCTTTGGTATTGGGGACAATAAGTTGTAGTTATATTGAAATCAGGCTTCCAGAGGTTACTGTGAAGAGGTACAGAAACAAGAAACCCTTCCATTCAATAAATATGCAGGTGGTGTGCAATGTCAAAGGTTTCATTACTAATGCGCATTTGACAAAGGGCACTCTGCAGCTTGAAAGCTTATGCATCAATAAATATTTGTTTATAAGATCCCAACTGTCTTTGTCATTTTTGCTATTATATAGATTAATATAGCTACTCCAGACTAACTTGGTTAGTCTCTGGAAGGTTTCTTACATCGAAGCGATGTACATCACAAATATCTTTGATTCAGTTTGTTTTTTCAAGGCAAGTGTTTTTTATTTATTAGGGTTATAGTACATCTAGAACTCCATATTCAGTAACGGCATAATTTTAAAAGGCTGGCACGCGCCAATCTTGGGAGATATGCGTGTGGCCTGGCTACGAGCGTGTCGCACACATTTTCAAAGCGCTGTGGCCAGACGCATATCTCCCAGTACACGCAGAAGAGTTGGCTTTGAAAAAATGAGCGGGCCGGGGGGAGGTCCGGGACAGTGCCATTTGGACCTTTCCCGCAGAAGCGCATGTGGCAGCCAGCTGGCCCGCAACTTTCAGCTGCTCTGGAGAGTAGGTAAGTTGAAAAACAAAAAAAAGGCAAGGTAGGGGGGTTTTAGGGGTTGGGAAGGATAGGGGAAAAGGCATGTAGGGTAGGATAGGGGTTAAGGAAGTTCCATCCCAGTCCGTTCCTTTATTGGAGAGGACTGGGAGGGAACCTGGAAAAGGCCCTATCGCGTCGCTGCGCACTTCTTAGAAAATCCCCCCCCCCCCCTTGTGTGCATGAGTTGGCACCTGTGCATGCTGATATAAAATAGGGCACACAAGTGCACACAAGAAGTAGTGGATTTTATGACATGCGCGCGCATGTTATAAAATTGACACATCCATGTGTGCACATCGGGAACCACGCGCACATGGACACCCACTCGCCAGTTTAAAAATGCACCATTAAGCTGGCAGAGCATGGGTTTTCCGGCTAAAGTTAGCCGGATAACTTGCCCCACATATTTGGTGAAATAAATGTCTCTCTGAAAAAACACGCCTAAACGAATCCAGTTTTAGTTATCTGGATAACTGAAAAAAACCTAACCGGCTATGATATGAACATAACCAGTTAGGTTTTTAAGTTATCAAGTATTGTGTGGCCTGCTGACTTGCTACTTAATAGGACAGATTAAAAAAAAAGAACTGTAAAACAAAAACAAAAAAGTGCCTTGCGGGCCTGTGGCTTGATTCCCACCCCCTCCTCAATAAAGTTTTAATTGGCCCTGCTGGGTGGAGTAGCCTCCATCCCCTGGAAACTCCCACCAATGATTTAAATGAATTTTTTTCCATGGTCACAGATTGCTCCCCATTCCCTCCATCCCCATTTTTTTTAAAAGCTCCTCCTGACCCCCCACCCACCCACCCAAGGACCCGGAAAATCCATGCCAGGATGAGGTATCTCTTTCCCACTCTTGGCGCTCCCAGAGCTGTTCTGATAAGAGAAACACGGTAAGCACGAGCTGCCCACTGACTCCGTGGAGCTATTGAACTTTCTTCCAAAAAATCTTCCACATTAACATGTATACTTCCTTTTTCAAATCTGGCTGCATGGGTAAGGCATATAACCCATTGACACTCTCATATTCTAAGCTTACGTTCCGTTTGAATGAACCTCCATGTGCTGTTTTTGTACGAGGCTCTAACATTCGTGATTCTAATATTCTGCTGCTTGAAGATCTCCTACACCTATGGTGAAGCAATTTAGTGATGGGCATGGTGGCCATAAGAAATGCAGAAATTGCAGCATTTCGATCTAACAGAATTCATTCATCCATGAACTAAGTATGTTTATAGATGACATCCTTATACTGATGCCTATCTCAATCGTCGGCTTATGTTATTCAGCATCCTTGCTGAATAAAATAGGGACGGAAACTTTCAAACGGGTGCGAGGACGCAGTTTGACATATGTTCATCGGCATGCGCCCAGATATGCAGTTATTTTATAACTTGCCTGCACATTATAAAACAGCCTGGCTGAACACGTGTGCACCCAATTTTAACTGGGCGCACACCTAACTGCACAAATCCCGATTCTATCACACAAATCATGGTACTATATAATGGGCACGCATCCATGCCATTGCCATTATTACCAATTCATCCAGCAGTTTACCCAGTTAAGAACTAGGTCCTCTAATTGCCTCTGGTTTGATAGCTTGCACTACTCCCAGTTATTTCAGACCCTTTAAACCTGACAAAAATGGCTAATTTCTTTTATTTTTTAAGTTACATCTCCTCCAGAGCAGAAGTAAAGTATTGCGGCAATGGAACCTGGCGCATGCCAGGGCCCACAAGTTTTACACGTACATCTCTTTGCCACACACTAAATGCCCATGCAATGCCCAGACCATGCCCTTTTTGAAATCAAGTGAGATGTGCATGCAGTGGGAGATACAGGCGCATCAGTGGGGCTTTTAAAATTCGGTGAGCGGGCGAGCCCGACTTGTGCACATATCTCCCGAATTTGGTTCATGCCAGGCTTTTAAAATTCACCTTTTATGCTGGAAAGACAAAATACACTGCGAAGACTCGCCTTATTGAGCATTGTACTGCATTTCTATGGGCACATTATCTGCCCCTTTAGCTTCACATTGCCAATCATTTGAGGGTTCCTGTTGGTTTGTTATAGACTAAATAAACCAACCACAGTGTGGAGGAGACATTCAACTGAGTCTATCTGAGAGAGAATTAAAATGGATCAATAAACTAAATAGTCTATACCATGATGGTTTGAATATGGACATGGAGTCAGGTACAGTAATTTATTTGAAGGAGTTACAATTACTAAGACAAGTTTTGTCTTTGGCACTCTTTTGTATGTGCATGTTTTTCAGTGGTTGTTTTATTCATTAGTGGTTTGGGTTTTGTAAAATTAGAAAACAAGTGTCTGTTCATGTTCCACTTCTTGTCTGGTTTGTATAGGACATGTGAAGCTTTAAAAAGGTATTTGCATTGCAGATTCAGTCGAGAATCAGAGATGGAATGATTTGTGCTTGAACCTCCGAGAGGAATCGTTGAAAATTGATGCCCCCGAAGCAGGAGGTTGTAAGTGGATGGAGCACAGCTGTGTCGGTTAACAGACTGGAAGCTTTGGGGGTTTGTTTAAGATGCTGATATTCTTCAGAAGGATTGGGTTAAGTTTTATCTAATTTCCCAGAATACTTTGAATGAGGTTTGCTCCCATATACACACACACAACATATGGACTGTGATCATATTTGGTGAATATTTATGTTATATGTGCACTAGTTTTTTTTAATCTTTTTCATTTGTTTTATCTACTTACATGATTCTGGTAAGTGGATAATCAAGTTTCTTGCTTTTTTGCTTTATTATCCTTATCACATTGAGCCATGTGGCCATCCTAGGTTATTGTGAGGTTGCAGTACCTCCAGGGACCATCAGGGAGTAGTTTGCTGGCAGAACGGAGGCACCTGTGCAAGGGCAGGTAAGGGCTGGGTGGTGCTCAAATAGCTTGTGGAGATCCTCAATTTGGCCAAAGCTTTAACCTCTGAGGGCGTTACAGCTAACATGTAGTTGTTGTGTGACAGCTATGTACGATAATTTTATTAGGAAAATGAGGAGCAAAAACATTTCTCTCAAAGTCTGACAAATTCAATATTTACCCCTTGCAAATTATTTGCAAAAAAACATGAGAGCATTTTTTGTAAGCATCAATCTGTATACATAACTCTAAGATTAGTTTCCTCTTTAAGATATGATGAGATCTAGTTATAATAATATGAAGGCATAATGAGTATAAAGGAGGTGGCGAACCAGTCAGACTTTCATTATGCCTTCATTCTATAATGCCTAGGGACCTCATCAAATGTTAAAGAGCTGGCAAATTCTAAAAGTATATTTAGATACTGAGAAACATGAAATTATCTGAAGTCTCTCACTCTCTTAAGATTTTCCCACTCTAAAGCCACATTTGATAAGACTTTTTTCACATTCTGAGTCTATCAGGAAAACAAAAGCTTAGTAATTCAGGCCCTTTGTCTATTTGTGTGAATTAAAAAAAACAAACAAACATTTGGAATACATTTTTACTAGGACAAAAGTTTCTGATGTCTAGGCTAACAGAAAAACTGGAAGCATAGCATTGATGTTTTTTGTACATCCTTAACATGGCTAATGAGGGAGTGCATTGATTCATACTTAGAGAAATCAAGTTCAGTTTTCTGGATTTGAAAGAAATCTAGTATGAGCTGGTTTTCCTTAAGTTGAAATATTTTATTTTTGTGCAAACAAACGACATGGAGTAGATAAGTCCTTTCCTTATTCTTGCACATTTCAGTCCCTTTTTTTGTGTTTCCTCTGATTTTGAATTCATTCTGAGTTTCAACTCTATTTCCTCAAATGGCCAAGATAAAAATATTTAAAAAGCAATGCATAATAATAATATGATGCAGTGGACAGATGCCACGTGTGAAATGACAAGACAGATTTAGAACTCTAACTTTTCAGAAAAAGTTGATTGCAGAGCTGTACCAAAATTATCTTTAACTGGTGGAATCAGGTGTATCAACTAAGGATCTGTTTAAAAAAACAATTTTGTTTCTCTATTGTAGGCTTTCTAGTAGGAAGGGATTCAGAGTGGCAGCTCATAGAAAGGCCAGAAGGAGGGCAAGGCATTGCTATACCACTATGGCTAAGTACTGACCTGAGGGGAAAAAACCCCTAGAAACCTGACAGCAGAAAAAGACCATAAAACATATTATCACATGCATTTTGCTGACAGAGAGACTGACTCAGTATTAGGAATAATAGGTTCGTTTACTAGTTATATCACTGTTATGGGGGGACCTTTAAGTTCGGGGTGAGGTTTCAGGGTGGGGAAGGCTTGCAGCTTAAGATACACCATCACATGTACAAACAGCACAGTAGACACCTGTGAAGATTGGGTGTCATTCGGAGTGCTGAGAGTTGGAAGAAAAGTAGATTTGTACACTGTGTACTCCCCAAACTGAAAAATGCAGTAAAACCTTTTTTTGGCGGGGTGCCGCAAGTTGTGATCATGCAGATTGTGATCGCAATTTGTGGTAAATACTTATATGTTGCAGTAAATGGGAAATTTGCCTAGCCACGCCTCTTCTTTAATGTGGGGCATGGCTTATTATAAATACAGCAAAATAATGAATCTAGGCCTTAGTTATATAATCCCTACCTCTCAGACAGAGATCACCTGTTTTTACCTCATGCTTTCTTCACCAAGAAACTGTTCCATGCATCAACTACTCTCTCTGAAAAGAAATATTTTCTTAGATTACTCTTGAGTCTACCCCCTTTCACCCTCATTCCATAACTAGAAAGATGCCCTATTCCAGTGCTTTGAAACTTAGGATAAGAATAATGAAATGTATTTAGTTTTGACATCCAGGCCTGAATTTGTCAATAGGCCTGTGCCTAGGATGGGAGCACTGAAAAGAGCGAATCACCTGGCTGGTAGCTGAAAAGAATCAGAGTCAGTAAGGCAACTAATAAGCAGTAGTTAGTGTGTTTATTTTTAATAGTCTGTAAGGCAGCTAATAAGCAGACGTTAGAGTGTTTGTATATTAAAAAAAAAGTAGCCAGAAGCTAGAAATAAGTTAGGAGCAGTGTATACCTAAGTAAAAAGGTTGACATGTTCAGCACTCACCTTGGAAAGGTGTTAAGGTAGTGTGATTTGGTTTGATTGGGTACCAACATTTGTTAAACAAGAGAGCAGTGAGTTACTCTTGCTGACTAACTGAAGTTAGACTGTTTGGGACATGCTAGAGAATTAAAGATCCTGGATGGAATAAATTACAGTTTTATGGAGCAATTGTTGAGGAACCAATGAGAGAGGGAACAATTTTAGATTTAATTCTCAGTGGAGCGCAGGATTTGGTGAGAGAGGTAATGGTGATGGGGCCATTTGGCAATAGTGATCATAATATGATCACATTTGAATTAATGACTGGAAGGGGGAAAGTTAGCAAATCCACAGCTCTCGTGCTAAGCTTCAAAAGGGAAACTTTGATAAAATGAGAAAAATTGTTAGAAAAAAAACTGAATGGAGCAGCTACAAAGGTAAACAGTGTGCAAGAGGCATGGTCATTGTTAAAAACTACCATCCTAGAAGCACAGTCCAGATGTATTCCACACATTAAGAAAATAGACCGGTAATTGGAAAGTAATGGGTCCTAAATGTAAAAATGCCTAAATATTATTTTTTCCTTTAAACCGTTCAATAAATCTTAAGGAATTCCACTTATATTACCTTAAATAATCATTTGAGACAGCTATTAGATGAATTAAGGGCATTCCTGGATGTAAGTATTTTGATTTGATTTATTTATAACCAATAGGTGTCAATATGATTTTTTCTTTTATGTATAAATGTTTATTGTAATAATTTGAAAGCAATAAATAAAGAAAAAAAATCATGAGAGGTTTAGAATGGGTTAATGTGAATCAGTTATTTACTCTTTTGGATAATAGAAAGACTAGGGGGGCACTCCATGAAGTTAGCATGTGGCACATTTAAAACTAATCGTAGAAAGTTCTTTTTCACTCAACGCATAATTAAACTCTGGAATTTGTTGCCAGAGGATGTGGTTAGTGCAGTTAGTGTAGCTGTGTTTAAAAAATGATTGGATAGGTTCTTGGAGGAGAAATCATTACCTGCTATTAATTAAGTTGACTTAGAAAATAGCCAGTGCTATTACTAGCAACAGTAGCATGGAATAGACTTAATTTTTGGGTACTTGCCAGGTTCTTATGGCCTGGATTGGCCACTGTTGGAAACAGGATGCTGGGCTTGATAGACCCTTGGTCTGACCCAGTACGGCATGTTCTTATGAGCTGAAAGACTATTTTAGTCAAAAGATCTTCATTCAAGAATTAGAAGAAGAATCCATCAGAAGAAAATATGATAATGCATAAGCATTGGCAAGTTAAATGTAAGACATTGCTAAGACAGGCTAAGAGAAAATTTGAAATGAAGTTGGCCATAGAGGCAAAAACTCACAATAATTTTTTTTTTAATATATCAGAAACAGAAAGCCTCCAAGGGAGTAAGTTGGACCGTTGGATGATCAAGGGGTTCAAGGGGCAGTTAGAGAAGATAGGGCCATCACGGAAATATTAAACAATTTCTTTGCTTCAGTGTTTACTGAAGAGGATATTGGAGAGATACACATTCCAGAGAAGGTTTTCATGGGTGATGATTCATATCAACTGAACCAAATCACGGTGAACCTGGAAGGTGTGGTAGGCCTGATTGACAAACTGAAGAGTAGTAATTCACTTGAACCACATGGTATGCACCCCAGGGTTCTGAAACAACAGAAAATGAAATTTCAGACCTATTTGGATAATTTTAATTATAGCTTACACATTTTTTCTATGTACCTGAAATTGGAAGATGGCCAATGTAACCGCTATATTTAAAAAGGAATCCAGAGGTGATCTGGGAAACTATAGACTGGTGAGTCTGACTTCAGTGCTGGGAAAAATTGTGGAAACTATTATAAAGAATAAAATCACAAAACATTTAGATAGACATGGTTTGATGGGATACAGCCAGCATGAATATACCCAAGGAAAGTCTTGCCTCACAAATCTCACATATGTTTTTGAAGGGGTGAATAAACATGTGGACAAAGGCGAACTGGTAGATATGGTATATTTGGATTTTCAGAAGATGTTCGAAAAAGCCCCGTTCGAGAGGCTTCTAAGAAAATTAAAAGTCATGGAATAGGAGATGATGTGCTTTTCTGGATTGAAGTTGGTTAAAAGACAGGAAACAGAAGGTAGGATTAAATGGTCAGTTTTCACAGTGGAAAAATTTATCAGCGGAGTGTCTCAGGGATCTATACTTGGTCCGGTGCTTTTCAAGATATTTATAAATGATCTGGAAAGGGGTACAGTAAATGAGGTGTTCAAATTTGCAAATTATACAAAATAATTCAGAGTAGTTAAATCTCAACTGGATTGTGATTAATTGCAGGAGGATCTTGCGAGATTGGAAGACTGGGCTTCTAAATGGCAGATGAAATTTAACATGGAAAATTGCAAAGTGATGCATATAAGGAAAAATACCCTTGCTGTAGGTACCCAATGTTAGGTTCTAAATTAGGAGTTACCACCCAGGAAAGAGATCTAGGTGTCATAGTGGATAATACATTGAAATCATCAGCCCAGTGTGCTATGGCAATCAAAAAAGCAGACAGAATGTTAGGAAGTATTAGGAAGGGAATGGAAAATAAAACGTAGGATGTCATATTGCCTCTCTTTCGCTCCATTGTGAGACCACACCTTGAATATTGTGTGCAGTTCTGGTTACCGTATCTCAAAAAGGATATAGGTACACTGGAGAAGGTAGAGAGATGGGTGACCAAAATGATAAAGGGGATGGAATAAGTCCCTATGAGGAAAGGCTAAAGAATTTAGGGCTGTTCAGCTTGGAGAAGAGATGACTTAGGGGGGATATAATAGAGGTCTTTAAAATCATGAGAGGCCTAGAATGAATAGATATGAATTGGTTGTTTACTTTTTCAGATAATAGAGGGACTAGGGGGCACTCCATGAAGTTAGCAAGTAGCAAATTTAAAACCAATCAGAGAATTTTTTTTCACTCAATGCACAATTAAGCTCTGGAATTTGTTGCCAGAAGATGTGGTTAGTGCAGTTAGTGTAGCTGGGTTAAAAAAGGTTTGGATATGATCTTAGAAGTCCATTAACTGCTATTAATCAAGTTGACTTCGGGAATATCAACTGCTATTACTGGCATCAGTAGCATGTGATCTACTTAGTGTTTGGGTATTTGCCAGGTACTTGTAGCCTGGATTAGCCACTGTTGGAAACAGGATGCTGAGCTTGATGGACCCTTAGTCTGACCCAGTATGCAAATTTATTTTGTTCTTATGTTGGTAATATGGATGAAATGCCTATGACATTTGATATGCCTGGTAATTGCACTGTAGCTGGTGTTGGTGAGAAGACTGTACTTGTGAAAACAGCTGGTCATGAAAAGACCCTTTTCACGGTGGTCCTGTCTTGTTTGGCAGATGGCACAAAACAATGTTTCTTATGGTATTTTATTTTATTGTTTAAATTAATTTAATTGTTATCTTGTTACAATGTAAAAATAGGGCAGTTCTCGCCCTATTCAACCTGTTATCTGGAAACCGATGTGATATCTCGATCGAATGTCGGTATACAAAAGAAATAAATAAATAAATAAAACTACGTCTGGTGGCAATAGTCAAGAGAAAAATGATTCCGAAGAAACTAAAGATTTCAGGAGGCGTAACTTTTGGGTTCGTCATAAAGGCTGGATGGATGAGGAGGGAGTGAAATCATGGCTGTGAAATGTTTGGGGCTGGTGACCAGGCATGGGGCTAAGAAAATAACCATCACTATTGGTGTGTGATATGTTCTGTACACATATAACAGAAGATGTAAAAGACAATGCAAAGAAAACAATGATCATATTAGCAGTGATTCCAGGCTGACATCAATGCTCCAACCATTAGATGTCTGTCTCAACAAGTCTTTCAAGGACCAATTGTAGCATATGTGGCAACAATGGATTTGTTCTGGTCAGGCAAAGTTAACAAAAGGAGGGAACCTGATGGAACCAGACATTGATTTGTAGTGAAATGGGTTAAAGATGCTTGGGAGTCAATTCCGCCAGAAATGGTCATGAAGTCATTCCTGAAATGTGTCATTAGCAATGCTATGGATGGATCAGAAGATAATGCCATCTATGAAGACAAAGATGAATCAGCATCGGATGATGATTCAACAGATGGAGACAGCGAAGATAACATTTACATTGATGGCATCACCAAGAAAAGTTCTACAATTTATTCGGACATTCCAACAATGAAGAATTGGGTTTGGGATGATTTTAATGAGGCACTTTTTTCTTTATTTAATAACTACCAGTACTGGTAAATAAAAAGAGAATTTTTTAATTTGTTAAATGATAATGTTTCTTATGAGACACCTTATTCTGCTTTTAAAAAATAAATAAAAGTGATTTTCTTAAGTTATCGGTTTGTTTCTTAGTATGATTTCGCAATTCCATAAGCCCCTAGGTTTTATCCTTGACTTATCTATGGGTGACAGATAATTTTTGATTTTGAGTCCCAAAACTACACTTGACTTATACATGAGATCAACTTATACATGAGTTTAACAGGTAAACTTAAATCAATTGTTTACTCTTTCAAAAAGTATAAAGACTAGGTGACACACAATGAAGTTACTAAGTTGTACATTTAAAACTAATACATGAAAATATTTGCTTATTCAATGCATAATTAAACCCTATAATTCATTACCAGAGGATGTGGAAAAAGCTGTTAGTAAGCTGTGTTTAAAAAATATTTGAACAAGTTCCTTGAAGAAAGTCCATAAACCATTAAGGATGTGTTGCAGAAATCTACTACTTATCCTTGGGATAAGCAGAATGGTATCTATCTACCCTTTGGGGCCTTGCTAGGTTCCTGTGACCTGGATTGGCCACTATTTGAAACAGGATATTGGGCTTGATGGACCTTTTGTCTGACCCAGTATGGCAAATCTTATGCTAGCACAGGGATTGAGGGTGGACCAAAACACAAAAATCAATGGACATTATTTATACTCTCTAACTGCACTGCCTACTCTTCTTGGAGGATGCTCTCAACCTTGTCAGCATCATCTGATTCCTCCACCTCCTCACTGAAAGCTAAGATGTTACTGACTAGAAGCCCAAAAGTTTCTTCAGCTACTGGCTATTTTATCCTCTGTTTCATTGAATCTGGCACAGGATTCTTCATCAGAATGATTTTTGCAAATACAGCCTCCATTGCCTGTTAAATAATCATCATGGAAGAATATGCTGCTGCACTTCTGGTGCTCTTCAACTGCCCCTACACCTGCCCTACTCATGCCAGCCTCTGATGGCTCTGATGACTCTGCTGTCTTTTGCCTCTACTACAAAGCAAGAGAAAGAGAGAGGAGCAGGCAGCATTGGCACATGCTCTCCCAGTTTTAATTTCTTATGGCTTGAGCCTTTTACTCTTGGTTTTCTACTGCTAAAATCATCTTTTGCTTAGGGGCAGGACTCCCTTTATTCTTACTGTTACTGACACTTCTACTTGGGCTAGGTTTGGCTATCTTTGTTCCTGCTATTCTTCTGCCTGCTGCCATTGCATCCTTTCCTCTTTCCTTACAGTGGCATGATTAAAATTGAAAAAGTGGCCACTGTGATTTTTGATGTCACATTATAATTTATTAACATGCTGTAGTGTAGTCACCACTACCACTCTAGTACATACAGAGTGTTTGTCATACAAACTAACAATATGACAGGCTTAGTATTCTTCAGTGCTCAGCCAGAGAGTTACTAGTTTTGCAGTGCACAAATTGCTGACTGGTAATGCCTGTTTACTATTACAGCACAATAGGGTATCCAGTAATCCATCCCTCATAATGGGGTAGATTTTCAGACGAGCGCGAACAGCCTACTTTTGTTTGCGCTCCAGGCGCAAACAAAAGTACGCTGGATTTTAGTAGATACGCGCGTAGTCGCGCGTATCGGCTAAAATCCTGGATCGGCGCGCGCAAGGCTATCGATTTCGTATAGCCTGCGCGCGCCGAGCCGCGCAGCCTACCCCCGTTCCCTCCTAGGCCGCTCCGAAATCGGAGCGGCCTAGAAGGGACTTTCCTTTGCCCTCCCCTCACCTTCCCCTCCCTTCCCCTACCTAACCCACCCGCCCGGCCCTGTCTAAACCCCCATCCTACCTTTGTCGGGGGATTTACGCCTCCCAGAGGGAGGCGTAAATCCCCGCGCGCCAGCGGGCCTCCTGCGCGCCGGGCCGCGACCTGGGGGCGGTTACGGAGGGCGCGGCCACGCCCCCGGGCCGTAGCCACGCCCCGTACCCGCCCCCAAAACGCTGCCGACACGCCCCCGCAACGCCGCGCGCCCCGGCCCCGCCCCCCGACACGCCCCCCGACACGCCCACTCCGAAAACCCCGGGACTTACGCGAGTCCCGGGGTTCTGCGCGCGCCGGTGAGCCTATGTAAAATAGGCTCACCGGCGAGCAGGGCTCTGAAAATCTACCCCAATCTGTGCAAAAAATGTCCCCATTTGTACATACTCAGACAAGGCTTAGAGCTCATACATTTCTTCTGTTCACTACAATCTCTGCAATTAATAGTAACTACAGATTTCCTGACTAGATGGCAGTGAATTTAAGAGAGATAGAGACACTAAAAATCATCCCTGTTCACTATTTCACTCCACTACCTTACCTCAGTGAACAGACAAACGTAATTCCAGTGCCGCTGTATCTCTCACATAATGAGAGTACTGCAGCAATGAAGATAAGAATGGGTAATTGTAAATTGATTATTTTTTCTTTCAAACAGTACAAAGATTATGTGGCATGTTATGAACTTAGTAAGTAGCACATTCAAAACATATCAGAGATCAATTTTTCACTCAACACACAATTAAGTTCTGGAATTTATTACTGGAAGATATGGTTAAAGCAGGAGGAGAAGCCTATAAACAGTTATTAACCAAGTAGACTTAAGAAAAGGCAACTATTTATCACTGCACAATAGCAGCATGGTATCTATTTACTGTTTAGGATCTTGTCAGTTATTTGTGACCTGGACTGGCCATTTTTGGAAACAGTGCTTAAGAAAACAAACTTTTTCTGTGAAATTCACCTCAGAAGGCTTCTTAAAATCATGTTTTCAGTGGGAGGAAGTCAGCATCACTTGTTTCAAGTGATGGCTATAGACTGGTAAAAAAAAAAAATGCTTTTCCTTGATTGGTCCTCCTTTCTGACCTTTTTCCTGCATCTTCCTGCCCCAGTTCTAGGAACACTGGGAAATTGTGACAACATGATTGGTTACTATGCTAAGAGAAAAAAAAAACATGCTGGGATGGCACTTGCAATGATACTTTACCCATAAAATATAATGGAAAATATAAATGAATGGGGATCAAAACTTTTGTCATTCTTGAGGGTGATGTCGATTCTTTTTAGGCGACCATAAATAAAATGAAAATTATCTCATTTGTCAAATTGTACTCATTCATTTCAAACAAATTCAGATCCTCTACCCCCATGTTACTGAAATGTCATAATAAAGGCCATATATTCTATGTATGTGGCCATGTAAGAATTAGGATGTTGGTCTCTGATTCATTTTAGTAATAGTGAAGTACCATGCACCTTTATTGGCAATTACAAAAGCTGTATAAAAAGAAGTGAGATGATACGTAATAATTTTAAAGATTCTCATTCCTGATGTTAATTATTTTCACTTCAAACATTTGAAAAATATACTGTCCAACTGAATTTTAGCTAGGTACTATATTATTCATAAAGATTTTGGTAAAATAGATGAGTTAACTAAAACTACAGTTATATCTAGACAAAAGTCATAAAATGTGTTCAAGAGGAAGCTGCCATTTAATTGAAATTTACCTGCAATAGGAAATGTGAAATAATAAATCTACTTTTCCATTAACACATCTTCAAGTAAAGATATGACAATACCCTTTTAAGAAATGAAGAACATAATTAGAAAATCTAATTAAATGTAATAATTAAAGAACAAAGAGTACTCTTCTTCCCAGTGTTCCTTTGGGCTTGAAAGGTCAAATACACATTTGACTGAGTCAAGGAGAATTCTTTTTCTTCCTTTTTTTTTTTTTTTATTTTCAAACTAATAAAATGTTTAAAATGCAATATTAAGTATTTCTGCATATGTTATTGGCCATCCAGCAAAGAAACACTCTATGTGGGTCATGTTTACCACCAAATACAATAATTGTAAAACCACTTCAAAGAAGTACGCTGATCAGATAAGGATATGTTATTTAAAAAAGTAAATGCATCCATTATCAGCAAAACACAATACATACCATGTTTCCTGGATTGTAGATATTTGATATGCCATACTATAGGTTGTGACAAAAAATAAAGAATCCCGTATAAGTTGAGCGGCGGGGACGCTCAAAGAGACCTCATAATAGATGTCAACTATTTAAGCTGACATGTAAAGCTTATAATGGCTCAAGCTTTTCTTTGCTTGTAATCATCGGTCTCTATGAGCATGTGATGCTCCTGCAATAGGTAGCTATCTCACGGCACAGTCAGTCTCTATTAGTACTCTGATATAGAGTCTCTTGATATACTTAACTTGCGATTTTCGTGTCCGTAGACAAACCAGTGTTGTTAGTACAAGTGTAATCCGACGCTGTTCCGACACGGCGTGTTTCGGAGGAAACCCTCCTTCCTCAGGGGCTCGGATGTCACTAATGCCGGTTTTTCACATTGCTGCAATAAAGTAAATATAGACAAGACAGTGCCAAGATACCCGCAGATTTTAGGCTAGCATGAAGGATGGAAGAAAGCACTTACTTTGTGGAAGGCAAGTTATGCGGCTGTATTATAGCGTCTCAGATAGTTCTGTAAAGCAAAGTGTGCAGGTTGATAAAATATCTACTTTAAGTTGAAATGAACAAAGAAATACCTTGTCCCCATAGAATACTGACTTCCAGTGATGCTGAACTAGCATTCATGGAGCCGTGCAAGACGTCTGTCAGCAGCCGGCGCGATGCAAACGCTGGCTTTTAAAGGGGAAAAGGGCGCCAAAACAGTGTCTAAGTCCTGAAATGGGCATATACGTCACTGACGGGCGCCATTTTAGATCTGAACTATCCAAAAAAGGGAAGTGACGTCATCGGACGCCATCTTATAAATTTCTCGACTTCAGGATACCCCCATATCTATCCATATATGGGCTTATGCGTTACTAAGATCGCCATCTTGGCTGAAGAGGAATCGGTGATAACATAAAATCCCAAAAAGATACAGTTAAATCAAAGTGTACCACTCGATCCTTTCATTTAGACCATGTGGTTCCACAGATTTAAGACGGTATATCCACTGTTGTTCTTTCAAATTTAAGATTGAAATTCTGTCCCCACCTCGCCATGATTGTACAACCTGCTCTATAATTAACCATTTAAGCTGTTCAAACGTGTGTTGATGAGTAACACAGTGTTGCACCATGGGAGCCTTGAGGTCCTGGTTCTTGATCCGACTTTTATGTTCAATGAGGCGTATTCTGATTTTGCGCTTGGTCCGACCTACATATATTTTGTTGCACGGGCATATCAGTCCATATATGACAAAATCTGAATTACAATGGACAAGATGTCGCCGTGTGATTCGCACCTGCGTGTTAGTGTCTAACCATTCAATGCCCGTAATCGCCTGAACACAAAAACTGCAATTGCCACATTGTATCTGGCCAGGAGGACCTGTGGTTTGATCGAGCTGTTGAGTAGCCCGAACCACCTGTTGTTTAATATTAGTGCCCCGGCTGTATGCAAACATCGGCTGGTTGCAAAAGATGGGGTGGGGACTTAGGACATGCCAGTTACGTTGTATAGATTGTCTGATTCGTTGGGTGAGATCAGTGTGTTCCAACACACACACTAGTTGTGACGTCTGTGTCTTACTCTTGTAGTGTAACAGGGATTCCCGTGGGGAGAATTTGGCTCTTTTGTATGCTCTCTTAATTGTAGTGCTTGGGTATCCCCTGTCTCGAAATCTATCACCCAGGATGGCACTTTGTTGTATGAAATCTTGTTGATCAGAGCATATCCTGCGAATGCGGAAAAACTGTCCTACTGGAAGCCCTTCCTTAAACCTTCTGGGGTGATGACTCTCAAATTTTAGAAGGTTGTTGCGGTCAGTAGGTTTTCTGAAAAGAGTAGTTTGAATGGTACCTGCTTTTTTTGAAATCAGAATATCCAGAAAAGATAGTTGGTCTCTATCAAACACCATGGTAAATTTAAGGTGTGTACTGACTGTATTGAGCCATAAGAGAAACTCGGTCAATTGATGTACAGTGTCATTCCAGATGAAGAATATGTCGTCTATATATCTTGACCATTGGGTAATGGATTTGAAAAATGGGGAAGGATATATTACTGTTTCTTCAAATTGAGAAACAAATAGATTAGCAATATCCGGGGCCACAGGGGACCCCATAGCAACCCCATGTATCTGTAAAAAGTATTCCTGTTGGTATGCAAAATAATTTTTAAACAGTACAAATTCCAATAAGGACACTAGAAATTCTGTGGGTATACGTTGTGGACGTATACGATTATTGAAAATATTTTTACCCAGTTCTAACGCTTCCTCTTGTGGTACGTTGGTGTAAAGTGATTCTATGTCTAAACTGACTAATAAGGCTTCATTCGGAACTGTGTGTATATCTAGAAGTAGCCTCAACATGTGTGATGTGTCCTGTATGTATGATTTGGATGTACTGACAACAGGTTGAAGGAAATGATCCAACAATTTAGCCAATGGTTCCAAAAGGGAACCATTTGCAGATACAATGGGCCGGCATGGCGGGTTTACCAAGGTTTTGTGTATTTTAGGTACCCCATATATGACAGGTGTTCTGGGATGTTGTACATTCAGAAACCTGTACTCTTTTGTGGTAAGGAATCCTATCGATAGGGCTGTTTGTAATACATCTTGGATCTAAAGGAGGAGGTCTGATGTAGGATCCATTGTTAATTTGCGATAAAAATTTTTATCGTCGAGTTGCCTGTAGATCTCTTGTTGATATGTGGTGTGATCCATGATAACGACCGCTCCCCCCTTATCTGCAGGTTTAATAATGATATCTGTGTTCTGTGCTAGCTGTTTGAGTGTGTAATTTTCATTTCTAGGTAAGTTATAGAAAGTATGACGAGGTGAAATCTCCATGTTAGTGACATCTTGAAGAACTAATGTTAGGAAGGTTTTAATGTGTGGATCGATAGGTCCCGGTGGGAACCATCGGGACTTAGGTCGCACTATGGACATGTCATGAGCGATATCTATGGTAGAGAAATGATGTTTGATTATAAGAGATCGAAAAAATCTATGCAGAGCAATCCTGCTAGTGAATGGATTGTGCCTATTGGTTGGAACAAAAGCTAATCCCCTGTTAAGAACCGATTCCTCATCTGGAGTTAGATGATGATGCGATAAATTGATCACTGACGATTGGACTGAGAGCGAATGAACGGTTTGTGCCACATTGTGTCTTCGTCTCGGGATGATTGGTATGTTGTTTTCTTGCCTCGTGCTCGTCCTGGTTTGGGAGGAAATTTGCACTTGTCTAAAAAAGACTTCTTACGTGTGTCTGATTGTGCATCCGAGCCATTAGAAGACTCCTCTGAATCTGCGAAGGCAACTTTTCTAGGTGGAGCTGTTGATGCTTCCTTATATTTATTTAACCAAAGGTAAATGTTGTCTTCATCATAATCATTTTTGTCACGATTGAATTTAGTTATCTTCCTGCGTTTAATGTCTGTTCTGAATTTTTCAGTAGACCGTTGAAGTTCTTCTATGGATGTCTGTGCTATTTCCTCAGAGGTGTTTTGTTTATATTCATCCTCGATGACAACAATCTCTGCTTTAATCTCGTCAGTGACTATTTTGGTATATTCAATTATTAATAGCATAAGGTCTAGGGAGCACTTATTGAGAATGGCGACCCACTTAGTCAGAAATTCTGGTCGTTCTGTGAACATAAGAGGTTCCTTATTCATTCTCAGGCCCCTTGGAATGTACTGTTGTTTCACATATTCAATTAAAGTGATGCCATGTAGTTCCGCACTTACGTTGCGTTTATGTAAATTAGTGAGATCAGCTAAAGCATCTGTGGTTGGTGGAGGGGGGGCTGAATCTGAGAATAAAGATTGTTCTAATGCTATAGTTGCCACATGGTCAGCTGAGTAGCTGAAAATGTTCTTCCAATCTGAAGCTGCCATCGGTAAAGGATATTTATCGTAACAATACAACAAATAAAAGAATCCACTGGTCAGGATACAAATGATTCCGACAAAAAATAAAGAATCCCGTATAAGTTGAGCGGCGGGGACGCTCAAAGAGACCTCATAATAGATGTCAACTATTTAAGCTGACATGTAAAGCTTATAATGGCTCAAGCTTTTCTTTGCTTGTAATCATCGGTCTCTATGAGCATGTGATGCTTCTGCAATAGGTAGCTATCTCACGGCACAGTCAGTCTCTATTAGTACTCTGATATAGAGTCTCTTGATATACTTAACTTGCGATTTTCGTGTCCGTAGACAAACCAGTGTTGTTAGTACAAGTGTAATCCGACGCTGTTCCGACACGGCGTGTTTCGGAGGAAACCCTCCTTCCTCAGGGGCTCGGATGTCACTAATGCCGGTTTTTCACATTGCTGCAATAAAGTAAATATAGACAAGACAGTGCCAAGATACCCGCAGATTTTAGGCTAGCATGAAGGATGGAAGAAAGCACTTACTTTGTGGAAGGCAAGTTATGCGGCTGTATTATAGCGTCTCAAATAGTTCTGTAAAGCAAAGTGTGCAGGTTGATAAAATATCTACTTTAAGTTGAAATGAACAAAGAAATACCTTGTCCCCATAGAATACTGACTTCCAGTGATGCTGAACTAGCATTCATGGAGCCGTGCAAGACGTCTGTCAGCAGCCGGCGCGATGCAAACGCTGGCTTTTAAAGGGGAAAAGGGCGCCAAAACAGTGTCTAAGTCCTGAAATGGGCATATACGTCACTGACGGGTGCCATAAGATGGCGTCCGATGACGTCACTTCCCTTTTTTGGATAGTTCAGATCTAAAATGGCGCCCGTCAGTGACGTATATGCCCATTTCAGGACTTAGACACTGTTTTGGCGCCCTTTTCCCCTTTAAAAGCCAGCGTTTGCATCGCGCCGGCTGCTGACAGACGTCTTGCACGGCTCCATGAATGCTAGTTCAGCATCACTGGAAGTCAGTATTCTATGGGGACAAGGTATTTCTTTGTTCATTTCAACTTAAAGTAGATATTTTATCAACCTGCACACTTTGCTTTACAGAACTATTTGAGACGCTATAATACAGCCGCATAACTTGCCTTCCACAAAGTAAGTGCTTTCTTCCATCCTTCATGCTAGCCTAAAATCTGCGGGTATCTTGGCACTGTCTTGTCTATATTTACTTTATTGCAGCAATGTGAAAAACCGGCATTAGTGACATCCGAGCCCCTGAGGAAGGAGGGTTTCCTCCGAAACACGCCGTGTCGGAACAGCGTCGGATTACACTTGTACTAACAACACTGGTTTGTCTACGGACACGAAAATCGCAAGTTAAGTATATCAAGAGACTCTATATCAGAGTACTAATAGAGACTGACTGTGCCGTGAGATAGCTACCTATTGCAGGAGCATCACATGCTCATAGAGACCGATGATTACAAGCAAAGAAAAGCTTGAGCCATTATAAGCTTTACATGTCAGCTTAAATAGTTGACATCTATTATGAGGTCTCTTTGAGCGTCCCCGCCGCTCAACTTATACGGGATTCTTTATTTTTTGTCGGAATCATTTGTATCCTGACCAGTGGATTCTTTTATTTGTTGTATTTTTTTTATACTATAGGTTGTATCATATGACCAATATATATGCATAGGTATTTATTACCAGAGATGGTGAAACTGGATAGTCAATCATAGGGTGACATAGTGAGGGCAAAGGTAGCGCCGGCGCCATTTTGAATATTGGCAATACGGCACGAGTGCAGGAGGTCGCTCCCGGACCCCCGCTGGACTTTTGGCAAGTCTTGTGGGGGTCAGGAGGCCCCCAAGCTGGCCAAAAGTCCCTGGGGGTCCAGCGGGGGTCCGGGAGCGATCTCCTGCACTCGTGACGTCGGGTGACAGGAACAAAATGGCGCCGGCGCTACCTTTGCCCTGTCATATGGTAAGGGCAAAGAGCAACCGGCGCCATTTCTATTAACGCAGCCGTGGTCCGAGAGCGGGAGATCGCACCGGGACCCCCCCCCCCCACTGGACCCCAGGTAATTTAAAACATTTTGGGGGGGTTCGGGAGGGTGGGGGATTTGTTTTAAAGGGTCGGGGTGGGTTTTAGGGTTGTTTTGGTGTGGCGGTTTTCCCACCCTCCCCCGATTTATGATTTTTTACGATTTTTTTACAAAAAAACGCATGACGATCAAATTTCCCTCCCCCCCAGCCAAAATCGATCGTTAAGACGATTGATCACACGATTCACATCCCTAATATTTATCAGAAATCCCATTGCAGTCATAAAGTCACAGCTATTGCAGGCATGACGCCACGAAGAAAGATGTAGTTAAACCCCATGATAGCATCTGTTACGCTATCATATGCAATGTTAAGCACCCCTCATTTTCATAAACTCCTCCCACTTGACATTTTTAAAATGTACATATATGCATCTCACGATGTGTTATTTATGATACGCATTACTGAGTGTGATAAGGCCCTAACACAATTTGATGAATGATCACCCTCCGCCTTCAAGTAGCAATTTTTAAACCTCTTCTGGTTGAGGTAACTGGATAGATTAGACTTGCTCAATAGTAGGTCTAACTAGTGATTTTTATGGATGTATGCAGCAGCATAGCCATGCTTCAGAATATCCCTTGGGAGTTAGCTGGATAAGTCTTATTCAGCTAATCTACCTAGATGGTTATCTTTGAATAGCTACTCGTAATGTTTATCATACTCAAGGAATCAGATATTTTTAAGGTAATATTTTATTGAAAGAGTTTTCCCACTGTAATGTAGCACATACATATGCCACAAAATGCTCTGCTGGATAATGCAGCAAGGAATCTAGTTTTTAATTTGCCAAGACCTGGCTGAGCAAATGGTGCATTCAACAAAAGATGCATTAAAGGGAATCATTGAAGAATATTGGCCTACTAGACTTGCCCAGTTCCACAACTCGTAACATATCATGCTTTCTTCTACAAGGGTTTGTGTAGCAGAACTATTTATGACATGTTGTTATCTTCTTTGCAAAAAAAAGCAGCCTGGCCTGCACTTGATTTTGCTGAATTCTGATTTAATACTGATACTGCATCTCAGTAGTTCATTAACTCATAATTTTTGTAAATTTACTTTGTGTATAATGGGACTATGATGTGATTACTTTTGCTAACAGCTCTTATGCATGTCAATATAAACAAAGCCAAAACTGCCATCATTTCTGTGCATTTTGAGGTGTTTTATACACATTTAGACATGTAGACCCCATCTATTAAAACCATTGCACCTAAATACATTAGCCTTGATATGTAAGTTTTACATTGTGAAAGTCAAATTTGTTTTTGCAAAAATGTACCTGTATTCAGAGCTGACAGTCCTTTTTGCAGCAATAGTATTCCTGCAAAAATAAAATGTAAAATTCTGCTTAAGCAGTGCCTTGTCAATAACATAGTTTAAGAAATCTGTAAAATAATATTGTCATTTTGTAAAGGTTCAGCCTATTTGAGCCAGTCTCCTCATTTTCAAGCTTTTGTCTCTCTTCCCCTTCTCCCTAGAGGTTTACTGGTAGAATGAGTTCATTCATCATTCTAAGTTACACTTTTGAGGGGAAGAATTGCTGGAAGAAAAGTTGCCAATCCTTCACCCCCTTTGCGTGGAATCCTCTGAGGGAAGCTGGAACTATTTTTTAATCACCTGATAATATCACTGCAGACCCCCAAGGCACTCCGAGTAGGAGGTACCTATACATATAGGTCTGGAGTACAAGAATATACAATGAAGAAATGTTTAGGGGAGATATTCAAAATTCACAATCCAGCAATTCCAACTCAGATACAGTCAGTCAATCAAATCAAATAGAAATATCTCAGCAAAATATGAAGTTTCCCTAAAAGAGAAAAACATTATGGCATACAGCTCTCAGAAGAAACAAATCAAATCAAACTGTTCATTCAACCCCACTGGTACCAGTTCATTGAACTGAAAAATATTTTCCAGTTGTTATTGCATTGAAATTCGATTCTGATTACCACCACTTGCTAAACTAAGAAGTATCTCCATCACCCATACTCTCAGTACTGTATTTTACATCTAATATTGCTTGAAAAGAGATGCATGTGGGCCACACGGGATCTTAAATCTGCATTTTGGTACTTTATATAAGGGGTCTAATTCTAGTTTAACTGGTTTGCTTTATTCTTTTCTGATAGAACTTGATGTGTATCTTAAGAGAACATGAAAACTTACAGTTATATGTTACCTACCTTCTGGTGTCACGCAGGGGGATGATTTTAAATACCTCTATCATAATCCCCCTCAGCCGTTCATCACAGCAAATTTTGCTTTGGATTCCTCCATCTTCTCAGGTGAAGTTGAACATCACCCGCAAGACAGGATTTATTTATGTTTATCTTAGTCTATTAATTTGGTACCTTGTGAAATTTGTGTTGAATCCTCTTATTTAAGTTACAGAAAAACAAATGAAATCTTGGCTATTGAAACACAATTTCCCAGCTGGAAAAATGATCAGTGGTGCACTGTTTGAAATGAGGATATTGATCTCATCTGTTGGTTTTGGTTTCAAGTTTAGAGTGTTTAGATTTGATATTACTGATTTGATTGAGACTGGGGAAAATGGAGGGGGTGTTAATGGAGCAGGATTTAATACTGTAAGTAGACTGTGTTTGCTAGGGTGGGATTGATTTGGTTGAGGAGGTGTCAAATGGGAGGAGATTTGGATGTGTTTTGTATTTATTTTTTATTGTAACTAATTTGAATGGCTTTCATGAAACAAATAAACAAATTGGAATAAATTAAGGATAAATGAGCATCTGCACTTGATCATATAAACAGCAAAACTGTTATTAAAATTGAGAAACTATAACAGTTTGAGTTATTTCCTATAAAATATACCAGAGCTGAGCCCATCTCCAGTAAGAAAATGTCTAATTAGGTTTGGTGCCCAGTTGTTCTTTTTGATGAATTGACAATTTCCTACTTTTCCTTTGGGTTTCCAGTCTTTGTGACTTTACTTGCAATTACCTGGAATAATCCTCATTTTCAATTTTCTCCCCTTCCCATTTAGACCAGATATTGCAGCAACACTCCTCTGACAAGAATGATAGACGGCGACTCCCTCTAGGACCCAGTATGCTTGCACCCTGAGTACAGTCACTAGGAGTCACTCACTATTGTGCTAGAACTCCCTCCTGCCAGGGACTATGAACGGCCTCGGCAGCATCCCCAGTCCAAATAGATACAATGATCAGAAAATGGACTGAAAACTCAGATCTCACACATAGCAGAGTGCAGCATTAATAATTGTCCTTTGAACTGCACTGGAAGTCAACTGGCGTTGTACAGTATTAAATGGGAACATCTCTAATACTTCATGAATTAGTGCATATAATATGTGGCCTGCTGTGTTATACTGAAGGCAATTTCAAAGACATTTTTATGGACAAAAATTATTTTACTTGCATAAATCGGCCATCAGAATGCTCACCATCACTAGCAGCAGCTAAATTAACTGTACTAGGCAATGTACATTTAGCTGTTTTACCCCTAAATTATGGAATTCTGTTCAACTGAAAATGGGCTTGGAAACCTGCTCTTTGCCAGGTTCTTATGCCTGCTCTTTGCCAGGTTCTTATGGCCTGGATTGGCCACTGTTGGAAACAGGATGCTGGGCTTGATGGACCCTTGGTCTGACCTAGTATGGCATGTTCTTGTGTTCTTGTTTGCTAACAGTGACTCTTATAGGGGCATTATTAGGTTTGCCCTGTCATCCCTCATTCACAATCTGGTTGTTTCAGCTTTAGGTTTGGGTCCTTTACATCTCAGCAGTGGCTGTTTTCTTAGTGCCCTGGCAGTGTCTTTGACAGTCAGAACTCTATCTACTGGCATAACAGTCCATAACCTTGTGTGGACTCATCTGCAATAGCGAAGAGGCAAGGCAATCCTGGTGTGGCCAAAAAATGGTTCCCTTTAGATAGACTATACAAAAGCAGTTGACCTAACACCAAACCCTTACAGTCATGTACAACTGTCACAAAGGCTTATTTGCTTGTTATCCATATATGGCCTAGGGCTGGAGAATAAAAAGGTTTATGTGTGTAAAGGCAAAAATTTGGTAGTAGGGTAATGAAGAAACCAAACCCAGCTTGATTCTTTTATAAGCCATTATGTTATTATACAGAAATACCTTAATGCTTGCAGTTGCATCACCGGGTAGAAGCTCACATGGGAATGTTTATAAATAAGAATCTAAATAACAACTCTAGGTTGCCTTTGTTTGTTCATGCCTGTCAGAAGTCACAATGTCCCCAGTGCCATTGCTTTAAAGGGGAGGCATTGTACAGTGGCAAAAGCTTGGGAGTTGCACCTACAGTTTTAAGGCTAAGATATTTTTATGGTAAAGAGCCAATCCTCTCTGTATGAATGGTGCTACACATTATATGGGCAGTATATCCAATATTTCACAGGTGTTTTATCTGTTGCTCAGGTGATGCCAATTATGGCTGCCAGCTATGGCTTCTCACATCTGTTGCAGATGCTTGGACACCAGTAGAGAGTAGGTACAATGTGGCATACTCGTCCACTCAATCAGTGATAGAGCGCTCCTTTGGCTTGTTAAAAAGTAGATTCCACTGTTTGGACAAAATTGTGTGGACCTTGCAATATGAGTCTCAGAGAGACAGTGTTTGCCTGCTGCACAAAGTTGCTATCAGGTATGATACCCCACTGGAGATAGGCCCAGTTCTGGAAAAGGATCCTGGTGTGAGACAGAGCAAAAATTAAGAGGTAGAATAGATAGGTGAGACAGGTAAAATGCATGGGGAGAGAAGAAGTAGGGTATAAATGTGGAAGTGATCTGAAGTTTAAGAGAAAGATTCACAGAGAAGACAGATGAACAGAAGTGAAACAGATTAGAGAAAAGGGATGCCAGAGAGACAGATTACAGGTGGAGACAGAGATAAAGATACATTGAAAGAAAAAGAACAAAAAGGCTGGTGGCACCATATAGAATAACAGATTTATGGAAAGCATGAGCTTTCAAGGTCAAGAGTACACTGTCCTCGAAAGTTCATGCTTCCATAAATTGATTAGTCTACAGACTAGCAGACTACACCCATGGAAATGTTCATGAAAGGAAGAGAAAACAAAAAATAAAAAGGATTCATGAGATACAAAAAATAAATTTAAAAAGAAAACTAATGTGTACAATGACAAAAAAAAGAAAGAAAATAGAAAAATATTTGAGTACATTTTTAAAGGGGGGGGGGGGGGGTCCAACACAGAAAATGAGCAAATACACACAACAGTAGCCTATCTTTGCATACTGTATATGCTATCTTATAAACATTGAAAGTACGCAGGGCCAGCGGAACCACTAGGCGAACCAGGTGGGGGCATAGGGTATCAAGGTTTCAGGGGCAGCAGCCGCAGGAGCAAGAGCCAGCAACCCGCCTGTCCTCACCCAACCCAGCGCTTCTCTCAGCCAGGTGGCAATCTGGTCCCCTCCGCCCCGCGGTGGATCCCTCAGGCCGGACCCTGGCTTGTGCCGCTTCCCGCCATCTTGCTCTGGCTTCCTCTGCATGGAGGAGTGGGAAAGAGTGTGCGAGACTGGGCGGGGCGGCGAGGCAGTGGTGGAGGAGGGGGGCCTAATACCCTTGTACCATCCCTGAAAGTATGCACATATTTTCATGTCCATACGTGTGTTTCCACATGCACATTTACCAGCACAAAAAAAGGGACAGGGTGGGGCCATTCTGGGGCAGGGTCAAGACGTACACATAGAAGTGGCTTTTTTTGTAATAAGAGATATTCACGTATAAATTATCAAACGTATTCATGGAATTTTACAGCTGCTAATTAACTAGCCCAATTGAAATTCAGCTAGTCTGTTGTCTGTAGTTATTGGGCAGTAGGTCTTGGTAAACTGATGGGGGCTCAGGATGAAGTTTTAGAGGATCTAGGTGAACTAGAGATAGACTTAGGGAACTGGCAGTGGCAACGGTATTGGCAAAATGGTGTTTTCAAGAATACATGCAAGAAAGTATTTTCAAAAAGTTTGCACAGATATTTTATAAATACCTATTTCTTTAGTTAGTTTAGTTTTTAGTTTAGTTTATTGTTATTTATATACCGTTACATCAGACGTACCTTCACAACGGTTTACAAATTTAAAACATATTCAGAAATACAAAGTTTGTTAAAAATAGTAACAGCTAAAACTACACAAAAATAGAAGAGAAAACTATACCTACATGTTTTTTTAAACAGCTAAAATATATACATGTAACCTTATAAAATAGAGAGCAAAAATAAGTGCTTTCATTGTATTGTATTCTGAAATATACTTATGCACTTTCAGAGTATAAGTATGTGGTATTTACAAACTGCGCAACTTCCTCTACACAATTTATACAATTTTAGGATAAATCACTGCATGTTAACTTGTGTGCACACATACAGTAGCGCAAATAGGTTTGAAAGTTAGGCTCATTATATGTAATTTTAAAATTGAATTGCATGACTTGAAATTTTTAATTCTATAGTCTATGCAAAATGTTTAAAATGTTTTGAAATTGAGGAGTAGTAACTGAAATGTGATACCCCTCTACTTTTGATAAACTTTGCCTGCTGTACTGTTTGGCAAATATTGAATTTTATTTTTGACATTTTTTTGTGGTAAAAGATACTGTGCATTTCTCTGCCACTCTTAAACCTGGCATACCTGAAGTTTAGAATTCAAGATTGGGCTGTCTTCTAGGAACATAAGACGTGCCATGCTCGGTTAGACCAAGGTTATTAGCCCAGTATACTGTCTCCATCAGATTCCCCCATAGTTGATATATTTCTTGTATCTCACACCTAGGGATACACAATGACTTTTCCAAGTCTACCTGGTTAATAACTATTTATGAACTTATACCTCAGGAGCTTGTTCAGTTCTTTTTTGAACCACACTATGCGAATTGCCTTGACCATTTTCTCCAGCAACAGATTCTATATCTTGATTTTAGACTGAGTGAAAAATTGCCATCTATGATTTGTTTTAAATCTGCTAATTGCTAGCTTCATGAAATGTCCCCTAGTATTAGTTTGCTTGAAAGAGTAAATAATGAAAGCCTAAAGAGGTTAGGGCTGTTCAGCTGGGAGAAGAGACGGCTGAGGGGGGATATGATAGAGGTCATTAAAATCATGAGAGGTCACTCAGTAAACACAGTAAACCATAAAATACTACTGAAAAGACTAGAAGAAATTGGGTTATACAACAAAACACTAAATTGGTTTAACTCATACCTAAACAATAGGTTCTTTCAAGTCCAAATAAACAGCGTACTATCAGAAAAAGGCAGGCTCAAAACAGGAATTCCACAGGGATCAGCCCTGTCTGCTACCCTCTTTAACATATACATGCTACCCTTATGCAATCTTCTAGTGGGACTAGGAATCATACATTACATATATGCAGACGATATTCAACTAATTCTGCCAATAGACGATACAATAGAAAAAACGCTTAATCTAGCTAACATGTATCTAAACATTATAAAACAACTTCTAAACCAAATGGAACTAGTGATTAACATTGAGAAAACAGAATTTCTACGCTTAGAAAGAATATCGTAATCATCCAAAATCCAATAACACTCAAAAACAACCAGAAAATTGATCTAGCTAAAAAAGTACATAATCTAGGAGTAATAATGGACTCGGAAATCAATCTAAAACAACACATTTCGCTAAAAGTAAAAGAAAGCTACGCAAAACTCATGATACTCAGAAGACTAAAACCACTACTAACACAATCTCATTTCAGAACAGTGCTCCAGGCACTAGTTTTTTCAAGCACTGACTACTGCAATGCACTTTTACAAGGACTCCCAAATTCAACATTAAGACCACTTCAAATATTACAAAACACAGCAGCTAGAATACTGACCGGAAAAAGAAAAAGGGACCTTATAACTGAAATCTTGGCGAAAAATAAGCCCTTAAACATCAGCGTATTCCAGGACTCTCACACGCTGTAAACACACGTCAAAGGAAGGGGGTATCACTGGTCTCAAATAATACACAGTAAAAATAACCACATATGCAGCTCCTGTTGTATTTATTTGTAGGACCTACAACTTGATGAGTTTGACAGACATACAAGCTCAAACTCCATGTAGAAGGTCCATTTACTTTATTTTAATCACTAAATTTTTACGTTTTTGTTTTAGTTATTTTAGACTCCACCGAGTTACTTTGAGTAAAATTATATGTCAAATGAACTGAAGCTGCCGCACAAAATGCTAAATAAGTCATATGTCTCCAGAGCAAATGCTCACAAAGATGGTCTGACCTTTGTCTACTTAGAAAAGAGTCCCATAAACGCATCATATGGACACATCATATGGACACATCAAATCGCCACATCAAATAGCCATATAATTAAGGGGAATACTCATCTGTGTCTTTGAAGGCAGAAAAGTCCATTGCAAACCAAATCCCGACACAAATGTGTTTCGGACCATACCAGGTCCTGCTTCAGGGGCAAAGGACTCTTGAAAGTAGCTCTTCATAACCCGACACAAACTTCAATACAGCTTCATTTTTTCTTCAAACACAACGCTTTAATGGTTGAATAGGCTGTTGTACGGCGCGGTCTGAAAAATGAGGCAGCTTCAATTCATTTGACATAGACTTTTACTCAAAGTAATTTGGTGGAGTCTGATTTTAAAGAATCATCTACAAGTATGCCAGATTCTTTGCTTGAGTGGTGACTCCTAACACAGAACACAGCATCATGTACCTGTAGTTAGAATTGTTTTCCCTGTGCACTGTACACATTAAATTGCACCTGCCATTTAAATGCCTAGTCTCCTAGTCTCTAAAGATCCTTCTGTAGCTCTTCACAATGTGCTACAATATGGTCAGCTCACTCATCATTCCTTTCTTCAGATCATTTATATATATGTTAAATAGCACAGATGCCCTCAAGGCTCTCTGGAATCAGACAAATCTTTGCCTATGCCAAGCCGCAACCCGGGCCAAGAAGTCTGCGGATACTCATCGACGCTCTGCTCCTGAGATCCTCCCTGGCCAGAAAATCTGGTTGAGTACACGATACATTCGTCTTAAGATAACTTCTCAAAGGTTTGCACCTAGATACATCTGACCATTCCTGGTCACTCATCGTGTTGGACCTGTTACTTACCAGCTTCGGCTGCCACCAACTTCGGGAATCCACAATACCTTCCATGTGTCACTTCTGAAGCCAGTAATCCTATCCTGGCATTCACACAAGGTTCCTGAGCCATCCCAGCTGGTTGCAGAGTCCAACAGCTTTTACAAGGTCCATGAAGTTCTTGATGTTCGCCACAAGGGCCTCCAGTAAGAAACCTGCTCTCCTGGGAAGGGGTATGACCCAGAAGAGAATTTGTGGGAACCAGCTCGTAACATCCTGGATAAGAACCTCCTCCTCCAGTTTCATCTGGGCAAACTGAGACTTCCAAGGGGGGCATAAGTGGGGGTACTGTTGCATATGCCGGCTGCGGCAGACCCATAGCCGGACCCTCCTACCCTCTGCAGCCTAATCTAGCATCTGGCTCCACTTCCCTCATGGCTGTAGGCCGATGGCTACGTCCCCAGGCCATCCCCGGCACTCCTGGTTCCACGACAGACTCCTGTGCTCCACGGCGGGCCTCTCCATGTGGTCCTCGGAGAGACACCGCCATCCAGCACTGCGTCCCTCCCTAGGTGTGCGTGCATCATTGCTTCTTTTAAAGGGCCCGTGGCGGAAACTTGGCCATGGCCCTGGAAGATGATGTCACTGAGGCTCCGGTATATAAGGTCAGGCTCATCTCCTGTTAGTCACCTTTGCAACAGGTCTCCACACTGGACGTGCACTTCGTTGCCTCCTAGTGATTCCTTCATGTTCCTGGTTCCTGATCCCTATGAGTTCCTGTTCCTGGTTTGTCTTTGTTCCTGTGTTCATTCTACCCAGCTTCCCTACGGACTGACTTCCTGGACTCAACCACTGCTTTGCCTGACTACGCTATTGATCTTCTCCTGGACCCAACCACTGCTTTGCCCTACTACACTACTGACCTTCTCCTGGACCCGACCACTGCTTTGCCCGACTATGCTATTGATCTTCTCTTGGACACGACCACTGCTTTGCCAGACTATGCTATTGATCTTCTCCTGGACCCGACTACAGCTTTGCCCGACTACACTATTGATCTTCTCCTGGACCCGACCACTGCTTTGCCTGACTACGCCATTGATCTTCTGGACCCGACCACTGCTTTGCCTGACCATGCTACTGATCATCTCCTAGTCCAGACCCCCACTTTGCCTGACCATGCTACTGATCATCTCCTAGTCCAGACCTCCACTTTGCCTGACCACGCTACTGATCATCTCCTATTTCAGACCTCTGTCTTGCCTGACCATGCCACTGTTCTTCTCCTGGACTTGACCTCAGCCTTGCCTTGCCACCACTCCTTGATAGCCGCCTGCCCTGAATTCAGTTTGTTCTATGACATCTCTATTGTCTTTGTCCTGGACTTGGCCTTTCAGGCTTTGGCATGTCTTTGCTTGGGCACCCCTGTCAGACTTTGGTTTCCATTGGCGCCCGGGTCTCCGGGACTCCACCTCGTCCAGTACAGACTCTTCAGTTTCCCTGCTGCTGCCTCTGGGCTGACCTTTCCATCTTCTCATCGATGACTACACACGGAGGCCCACCTAACTCCAGCCGGCCCCAGTACCCAAAGGCTCAACCCGCGGGGAACGAGGGCTGGTATTGGCGAAGCTCCAGCTAGCCTCCCTCAGTCAGCCCACTCTGCCTGCCGATGGTGGGGACCCATAGGATCTTTAATACAGGTAGTGTCAACCCCACCTTGGCCCAAGGGTCCACCTCCTGTGCAACATGGAGTAGCCATGTCAATGTTCCACAGCAGCTACTTCCCATCCTACCCAAACTAAATTACCAGTCCACCCCAAACCACACCCCAATGATGTCATTTGGAAGTGCCCTGATCGCTTTTTGATGACAATACTGAAAGTCTAACCCAATTCTCTTCCACCAACATATGCAATCTACAGTATCATCAGAAATGACCCTTTAATTTGTGATAATAACAAAATCAATGCACCCTGTCTGCTTTTTGGTGACATGAACCAGAATTCCATACAAGCTGGTACTGGGGTCATGAATGAGCTGGAAACATGAATTCCTGGCTTTAGATTTCCAAATTACTAACCGTATCATAGCAGGAAGTTTTCTCTCTCTCTTTCTTTCAATCTATGGTTTTAAATTTTGATTGCTAGGTGACTAAAATTGGTTTGTGAATGACCCAGCAACATGACTAGAATCACTAAATTAATGGTTAATTGAATGTTATATTAAATCATAAATTGGATGTTATTTTGAAGAATTTCCTCCCAATCTGGAAATAGTCTATATAACAAAAAATGCAACCTGGTTTGTGTTGCGGTCCCGGTCGCAAGCCTTGCGACCGGGTCCTTACCTTCGGTCCCACCGGGACAAGCGGCGGGAGGTTCGGGGCTGCTCGGGTCCTCTGGAGGCCCAGCGGCGGGTGGCGCACCTTGTCGGCCTGGTTCGGGCCTTCTCGCGGCGGCGTCTCCACGAGGGAGACACCGCCGAGTCTCTGAATCCGGCTTTTCCCTCTCTAGGCCTCGCGCGCGGGGAAGCACAATTTAAAGGGCTTTTCCCAGCCAGACCACGGCCCGCCCACTTGTATGACGTCAGTACTTAAGCGGCGTCTGTTTCTTCTCTCTGCCTTGCAACGAGGTTACTCTTGTAGAGTACTAGTTTCTTCGTGTTCCTCATCCAGCTCCGGATCCTTGACTCCTGGTCCTGCTCCTGACGTTCCTGTTCCTGCTCCAGTTCCTTACGCTCCAGTCCTGCTCCTGCTCCCGGTGTTCCTGCTCCGGTTCCTGATGCTCCAGTCCTGCTCCTGCTCCCGGTGTTCCTGCTCCAGTTCCTGCCTTCCATGCCTCTGCTTCCGTCCTCCCTGGTTGGTCTTCCTGGCTTTGACTCCGGCTTGCTCCTGATTCCGCTTCTGCCACCTGCCTCGACCTCGGACTGTCTCATCTTCTACCTTGCTCTTGATCTCCTATGTCCCAGCGGCCTGGGACCTCACGAGCTCCTCTCAGGGGGTCCTCAGGCTTCAAGGGTGAACACTCCGCATCTTCGTGTGACCTGACACCTCCCGCCGGCCTCCTTCTTCTCTGCAGAGTGCTGTCCTCTTCTCCCATCTCACTCTGCCAGGCCGGTCCAAGGGTCCACTACTACGCCAGTAAGAGTTTGGGTAAGAAATGGGGGAGAAGGTGAGTGTGAATAAAACTAGTGATTTGATTGTCCAGGAATCAGTGCTTTTACATTCTCAAATCAATAAGTGACTTTCGAATATTGCACCTGTTGGTCGCAGGCAGCTGCGACCTATGCTGCTCACCTCGTTTCTCTACACAGCTCCAGGTATGGGCAGAATGGTGGCCTCCGCTTCCACATGCTGGCCCTCATTGAGTGCCCGGGTCGGTGTGGGTGCTCCCGGCAGCCATCTTTCATCCGCCATCCTTTTAACTATGTCATGGCAGGAACCTCGGGGTCGTCCCACTCACAATACATAAACCCAGCTGACCATCTGAGCTATGAGTTAGCAAGGAATTGTGTCCTGCTAGTTCCGCTACCTTGGGACTTCCTTACTGACTACTGGGTGACCCAGGTACCCGCTCCTCGGGGGCCTTGCCACACTCAGGGCTATCCGCTCCTAGGAAAGCCATCTCTCTCTCTTCTCATTCCAGTGAGTTCCTGCATAATTCTCATCTACTCCTGCTGATCCTGCTCCAGTAATCCTCAGGGCTTTGCTATCTCTGCCTTGACCTTCTCGGTGTGAGTACTATACCTTTGTGGCACGGATTCTTGGGTTACCTGCTTGTGGACCACTACCGGATCCATCGTGTCTTGTGCATTCTACCAGCAGCTTCCGGCCTACCCTGCACTGCGGACCACTAGCGGGACAGCCAGCACAAGCCAGCCTAGATAAGGTATTCACCGGGACTCTCCATGCTGCGGAGTTCTACGGATTGATCAGCTGATTCCAGCCTCATTTGCTTGTTCTACAAGATTGTTGCTGTACAATAAAGGTATCTCTCTCTGTTGCATTTCTGCTGAAGGCCTTGCCTGTCGGGGTAAGAGCCCACAGGGCTCCTCCCTGTGGGTGGAGTCTTACTCGCCTTGACCCAAGGGTCCACTAGTTAGTTCAAGTCACACCGAACATAACAGATTGCCAATTCCATGGACCCGGCTCAGCTCTCAGCCTTGCAGGCCATTCTTGGCCTGGTCCAAAGGATCACTGAGCAACACTTTGACTACAGCCTTCAACCAGCTGAATTCCATACTGATGGACACTTCTAATTCCAGCATGACTGCATCACCCCCGGTGGTCACTGAGCGTACTACAGTTCCTCAACCAGCCCCCACACATTTCACTGGAGACTCCCTGTTGTGTAGGGGCTTCCTCAATCAATGCTGTATGCATTTTTCTTTGCAACCAGCTTATTTTCCTACAGCTACTACCAAGACTACCTAATTTTATCCCTGGTAGATGGGAAAGCCCTGGCATGGGCATCTCCCCTTAGGGAGCGCAATGACACTATATTAAATAACTTGCCTGGGTTTCTGGCTCTCTTTAAGTCAGTTTTTGATGACCCCACTCGCCAGTCAATTGCCGGTTCAGTGCTCCTGGATCTACTACAGGGAACCAGACAACTCCCGGACTATGTAATTGAATTTAAGACTCTGTCTTCTGAACTCCTATGGGACTCATGTTGCCTAAGAGCTATTTTTCTATGAGGACTTAATTCCCACATTAAGGATGAACTTGCTGCCCGGGAGTTACCAGATACTCTGAGCTCATTGATGGACGTGACGGGGTGAATTGACCACCATATACGCGAACGCTCAACTGAGGTAAAACCTCCGAAGAAACATGTATCCAGTGGCGTCCATTCCCGGAATTTACCGCCCACTCGTCCAGACTATACCTAGCCCAGAAGAAGAAGATGAACCTATGCAATTAGGCAGCAGCTATCTAACCACAAAAGAGAGGCACTTTCGCAAGAAGATGGGCCTGTGCATGTATTGCGGGAAGTCCAGCCATGCAGTTCAAACCTGCCCTATCTGTCCGGGAAACATGCAGACCTAGGATCCGCTGGAGGACTCTTCCTAGGTCTAACTGCTCCATCTCCTCCACTGACACTTCCTGTTTCCATCATCTCTGGGCCTCTCGAATTCGCCACCCAAGCCCTGATTGATTCAGGTGCTGGTGAGAACTTCATTCTCAAGAGGTTAGTTGAACATTTACGACTGCCAACTGAGCCAGTGCCCACTCCACTCCTTCTTAAATCCATTCATGGCGAATCCTTGCCCGGAGAGGTTACGACCACCACTCAGCCTGTCTGCCTCTGCATGGGATCCCTACATACTGAAACCATCACCTTCCTGGTTCTCGAAAAAGCTATCCACCCTTTCTGCTAGGTATACCCTGGTTATAAGAACACTCTCCTCAATTTAATTGGTCTACTATGGAGCTTTCTCAATGGGGTCCCGACTGCCATAACAGATGTTTAAAAAAAATAACACCACTGCCATATATGGCCACTACATCCACTCCTCCTGGCCTACCACCACAGTACGCTTTCTTTCAAGACGTATTTTCTAAGCAGGCTGCTGACGTACTTCCACCACACAGATCCTAAGAATGTGCAATCAATTTAAAGCCTAATTCTGAACCATCTAGTCGAAATGGAGGCTATGTCAGCTTACTTCCAGGAGAACTTGCAAAAGGGATTTATTAGACCCTCCAAAGCTCTGGCAGGAGCCAGATTCTTTTTCGTTGGCAAGAAGGATGGATCCCTTCACCCTTGCATTGACTACAGAGGCCTGAATGAGATCACCATCAAGGACCGGTATCCCTTACCGTTAATTTCAGAATTATTTGATCGGCTTCAGAGTGCGAAGAGTTTCACAAAACTGGATCTAAAAGGCGCCTACAATCTTGTTTGGATCCGCCATGGAGATGAGTGGAAAACGGCCTTTAATACTTGTGATGGCCACTTTGAATGTTTGGTAATGCCTTTTGGCCTCTGTAATGCCTCAGCCGTATTTCAAAATATGATGAACGACATTCTACGGGACCTTCTGTATCAATGTGTGGTCGTTTATCTTGATGACATCCTCATTTTTTCCCATGAAGTGCAAACCCACCATGCAGATGTCGTTACTGTTTTACAGCGACTCCGGGATAACCATTTGTATGCCAAGCCTGAGAAGTGTGCCTTTCACCAAGAGTCTGTTCCATTCCTTGGGTACATTGTGTCAAGTAAAGGATTTCAGATGGACCCCCAGAAAATGAGACGCATACAAGACTGGTATCAAGGCCCTATGCCACTTTCTTGGCTTCACTAATTGCTATTGTTCTTTTATCAAGGACTACTCTACCTTGACAGCTCCTCTCACTGCCATGAAAAGGAGAGGAGCTAACCCCTCTGAATGGTCTCCAGAGGCCATTTCCGCATTCCAACTACTAAAGAAGGCTTTCCTTCAGAAACCATGCTTACGCCACCCTGATCTTCACAAGCTGTTCATTGTTGAGGTAGATGCCTCAGATGTCGGCGTAGGGGCTGTACTTAGTCAGCACAGCGATTTAATCATTCTACACCCCTGCTCCTTCTTCTCAAGTCGCTTCACACCAGTGGAGAGGAACTACTGCATCGGCAATAAGGAACTGCTTGCTATCAAGCTAGCATTTGAAGAGTGGCACCCTTGGTTAGAAAGAGCCCAACACCAGATAACAGTGTTCAATGACCACAAGCATTTGGAATATCTTAGGCATGCTCAAAGGCTCAATCATCGCCAAGCTAGATGGTCTCTGTTTTTCAATAGATTCCACTTCTTGCTCAAATATCGCCCTGCTGAGAAAAATGTTCAGGCAGATGCCCTCTCCCGGTCCTTCACTCCAGATGATGTCCCTGTTGAGCCATGTCACATCATTGACCCTGAGAATCACCATCTTCCCTGTTCCTGCAGGGAAGATGGTGGTTCCCCTGTCTAAGGAGGAAGCTTTTGAATTGGGCTCATAACTCAAAGTTAGCAGGCCACCTTGGACAAGCCTATACCCTTGTTACCCTACGGCGATACTATTGGTGGCCGTCTATGAGGAAAGACGTGCAAACGCACATAGAGTCCTTCACCTCCTACACCAGGCAAAAACCTCATGCTGGTCATCCTTGGGGCCTGCTCCAACCTTTGCTCATTCCTGATGAGCCATGGACACATATTGCAACAGATTTTGTAGTCAACCTGCCCCTATCTAATGGTAACAATACAATATGGGTTCCTGTGGACCAGTTCTTGAAGATGGCGCACTTTTTTGCTCTTCCGGGACTGCCATCTGCCCCAGAGTTAGCCAAGCTCTTCGTTCGACACATATTTCGTTTACATGGGAAGCCAAAACATATAGTATCAGACAGAGGAGTCCAGTTCACCAAGTTCTGGAGGGCACTGTGTCGAAAATTTGATATCTCTCTGGATTTGATGTCTGCATCCCACCCTCAATCCAATGGGCAAACAGAGAGAATGAACAGGACTCTTAAGCAATTCATTCACGCCTATGTCAACTTGAGGCAAAATGATTGGACAGAGTTACTACTCTGGGCTCAATTCGCCTTAAATTCACATCCGGCATCCGCCACAGGATCCTCACCATTTCAGATTGTGTATGGTCGTCAACCACTTCCACCACTCCCATTACCACTGACTGGTACATCTGCAGCTACACAAGCTACGGCTGACAAAATTCATCAACACTGGCTCCATCCCAAGGAGCTTCTTCATAAAGCTGGACAATGAGCAAAGAAATTCTATGATCTCCATCATCAAGCAGCTCCCCAATTTAAGCCAGGAGATAAGGTATGGCTCAGTACCAGATATATTTGACTCAAGCTACCCTCAGTTTATTTCGCTCCATGATACATCGGACCCTTCACCATCCTCCGACGTTTGGGACCTTTGACTTACAGCTTGAGGTTACCACCCTGAATGAAAATACATAATACCTTCCACGTTTCACTTTTGAAACCACTTATCCTATCCAAGTTTTCTCAGAAGACTCCTGATCCACAGCCCCTCAATGCTGAAGATGACATCACCTACAAGGTAGATGATATCCTGAATGTGCATAAAAAAGGAAAACACTGGGAGTACCTCATCTCCTGGGAAGGGTATGGACCAGAGGAGAACAGCTGGGAGCCTGTGCCAACATACTGGACAAAGAGATGCTACATCGCTTCCACCTTGCTCATCCCAGGAAGCCGAAACCCCCTGGGAGGGGCCCTAAGAAGGGGGATACTGTTGCGCCCGTCGATCGCAGGCGGCTGCGACCTATGCTGCTCACCTTCTTTCTCTACACATCTCCAAGTCTGGGCAGAATGGTGGCCTCTGCTTCCACACGCCAACCCTCATGGCATGCCTGGGTCAGCGTGGATGCTCCTGGCAGCCATCTTTCATCTGGGGTTACTTAGGTATGCGTGCACCTGCCATCCTTTTAACTACATCATGGCAGGACCCTCGGGGGCATCCCCACAGCATGACATCATCTGCTCACGATACTTAAACCCAGCTGACCATCTGAGCTATGAGTTAGCAAGGAATCTTGTCCTACTAGTTCCGCTACCTTGGGACTTCCTCAATGACTACTGGGAGACCCAGATACCCGCTACTCGGGGGCCTTGCCACACTCAGGGCTATCCGCTCCTCAGAGAGCCATCTCTCTTTCTTCTCATTTCAGTGAGTTCCTGCATCGTTCTCATCTACTCCTGCTGATCCTGTTCCAGTCATCCTCGGGACTTTGCTACCTCTTCCTCGACCTTCTCATTGTGAGTACTATACCTTTGTGGCACGGATTCTCAGGTTACCCTGCTTGCAGACCACTACCGGATCCATCATGTCTTGTGCATTCTACCAGCGGCTTCCGGCCTACCCCGTGCTGCGGACCACTACTGGGACAGCCAGCACAAGCCAGCCTAGATAAGGTATTCACTGGGACTCTCCACGTTGCAGAGTTCTGCGGGACTGATCAGCTGTTTCCAGCCTTGTTTGCTTGCTCTACAAGGTTGTTGCTGTACAATAAAGTTATCTCTCTCTGTTGCATCTCTGCTGAAGGCCTTGCCTATTGGGGGTAAGAGCCCACAGGGCTCCTCCCTGTGGGTGGAATCTTACTTGCCTCGACCCAAGGGTCCACTATTTAGTTCAAGTCACACCAAACATAACATTGAAAACTCACAATTCTAACATTAGCAAACAAATACTATTAGTTGATCACAGAATAAAGTCTATTTTCCTTGAACACAATTTATTAACTCTAGCAAAGAAATACTATTTTTTACTAGCTCACAGAATGAATCCAGTTGGTTTTCCCTGAACAAACTATTAAAACTAGCAAACATGTACCAACTTTTACCAGCTCTCAGAATTGTTTTCCCTGTACACAATTAACACTAGTAAACAAATTATAGCCTTAGACAATATACACAGCTGTTAATAGTTTAACCCATTAATACATTTTTTTCCCAAGATTTAAGATTCTTCTGCTTATGAGATTACTGCTTGGTAAATGTTGGCATGAGCTCTCAGCATTTTGCTTCAAACCCAAGGCAAACAAGTCACAAGATTTTGCTCTCAAATTTAAACCTAGGAATGAATGTCAGCTTTCAATTTGAGTTTAAGTTAATACTGAAATCAAAGGAATGGGTGGGGGGAGGAGCAAGGTTATGGAAATAGAGCTTGGTTCCATTCACATGTATATCTCTTTTTATTATAGCCAAAAATATATTTAGCATACTATAGCATTATTTTTTCATTGTCTTCTATCTAATCAATTTTTAATATTTTTTTCCAACTATTTCTAGAATACTTGAAATATATTTTCATATAGATAATAAGAAACACAATCATTGCTCACATTCCTATTAAGCCTCATTTTGGGCTTTTTTTTTTTTTCACAGATATGGCCTTCTACAGCTATTGCTGTCACTCATTAAAGCCCAAGTGTATAGCCTACTGTAACACTTGGTAAACAAAGCACTTTGGGTCAGATGTCATGTTACCAGTGAGGAAAACAGACAACGGAAAAAAGCAATGATGTGTGCTAAATAGAACATGTCTTTTTTTTTTTTTTTAATTGAGCATTTTTCTATATGTGAAAGAAAGCAGTTGTAAGATTTCTCTCCTCCCTTGATTTTTTTTTTTCATCTATCTAGGGGAGCAATCAAAAAAGAATATATAGGAAGAGGGTCTTTGCACTTTTATTTTTTTCAAAGAGGTCTTTTGGTTTTAGTTATCCGATAGTACATTCCCCAGAAGAATGCATTCAACAAATCACAGAAAATGTCTGCACTCTGCTATGTATCAAAGTCCCTTAATATGACAAGAAAGTTCTTCAAGGTCAGAATGGCAGTTTTTCAACCTCTTATATCTCTTACAGCAGACAATAAATTTATTCTGGTGTTGGAATCTATGAATATTTGAGATGGTTTATGAGAGAAACACTTTCACTTAGGATATTCCATGTGTCACTGAAATGTAACACAAACCATCGCCACAGCTATACCTGATGTGGACATTGTACAGTCTATTATTTTTCATGGTTTCTTCTTTCTTGATATTCCTCTCTAGGTCATTTCTCTTTAATGTCTTCTTTTGCATATAAGTTACTGATGATTTAGCTTTCCACTATTAACAGATTGATTAAAATGCTCAGTTTTTTTTTTTTTTTATTAAGTTCATAACCTGGGCTTCCTTAGTTTTTAATGACTAATGCTTCATTTTAGAAATGTTTATATTTTTTACATTCTTTGCAATGGCACAAAATAATTTTATTGTGAAACAAGTACCACCTGCATTTTAATAACTTTATAAACCTTTAGAATAAATTGTTGAATCTCTAAATTAATATGATTTAATCATATGCATTTATTTTTAAAAGCGGTGTTTATTATATTTAAATATACTATGTACTTTATTCCCCAAAGAGGTAATTAATAAATAAATAAATAAATAAATATATATATATATATATATATATATATATATATATATATATATATAACTAGCGGTGGCCCGCCACGCGTTGCAGTGGCAGAGTCAGGTCCTTTTCCCCCCTTCCCCTTCCCCTTGCTCATATACCTCAGTCACACATCGTCCTCCCCCTTGGGTACTCCCCCCCCCTTTCCTCCCCTGTCCCCACTCCAACTCTCACCCCTCACACTCACCTCTCCCCTCTGTGTCTCTCCCCTGACACTCACCACCCCCTTCATTCTCCCTCCCCTCACTGTCACCTCTCCCCGCCTACTCCCTACCCTTTCAGCAGTGACAGCACACCCTCTCTGAATCTCCTTCCCTGACTCAGATCCCCTCCCTCTCGCAATGCCCTTCCAGCTGATCCCCGCCCCGTCCCTCTCCCTCTTGTGCGGTTCTGTGCGGCCCGCTCCAGAAGACGCGAGGTCAGCGAGGATCCCTCCCTGTCGTGCACGTGAGCCGTACCAGATCGCCGCCACCGCTCCTCCAGGTGTCGAAGTTCGGCCGGCCGACACCACCACACCCGATATTGCCACCGCTCCGCCGCTGCTGCTCCTCCCAGCACAATGTTGGTCTCACTGTGCGCGACGTGCACCGCTGCTGCCCCTCCCAGCACCATGTTGGTCCCACTGTGCCCGATGTGCCCTCCCGCCCGTGCATGCGCAGTACAGCAGCTTCATTTCCCAAGGTAGATAGCGTGTATTGCATGTCTGTCCAACAGATGTCGCTGTTTTACCCACACACATGTAAAAACATGTTTTTCTCTGTAACCATGTGACATCTATGTAATCTAGATAGAGAAGAACCTTGCCGAAAGTGAAAGCAAGGTTGTGTCCAAATTTGAAAGCAATTGGTGCAGTAGTTTCTGAGATTATTGATTATGTCCAAACTACTTTACATTTTTATTTATATAGATTATATAGTTTTATAACAATAAATCTGTTAATTCATGAACAAAATAATTATTATTGAATGCCATGAGGTCTCAGGTAAAAGTAGAAATGTCAGGAAAAATTGTAGGAACCCTGTATCACTCATTTTGTTTTAAATTGTATTTTATTGTGAAGACTGACACAATACAAATAAACAAGAATAACACAGTAAGAATTCACAGTCTCCAGGTTTTTCCAATTTTTTTACCCCAACTGATTCCCTTATTCCCATCCATCCCTCCACCCCCTCCCCCCCTTGATCCATTAAACCAGATGGATTATGTTAAATGTTAAACGTTAAATGTTAAATGTCACCAATCAGGGCTAACTTGTGAACTGAAAGCAGCATGTGTCCATAGAAGGGAAACCAGATATCCTTAAACAGACGCTTCTTCTTGTTGGTGAACTTGTGATACATAGAGCCATACTCCAATTGAAGCAGTTCCATAAGCAAAGTATCCACATCACCCGGGTTAGTGGGAGAGTCTCAGTCCATTGAGTTAGAATGCATTTCTTGGCTATCAAACACGCTTTAGAAAGAAAGCCCAGGTTATCATGGTTCAGACTTTGTTCCCCTATATCATTATATAAATACAAAACGAACAGGACCACTTAATTTCTGTTATCATAATACTTGATATGTATTTACAAATGTCCTCCCAAAAGTCCTGTATTACCTGACTATCCCACAAACAATGAAGTAGTGAGGCCTGAGGGATATCACATTTAAGGCATGAGCCCAATGTTATGACCTGTATTTCATATGCTTTAGCTGGAGAATGTATACTTCTGTGGAAGACCCTCAGCTGCAATTCCCTTAGATTCACATTATTTGTTATTTTAGGGATGGCAAGATAGCAGTGTTTGAGCTATTGAGTTCTTCCTGACAATCGCTTGACCACTTCGGTACCAATCTAGAATATATAGAATAGGGAGTGACAGATATGTGAAATTTAAACAAGGTCGATAATTATCCCAATTTAGCCTCAAAGCAAGCAAATAACCCTCTAAATTCTGAATTCTCAAGCTTCCCGGTTATCCCCCATAATAAATCCCTACAAGTCGCCTGCAGATATCCATACAATAAAAAATGTTGAGGTTTTAGACCCAATCTTTCTTGACATACCAGGAATGGACATAGCTCACCTGTTAACGGGTCTAATACATCTATCAGCCTCCAGTTTGGTGATACCCAAAAACTATGGTGTTTGGATAAAATTAATAAAGATTCCTCTGAAGGCTCCCTTAAAGGATAGTGTGGCAAGAGATGAGCGGTCAAATGTAACATGTGTCGGGTTAGTCGCCATATACATCTGATCACCCGTGTCAGTGAATAATTCATAGATTTATGATGCAGGTCCTGTGCATTCCATGTAGTACATAACTTGGGTCAAAAGGGTCACACATATTTACTATGAGGTTCCCATCTGTATACTCCTAGGTATTATAGCACCAATCTCCTAAAAACCGGAGATTGGATGCCCAAGAATACATTTGAAAATCTGTTATCCCATATCCCCCTTGAGACTTCGGGGCACATAAAGTTGCATAAGAAATGCGTGCTCTTTTCCCCCTCCAAAGAAAGCCACTAATAACTTTGTTGACCCTTCGGCGGTCTCACGCCCGGAGCAAACAGGGTAGCATAAAAAGAATATAAAGAAGCTTTGGGGCTATCACCATCTTAATGACGGCTATTTGGCCAGATAAGGACAATGAAAGGGCTTTGTAACCTGTTAATTTTTTCTGGATTGTGTCTATTGTTGGAGGTATATTCAAAGAGAACCATTGAGATAGGGATTTGTGGAACCACACTCCCAAATTTTGTTACAAACAGTGTCCCATTTTACCGGAAAATCCATCCAATCAGCATGAAGGCCACCCAGCAAATCCAGAGCCTCTGTTTTATCTAAATTTAACTTAAAACCAGACACCTTCTGATAGGAGGAGAAAACTCCTATAGCTGCTGGCAGTGACTGCCAGGCATTAGTCAGTAGCATTAGAATATCAACCGTGAATATTAGGGTTTTATAATGTTGTTTCCCCACATATATGCCAGTCACCTTAGATGACATCCGCAATTTGTGCACCAAGGGCTCCAGTATCAGAATGAACAGGAGCGGGGATAGGGGACAGTCCTGCCGAGTCCCCCGGGCCAATTCAAATTCGTCAGATAGCATACTGCTAACCAAAATTTGTGCCGTCGGATTAGTATACAGAAGGGTAATATAGTCATAAATCTTACCTTCAAAACACATTCTTTGTAACACCTGTCTGAGAAAAGGCTATACCACCCTGTCAAAGGCTTTTTCTGCGTTGCATGTAACTAAAAGTTGTTGTGGCAAGGATAACATGTAAGTGGTTTCCAAGGCCGTCAACACTTTGTGAATATTAATCGTGGCTCTTCGGCCTTGTACGAAGACTACTTGGTCTGCAGATACTAAGAATGGCATTAAGGGCTGGATTTTAATACCTTTGCGCAGGCGTACATTTGTGCGCGCAACCCGGCGCGCACAAATGTATGCCCGATTTTATAACATGCGCGCGCAGCCACGCGCATGTTATAAAATCCGGGGTCAGTGCGCGCAAGGGGGTGCACAATATTTATTTATTTTATTTAACACTTTTCTATACCGACCTTCATGGTAATAACCATATCAGATCGGTTTACATTGAACAGGGTAAAAAACTGAAACAGAAATAAACATATGAACGGAGGCGGCAAAGTTACATTCAGCAAGGAGGGTGAACTTGGAGGCTTAATCAGCTGGAAAGAGAGGCCTAGGATGGCAGAAAACTAGTAATATAATACAATAGGGTAAGTGGGCTAGTGCTTAATGAAATTAGAGGTACAAGGTTCCATCGCTCATGAAGGGAATTAGGTCATCTAGTGTGCACCTTGCGTGTGCTGAGCCCTTGGGGAGCCCTGCTGGCTTTCCCCGTTCACTCCAAGGCCACTCCGAAATCAGAGCGGCCTTGGAGGGAACTTTCCTACTGCCCCCCCCACACACACCTTCCCCGCCCCCCCCCCCCCCAGCCCCACTTAAACCCCCCTAACCTTTATTTTATAAGTTGCGCCTGTTATTGTTTGTAAGGATTTGGGTGGACCCCTGGACTCTGTGGCTGCTGACCACGCCCATGGGGGGAAGTCCCGTGAGGAGCCACAGGTCAGACTCAGCTTTAGGACACACACACAGTTAGATCTTTTATTAAACAGTAATGAGGAGCCACCAGAGGTGGCAGTAGTGAGCATGAATGTAGCCCGGCTGGGCTTGTAGTCCCTCAGGCTCTGGAACAGCGATCCCACAATGGCTGTGACAGCGGCCTCTCAGTATGGAGCACAGGAGCTGAAGTAAAGGCAGGCCCTCGAGGAGCGAGTACCTGGTTCCAGGGAACAGCTCTGAGAGAAGTAGAAGGTAACTCACTGATGGCATAGGCAGCGGTGTCTTCCAGGCAGAAGAGAAGTCCAGGTAGCGAGTCCAGGAACATGGGCACTCGAGGAGCGAGTACCGGTTACAGACAGCGACCTGAAAGATGCCCCCGAGGAGCAGGTACCCCAAATAGAGTAGTCCAATAGTGGAGGCAGAGTAGCTAGGTACCTAGAGCGAATCCCATCCATTAGGAAACCTTTGCTAACTCGACAGCTAGCAATCACATAGGCTATTTGTATCTGGAATGTGTGACGTCATCACAGGGGGATGCCCCTGAGGTTCGCGTCAAAGAGGGTACTTGAAGCAGGGCCACGCGGCACGTGTGCCCTAAGGCAATTGGACAGCATGGCGGGAGGCAGTGCCCAAGCTGGACCAGAGAAGCTGGCGAGGAAGGCAGGCAGATGCCGCAGCAGCCAAACGTCCATCATCCACAGGAGGAGTCGCCAGAGAGGTAAGGAGAGCAGAGTGGAGACATTGGGCAGTGACAGTCATAACAGCACCTGCCTCTGGGCAGGCGTAGGTTGTGCATGCTGGCTGAGTGCCAGCGCACGATCCCCCGGCCTAGCGGCCGTATGGAGGCCCCTGGCCACACACCCTTCCCACGCCCCAGACTGCCCCCACCCTTCCCCTTTTTTCAAGTACCGGGACATAGGTACTTCCTGTGGCTTTATGCTCATCGCTGGGCCTTTTGAAAATAGGCCCTACGCATGTAGGGCTTTTAAAAGCTGCCCCTAAGTGTTTTAAGCGATTGGCCAAGATTTTGGTATAAAGTTTTATATCTAAGTTCAATAAAGATATAGGACGATAGGAAAAAGATTGTGTGGGGTCTCTTCCCGATTTGGGTAAGACCACTATAGTGGCAGCTCTCATAGTAGGGGGCATGCACCCCTTCCCAGACATAGAACCAAAAAGTGGGCACAATATGGATGCTAAGTCTGACCCAAGTGATTTATAAAATAGGGCAGTAAGGCCATCCAGACCTGGTGCTTTATTATCTATTAGTGACTGGATTGCCTCGACAACTTCCTCTGCCCTGATTTCCTTATTGAAAGACTCTTTCATATCTGAAATGAGATGTGGCAGGGGTATGTCAACTAGAAAAGTCTCCATCTCCTGCTCCTCGATGTGGTCCACGGAGTTTAAGGCTTGGTAATATTCCAAAACTATTTGAGCAATATCTTTAGTGGCTGTCTTAATCTGTTCCTGCTTATTCTTTAAATTTGAAATGAATTTAGAGGATTCCTGAGCCTTTAAAAGGGTAGCTAACAATTTACCTGCCTTATTTCCATACTGGAATAAGTTAAATTGGCGGTGTCTGAGAAAGCGGGAGGCCCTCTCATGTAAGAGGGTATTGAGTGCCACCTGCTCTAATTTGTATTGAGACTTATCAGCTGGCACTCCGTGGAGATTAATTTTCCGTTTTAGGATTGCCATACTTTTTTCCAGCGCAAGAATGTCAGCATCCATAGTTTTTTTCTTATGATATCCCCTCTTAATACTGTTTTCACTGTTTCCCAGAGGAGAAAAGGCTGATCCGCATGTTGTGCATTGAAGGACATAAAGTCTTGCCATTTTTTACGCAGAAATGCAGAAAAATTTGGATCCTTGCTCAAGTAATTAGGTAACCTCCATTGAACCGTCCCTGAGGGCTCCCCGTATCCCAACTTCCCCATCACAGGACAATGATCTGATTTTGCCAATCCTTGAATGGAGGCTGCTTGAAATCTACTGAAGATGATCTCAGAAATCAACAAATAATCAATACGTGAACAAGCGAGGTGTGCTCTCGCCATGTGAATAAACTTTTCCCCTGGATGGATAGTTCGCCATAAATCCAAAAGTTTAAGGTGGGAACATAAAAAAATAGGGCCTTTGTTTTTGCTGGGCTGATGGCCCCCTCTCTGGGGTTGCCTGTCCAACACTGGATCAACTGCAAAATTCAAGTCGCCCCGCAATATGATTGGGTAATTTCCCAGGCAGGAAAGCTGTGCTACCAAATCAACAAAAAATACATGATCATAAAAATTTGGAGCATAGACAGATGCTAAAATAACCAAGGTTCCCATCAAATTCCCCATTACCAGTACATAACATCATTGTGCATCTCTCACAATCTGATGTGATCTGGAAAACTATGGTTTTGTGGAGTAAAATCGCTATCCCATGGCTTTTTGAAGTCCCTTGGGCATGAAATATCTGAGACATCCCTCACTTTTTTAATTTTTGAGCTTCACCCTCCAACATGTGCGTTTCTTGCAAGAAGCATACCTGTGCATGGAGTTTATTCAAACGGGTTAGCACTTTTTTCCCTTTTTACAGGCATCCCCAGGCTAGCTACATTCCAGGTTACAATATCAAGCACCATTTGAGGGGCGTGGTATATTTGTCACCAGGGAAATCTTGAAAACACACATGAGACTATCTTCCCCTACTAAGGCCCACCATCTTTGAGGATAATGAGTATGCAATATCCGGCTTAATATATATATGTAGCTATACTGGGATCCATGGATACTGGAGGTTTGCAATAACAAATACTGTAGGTTTTCCCTCCCTAACCCTTCCACCCCCCCCGGCCCAGTTCCCCCATTTAAATGCTGAATGAACAAAAAACAATGTACACTGTTATGGAGAATACATTCAGGTATAATCCCTCTCCCTCTCTCCCTACCCCATTTCGAATATGGCCCTGATCCCAGGACATGGATCACAGCAGTGGTCAGCTTGTGTGCCTGCTTTCCACCCGCCTCAATGTAGGGAAATGTTAGATCAAGAATCCTCTACTGGAACAAACACAGTGCACATGAATAAACATGGAACTCAAACTTGGTAAGAGAACCCGGAGGTCCAAAGAGCATATGTCTAGCCTTTTCAAGATTGTAGACTCTCAGCCTTGTATTGCAACTGATTTGCCAGCGCTAGTGTACGATTAACAGAGAAAAAGGAAAACTTCATCTCAGCTAAAGTCCCCCTGTGCGTCACTGTCTGCAAATGCCAAAAAATCTCTTGCTGCCACAGCTGAGTCGAAAAGATGCATAGTGCCTCGGTGTTGTACTCTCAGTTTCGCCGGGTACATCAAGGCGAACCTTACTCCCCGTTTAACCAGCTCAGAACATATCGGGGTAAACTCTTTGTGCTGAAACGATACCCACATGGAGAAGTCTTGAAATATCAAAATTTTCTTATTGTCGAATAGAAAATCTTTATTTTTCCGAGAGTGTTGCAGCATGAGCATTTTATGCGCGTAGTTGACAAACCTGGCTATGATCCACTGACCTGTCTGCTTTGAGGCCCATGCGATGCACCTGTTCAAGTAGGCCTCCATTGCACCCCACTAACGTTGGGATGTGCACCACTAACAAGTTTTCCAGTGTGCGTAGATCGTACTCCGCAATGGACTCCGAGAAGCCAATGAAACATACATTATTTCGCCGGTTTCAGTTCTCTAAATCGTCGATCTTATCATCTCTTTCCAGCGCCGCCTTCTCTAGGGCCGCCATCCTCCTCCAAAGTTCCTACGTTGTCTTTGATTAAGGCCACTTGGCCTTCAGCGTGTTCTAGTCTTGAGTCAAGGTCCCCTAAGGCAAACCTTACATCCGCAATTTGTTTGGAGCCTTATATCTAATGCATTGACTATTGACTATGGCTTGCGATATCTTCTTCTCCAAAGATTCTTCAGGAGAGGCCGGCGCAGTATTTAATGCATTCGCCATTTTGGGCTCAGCTCCCCTGGTCTTGTCTTTATCTTTGCGCACGATCTGTGTTGCCATTTGGCCATTAGGCTGGGAAATTGACCCCGAGTAAGCCAGCAGAGTCAAATCACTGTTTCTGCCAAGACTGAGTCGGTTGAGAATCGTGGAGAGGCTTTTTAATGCGAAACAAGGTGGGTGGGCAGCGGAGCTTGAGCAGCGTGCAGCCTATCGAGCCCACCACATCACGTGATCTCTGTATCACTCATTTTATAATGTAATTATGTCACAAATCACATTGCAACTGGTCTTCTATAGCACTACCTCGCAATTTTGTGAGATATCGTTAGTTAGGAAAGCAGTGACAATCACAATGTACCGTTGAATGGCTTTTTTATTTATTTATTTATTTATTTTCTATACCGACTTCCACGACCGGGGTCGCATCAAACCAGTTTACATTTAACAAGTCGTGTGTTGAACAGAGAACTTAAGCAACTAAACAGGTGCAGGAATTGTAGTTACAATAAACAAGGAAGAATACAACTGAGAGAATAGGAAGAAGAAGAAAGTGGGACAATTGATAAAAACACATTTACAAAGGATCTTTACATAATATACAATATAAAGCCAAGTTTGAATGAAGTCGTGGGCTGAGTTAAGTCGAAGATGCATAAGATAATAAAGTGATATCTTAATACTGGAGTTATGGGATGCCGTTAACTAGGGATGACTAAATTAATGGATGATATTAACATGGGTCAGTCTTTAATCTGAAAGGCTTTTTTAAAAAGCCAGGTTTTTAGCCTTTTTCTAAAAGTTAGTAGGCACAGTTCCTGGTGCAGCTCGGATGGAATGGAGTTCCATAAACATGGTCCTGCTGTTGATAGTGCTCTGTCTTCGAGTGATTTGTGTTGGAAGGTTTTTGCATGTGGAACCTGTAATGCTTCTTTGTAACATTCCCTAGTTGGTCTGACAGTGGTGTGTTTTTCGAGGGGAATTTGAAGAATTAATGGTGCGTGATTCTGGATGACTTTGAAAATGGTGGTAATGGATTTGTACATAATTCTGTATTGTATTTTTAGACATCTAACTATAGTAATAGTACCTTAGGACCTTAAATACCATTCAAGATGCACAATACAACATTTGCAGCTCAGCTAACAATTTTTTCAAGATACTTTTGTAATGCCTCTTACTTCCAAGCATTTCCAACATAGCATCCCACTCCATTCTGCATCCAAGGACTGTGTATAGTACTTTTTGCAACCAATTATAGGCTCCTCTTATAGGCCCTGCAGCTAGAACTTCCTGGGGTGCAGGCTGATGACATCACAATCTGTGTCGGTATATAAGGAAGACCTTTGCAACCAGCCAGTGCCTCAGCAATAGGTCTTCATGCATTAGTGGTTGTGCTACATTGCTATTGTCCCAGTCTTGCCTTTCCCTGTTCCTGCTTTGTCCCAGCCATAACTTACCATTATCTTTCCATATTCTACCTTGCTTTTCTGCATCGCCTTGCCTTGCCTTGCCTTGTTATCCTGCCCTGCCTTCCAATCAGCCTTTCCTCAGACTGTTCTTCTATTACTAACCCATACTATCATCTGATCTTGTTTGCTCTCTGTCTGCTTCAATCTTTGCTTGGACACTGACCTTGCTTGTTCTTTGCCTCCCTCAACCTCTACATGGAAATCTGGAAATCAACCTAGCTAATTCTCCACCAGCATTGACCCTTATCTGTTCAACTGTCTAAAACTCCACCAACCCTAACCTCAGCCCACATAGGTCCTGTATGACTCATCGCTCTTTGCATCCCGCCAGAGAAGTCTGGCTGGCTGCACTTAATATGGGTAAATGGGCTTTTGAAAATTGCAACAATAGTATATTACATTTACATTTTCATTTGAAAATTACTCTAAAAATGTATTACCAGTTGAAAAAGTAACCTGGCTCAAAACCCATTCTCACTAGGGAAGCTAAGCTAGTAGACTGGCTACTCAAGAATGTATAAAATAAAACAATAAATATAGTAGTCCAATCTATAAAAATTTACTATGTATGACCATATCCTCAAAACCTGAACCCTTCCCTCAAGCATCCAATCTCATAGATGCTCATACCAAACTATGTGGATGTGACCAGCCTCCTCCTGGGTTTGAACTTTATAGTCAGGCTGGGGTGACATCAATAGAAGAAGGTGGAGTCACTGTCAGAAGTGGCAGGGGTAATGCAGGGGAGACATAAAACTGGGGCCATTTTCAGGTAGAGGAAGGAAGAAATCAATATACCACTCAGCTCCTGCAATGTGATCCTTTTTGCTGACATGCTGCTCTTCCTTGTTTAATACCATATGTCTTCCCTTGCATTACCCAGATTTTCCAGCATATCCTAGTGGTTGACAGGGAAGGCTTCCATCTCCCAGCCAGGCTATTAGTTTAAGGCCACTTCTGACAGTATTTTCATAATACACATACTTTTTGGATTGCAAAAGAAATTTTGGTGATATGTTTGAAAACTTAAAAACATGATGGCAGAAAAAGACCATATGGCCCATCTAATCTGCCCATCTGTCCAATTTATGTAGCCCCTACAATTTCCATCACTTCCCATGCTTTCTTTAATTCAGATACTGTTTTTGTCTCCACTATCTCCAATGGGAGGCTGTTCCATGCACTCCCTTCGCTCTTTCTAAATACATATTTCCTAAGATTACTCCTGAGTCTACCCCCTTTCACCCTCATCTCATAACCCCTTGTTCTTGTAATGCCCCTTACCTCCTCAGCAGCACCCTCTGGTCACAGGCTTCTCCGACATAGCTCCTGGCACTGTGCTGCATCCAGTAACCATAACTAGAAGCATGACTGCAGGTCCTGAGACTTTATATAGGTCCTGCATCTGGGACTTCCTGTGGTGCTGGCTGATGACATCATCACTGCCTGAAGATATAAGGTAGCTAGGTGCACCAAGCCAGCACCTCAGCAACATGTTCTACTGGGATTCCTCTGCCAAGGTTTTATTGTTACTTTTCTCCCTGACTCCTGCTCCTGCTTCTGCTCCAGTCCCTGCCTTCTCCTGACTCCTCACTTGTCCTAATTTCTGTTTGCCCTGCATTTCCTTTATTTTTGGACTGATTTCTTGTTGTTGACCTGGCCTGGCCCTTTACTGTTGCTTCGCCTGCTGTCTGCCTTAACCTCAGCTTGTCTTCTCATCTCTGCCTGAACGCTACCTGCCCTGACCCCTCCTCATCTTCTCATCTCTGCATGAACTCTGCCTCCTGACTCTGCCTATAATCTGCTGTTCTGACCGCAGCCTGTTCCACATCATCCACCACCTGTTGGGGCCTCGTTCATGCTTGCACAAACTAGGCTGCACAATCCAAAAGTGACCCAAGGGTTCACCTCCCTGCAGCATGACAATTATAAAACTTCCTTTATTTTGACAGACGTAAGCCTCCTCTGCATGGAAAACTGAGATATTTAAATGTCTCTATAATATTTCCCCTATCTTGCCTTTCTTCTAGGGTATACAAGTTTAATTTTTTAAGTCTATTCCCATATGCTTTAGAATGAAGACCAAGGATCATATTTGAAACCAACTTCTGGACTGACTCCAACAGAATTGTACAGAGTATTCCAATTTCCCAATGAGGTCTCACCAGGGTCATATACAGGGGCAATATCACCTCCTTTTTCTGCTGACCATTCCTCTCTCTATGCAGTCAAGCATCTTTCTGGCTTTTGCCTTCACTTTATCCACCTGTTTGGCTACCTTAAGATAATCAGATATAATCATTCCAAGATACCACTCTTCTTTTGAGCTTAAAAAAATGTCATCTCTTATCCTGTATCTCTTCCATGGGGTTTTTGTAGCCTACATTTATTACTCTGCATATTTTTAGCATTAAATCTTCGCTGCCAGTCTCTAGACCATGTTCTGAAGGTCCTGGCCAGATATGCTGTCCTCCAATGCACAAAACACAGGATGCACTTCAGCAATTTGTTCCTCTCACTGTGGGTTTTCTTTTGGTTCAATGCAAATAATTATTGGACTTCTGCATTTACAAGGAACTATTAGCAGTTTAGGACTCAACTCACAAAGCACCAGACCTGGTTTCTTTAAAAAGAAACAAAGTAGTAGTTCAGCATTAGAGATGTGTAGGAGAAAAAAGTGTTTTGTTTCAGAATACATTTCCTGGGGATTCCAATTCTTTCTTTAGTTTCAAAGAAATAATACTTTTTTGTTTAATTTGTGTTTTTCTTTACCATTAAAGTCAATGAGGGAAGCATTACAGCCTATATTGGGCCCCATAATTGGGATTTTCTAATCAATATTCTTAGAACTTTTGGGAATAAATCATAGGAAGGTGGAAAGAACTCCTAGGAAGGTACTAGAAAGAATATGACAAGAGGCATCATAAGTTGCCTGAATAGGCTAAGCTTCATAAAGGGGAACAGGGGTATCAACATTAGCAGGGGTTTTCCAAGTCACCAAGAGAGAAACAAAGAAGCGGCAATTGTGGAAATTACAACCCAATACAAAAGAGGACACCAGCAACATTGACAAGAACCCTTGATGGCATCATGAGTGACAAACTGGAACCAGAATCCTATGGCATCATGGGGAGGGAACAAAGTAGATAAGGTAGCAGAAAAAACCCCAAGGCAGGCACTGATAGAAGAGCCAAGCAGTACAAAGAGTGTCTTCAAGACACCAAAACAACAAAGAAGCAATTCAGCCCTCTACTGGCAAGAACAACTCAAGGTGTAAGGTTTGGGGTACGACAGCAAGGCAGAGTGGAAAAGAGAAATTCAAGGGTAAAGTCTGGAATAAGAAGCAAGGCTGAAGGGCACAAAGATCCTAAGGTATAGCACTGAGGGATATAGCAGTAAGGCAGAATAGCATGGGAGATTCCAGTCATTCATTCTGCTGAAGCAGATTATCAGTTGTCAGATTCAGTACAAGATTGTTGCATCGGAGGTGGTCCTTTGGGCCAAGGTAGGGTTGACGCAACCCGTAGGTGAGGACTCCACTGTTGGCAGGTGGAGTGGGCTGATAAGCAGAGGCCACTGGAGATTTACTTATATCAGCCCTCTTTCCATGCGGGTTGAGCCTTTGTGTGCTGGGGCCAGCAGGATTTAGGTGGGCCTCGAGGTTGAATAGCAAGAGAGGTTGGTTCAGTCCAGAGACAGCAGGCAATAGATGGCGTAGTCCTACTCTGGACTGGATAAGGTACTGGAACTCGGGCGCCAATGGAACAGAGGCTGACTGAGGGTCCTCGAGCAAAGGTAGGCCGAAGCCCAATAAGTCCACATCCAGGGAGTAGGCTTGGAGAGGCATCAAATAATAGGCTTGGATCAGAGCTGGCGGCAATGCGGAGGTCATGGCAAGCGATGCTGGGATCTGATCATGGAGAAGTCAATAGTGTTAGTCAATCGAAGCAATGGTCTGATCACGGATAAGTCAATAACATTAGTCAATTGAAGCAATGGTCAGGGTCTGGAGATAGGCTATAGCGTTGTCAGGCGAAGCGAAGTCGAAATCCGTGGAGTCAATCCAAAGCATAGGCATGGCAGGAATGAAGAGAACAGGAACCAGGAATGATGAGGGTCAAGAATGAGGAGTAGAGATAAATCTCTAACAGCAAGAGTAGCGAGGAGACCTGTTGCAAAGGCAACGCTATGGAGCGAGGCCCGAGCTTAAATACAATGAAGAGTTTGATGTCATCATCCGGGGCAGCGGCCAGGTTCCCACCGCGGGCCCTTCATAAGGATCAGCGATGTGCGCGTGCCAAGGGAGGGGCACGGTGCGGGTAGTGGCATCTCTCCGCTGATCACGCAGAGAGGCCAGACGAGCAATGGTATCCTGACCTGAAACGCTGGGGACTATGGTGGAGCCAGAGGCACCGGGGGAGGCCTGAGGTCGGAGCTGGTGGCCCACCACTGCTAGCAAGGAGGAACCAGAATCTGGAATCCGTGTAAGAAGGAGAGCAGGCCGTGCCGCGGGTCTGCCATGGACGGCATGCGTAATAAAGATAATGACTGTGATAAGAATCATTTTTGAAATAAACTTTTATTTACATTTCCTGTTTGAACTTCACCTAGCTGCTGAGTGAAATTTTTATTTTCTTGTGAATTGGGCTTTCTGAAGGAGCCTGTCATCACATGCAGAACATCTAAATGGTTTCTCTAATGTATATGGTATTGTTTTACTGGAAAATGGTGAGGGTTGCTTTATTTATTTATTTAACACTTTTCTATACCAACCTTCATGGTGAGGACCATATCGGATCGGTTTACAGAGATCATGGCAGTATAAATTTAACAAATCATTTAAACAAGGAGCACAGTTACAATCAACAAGGAGGAGTAACTTGGAAGCTTAGGGGGTCATTTATCAAAATGCAATAAGGTGTTTTTGCATGCAAAACATGTGAGAGAGAGAGAGAGAGAGAGAGAGAGAGAGACTGGCCATAATGTCATCCTCATAGGTAGGTATTTGTATCCCTATGGTAGGCTCACCTAGTAACTCGAGGTGGGGTTTAGGTATGAGTGTAGGGGGTTAGGGGCCGCTTTGACATTCTATGTGACACATACGAACAGAACAGTGGTGTCTTGTGAAGTCTTGATGACCTTCGGAGTGAGGAAACTCACTCCAAGATGAGATTTGGGCAATGTTCTCTCCACCTAGCTTGATGTTACCCAGGTAGAGAGTCCATCAAACTAGGTGGAGAGAACACTGCACAAATCTCATCTTGGAGTGAGTTTCCTCACTCCGAAGGTCATCAAGTCTTCACAAGAGACCACTGTTCTGTTCGTATGTGTCACATAGAATGTCAAAGCGGCCCCTAACCCCCTACACTCATACCTAAACCCCACCTCGAGTTACTAGGTGTTCCTACCATAGGGATACAAATACCTACCTATGGGGATGACATTATGGCCAGTCTCTCTCTCTCTCTCTCTCTCTCTCTCTCTCTCTCTCTCTCTCTCTCTCTCTCTCTCACTCACTCACTCACACACACAAATAAGAACATAAGAAAATGCCATACTGGGTCAGACCAAGGGTCCATCAAGCCCAGCATCCTGTTTCCAACAGTGGCCAATCCAGGCCATAAGAACCTGGCAAGTACCCAAAAACTAAGTCTATTCCATGTAACCATTGTTAATGGCAGTGGCTATTCTCTAAGTGAACTTAATAGCAGGTAATGGACTTCTCCTCCAAGAACTTATCCAATCCTTTTTTAAACACAGCTATACTAACTGCACAAACCAAATTCTCTGGCAACAAATTCCAGAGTTTAATTGTGCGTTGAGTAAAAAAGAACTTTCTCCGATTAGTTTTAAATGTGCCCCATGCTAACTTCATGGAGTGTCCCCTAGTCCTTCTACTATCCGAAAGAGTAAATAACCGATTCACATCTACCCGTTCTAGACCTCTCATGATTTTAAACACCTCTATCATATCCCCCCTCAGTCGTCTCTTCTCCAAGCTGAAAAGTCCTAACCTCTTTAGTCTTTCCTCATAGGGGAGTTGTTCCATTCCCCTTATCATTTTGGTAGCCCTTCTCTGTACCTTCTCCATCACAATTATATCTTTTTTGAGATGCGGCGACCAGAATTGTACACAGTATTCAAGGTGCGGTCTCACCATGGAGCGATACAGTGGCATTATGACATTTTCCGTTTTATTCATCATTCCTTTTCTAATAATTCCCAACATTCTGTTTGCTTTTTTGACTGCTGCAGCACACTGAACCGACGATTTCAATGTGTTATCCACTATGACACCTAGATCTCTTTCTTGGGTTGTAGCACCTAATATGGAACCCAACATCGTGTAATTATAGCATGGGTTATTTTTCCCTATATGCATCACCTTGCACTTATCCACATTAAATTTCATCTGCCATTTGGATGCCCAATTTTCCAGTCTCACAAGGTCTTCCTGCAATTTATCACAATCTGCTTGTGATTTAACTACTCTGCACAATTTTGTGTCATCTGCAAATTTGATTATCTCACTCGTCGTATTTCTTTCCAGATCATTTATAAATATATTGAACAGTAAGGGTCCCAATACAGATCCCTGAGGCACTCCACTGTCCACTCCCTTCCACTGAGAAAATTGCCCATTTAATCCTACTCTCTGTTTCCTGTCTTTTAGCCAGTTTGCAATCCACGAAAGGACATCACCACCTATCCCATGACTTTTTACTTTTCCTAGAAGCCTCTCATGAGGAACTTTGTCAAACGCCTTCTGAAAATCCAAGTATACTATATCTACCGGTTCACCTTTATCCACATGTTTATTAACTCCTTCAAAAAAGTGAAGCAGATTTGTGAGGCAAGACTTGCCCTGGGTAAAGCCATGCTGACTTTGTTCCATTAAACCATGTCTTTCTATATGACCACCCAGTGGTCATATGCAGGAAATACAACAGGTCTGACACCTATCACAAATTCAGATAATGTTATTGCAATAAACCACACCCCTTTTGCTATCGCATGCAGTACTTACCGCATTTTGATAAATCCAGGCCTAAGTTAGCCAGAAAGTAAGGTAGGGGGAGGCAGTAAACAAAGAATAATTACAATTAAGATTTAGGAGGTTAGACGTATAAGATACTTGGCAGGTGGTTCGTAGCTGCATACCTAGCGAGGTATGGTTAAGGCCCTTTGTATGTTACGGAGGATTATGGGAAGGCTTGGTGGAAAAGCCAAGTCTTGAGTTTTTTCCTGAATGTTAGATGGCAGGGCTCCAGTCTAAGGTCTGTGGGGATGTTATTCCAGATGGCCGGGCCTGCTATTGAGAATGCCAGTCTTTCGTCGTAGTAAGGCATGTGGCTTTGGTTGGAGGGGCTTGCAAAGTTCCTTTGTATGCTTCTCTGATGGGTCTGGTAGAGGTGTGGAGTCTGAATGGGAATTTGAGGTCAAGCTGTAGTTGTTTGTGGACGGTTTTGTGTATTAAGGTGAGGGATTTGTGTAGGATTCTGTAGTTTACTGGCAGCCAGTGTAATTTCCGGAGGATGGGTGAGATGTGTTCTTCCCTGTTGGTGTTGGTCAAAATTCTAGCTGCGGTGTTCTGTAATATCTGTAGAGTTTTTGTGGTGGAAATGGGGAGTCCAAGGAGGAGAGCATTGCAATAGTCTATTTTGGCAAAGAGCATGGTTTGAAGTACAGTCCTGAAGTCGTGGAAATATAGGAGGGGTTTGAGCCTTTTTAGAACTTGAAGTTTATAGAAACAATCTTTAGTCGTGTTATTAATATCTTTCTTTAGATTTAAGCAGTTGTCGAGGATTACTCCGAGGTCTCTTACATGTGTGACTTGGGTGTTGGTGTGAGTCTGTGGGGGGGATTATCGTGGTTGGAGGAGATAAGGAGGAGTTCAGTCTTGGTGGCATTAAGGACCAGGTTCAAACTGGTGAGAAGGTAGGTGATGGATTGGAGGCAGTTGTTCCAGAAAGTGAGTTTTTGGGATGGATTCTGTTATAGGATTCAGAATCTGCACGTCATCTGCGTAGAGGTAGTGAATTAGGTTTAGATCTGTTAGCAGCTGGCAGAAGGGGAGGAGGTAAATATTGAAAAGGGTAGGAGATAAGGATGATCCTTGAGGTACGCCTAGCGAAGATTTTATGATGGGAGATTCTTTATTATTAATTTTATTATTAATTATAAATTTTATTAATTAACTATCGACTAATTATTTATTAATTATTAATTATTGATTGATTATTGATTTGATTATTAATTTAGAAACCTTTTCCATATTTTTAACCAATCTCAGCTATTTGATAGCTATTTGATAGCTTTCACTACTCATTATCACATTAATAACATGAAAATGGTTATTCTTGAGCAACGTTTCAGTGGTGCCTATATTTCTTCCTTATGATAAGGGCTTTTTTTGGACAAACCACCACAGTATAATCAACCATCAAACATGATGGAAAAACCAGAATGAAACTGTGGAGGAGTTGGAGAAAAGGAAAAACTATAGAACAGGTGCCATGTTTTGTTAGTGAAACGTGTCTTTTTCTTAATTTTTTTTTTTTCAAATTTTTGTTCTGGGGACAAAACACCCCAGTAAAAACATCCAAGAAGAAAGCAAGTGTGAGAGAACCAGGCTGGGATCATGGTAAAGTTGTTAGAACAAAACAAAGAACCATAAAATAGGTGGAAGAGAGGAGTTTTATTTTTTGTTTTTTTTACATTTTTTACTATTTTTCTGGGGAAAAGCAAACATTCGAAGCTGTATCAAGGTCTGGTAGGAAACCTTTGGATATTTCTGATATCTTGGAGACTACTATTGTTGATGCCTCACATAGATCCAACTTTATAATGACTTTTTCTTCAAGCTTTGATCGTGACTTACTTCTTCGATTGTATTTTCAAGCTATGCATATTACTTTCATGGGGTGCAAACTTCATATTTTTCCTGATATTGGTAGGGCTATGCAAGGCACAAAGGAAAAAATTCTAGGTATGCAACAAGAGGTTGTAAATTTGGGGGCTCATTTTTTCTTGCAAAGTTTTTGTAAATGTATTGTTACATTTTCCTCTGAGAAATTTGTCTTTTTAGAACCTATTCAGCTCAGATCATTCATTAATGATTGAGTCCCTGATAATGTAATGTTGAGCTATATCTATTAAGAACAAGAGGGATACGTTTTTATGTTCTAGCTGTATAATTTTGTTTACATTGATATGTATAATGTTTTAATTTGATATATGATTGTGTATTATATGACTTGATTTATTTGCTATATGTGATTTTTATGTATGTCTGATATGTAAATCACTAATACGTTTAGACTATATGGGTATAAGTCGAATAAATAAATAAATAAATAAATAAATAAATAAATAAAATACTAGCTTTTCCATTAACTGTGACACCAATCTTAGCAATGAGGGCTCACAATGTCTTCTGCATTGAAAAGACATGTTCACTCGGAACATTGGTTGGTGGGCAGGAAAGATAGCACTGTGCTACTGTGGCCTCTGGACCTTCAAGCTCTGTCTTGCTTATTATTTTGGCCTCTGAGCCTTCCAGCTCTGTCTTACCTAGTCCTGTGGCCTCTGGGCCTTTTAGCTCTGTCTTGCCTAGCCTGTGGCCTCCAGGCCTCCTAGTATCTCCCTGTCAGGCCTTCGGGCCTTATGTTTAGTGGCCTACAGGCCTACAGGCCTACTGAACCACTGCCTTTAGGCCACTGTGTTCCTTTTTCTGCTCTGTCTTGTCCCTGTACTGTCCTGTCCTTGTCTGTCTTGTCTGGTCGTGTCCCTGTATGACCTAGTCCTGTCCCTGGTATCAGTTCCCTGTACTACCAGTACCTTGTCTTGTCCCAGTCTGCCCAACCTAGTTACAGATAATTCTGTGCTGTAATTTGTGGTTCCTTAAAAGTACTCTTATAAACATCATGACTGAGCAATTTCAGAAAATATCTTACTAATGATATCACCAACGAGCTGAAATTGTTCTCTTTTTACTTGCTCTTATAGTATATTATAAATTACTCGAATAGAAGATATTTCTGCATATGTGATCCATAGCTGAATATACTGGAAAACAAATGTCTTTGTTTTTTTTCTCTTCTCCTTAGCTAAAACAACAAATCTATGGTCCTGTTTCTCATTAGGGAGATGTTGTTTGTCTATTCACTGAGAAGGTACAGTATGTGGCATTTGCACAGTGACAAAGCTACAAGACATTAATATTAGGCTGTTCAGTGAGCTGTAGAGCTATAGCCATACTCCATCAGTCAGCTAATTAATGTAAGAATACAGGGAAGTGTAAGGCACTTCTTTAAGAGCTTGCAGGCAAAAACTCCACAATGTGCAGGATGCAATTAGGAGTTTTATGATAGCATTTGAAAATGAATTCCATTTTTGTCACAGGTCTCTGAATAAGAAAACTAAGAAAAATATATTATAGTGTTAGTGTATTGCATGAGAGTTAGTTTGAAATTAATTGCTTCTTCTAAACATGTAGATACCTGATCAGTGCTGATTATGTTTCTTTTAGATATACATAACAGTAAAGAAGAGTTCTGATTAATGGTGTTGATACTCAGTGGTAAATTGTTTAGTATAAACGTTGCAGCTTATACAATGCCCAGTTCTCCTCCCTTTTACTGAAATTGTATGAAAATATTCAATGTCATGCAATCAGATTCAGTTTCTTGACTGTTCTTTTTCTCCCAACACTGTTTTATAGATTGGGCAAAAATATATTTCGAATAGCAGTCAATAAATAGTAATACAATATAAACTGAACTTGCATTATTACCTTTTGATAACATACATCATGTTGTCTCTTCTTTAGTAATGACAAAATATCTACAGTGGTACTATTATGTTAAGATTCATGTAATTGAGTTGTTGGTGGTGGGGGGCACTGCCCTCTCGCAAGCGCCGTTGAGGAGAGCCTGCCGAAAAGAAGCTCCAATCATCCCGCCTCGCGCCCGGCGACCGCCGGAGCTTCACTTCTGCAGCTCTCCGGAGAAAGCTTTTTCTTCACTTCTGATTTTACCGAAAGACTTTTTTTTTTTTTTGTCTCCTCAGGATTTAGTTTTGCAATTAGCAACTTCTGCAAGACTTTGAAACCGATCGGCTAAGGGGAATATTTCTTTTTTTTAAGTTGGGATCGAAAATATTTACATTTTGCATTACTCTCCAGCAGACCCCTGTCGTGCGCTGTGGATAATTTTGGATGAAGCCTGAAGAGTCCTTTCATATATGATCTGTGTCGGTCGCCTAAATAAATGGCAGTGTTGTTTGCTTTCACCTGAAACCTGTCCGGTACGAAGCTGACTGAACACCACACTAACGTCAGGGAAAGAGTAGGCGGTAAATATTCAGGTTAAAGATGCGGTAAATGAGCTGGTTAACAGGGCGATAATTTGGATGCATGTTACTGTATCGGAGGGAATAGCTAATCCGATCATTAACATGTCATATACATGCGGCGTGCGGAAAGGGATTACGCGTCCTTTTCGGCAAGCAGTAAAGACGCGTAAAAGCCGATACTGAATCGCGAGTACGCTTACGCGTCCAAAACGTGCATCCAAAGCGGGTTAAAAACCGGGTAACCACGGTCGCGCTTTACTGTATTGGCCCGATTATCAGGGAATACAAGTAAATCAAAAATATTCTAATGAGAGGGTAAAGAGGATGAAGGGATTTGATGGGTGAGCAAAAGGAGATAGTCAATAAATTTGTATGGCTCATAATGCTATAAGAAATCTAGGTGTTTTCTGACACCTTCTTGTCAGATCCAAAGTGACTGATCAATTTAACTTCAAAAGTCTTGTGTTCCTGGATGGTGTTACACTTTCCTTTAGCTATCCTGATCATAAGGTAATTCATGAAGTGTTCTGATTCTGAAAAGTGCTCTCCCACAGAGGTGGCACCTTTGCCTTTGTGTCTATGTGAACTAACTCTTGCCTTTTATGCCTACTCTCTTTGACCTGGTTTTATTTGTTAAAATTTATTTCTGTGTATTGGCTCCTGGCATATGGTCAGGTTGGAAGCCCCAGCTGTACAGGCTACACTGGGACTGGGCATCTCAATATTGGTTATTAGATGAGGCAAAACCATAAACATTCCCTGACTTATGATGCACAGCAGATACCGATAAAACAAATAACTTCAATCAAGGTTGAATAAACTTGCAGCCGCGTGCATGTTATAAAATTCAGGGTCGGCGCGGGCAAGGGGGTGCACAATTGTGCAACTTGTGTGCGCCGAGCTGCGCAGCCTGCCTCTGTTCCCTCCGAGGCCGCTCCGAAATCGGAGCGACCTCGGAGGGAACTTTCCTTCCGCACCCCCCGTACCTTCCCCTCCCTTCTCCTACCTAACCCGCCCCCCCAGCCCTACCTAGAACCCCCCTTACTTTTGTTGAAGAAGTTACGTGCGCCGGCCAACAGCCGGCCCACGATCCTGGGCACAGCGGCAAATGGCCGCTGTGCCTGGAGGCTCAGGCCATGCCTCGCCCCGCCCCACCCCTGGACTGCCCCAGACCACCCATGCCCCGCTCCTTTTTGCAAGCCCCGGGATATACACGTGTCCTGGGGCTTGCGCGCCGCCAAGCCTATGCAAAATAGGCTTGGCGCGCGCACTTCAAGACTTTCACTTCATATAACATCAGTATGCACAGGTGGCAGAACTCGCAGATCTTCCTCTGGGATCCCACACCATTACTTAGCCTCCTAGCCATCTAAATGCTGGGATCATTCTCCAGGAATCCTAGAATATCTTTTAAATCCTTTGAGGACAAGTTTGGATCCTTATCTATACATAATAAACTGGCCCTGAACCAAGTAGATAGTGGTTCAAGACAAACTGTAACGCTTTTTGCTCTGACAATCTCTCTAGTTAGCCCACAGCACATTATCTGGGTATTCAGAATTATCATGGAGTTAGACATCTTTAGACTTAGCCTGCCCCTTAACAAAAATCTGAAGATGACTGGGCTTAAAGAAAAGACAGCAGTTCCCATGAAATTTCATGGAAGTTCAAGAAAAAACAAACTCCCAAATTTACCACTTCTAATCACAATTCCATAAACCTTCTCCGTTTGTTGCCCTCTCTTGCCCTAGACAGTAGACACATCAAGAAAAACACAAGCTTTCTGGCCCAGAAAAAAATCACTGTTATAAGAAAAGAAAAGTCTTGCAGTTTTGTCCCGGTAAGGTAATAAGGTAAAAAGTACCTAAAATACTCCTACAATCCTTCTTCTGTTTGTGACAGTTCGAACAAAGGACAGCAACCCTTCTAAAGATAGATCTTTTTGGAGCCTTCTAATATCCAGCAGTTGGCAGAGAGAAGACACTACAAACAGGAGGGAAGGCCTCCTTTGGAATTTTCAAGCTTTCGATATATTTAAAGATGCATTTTTCCCATAAACACTAAAAGATGATGAGAAAAGATAAGAACACTTGGCTCTATAGTGGAGGTTCAGAGAAAGAGAAGAATTTCCAAACTAACTTATCTGAGTCAATCACAGTTTACCAGCTTAAAATGGTTTGGATGAAAATTGCCCTCCTTTGGCTAAAAGTACGGTACAGATGGGCATCTAAGGTGTTCTTGTTTTTAGCTGGATCAAAAAGAGGAACTCCTGGAGCCATTTTTAAGTTGGGGAACTTTTTACTAAATGTGATGGCTTCACACAGAAGCAGCCTAATGAAGATGTCACATTTAACAAAAAGTTCTGACAGGCTGTCTTTGTCTTAGAAGTGTGCTTGTTGCCAGTAGAGAAAATGCTGATTTCCCATTCATGTATTGGCCTTGATGCAGCATATGGTGAAACTTGGTTATATTGCCGACTGTGTTGCAGCAAAGCATTTATGAACATTCTGCCTTGACGCAGGAAAGTTGGACTACAATTGAAAAATACTTTTGAGTGCTGTTTTTTTTTTTTTTTTAATTGTGATTTAAGCAGTGGAATTTTCAGTTTTAGACAATTTTTAATTAAATTTGACTTTATAAGTATTTTGATTTATAAGTATTTTTGATACAAAACTGTGCAAATTTTTTTTTTAAATCTATGATGGCATTTTTTTTTCTTTTTTTGAATTGGTCCAATAATTCTTAATAAAGTTTTTGTTGGCAAGCTGTCTGCTGTTTTCCCTTTTATGTAACAAAAATATGTGTCACAGTGATGATTTTCACTTTGTTGTGATTTAATTATTCACTAGTGGAATTTGGGTGTGTCTTCTTTCTTTTATCTTCCTTAAAATAAACCTTCCTCTGCTTGGTTTCCCTGAATTTCCATACAAGTGGCAACATGGCTGAATACACAGCTTCAATGAACCAGGGCATACAGTTTTTGTCCTTAGCACCTTTCTGTGAGTTGCTGGTTGCCTCTCTTGCTGCTGCTCCTGCTGCTCAGAACAGTTTTATGCCCTAATTCTTTCCTGGTTCATCTCCTTGCTATGCTGTTGAACCATTGTTGCTAACCTGCCTGCTCCCCCCACCCAGCTTCTCTCTTGGTTATAGTGTAATGCTTTGACCCCCAAAACAAAAAACATAAAAAGAAAAAAGAAAAGTAAGGAAAAGACTTCTTTTCCAGTGCTGCTTTCAAGATGCCTGGGGTTCCTGGAGCTTTGCTTCTGCCGCTGCCTGACTTCCCCTGCTGGCCTGCTGTTCTCTTCTGGTTCAGTGCCTTGCTGTTTTGTTGTACTACTCTTGTGGCCATGCTATTTCTTCTACTCTGCCTCTCTCCTGCTTCAGCGATTTGCTGCCATTCTTTCAGCCCACCCTGGTGCTTTCAAGCCAGGCCCTCTCTTGGTTATACTGAGGTGCTTTGGCCCCAAAACAAACAAACAAAAAAAAAAATTAAAGAAACTGCATTTCCTCTCATGCCAACTCTCTCCCAGGGCTGGTTCAAGGATATTAGGCATCCTAGATGAACCTTACAGCCTGTTTCTCTTCCTCCCCTCCCCAAGACCTCCCCACACAGAATTAAAAATTAGGCATTTATAATAACTGATTTTTATAAGAAAAGGACATTTTGAGGTAAAAACTATCACTTACCCATATATATTATATTTACATGTATTGCTATAGTATCAACCAGAAAACACTGCAAAAAGACTCTTGGCACCCATATGGTACTAGTTCTGTTGTAACAAGGCTTTCTGAGAGCCAAGCCAACACTGAACATGAGAAAAGTGAACTACAATAACAGTACAGTAAACAAACCAAACCAGAACAGCACTCATCGCCAGCACTCAAACACTAAAAGCCATACCTATGAAAAGGCAATACTGCAAATATTACACTAGGACCTAACACACCAATACACCTCATAAGAACATAAGAAGGGTCCATCAAGCCCAGTATTCTGTTTCCAACAGTGGCCAATCCAGGTCACAAGTACCTGGCAGGATCTAAAGAGGTAGGTAGATTCCAAGCTGCTTAGCCCAACAATAAGCAGTGGATATCTGCAACTCCACCTTAATAATGGATGATGGACTTTTCCAAACTTAATAAATGCAAAAAGAGCCTCAGGTCCCAGATACTAAATCGATTATATTCAAAAAGGGACACTGTGTCAAAAGCTCTGTTAATCAAATACAAGTCCTGTACATGTAACATAATATCTATGTCATAGAATTTATTTCCACATCAGCAAGCCTGACAGAGAGCCCTGCATTGCACGGGCCAACCAGACAGCTCAATCATATGTGGAGCAATGGCACAAAGGTGCTCCAAAATTTTTTTTGTGATATTTTTTGATTGCAACTTAAAAACAAAGGAACAAGTTGACAAGGTACAACAGTCCTGCCAAATTTGTTAAACTGACCCATCTCAACAGCGGCCAACGTTTCACAATAAAGCTTCTTCAGGAGTTGTCTATGACAAAGCGTGAATCCTCACTTCAACAAGCGGACTATTGTCTATACAACAATATAAATATCATTCATTAATTTCAATTTCTTATTAAGATAATTATAAATACTTCAAGCAAACTTTGGCATCTTTAAAATTAGTGCTTCTTCCTGCTGCTCTCTGTTCATGAAACTGCTGTGAGATGTTTTTGTCCTGATTGACAGTACAAGTCTGCTGGAAGATAAGTATGTATAATTATCTTAATCGAAAATTGAAATGCTGCCTCCCAAATGCTCTCTCACATAAACAGACATATATTTTCTCATTTTCACACACTCACTTGAGCTCTCTTTTATATACATACATGCACTCTCAAACATATGCATTCTTTCCCATACATACATACAGATATACACCTTCCCTTTCTCACAGACTTGCACTCTCTCTCTCTCTCACACACACACCTACAAAAAAAATACTCAGTTTCATTTTTTCTGTCTCCTATGGAATGCAAGAATCACCTTCCTCCTTCTTAGGCTCCTCCAGTATTGGGATATCTCCTCTCTCTTCCTTTTGTGGGGGATGCTGTTCCCATCAACCATGGCCACTATTCCTTCCCCTCTGTAAGGCTGCGCTGGCCTGGCCATTTTTCCTGTTCTTCTCTTCCACCACACAGGCTTGGCTACTGTTTCTTCTCCTCTGTGAGGCTCTGTGGGCCCAGCCGCTATTTCTTCTCCTCCACAAGACCACGCAAACCCAGGTGCAGTTCCTGCTCCTCTCTAAGGCCATGTGGGCCTGCCATGCGCCGACACTGCTCCTGTGCCACTGATCTTTGTGGGGCAAGCTCATAGTGCTTTGCTGTCTGCAGGCCCACTGCCTCCTGCTCTTTTCAGTGGCATGATTGACTTCCTTCTTTCTGCCTATGCGGGCCTTTGGACCCTTTCTCTTCCGGCCCATATAGGTGGGAAGAAGGATGTCACTGTAGTTTGGCCACCAGGGAAAGTTGGAGTGCTGCATCTACATATGAGTAGGGCTGGTGAAATCATAAGGCTGCCTTCCGCAAACCTGTGGCACTCTAGGCAGCTGCCTAGTTCACCTAGTGTTTCCACTGGCCCTGCTCTCTCCTTGTCCAATGCCTTCCTTTGTTGTTCTGCCACTATTATTGCCCAGCCTGCTCCTGTCCATCTTACAGTGCCTTGGGGTACCTTCTGACAATTCTGGTACCATTTTACCCCTCACAGTGCCTTGTTGATGGTTCCCTTTTTCCCTCTCATGATGCCTTGGAGTGTTCATATCATTGGGGTCTTTTACCCTCTTCCAATTTTTTAGTGCTTGGGGTGTTTTTGCCACTGTTGCTGTGCCTTTTGGCCCTCTTTAGGTACCTTGGGTTTTCATGCCAGTTTTTTTCTGCATTGCTCTGCACTTAAGGTTTGGAATTTTAACCCCAGTTTCCCCTGCGGCTTTGAACCTCTCTTGGTACCCTTGGGAGTGTGACAGAGTGTATAATAGAAATGTCCATAATGTCTTAAAGGAACAGCTCCAGTATTTGGCCCAATCCACCTTAAGCCACACAGAATGGGAGTTCTGGTCCTAGTGCATTTCTGTTAGCAGGAGGAATAAGAAGATAGGACCAGAGGAAACAAGGGGTCCCCAGGATGAGGAGAAAACAGCTCCTACTGCAACCTATTGCTATAGCTGTTACTGCTATATGGTTTGGTTCAAGCATTGCTGAGGTAAGCCAGTCATTTGGGTTCATGTTACGTTTTAAATAATAAAAGTGTCTTCAAATAAAGCCAGAGTCCAGACTGCTCTGTTCTTCAGCAAGCCAAGGACCACTCATGGTATTACATGTGGAGGTAGCAGTAGGAGTTCTGTTTTAAAGTGCCTGCATAGGCAAAGATCCACACCAGATAAGAAAATAAAAGGTATAAAAAGAGGAAAATTTTTGTTTTGGGGCTGGGCTGCAGGAGTTGCCATTGAATACAATGGGCTAAGGAGGTTAGCTCTGCCTGGCAGTTAGGGGTAGATTTTTTTAAAATGTGCACACACGCATGTCCATGTGTGCCCGCTACCCGGTACACACACATGGACGCACAATATTATAACTTGCGCGTTCCGGTGCGCACATGTTATAAAATCGGTGGCGGCGCACACAAAGGGGAATCAATTTTGTCTACATTTGCGTGGCAATGCTTCTGGGCCTTCCCCAGTTCCCTCCCAGTCCGCTCCAATTTAGGAGCGGACTGGGAGGGAACTTTCCTACCCCCTACCCTAACCTCTCTTCCATTTCCCCTCTCCTCCCCACCCTCTAAAACCCATTTTTAAATTTTGGTACCTGTTATTTTGCAAGTTACTTCAGGGCCTGACCTGAAGTAACTTGCGTGCGCTGGCAGCTGGCTGGCATGCGAGGCTCTGGGGCAGCGAGGAATGGTGCTGTCCTGGGCTGCCCCACTCTGCCCACCCAATACTGCCCCTTTTTGAGGCCCCGACACTTGGACACGTCCCGGGGTTTACGCGCATGGCTGGGCCAGTTTGAAAATTGGCCCTGTGCACGTAAGGCCCGGGATTTACATGTGCTGGGGTTTTAAAATCCGGCCTTTAGGGACCTGTAGTAAGTAAGAGCCAGTCAACGGCAGGGGAGTAACCTCCTTAGCCCATTGTATTCAATGGCAACTCCTGCAGCCCAGCCCCAAAGTAAGAGCCAGTCAACGGCAGGGGAGAAGAAAAAAGGATTCACACTCACAAAGCGGGGAGTAGCTGGCTTGTTACGGCGGTTACTACCCCAAACCAAATGTGCCTGATACTTCACTTTCGATGCATATCCAGCATAGCTCTCTGCTTCAACGGCAGGGGAGAAGATAAACAACCAATAAGGGCTGTATAACATAGTCTGGGAAAAAACAAATAAGCATGGGTGTAGCTTGCTTATTGCGGCGGTTACTACCCCTACTACCCCTAACTAATCAAGCTAGATATTTCACTTGGATGCAGCTCCATCACCGCTCTCTACATTAATGGCGGGGGTGGAAGGGAAATAGAAACAAAGAGCTAAGAGAAACAGATAAGTATGAGAGAAAAAATGTGTGAAGCTTGCTGGGCAGACTGGATGGGCCATTTGGTCTTCTTCTGCCGTCATTTCTATGTTTCTATGTTTCTATGTTTCTATGTTTTGTTTTTCTTTTCCCCTAACAAAGAAAAGTTGGAGAATCGTGTCTAAAGCTGGGCACAGACCAGAGACCCACAACATAGAGAGCTTAGGAGCCGGCTGCAGTAGCATTCTGAGAAAGCAAATTCCATAGATAGTGAAAGGAATTCTGGACAGTCCAGGAAGCTAAGAGGCAAAAACCAAATGAGATGAGTACAAATGACCAAAGGAAGTGACCTTTCCAGTCCAGATGAGAGTGCAGAGAGAGAGAGGTGTGGAGAATTGACTGGAGCAACCCAGATGGAGTGAGCCATGCAAAGTTTGAAAGTTCAATTTTGTCTACACTCTGGTAAGCATAGCTGGGGGTAGGTGGATTAATAAGGGTGGGGTACAGCACTGGAATGCAATAATATGTCTTAGTAGTATGATAAGAGTACCTAAGCTGGTGGCTTATATAAAAAGGGTATAATGAATGTTGCAGATATTTGCAGTCAATCCACACTTGGATTCTGTTTTCACTTCTTCCTAGACTGGAAACAGAAGAATGCTGGGAATAAAGTGTGGTGGACTGTGAATCAACTTGCTAGAAGGTCATCTGTTGGAGCAAAATCCTGGAGTTGGTCTACTTTATACTATGTAGCCTATACTAAGATGCCGAGGAGAGAAGATTCAAGATCCCAGATAGATCCAGTGGAAATGGACACAAGTATTTTTCTGAAAGGGGACTATTTTGGCCAACTTAAGTTGAGGGGATGAACCATCTGTTAAGAAACTATTTGGGTTGTTCCAGACACTTGAGAAATCTGGGTTAAAAAATGTGATATGAAATTTTTGTGATGACAGAAGGTATAGGATATATGCCCATTGTCATAAAACTGAAAATGGTGGAAAAAGGAGTGGTAGATCCAAGGTATGCCAGAGTGGCAACAATTGTTCTATAGGAGGTGCCAGAGTGGAAAAGGGAAAATGAATGTTTTGTATGAGCACAGAAAGAGGAATAGGAGCTTGACAGCATATTGGTGTGGGAAGTGAGGAGAATGAGAGAGACAGTAGTGAGGGTAAGAGGGGAGTATTACAGGTGCTGGAGCTATTTCATGCATGAAACATAAGAGCATTAGTTTGCTTTGAAAATTTGGGGTAAAGTCTACATACAAAAAGGAATCTTGCAGGCTTCACCTGAATGTATATTTATTTATTTATTTATTAAAGGATTTATTAATCAGTCTACATGATACTCAGAGAAAGATACAGGGTTATTGGATGGCTTACACAGATATGATAAGAGTTATGTTTAATAAAATATGTTACAGTTACTTACAAAACTAGTTATGAATATATATAAGATAGAACAGCATATGGTATTATAGGTACTCAAAAGAAAAAAACAACCTGATTTAACCCAGATAACTGGGAAAATTATGTCACAAAAGAAACACAGTATTCATGATCGAAGTTTAATAAAATATTTTGTCTATAAATGTAGGAATATGTAGGAACACTAACTAAATCAGTAGCAATATATGGATTTCTCACTGAAGAGAAAAGCTAAAAAAAAAAAAAAGGTAAAAATCAGCTTTAAAATGTGAATGGAGATCGCTATGAAGAAAAATAGTGAGCATGAGACCCGCCCCCCTTGTGATGTCATCCAGCCCAGCGTCGAGCTGGTAAATGGCGCCATTCCACCTGGCACCGAGGCAGAGGGGGCTGCCCACCAGCACCGGGCACTTTTGAGATGCTTCACTGAAGAGAAAAGCTAAAAAAAAAAAGAAAAAAATCAGCTTTAAAATGTGAATGGAGATTACTATGAAGAAACACAGTGAGCATGAGACCCGCCCCCTTGTGATTTCATCCAGCCCAGTGTCAAGCCGGTAAACAGCGCCATTCCATCTGGCGTCGCGTGCCGAAGGGGAACGACAAAGGGGCACTCCCCTTTGTGCACACCTTCGTGCAACCCTTGGTGCTACCTTTTTTTGTTTTTTTTCTTTTTAACTTCTATGTTTCTTCCACTTTTGTTTACCTTTCTCTTTTTTCATAGTTGTTATCCCTTGTTAACAATTTTCATTGTTATTAATGTTAAATGTATTTGACAAAGGTAACTTTTTTTCCTGCATCTCCTGTTTTAATGTAAACCGGTATGATTTGTATATTATACAAGAATGTCGGTATATAAAAATTAAAAACAAATAAATAAATACATAAATAAATAAATAGATAGATAGATAGATAATTGGTTTTAAACTGCTACCAGGAATACTGCATTTCTTTTCTGATATATAATATAGGAACAGTGAATGGTGCAATGTGGAGTCAAATTAAAGATACCATTCTGTAGGGTTAGGGAGAATAGATTTGGTGAAAAAGCCTGTGATGGAAAGTTATTATATCAGATGTGCATCTCATCTCAAGTGGGAAACAGTTCCAGAATCTGAGGAAGAACAAAGAGAAGGTGCAATTATAAAATTATACTCTTTATGTGTTGCACTGGAGGTGGACCCTTGGCCTGGTACAGGATTGGTATGGCCCTCTGGTCAGACCCAGAGAGCGCCTGCCACTAGGAGGCAGACCACACAAGGAGACAGAAGCTAGCTGGAGCTTCAACAATAGCAATCCGGGGTTTCCGTAGGTTGAGCCCTTGGGAACCCGGACCACCTGGACTTAGGTGGGCCTCCAAGAGTCTCCCAGAGAGGTAGCAAAGGGGTGTGCCCACCACAAGCACAGGTGTGTGGCTGTAGAAGACAGGGTCACTGGAGACCTCTGGAATGAGATAGGACGAGAAGGTCTTCCGGGCGAGATAAGCAGCTCCTACTGGTTGAGTCAGAAGTAGGCCATGAGTAGTCTCAGAGTAGGCCGGTCTGTTGGTCACAGGAGCGAACAGCATGTCAGAGTGTAGCGCAAGGGTCAAAGATAGGGTATCCATCTGAGGGTGGTCAGCCAAAGCAAGGGTCAGTCCAAGATCAGTCCATACATGGTCAAGACATACAAGGGTAAGTTCCAGGCGGTGGTCAAGCGTGATCAGTAGGCAGGCAGTGGTGAGTTCCAGGCAGCGGTCAGACGTAGTCACAGGCAGGCAGTAGTCGGTTCCAGGCAGCAATCAAACGTAGTCAAGCAGGCGGAGGTAAGTACCGTGAATCAGTCCGAGGAGGTACGATAAGAGAAGGAATGGAGGGGTGCTGGAACACAGAGAGGATCACAGGAACACAGGAGCACTGGAACACGACAGGAACACTGCAATGCAGGAACACTGGAACAAGACTGGAACAAGACTAGATCAAGGAAGCAGGAGAACACAGGAATGAAGGAACAGCAAACTAGTTACACCAAATTGTCGACCCGATTGCCAAGGCAAGGTCCTGTTGGGCATTTTTAGGCTAGGGAAGGGCCCTGAGATGTGAGAGGACAAGAAGGAAGGAGGGAGAGAGAGAGAGAAAATGAACCACTGGGGAGGGCAGAATAGTATGCAGCTATTTATGCTACTATAGGAGGCCCACATAATAATTTGAGGTGAAGTTTAGGTAGTAGTGTAGGGGTTAGGGGCCACTTTGACATGCAGAGGGAGATGTGCGAACAGAACAGTACACTCTTGTGAAGATTTTATGTCCTTCGGAGTGAGGAGACTCACACAAAGATGGGATTTGTACAATGTTCTCTCAACCTAGCTTGATGTTACCCAGGTAGAGAGTCCATCAAGCTAGGTTGAGAGAACATTGTACAAATCCCATCTTTGTGTGTGTTTTCTCACTCCAAAGGACATCAAATCCTGTACTGTTCTGTTCGTACATCTCACTCTGCATGTCAAAGTGGTCCCTAACCCCTACACTATTACCTAAACCTCACCTCGAGTTAGTAGGTAGGCCTCCTATAGAGATATAAATAGCCAACTACTAGATGGGCCTTATAAATAGTCTCTCTCTCTCTCCCTCTTCCCTAGTGGTTGCCGGTAGGGAATGCAATAATTGTGGTATTACTGCAAAGTGTGAAAAAGTTAATATACTTTGGGCCAGATTTTAAAACTTACATGCAGGCATAGATTTGTGCACACAAATCTAAACCTGATTTTATAACATGCGCGCGCAGGCGCACGCATCATATAAAATCCGGGGTCAGCGCACGCAAGGGGGTGCACACTTGTGCATCTTGCGCACGCCGAGCCCTAGGGGAGCCTCGGAGGGAACTTTCCTTTGGACCCCCCACCTTCCCCTCCCTTCCCCTCCCTAACCCGCCCCCCAGCCATATCTAAAAACCTCCTCTCCTTTGTTTGCGAAGGTGCGCCTGCCTCCGGGCAGGCGTAGGTTGTGCACGCCGGCGCTGGCCAGCCCGTGATCACAGGCACAGCGGAAAATGGCGGCTGTTCTTGGAGGCTCTGGCCCCGCCCCCGGACTGCCCTGTCCATGCCCCTCCCCCTTTTTCAAGCCCCGGGACATGCGCGTGTTGCCGAGCCTATGCAAAATAGGCTCGGCACGCACAGGAGTGGGTTTTCGGGGTAACCCTTTGAAAATCCACCCCTTTGTGTTAATACCTATGTGAAGCACTAAAATAGCCTATTCATTACAACTTGCACTATTATGATATAACACACCCCTCTTGCAATCACATGCAATACTTTGATGAATCTAGCCCTAAATAAGGTTATTTTGAATTGGGTTTTGTGACGGTGATATGGGATTTGTCCTTGGGTCAATAGCTTTTTCGAGGGGAGCTGAAGTGTTTTAATGCTTTACAACAGGAATTTTATATTCTTACTCATCAATACTTTAGATAGATACAGTTAAGGCATTGCGTCTTATCAAGAGGTATATTATTATCCAGTTTTCAGACAAGCTAAAATTGGGTTAAATTTGTGAACAGATTTGGGCTTCTGTCAAATAAGAGTGGATTTTTATAAAATGATGATCAATTCTTCTAAGAGATGTTTTGGGCATGGAGAAAGTATGGGAAAAGGAAGATTCATTAACAGTGGATGAGAATCAATGTGTACTTTTGGGGTAAGTTCTTGAAGGTTTCTATTTATACCTCAGTCACCTGATGTATTTTATAGCACATAATGCTGTTTAACCCCTGTCAAGGGTGGGTAAATTTACTAAGTATGCTCAATGTTGGTCTTGTTGGTCTTGTAAACTGGATAAAAGAACCTTTTCTCGGGGAATCCAAGATGGTGAATCTAGTTCTGCGCGAGTGAGCTGATTGTTTTCTTTGCTCTTACCTTTCTCCTAATATGCCTCATTCCAGCCAAAAAGGACAGGTCAAGGAGAGGGATGTCTCAGCTGCCCCTCCAGAGAGTCCAGTGATTGGCCTGATGGATGCTCATGTGCAATTGGGGGCTAATATCCCGGGAGTTGGATCACTTGAAGCCATACAAGAGGAAGTGGAACTCTGCTCCTTCCTTGATCCTTCAGCATATTTGTCCCTGGTCCTGAGAGCACCCCCTGTGAATCCCGCTGAGGTGAGAATGCTTACCCCATGATGAGGCATGGTGGTTGTAGATGATGTCAGAGGAGCTGAATCTCATCCTGAGACCACAGAGTTTGTAGAAATCGACTCAGAGCCTAATGGTGTTACAGGGAAAACCTCTGGAGATGAAGTTCATCGGCAGCTTGAAGGTGTTACCCTTCAATTAGAAGCTGCTATGGACTTATTGCCAATTCAGCTATCTGTTATGGTAAGACAAAGTATTTTTACATTAGAATCCATTTGGGATGCTATTCAAAATTTAAATACAACATCTCTCTTCAATTAAATCTGGTGGTGAACTGAACACTTCAGATACTTGGATAAAAGTACTAGAATCTGAAAATAAAGGCTCTGGGAAATCTGAGGCATTTAAACTGGCTTTAGATAGTTCTTCAGCTTTGCAACAAGCTTTAATAAAGGACAATCAACTACTTATAAATTGTTTGGAAGAAATGGAAAACCAAATTGGGAGGATAAATCTTCATTTTAGTAATTTCCCCAAATATCCACTTGTCCTTCCCTAAAGATATGTGGAAAAAGTATTTAGTGGAAATATAAAAATATATCTGGGCAAGCTGTACTACTTATATCAAGGGCTTATTACTTATACTTACCACCTTTTAAAAAAGATATTGCAATAAACAGAATATGCAGTCTCATTCACTGATTGAACCTTTTGAAACAGTTAATCTTACCGCAATTCTTGAGCCTTCTGAGAGTGAGCAGGTTTCTCCAGCAACTCTTATTGTTACTTTTTTACTATATCTAAAAGTCAAGGTTTATCTGGACTTGGCAAGGCAGACAGAAAAATGCAAGCAATTTCTTTTAATGAGGTCTAAGGTTCTAGACCTGGATGCTTTTTTTCTACTTAAATTTCCATGTAATTGTCTTATCAATTAACAGAATGTCTTATATGTTTTTTTCCAGTCTTTTCAACTTTCATCTTTTCTTAGTGATAAGTTTACAACTATTGAAGGCTCTTCACTTTCAACAGCCAGTAGAGTTCCCAAGGTCCAGATATGATATCCGCATATTATTTGTTTGGTAGTTCCCCTTTTGGCTAGACATTGCGTTTTTTTATATTAGATACATATTTTTTCCTAGGGATGTGTAAAGATTCCCCTTTTTAGAGGACTCAGATTGTGGTGCATGCTATGGGCCTCATTTTCCAAGCAGTTTACCGCGTGCGATAAATTTGCAAATCACGCTAACAGCCGTTAACGCGATTTGCGAATGCAAATTAGTAATTTCACTAGAATTTTGGGATCATATATGTATTATTTTTAATTTTAATATGGTACTAACATTTAAAGTGTTTTGAAATCATTGGTTTTTAAATGGAAATGTATGCTTTTTGAATTTATGTTCTCCATTTAATTTTATTTGGTTCTTATGGATTGGAAGGATTATTGTATGTCAATTTATGGTAGAATATACTATATTTCTCTCACAAATATGAAATAGTGATTGTTGAATATTTTGGGCCCTATGCACAGATTTGTTTTTCAATCTCATTGAAGATTATATTAAGTTATTGTGCTGCTGTCACTCTGTTATTGTTTGATGTTATACTCTCAGTAAAAGGTTTGTACTAATCAGTCATTTGAACATTTAGGTTTACTATATTTGATATATACACGATGTTCTCTTTCTTAAAATTGAATGAATTGATTTTGCTTCTTTTAATTAAAGGGAAAAATATTCATATGTATCCATACTTTAAATTGCTACCTACCTGCCTTAGGATGACTCTATGTAGCTTGAAACATGTTGGTTATTTTATAAATAAAGGAATTTTTTCAAACAATATAATGCACACTAACTGGTGTTTCTTATCCTTCATTTTGCTTTTTTATGATATAACTCTGGAATAAAGTTTTGGAACAATGAATTTGTTGGATAAATGTAATGTTTCTCATAATATTGACTTGAGAGACTTCATTGTTGTACCTTGGCTCTATTTAATAGATTTGACAGCACTTCTATACTATAATTTGATTTTTATTTTTTTTTTGCTGACAAAACCATTTTTCCTAAAAATTGGCACACACATTTTCTTTCAAATACTGCTTCTCTGCTAAATTTGATAAAAGAGGGTTTAGAGGTTTTAAGAAATTCTAACATAAAATGTACTTTTGTTTTTCACTTGTCTAGCTCAAAAACTTTGTTCTTTTTAAGCAGACATTTTGGACAAGCATAAAAGTTAGAATTATTTAAAAATCTTTATGCTGTAGATATTTTTAGAAGTTTTTTAAAACATGGATTTAAATTCACCACCTATACCTAAAGAGTAAGAATAATTCCTAAAAACTGGTCATAAATGCAGTAAACCTAAATTTTCATAAATGCCATGTTTATGCTTTTCAAGATATGGGATGCTGAAAAGAATGATGTAAAAGGGGTCCATGTGTGTCTTATCATCCATCCACCTTCCATCTGTCTTCCTGTCTGGAGACAAAATAACACTCCAAAGAAGGGACAGAAAGTCACAAAATTTGGCTCATTGCAGAAAATGGTAAGATTGCTTAAGTTTTTGTACCCCAGAAACCGATCTGTATTTTCAGAGAATGAACCCTTCTAAAAACAAATAAATCTCATTGCCCTACTATGGGAAGCAATTAGAGGCTTTAGAATGTTGGCAGAGGAGGTAGTGCTGGAGGGGAAGGGGGGGCGGGACGTAGGGGGATGGGTTTGAGGGGGCTAAATTACCCTAGCTGGTAAAGGATGGTACCTTTCAAACTCCCTCCTCCCATCCTTCTTCTCAACACACACGTCTCCATACCCCTTCCACCTCCCCACACCCATGAACACCATCCCTCCACCCCCCACATCCCCAAACACATCAATCATATACCCGCGCGTATCTTTTAAAATCCAGGGTCGGCACGCGCAAGGCTGCGCAAAATCGGCAGCCTGCACACGCCGAGCAGCGCAGCCTGCCTCGGAGGTAACTTTCTTTCCGGCGCCCCCCACCTTCCCTTTCCTTCCCCTAACTAACCCGCCCCCTGGCCCTAACTAATTCCCCCCCTTCCTATATTGCAAAAGTTACGCCTGCCCAAGGCAGGCGTAATTTGCATGTGCCAGGCCAGCTGCCGGTGTGCCATGTTCTGGTCCGGGGACTAGTCCAGAGGCCGCAGCCACACCCCAGGAACGCCCCTGGGCCAGAACCACGGCTGCAGCCCCACCCCAGGAATGCCCCCAATGATGCACCAGCCATGACATGCCCCCCAACACGCCCCCGGCACACCCCCCAGGAAAGCCCTGGGACATATGCGCGTCCCGGGGCTTTGCGCGCGCCGGCATGCGCACAGGGGGAGGTTTTCGGGGGGTAGGCACGTATCTTACGCGTGTACCCCTTTGAAAATCTGCCCCTTTATTTTTAACTGCTATGGTTTTCTGTCTGAGTGTGCTACCTTTGTATTAAGACTAATCTATTCCTTTCAGAATTGCTGTACACATTTGTGTATACAACTGTTCTGAATGGAGAAATTGAGTGAAGAATAATCTCAGAGAGAATCCCCAGCTTTTTGTCTCATTCAGCTAAGAAGGCCAGAAAAGTATCATTTTAAAAAGCTAGTACCATCTGTATACCTTGGAGTAAATGAAGGAGCTCTAATTTGTGATTATTTGAGGGGGTTACATTTAAATTATACAAGTGAGCTGTATACATGTCTTATATTGTAATTTTTTTTTTTTCAAATGATTAGGTGCATAAAGATATGGCAGTGAGTTAAGACACTCTATACAGTAATTTGTTATGCTTCCCTGTGTAAAGAAGAATTAAAACTTGCAACTTAATGAGTCTCTACTTATGTTATGAAGCTCTTGGGACCCTCCCGCAAGCAGCCTCACTTAGCCCTGATGCCAAAGGACCTTGCATGCAGCCAGAGCAACGCTGCCAAGGCCACGCCATGTGGCTTGCATGACAGCACGGCACCCAAGCCCCGCCATTGTCCTTGTCCTTCTGACTCTCTTTAGAAGCACGTGTCTACTTTTAAAGGTGCTGTGGTGGGAATATGGACTCGGGCACCCAGCGATGACACCTGCCACTGCTGGTATTTAAGGCCACTTCAGATGCCCCACAGATGTCTCGGCAATGGGTCTCCTGCCATAGCAAAGTGCGTTGCTTTCGTTCCTTGGACAAGAAAGGCTGGACGAGGCAATACTGGATTAGGCAAGGCAGGAGAGACAGGAACTAGTCTTGCCTTGCCCAGCCTTGCCTCATCCAGCCTTGACTTGTCCTGCTGTCTCATCCAGTGTCTTCTGGTATCTTCATCTCCCCTTGGCCTGACTCTCCTGATCTTGACATCTTGCCAGAACCTGACATATTACCTGGACCTGATCTTGATAGCTTGTCGCTTTGACCTTACCTCTTGCCTGGACCTGACCATGATAGCCTGCCATCTGAACATGACCTCTTGCTTGGACCTGACCACCCTGGTTAGCCATCTGCCCCAAACTTGGTCTGTCTCCGACCCTATTAGTCTGTCTCTGACCCTATTAGTCTGTCTCTGACCCTATTAGTCTGCTGCTTGTCCTGACCCTGGTGTGCCATTGAACTCATGTTGCTTCACTGCCCTAGGGGCCCGCCTGCCTGCCCCCAGAATCCAAGGGCTCAACCTGCAGGGGAGGCGGCTGGTATAGGTGATGCACCAGACTGTCCTGCTACAGGGAGCATTCGCCAGCTACCAGTGTAGGCCTCATAGGTTTGCCTAAGAGGCTGCATCAACTACATTGCAGCACTAAGGGCTCACACCCACACCACCTATCACAGTTTGCTGAGACCATGAGCTTGGCAGACTCACCTCAGACCTCTGCTATCTCTGGGCTAGCACACCAGCTTTAGCAGCAGTAGGATCAACTGAATACAATGGTCGGGTACCTCCAAGGTATAGCTGCCTGGTCAGCCCTGGCTTCCACTCCGGTATCTGTGATCCGGCCTCCTACTCCTACCCTTTACCTGTCTCTGCCACCAAGGTATGATGTAGATCCTGTGAAATGTAGGGACTTCCTAAGTCAGTGTCAGATGCAGTTTGAACTACAAGTGCCATTGTACACCACTGATTAAGTCGAGATAACTTACATTTTATCCTTACTGAGTGGCTCTGCCCTGTCCTGGGCCTCACCCCTCTGGAAAAGAGATGACCTGCTCCTGGGAGACATGAACAGTTTCTTGCAAGAATTCCAGGAGATCTTCAATGAGCCTGGTTGAATGGCTTATACGGCATCTGAACTCCTGTAGATCAGACAAGGTTCTCTGTCTGTGGGGAAGTACACAGTGCACTTCCACACGCTGGCCTCTGAACTTCAGTGGGGCAATGATAACCTGATTGTGATCTTCAGGCATGGCCTTGCAGAGCATATAAAGGATGAACTGGGTACCAGGGATACACCTGTTCTGCTCAGACTTGTGAACCCTTGGGCCGACGGGAGGATGGTATACCTTAGGAGGAAGATCCGTAGGTTCTCCCGTTGGGTGGCGAGGCTGAACAGAAGATGTAACCAGCTGACCCTCGGCACTGAGATGACCATGAAAGCAGACAAAGAGTCGTGACGTCAAGGAGAGGAACTGTGTCTTCGCCACTGGAAGCCCGCGGTCCCCCCAGGAAGAGCCCGTAGGGACACGGACCGCTGGGACTTAGGTGGACCTTTGAGAGGTCAAGGAGTCGAGAGTTCGGTGCAAGGGCTAACTGGAGCTTCACCCCTGGAAGCCCGCAGTCCCCCCGGGAGGAGCCCGTAGGGACCCAGACCGCTGGGATTTAGGTGGGCCCTTGGAGAGGATGGTCCAGAAGAAGTCCAAGGTCAAATGCCAGAGGGTCATCGCTTACCAGTCCAAGGTCACACACCAAGGGATCGCCGCTTGCCAGTCCAAAGTCACATACCAAGGGATCACTGCTTGCCAATCTGAAGTCATGCACCAGGAATCACTGCTTGCCAATCCGAAGTCAGGAACCAGGAACACCAAGACGAGACAGGAACCAGGAACAAGGATCCAAAACACTAGAAGACTCACTGAAGCAAGCAAACTTAGACAGTGCTATAAGATGTTGCCAAGTCGAGGAATGGGAAGAGGAAGCCTCCCTTTATACTTCCTCTATTCTGGCCCATTGGAAACAGCTGAGAGTAGTTAAGGAGCCTGGCCCCTTTAAATCTAGTGAGGAGGCGCGGCCTTGCACTTAAATATGGTGGTGGCCATCTTGGATTTCCTCCATGGAGGAAAAGACTGCCGCGAGGGAGGAGCAGGGACGGCTCCCCACCCGGCGGCCATCTCGAGGGCCCACACCGGAGCGATGGGCACATGGTCAGGGATTTCTCCTGAAGCTGCCGCCGGGGGTTGCCGCCGCGGGCAAGGTAGGGGGCTGCAGTCGTGGCCATCCACGGCCACGAAACACAACAGTACCCCCCTCTTTAGGGCGCCTCCCCGGAGGCCTGGGCTTAGACGGATGGTCTCTGTGGAATTGGTCAAGCAATTGGCCAATGGCTCCCAGGTTTTTTCTTCAGGGCCAAACCCCTCCCAAGCTAACAGGTACTCCCATTTCCCATTTCCCATTTCCTTCTATGTTTTCTCACGTCCAAGACCTCTCGGACTTGGTAGTACTAGGTAAGGTTATCTTCGGAGGCAATAGGTTAGGGAGTCAGAGGCATACTGGAAGGCCAAGATAACACCAGAGGCTTCAAGAGGAAGACATGGAATGTGTTGTGTATCTTGAGTGAAGACGGAAGATGAAGCTGATACGATACGGTATCAACCTGTCGAATGATGGGAAACGGCCCAATAAATCGTGGGGCCAATCGCGCTGATGTCAGCTTCAGGCGGTTGAACTGTGTGCTCAGCCATACCTTTTTCCCTGGCCTGAGAAGCAGGTATGGTCTTCTTCACTGATCGGCATACCTTTTGCCGCCTGACTGGCTTTGATCAGTGCGCGTCATGTGGAAATCCACAGACGGTATAGTTCATCTGCAGAGTTGGGCTACCGAGGATGTGACTGAAATGGGAACTGGCAGCGGTGGGCGTGGCTGCTTCCCATTCACTATCTGGAATGGCGAGGATCCAGTAACCATGGAAAGATGGGAATTAAGTGCAAATTCTGCCCATGGTAGCAGACTTGCCCAGTCGTCCTGTTTCTCATTGACGTAGATACGGAGGAACTGCTTTAAAGTCTGGTTCGTTCTCTCCACAAGACCATTGGTCTGTGGGTGGTAGGCAGAAGTATAGTCTAGGGTAACGTCGAACTTCTGGCAGAGGGCCCTCCAGAATCTGGCAGTAAATTGAGGATACTTCCTGGTAGGCCATTTAATGTGAAAATGTGCTGGACGAACAGCTGGGCTAGTTGTGGTGCAGACGGCAACCCTGGGAGTGGCACGAAGTGCGCTATTTTACTAAACCGGTCGATGACCACCCATATGACCATGTTGCCACTGGATAATGGCAGATCGACCACGAAGTCGGTCGCCAGATTGGTCCATGGTTCTGAGGGAGCTGGTAAAGGCTGAAGTAAGCCTGGGGTCAAACCGGAGATCCTCTTATGGCGAGCACATGACTGACAGGACTCTACATAAGCCCGGACATCTTTGTTGACCTTCAGCCACCAGTAGTATCGGCGCAGGGTCTGTAAGGTCCGGGATTGTCCTGGATGGCCTGAGCAGCGGGAATTGTGAGCCCACGCCAGGACTTGTTTCCGCAAGTGTGACGGAACCAGAGTTTTCCTGGGAGGGATGGTCGTGGTGGCGGACAGGAGGATGCGTGACGGTTCGATGATGAACTGTGGGTCATCAGAAGTCCTTGTTCTCCAAACTCTTTGACTGCCTTCAGGGCACACAGATATTTACCAAGCTAGATCTTTCGGGTGGGGCGGGGGGGGGGCATACAACCTAATCAGAATACGAAAAAGTGATGAATGGAAGACTGCCTTTAATACCAGTGATGGATACTATGAATACCTAGTGATGTCCTTCAGTTTTTGCAACACCCCCACAGTTTTCCAATTTATGGTCAACAAGATCTTCTGGGACCTTCTCTACTCCCATGTTGTAGGTTATATGAATTATATCCTAATCTTCTCTCTGATGGACCATTGGATTCATGGGAAACAGACTCCATGAGCAACACCTCTACACCAAGTTAAAAAAGTGTACCTTCAAACAGGAAGAACTTTCCTTCTTAGGATTTACTATTTCTCACCAAGGTGGTATATATGGACCTAGATAAATTAAAAGCCATATTGGAGTTGCCCTGGCTCATGGGTCTCAAGGTGCTGCAGCACTTCCTAGGATTTTCCAGTTACTATAGGCAATGTATTCATGATTACTCCTCCTTGGTGGCCCCACTCACAATCCTAACTAAAAAGGGCACAGACACCAAAAACTGGCCCATGGATGCTATCCAAACTTTTGAGCATCTCAAAGATTAGTTCACCTGTGTCTACGCCACCCAGACCTATCCAAGCTGTTCATCCTGGAGGTAGATGCATCTACCCATGGGGTTGGTGTTGTCCTACAGCATAATCATAATGATACACTCGCGCCCTGCTTCTACTTTTCAAGAAAATTCTCTCCAGCAGAGAAGAATTATTCCATTGGTGATCATGAGTTGCTAGCAGTCAAGCTAGCCCTAGAAGAATGGTGATACCTCTTCGAAGGAGCCAAGCACCCAGTAACTATCTATATGGATCACAAAAACCTGGAACAACTAGTGCAAGCGCAGAGACTGAATCCCTGGCAAGCCCAGTGGTTGTTTTTATTTTTTTTAAGTGGTTTGACTTCGAGCTGCAGTACCATCCCACTGAGAGGAATTGAGAAGCTGATACCATCTCATGTTCATTTGATACTGAAGGCACCCTGGAGTCTCCACAGCATACCATCAACCCTGTGAAGATTATGGTTGCTGCCATATTCACAGTTCCTCCTGGAAAAACTGTGGTTCTCTGGTGCCTATGTCAGAAGTTTCTTCAGTGAGCTCATGATTCCCACTTGGCAGGTCACCCAGGTTTCACCTGAACCTTGGAATTAATTGTCCAACACTACTGGTGGCTCCAGATGAAGAGCAATATAAAGTATTTTGTAGAGTCCTGCCCACATGTGTTATTAAAAAAAGAGTATGCAAGCATGAGCTTAAGGATAGCTACAGCTGCTGCCAGCACCCAAGGAATCCTAGACTGACTTCATCACTGACCTTCACCTCTCTGGTGGCAACACCACCATATAAGTGGTAGTAGATAGATGTTCTAAGATGTCTCATTTCACACCTCTTCTGGGCCTACCATCTGCACCTGAACTGGCTACATTCTTTGTCCAACAGATCTTTCATCTGCACGGGCTCCCCATTCACATCCTTTCAGAAAGGTGAGTTTAACTTACAACCCGCTACTGTAAAGTCTTGTGTGGGAAATCAGGAATTATATTGGATTTCACTTCAGCTTTTCATCCCCAGAGCAATGGACAAACCAAGCGGGTAAATCAGAGTCTCAAGGCCTTTCTACAAGCCTATGTGAACCAATAGCAGGATAACTAGGCCTTCCTCCTTCCATGGGTTGAATTCTGGCCATAATAACTATGTGACCACTTCCACAGGGTCATCATTCTTCTACGTAGCGTTTGGGTACAATCCCCATACAAGACCTGTTCCAATCTCTGTCTTTTGTCCTGCAGCTAACCTGATGGGGACTCCAGGAAGTGTGACAAAAGACAAAACATCTTCTGGAGCAAATGGTGGAGTATTTTAAAAAACATGCAGATAAGAAATGTCACCCAGCACCTTAATTTTGCCTGGGAAGCTTGGTTTGGCTCAGCACTAAAAACCTGTGCTTGAAGATGCCATCTTTAAAGTTTGCATCGCGATTCCTGAGTCCATTTCCCATTAAACGATTACTGGGTCCCATGGCTTAGAAGCTCAAATTGCCAGCATCTTTATGGATCAATGAAGTTTTCCACATCTCTCTGTTGGAACCTGCAATTAATTTTGGGCAGGCAGACAGCCCTTCCAGACCAACAAAGCTGCTATGGAAAAAGATATTGGATTTTGAGGTCCAGGAGATTCTGAAACCAGTTGCAGTATCTTAACCTATTTTCTGGAAAAACTATGGACCAGAGGAAAATTCTTTGGAGTTTGCCTCCAATCTGAAATTCCCCCCAACTAAAGCTGAGTTCCATAGGAATTTTCCCAAGAGACCCATGCCCAGAAAACTGAGTGAGTGCTTTGGAAAGGGTACTGTTATGAAGCAATGCTCAAGGGTCTCTCCCGTGAGCTGCCTCACTTACCCCCAATACCGATGGACCACACATACTGCATAAACACTGCTTCCCATTGCCAAGGCTGCGCCACTTGGTATGCACGCCAGTGCAGCACCCAGGCCCTGTAATTGTCCTGCTCTTTCTGACTCTTTCTATGTATGTGTACCTACTCTTAAAGGAGCCAGGTCCGGGCACCCATCAATGATGTTAGCCACTGCTGGTACTTAAGGCTACTTCAGATGCCCACTAGTGCCTCAGTAATTGGTCTCCTACCATAGCAGAGTGTGTTGCTTGCGTTCTTGGTTTTTGTCTCTCCTGCCTTGCCTTGTCCAAACTTGCCTCATCCAGCCTTGCCTTGTCCTGCTATCTCATCCAGTCTCTTCTGTGCAACCTTGTCTGCCCTTGACCTTACTCTCAGGTTCTTGACCTCTTGCTTGGACCTGACCATCCTTGTTAAACTCTTGTCCTGACCTTGGCCTGTCTGATACCCTATTAGTCTGCTGCCTGCCCTGACTCTGACCTGCCATCGGACTCGTTTGCTTCACTGCCTTATGGACATGCTTGAGTCTTGCTGCCACTAGAACCCAAGGGCTCAACCTGCAGGGAAGGCGGCTGTTATAGGTCTAGCTCCAGAATGTCCTGCTACAAAGAACATTCAACAGCTGCCCTCGTAGGCCTCGTAGGTTCACCTTCAAGGCTGCATCAAATACGCTGCAGCACTAAGGGCTCAGCCCCACTCCACTTATCACAACTTATCCATACTAGACATGGGAAAGTTAGTAAGTCAGAAGACACAGTTTAAATTTATATTGCATACTGATAGATATATGGTTGCATTAGACTGTTAAGAGTTATTTTATAACACCATAGTACTAATGTAAGTCAATAAGTTGATCTAACTGTACAATTATGCTAGATACAGAGAGGTGAGCATGATAAAAAAACAAACTGATCAATAGTAGAGATGTGAATCATTTTCCATATCATCTTAACGATAGAAATCGTGTGGCAGGAGAAGAAAATCGTGTTTGGCACGATTATTTAGTTGAAAAATCGTTAAAAATCGTTTTTTCCGATTAGTGCGCACTAACTCCCCGTTAGTGCGCACTAACTCGAGTTAGTGCACACTAACTCAAAATGATACAAATAGACACTTTCCAGGTCACTGAAGGTCAGTTAGGAATGAATATGTGTTCCTATTGGCTGGCAGCCCTCTTATCTATTGATGTTACCAAGGTTACCACTGAGGTGATGGTTGGGGGGATGGGAAATGGAACTGGAAACTCATGAACACCAGCAGAAAATGAAACAAAGTGTTCACACTTCCCAGGTCAGTAAAGGTCACTTAGGAATGAATATGTATTCCTATTGGCTGGCTGTGCTCTTATCTATTGATGTTACCAAGGTTACCACTGAGGTAATGGTTGGGGGGATGTGAAATGGAAACAGTTGGAAGCTTGACATGTGATGATCAGCACTCACGTGACTAGAACTTCTTTGTTTATTATTTTTGTTAGCAGACACGTGCATGTTGAATTTGCCAATCACTGTGCATTTTAGAAAGGTGGTCCTGGCTGGAACTGTACACAGTTCAAATATATGTAATTGATTGTTGGTAAGTGTATTTTTTAAGTAGCCACACTGGCACAAGTATGTTTACTTTTCCTCCTACTTAACTCACTAGCTCAGCTTTGTAAGAAGGGCTTCTCTGCTTGAGTGAGGGTCAGGCAGCTCCCCCCTGTCTGTGAAGCCAGCCTCTCACTAGTAATGCAGGGAGGGAGCTGTCTCAGACTTCACCATCCTCCCCCCCCCCTCACCCACACACCATTCACTAGCTGGGACATGGGGGAAGTCAGGAGTGAGGGTCAGCCAGCTCCCCCCTGTCTGTGAAGCCAGCCTCTCACTAGTAATGCAGGGAGGGAGCTGTCTCAGACTTCACCATCCTCCCCCCCCCCCTCACCCACACACCATTCACTAGCTGGGACATGGGGGAAGTCAGGAGTGAGGGTCAGGCAGCTCCCCCCTGTCTGTGAAGCCAGCCTCTCACTAGTAATGCAGGGAGGGAGCTGTCTCAGACTTCACCATCCTCCCCCCCCCCCCCTTCACCCACACACCATTCACTAGCTGGGACATGGGGGAAGTCAGGAGTGAGGGTCAGCCAGCTCCCCCCTGTCTGTGAAGCCAGCCTCTCACTAGTAATGCAGGGAGGGAGCTGTCTCAGACTTCACCATCCTCCCCCCCCCTCACCCACACACCATTCACTAGCTGGGACATGGGGGAAGTCAGGAGTGAGGGTCAGGCAGCTCCCCCCTGTCTGTGAAGCCAGCCTCTCACTAGTAATGCAGGGAGGGAGCTGTCTCAGACTTCACCATCCTCCCCCCCCCCTCACCCACACACCATTCACTAGCTGGGACATGGGGGAAGTCAGGAGTGAGGGTCAGGCAGCTCCCCCCTGTCTGTGAAGCCAGCCTCTCACTAGTAATGCAGGGAGGGAGCTGTCTCAGACTGGTATCAGGGTTAGGGCACTGTGTGCAGGAAGATCACAACACTCCTGGTATTAATAGGGATAGGGCACTGTAAGAGATGACTGTAGTAGATTGAATAAAGATCTGATGTTTCTGCTCTCCTCACACCAAACAAAAACAACACACAAGCAGAGAAGCCCTTCTTACAAAGCTGAGCTAGTGAGTTAAGTAGGAGGAAAAGTAAACATACTTGTGCCAGTGTGGCTACTTAAAAAATACACTTACCAACAATCAATTACATATATTTGAACTGTGTACAGTTCCAGCCAGGACCACCTTTCTAAAATGCACAGTGATTGGCAAATTCAACATGCACTAGCATTTCAGGTGCCTGCTAACAAAAATAATAAACAAACAAGTTCTAGTCACGTGAGTGCTGATCATTACATTACTTTTTTTGTCAAGCTTCCAACTGTTTCCATTTCACATCCCCCCAACCATTACCTCAGTGTTAGCCTTGGTAACATCAATAGATAAGAGCACAGCCAGCCAATAGGAATACATACATACATATTCATTCCTAAGTGACCTTTACTGACCTGGGAAGTGTGAACACTTTGTTTCATTTTCTGTTGGTGTTCGTTAGTTTCCAGTTCCATTTCCCATCCCCCCAACCATCACCTCAGTGGTAACCTTGGTAACATCAATAGATAAGACTGCTGCCAGCCAATAGGAACACATATTCATTCCTAACTGACCTTCAGTGACCTGGAAAGTGTTTATTTGTATCATTTTCAGTTAGTGCGCACTAAATCGAGTTAGTGCGCACTAACGGGGAGTTAGTGCGCACTAACTCCCGTTAGTGCGCACTAACACGATTTAACGATTTTTAACGATAAATCGTTAGAATTTCTATTGTATCGTGTTCTATAACGATTTAAGACGATATTAACATTATCGGACGATAATTTTAATCGTTGAAAAACGATTCACATCCCTAATCAATAGTAAAAATATAATAACACTTTTCAGGACCAGATATAGAAACCTGTTTGTTTATTTCAGCTGCTCAGTCATTTTATTAGTTACTAGTATTTCAGAAATTAAGGTCAAAATCTAAAACTCATTTGTGCCAAAATGGTTTATTTTTGAGTAATGTTAAATCTTTTTGTGAAGCAAAATGATCATTTTACTACTATGAAAGGAAACAAAGACTTAATATTTACTGTAAGTCATGATAATTGTTTTCATACTTAGCTGATCTACTGTTTCGTGCTGTATATTCCGTGGGCTCTATATGAAAAGTGAACATGCCCCTATATTGTCCATTTATAAACTTAGGGCTCAATTCACCTCAAGATGTTTACTGCTTAAGGACAACGCAATATCAAATAAAGCATGCCCAGTATGAGGCAAACTTTAAAAATTTTAAATATAAAAAAATTAACATATATATATGTAAGTAGCCTCTACTTGTGTATTCCGTACATTATAAAAGTCTAAAATACGCATGTATTTTCATTTTTGCGTGTACATATATACACGTAAAACTGGAGCAGTAAAGGGGCATTCCGTGGGTGGGGACAAGTAAGTTGTTATTTTAAAACACACTTATGCAAGTAGATTTGCCGACTTACATGCATAATTTTACACCTGCTAATTAACTGGCATAAATTATATTAAACATGCTTATTGTGTCTTACTGACTGGGTGATAAGTCTGGATGAATGGGAATGGGGGGGGGGAGTTCAGGCTAAAAAACCATGAGGGTCTGTATGACCTGGAAAAGGACTGGGTGAACTTGCTTTAATGCTTACAATCCCCCCATTATGACATGAAAGCGGTGAAGAAGCAGTCAAACACATGCGTACACATCTCCCCCATATGAGCGCACTTCCCCCCACTTTATAAAATCAGGTGCACACGGGCATGTACTACATGCACACCCATCTCCCTATTTTGGTGCATGCATCTCTTTTAAAATTAATCTCTAAGCAAACAAATAATAATAATAATAAGATACAAAGATTTGCAAGGCTAAGCGCCCCTCATACAGATCAAGTTGAAATATATCTATATCTATCTATCTATCTCTCTCTGTCTATATGCCTCTTACCTAGAGCAGTCTGACCCCCTTGTTTTCAGCACTGAGTCTCTGTCAGGTTCTCTCTCTCTCTCTCTCCCCAGTGGTTGTAGGTAGGAATTACAACAATTGTAGCACTTACCGCAAAGAGCGAAAAAGTTATCACACTCTGCAGTAATACCTATATGAAGTGCAAAGATAGCACACTTTGCGATAAATAAGCTATTAGCATAAAACACACCCCTCTTCCTACTGCATGAGCTAGTTTGATGAATCTAGCCCTATGTTTATGGAGCAAATAAGAAATGTGGGCTTCTGAATTGATATGTCATTGAAATCTGTTCCTCAACTGAAATCAGTCCTTGCCAAGGGCCTCTTTGAGGATGCTTTGTCATTTAAGACAGTTTCTGGACTTTTCAAATTTTAGAACTATAGTCCAAGCCTTTGTTATAATATCAATAGACTACTGTAATTCTTTATATATTGGTCTGACATAGAAGCAGACCAATTGTTACAAAAATTTGGCAGCTAACCTAATAGGTAAAATATCACTATTTGAAGATATTATGCTCCAGTTGCAACAATTATATTGGTTGTATATATCACAGCAGGTAAAATTTCAGGTTTTGATAATGGTATTCAAATCTTTTGAGCCTGATAGTCTGCCATTTTTTAAAAACTGTTTACATTTTATAAACCATCCTGAAATCTTCGTTCATTTGGATAGTGTTTCTTAGACTTGCCAGCAGTGGGTGCAGCTCGGCTAGAGGAGACAAGGAATTGTGACTTATCGATTGTGGGAATAAAAATGTGGAATGAAGGTGAGGCAAATGCAGGATATAAAAATGTTTAGGAAGAAATAGAGAGAGAGAGAGAGAGAGAGGGAGTAAGGGAGAGAGAGAGAACCTGACAGAGACTCAGTGCTGAGAACAAGGGGGTCAGCTGCTCTAGGTAAGAGATACATAGACAAAATGTCAGAAGAAACACCAGAGCAGTGAGAAAGGGTATAAAATCATCTTTTCCTGTAGGGACTATCATACCCAGGGAATTATGGAACTCTTAGGGTGGGGTATCTGTTGAACAGGAGGCGGTCCTTTGAACCAAGGTGGGGTTGATGCTACCCGTGGGGGAGGCCCTACGGGTCCCCACCGTCGGCAGGCAGAGTGGGCTGACTGACGGAAGCTGGCTGGAGCTTCATCAATACCAGTCCTCATTCCCCGTGGGTTGAGCCTTTGGGTACCGGGGCCAACTGGAGTTAGGTAGGCCTCCGTGCGAAGTCATCGATTAGAAGATGGAGAGGTCAGCCCAGAGACAGCAACAACAGAACTGAAGAGTCTGTACTGGACGAGGCAGAGACCCGGAGACTCGGATGCCAACAGGAACAAGAGTCAGACAGGGGGCACCCGAGCAAGAGCAGGCAGGAGCCTGAAAGGCCAAGTCCAGGACTAAGACTGTACAGGTGTCATAGAACAGGCTGAAGTCAGGGCAGGCTGCAATCAAGGAGTGTTGGCAAGGCAAGGCTGAAATCAAGTCCAGGAGAGAAGCAATGGTGTTGTCAGACAAAGCAGAGGTCTGGACTAGGAGATGATCGGTAGCATGGTCATGCGAAGCAGAGGTCTGGACTAGGAGATGATCAGTAGCATGGTCAGGCAAAGCAGAGGTCTGGACTAGGAGATGATCAGTAGAGTGGTCAGGCGAAGCAGAGGTCTGGACTAGGAGATAGTCAGTAGAAGGGTTGGACGAAGCAGTGGGCAAGACTAGCAGAAGATCAATGGTATAGTCAGGCAAAGCAGTGATCTGGTCCAGGAGAAGATCAATAGCGTAGTCAGGCAAAGCAGTGGTTGGTTCCAGGAGATCAGTCCGTAGGGATAAGTTGAGTAGCACGAAGCACAGGAAAGGAGGAGACAAAAGCAGGAACAGAAACTCGAAGGGAACAGGAAACAGGAACATGAGGGAATCACCAGGAGGCAACAAATTACACGTCCAACATGGAGACCTGTTGCAAAGGTGACTAACAGGAGCTGAGCTCGGCCTTATATACTGGAGCTTCAATGATGTCATCCTCCAGGGCTGCGGCTAGGTTCCCGCCGCGGGCCCTTCATAAGGAACTGAGATGCGCGCGTGTGCACCTAGGCAGGGGCGCAGCAGGGGATGGTGGCATCTCTCTGTGGACCATGCTGAGAGGCCTGCTGCGGAGCACAGGAGTCCATCGTGGAAACAGGAGCACCGTAAGAGGGCCTGACCGCGAACCTGCCACGGCCGTCACATGCAACAGTATCTGAGAGAAGGGTGGGTTAAGACTCTGTCTTCACTTGACATAAGAGTGAGAACACCATTTGGACAGAAGGGTAAGGATAATGGTAAGGATAGGTGGTAGGGTTGCAGTTGAGGTTGCTCTCCAAGCAGGAGTAAAAGAGCTGCAGCCTTGAATGGCAAAAGGTGAAATGGAAGTAGAATTGTCTGTGCAACCAGAGCTGGAAAGCACTGACACCATCTAAGACAGTACCTTTTGAACTGTGCACTGTTTGAATTATTTCTCTGATCATTTGCTTTGGCAATTATAGAGCACTGATTTACTAAAATATATTTTGAACTGCATCTTGTTTAATTGTTGCATTAACATTTGTTATGGCAGTTATAGAGTACGCTACCTACTGCAGTATATTTAGAACTGTGTCTTTTTGAATTGCTATTTGAGCATTTATCAAGAGAGAGAGAGAGATATCATACTATAATACATTTTTGAGACTGTGTATTTTTTTTTAACTATTCTATTTGGTCCTTCACTATTGGCATTTTGTATGCTGGAGGATTATCATATTGAGGACTTTGATACTGTGAGATTTTAGTATCCTGCAACGGAGAACAATAAGACCACTACAGATACTACAAAACACAGCGGCAAGAATTTTAACTGGGAAAAGTAAAAGAGACCATATCACCGAAACCTTAATAGAATTACACTGGTTACCCATTGAACAAAGAATACAATACAAGATTTTATGCACCATACATAAATTAATACACGAAGAAAAAGGAGAGGGCTGAACACAGCCCTCCGCGTACATACCCCTCACAGAAATCTGAGATCAGCAAACAAAGCACTACTAACTATTCCCTCAGTCAAGACGGCCAGACTAACCCAAGTAAGGGATAGGGCCCTATCCCTAGCAGGACCCCAATATGGAACAATATGCCTTTAGAAATCAGACTGCAAAGAAACATCAAAACTTTCAGAAAAAGTTTAAAAACATGGCTATTTAAGCAAGCATACCACAAAGAGAATTGAGAGGAGAACCCAGGGAAATGTTGGTAGCGGTCAGTCAAACTCCCACACACACACCTTTTTTCTTAAAGCGTGTGTTTCTCATTTTTTATATTCTAAATTCTTCCTTTTTATTTTTAAACAACAAAGAACTAGAGTTAAGTAGTACTATATCTTATAGCAGAGTAAGAAAAAACTGGACATGACTTATAACACCCACCAAATAATTGGGCGGATTTTAAAAGCCCTGCTCGCGTAAATCCAGGCGGATTTACGCGAGCAGGGCCTTGCGCGCCGGCGCACCTATTTTCCATAGGCCGCCGGCGAGCGCAGAGCCCCAGGACGCGCGTAGGTCCCGGGGTTTTTGGAAGGGGGCGTGTCGGGGGGGGGCAGGACCCGATGATGCGGCGTTTCGGGGCGTGGCGTTTCGGGGGCGGGACCGGGGGCGTGGTTTCAGCCCGGGGCATTTCGGGGGCATGGCCGCGCCCTCCGGAACCTCCCCTGGGTCGAGTCTCGGCACGCCAGCAGCCCGCTGGCGTGCGTGGATTTACGTCTCCCTCCGGGAGGCGTAAATCCATGGATAAAGGTAGGGGGGGGGTGTTTAGATAGGGCCAGGGGGGTGGGTTAGGTAGGGGAAGTGAGGGGAAGGTGAGGGAACGGTGACAAGCTGCGCGGCTCCGCGTGTGCAGGCTGCCCAAAATCGGCAGCCTTGCGCGCGGCAATCCAGGATTTTAGAAGATTTGCGCGGCTACGCGCGTATTTTATAAAATCCAGCGTAATTTTGTTTGCGCCTGGTGCGCAAACAAAAGTACGCGAACGAGCTTTTTTAAAAAATCTACCCCAATATTTATTGTGAAATTATGTTACAGTATATTGATGACACCTGTTTAAGAGTTAGAATTCCAGACACTTTATACAACATATAGTTGTGTGCCCTATTGTGAACTGTTGTGATGGCACCCACTTAACGACGGTATAGAAAAGATTTTAAATAAATAAAATAAATAAATGTTGGAAGAACAGGCTGTATTCACAATGCTTTGATTCCTTCTGGGGACTACGTGTAATAATGATTAGCAATGGAATCAATAAAACCACATGCAACAAGGCATGATTAGGATCAGACAGTCTTCTGACAATACTACACCTCATGGGGTGATAAGGTAAAAGTACATAAGCCTTGAGGTGAAGGATACCAAAAGTATATTTGGCAGTGTGTGCCGTTTCTGTTGTCATAGATATGCTAGACATTATTAAAGGGATCTTTAATAAGTGGATAAGCCCTGGGGAAGGGGGAAGGAACTGAAGACCAATCCCAGGGACAAATCCTACCTACTGGTGCAGTCCACACTTGGGCATGTTTGTGTTTGTTCTCTTGTAGAATTCAAGATGGCTGTGGAGGCGGAGGAGAGTTCTATAGCAAATCCTCATTTTGATCCAGAGAAGGAGTTATTATACTGAATGGAGGGCTTGCATAAGGATAATCCCTGAAGGCACCATGTCCCGTATCTTCACACATGCTCATTCACCTTCAGGGCATATTCAGACTTCAGCATAATATCCTCAGACAGACAGACTTTTAGAATGTTTTAAGCAGATCATTAAGGTCATGTTAAAAAAAGTCTCTAGGTTAAGAAACTCAAAACTAGTACCAGCTTGCCCCTTTTCTTGTCCATTTTTTATTGTTTGCTATTGAAGAAGTACAGGTTTCTCCCCTTTTGAGCTCTTATTTGGTCGATAACCTCAAAGCTTATTAGATCCTCTTAAGGAGTGGTGGGAGGGGGAAGCAAGATACCATATGATGTTTTGTCTTATTTGGTAAGTCTTACAATATGTATGAAAGAGGCAGCAAAAGTGGCCACTGAGAACTTGAGAGAGGCTCATAGTAAATAGTAGGCATATTATAACCAGCAAGCTCAAGAAAGGCAGTTTGAAGTGGGGGATAAGGTGTTAATTTTAGTTCTGTCCTCTTCCAATAAACTATGGGCTCGTGTCAGAAGCAGCTAGATCTTTTAGATTATGAAATTAGTATGAGGAAGGGACATACCAGTTATATCAGGTTAATCTTTTGAAACCTTGGTTTGAAAGACATTATCTATCCACGTTTACCAATTACTAAAGGATGAGGAGCTGAGAACCCAAAACATGGAGATGGAGGCAGGAGCAGAAGTTAAGATATCATTGGAATTAAAGTCAACAAATTAAAAACAGGTACATGCTATGTTATTCTTTTTGCAGATATTTTCTCACCATATATTGGTCACACTAGTTCAGGGTCTCCAGATTACCACTACCATAAGAAAAGTAGTCCATCAACATTCCCTTAGAATCCTGGAGGCTAAATGTCAAGAAGTATATAGACAAATGGTAGAAAAATTTCAACTGGTAGTGATTCAAAAATCAGATAGCTCATTGGCTAGCCTGGTGCTCTTGGTTCCTATTAGAGATGTACGAAGCCCGAAGCTAATGGTTTGAGCTTCAGATTCAAGCCCACCACGGGAAATTTTGTTTTCCTGTGCTTCAGGCTTTTTTTTTTTCAGGGAACTTGAAAAACAAATTTTTCCAAAATTTCCTAATTCATCCAAAACAAACACACATCCCTAGTTCCTATGGCAGATGGAACTTTATGCTTTTGCATCAAATTTAGACAGGTCATTGCTATCTCCCAGTTTGATATTTATCCTATGCTATATGTAGAAAAGTTAGTAGAAAGACAGCACAGTACTTAGCTACATTGGAACTTATGAAAGAATGCTGGCGGATTCTGTTTGAATCATCACTGAAAGAAAAGACAACCTTTATGACCTTTTAAGGTTTGAATCAATTTATTGATATAGATTTTTATATTCTGCTTTTTACACTTCAAAGCAGAATACACTCAGGTATTTCTTTACCCCCAGAGGGCTTACAATCTAAGTTTATACCTGAGGCAATAGAGGGTAAAGTGACTTGCCCAAGGTCACAAGGAGCAACAATGGGACTTGAACACTGGGCTACTGGCTCACAGCCTGCTGCTCTAACCACTAGGCTACTCCTCCTTCCCTAGAATGCCCTTCAGCCTCCATGAAGAACAATAGATCTCCAAGAGGAACAGGTCAGAGGTCCACTAAAAGACAGAGGTCTTCAAAACCAGGACTTGCCTCTCATACAGATCAGGGTCTTTCAGTTATTTAAATATTGCCAGCAGCTGCCATGATTTAGCTAGCTGCATTAATTGAAGTTATATACTGGTAGCGCTCAAGTTCAATATGGGAATACAGCTATTTTAAAAAGTTTGGTGTAGGGATTGTTTGGCTACTATACTAGTTTATAGGGATGCGCCTAATTCGTCCTGTTTTGGGGAACCCAAAAAATGAACGTAATTTTTCTGAAATTTCGGAAAAATTTGTTTTTTGGGTTAGCATACACTAACTCCCCGTTAGTGCATGCTAACATTTAAACTTTAGTGCGCTAACCCGAAATTTCAGGTTCCCCGAAAAAAAAAAAGCCCAAACCACGGGAAAACCAAATTTCCCACAGAGGACCGAAACTGAAGCCAGAACCAATAGGTTTGGGCTTTGCACATCTCTACTAGTTTAAAATGTTAGTATTTTGATATGCAACTGGTAGGATATAAAGTCATTCAAAACTTTACAGCTGGCATCATTATCTTGCTGGCCACAATATTGAAGGTAATATTCCATTCAAATTTAGGCATAATGTGGAGGGCCTTTTATATTTATCTCAATGTGTTAAATAATATTAATGTGGCACCCCTATAGGTAGGATACCAGTTGTCCCTAGGTCTCTGTATAGAACTCTAATATCAATGAATCTGCCATCCCCCGTCAGTTGCTTCCACCTTGAGGACTGTGATTAGATGCCTCAACCCTGTTTAGCCTAGTGTGTGATCAGTTTTAGAGAAGCTCTGAACAATGAGGATGTTTTGGTTTTGCTCTCTGGTGAGGCCTCCGAGCATCATTCTGCATTTTCTGTTTGAAGTGATACCTCATTGTACACTCCCTGCCAGAGGGTCCTTCTCATATTAACTAAAGATAGCTAGATTTTTTTGATGGATTCCCTTTTGGGGCAAAAGGGCTCTCATCCAGAGGACTGAAGACCTGTGAGCCCATTCTAAACCTTAGGTGAGGCATGCCCCAGTGACAGATCCTGCTGAGAGAGATAGTCATGACTGAAGATGTATCCAGTTTATCTTTAGAAGTATTTTTTGCATATTTTCTATATGGGGAAGTTTTTCTGATCCACCTTGCCCCACTGGGATGCAGAGCTGACATAACCTGATCCCTTCTGATTTTTCCCCAAGAGAAGTCCTCAGTAACAACAAGTAAGAATGAAGGAGGAAGATCAGGAGATCCCAAATGGATCTCCATTCATAGGATCAGGACAGGCTGGATGTCCAAGAATGATATAGAGTCAGGAAGGATTGTTTTGCTGTGAAGTTGGGGACCCCTTTAATAGGATTCCCAGTTAGCTACTGATTGAGCTTTGCAAAATTAAAACTACCATGGGAGCTCTACCCAGATGCTTGAATCAAAGGACATGTACCTACAGAGAAATACATTTATACCAGCAATCAGATGTAAACACAACTTTATGGACAAATGGACTTTTAATGAATGATTACCAATCAGTAAACTTTATTTTAACATTCAGAACCTGGTCCTTTCTGATTTATCCCAGCATCTCTCCCCATGGGATGTAGCTATATTCACAAACACACTGAAAGCAAGACTCCACTGTTCAGGCAGTAAGCGAGAGCTTCCCCGCATAAAAAGTATCCACAGTGGGATAGAGAGTCAAGCATGGGATGTAAATTGCTAGATGAAGCAGCCCCAAAGAAAATAAATATTGTGCCCTTGGGACTAAACCAGCTAATAAGATACATTAAGATATTGGTTGATATAAGATTTGGATTCATATTGATTTTCTCATGTATTCTTTATTTTCTTTAGACCACACTGAAAGATCAAGCCAATGAAGATATAGTAGTTTGGCCATTTCAAGCAGCAGTTAACTGATAAGTCTGATGTTTATTTATTGCTATAATCGCCCTGAGGAATCCTCGTGAGAGGCAAAACAAATGCCATTTGTTGGGGATTTTAGGTTTGATAAAATCTAAGTATTCAGCACTTCAAATATGAAGATATAAAAATTTGATAGCTAGCATACACAAAAGTTGTTAGCTTTTCCATTGGCCTTTAATGCATTTAAACTGTGGTATATAAGATACTTTAGATAGATGTTTTTTGCAAATGATTATTACAAATATTGTCTACTTATGTAGTACTGCTACAATATGCATTACTGCCATGATTGTCAAAATGGCAGTGTTATGAAATGGCTTTTTGAGTGTATCATAATATGGTATTTTTATTGTTAAATCTTTTTAGATTATTATTTATCTAATATTAATTTTTGATATAATTTGTTTGAGTGTTTTCTGCACATTGGTTGGTGTTCATTCATTGGAGAGAACACTATTTTCAGTATTTACTACACATTTTTTTTTACACACACACACACAATAGGCAGACCAAAAGACTACATGGAATCGTGACTCAATAAAAAATATGGCATTTACATTTTTAAAGGGAAGAAAAAAAGCCAATTCATAACTCACTGAAATGAGCAGAAAGCAAAAAAATGTTGCCTTATTAGTGCCTTGTGGCAAACATAACATAGCTTTTTAAATCATTTGCAAAAAAAAATCTCATTGCATTTGACATCATAAACATCCAAACAAAATTATAATGTACTGAAAAGATACAATACAGATATATATATGAAAAACTACTAAGTGTATCATGTGGTTAACCAGTGACCTTCAAGGAACCACCACTGAATATTGAGAAAGTGGAATGAAAAATACTGAACAGATGTTCAGCTACTTTAATCAGAAACTGTTATGAATGGCAGAGTAAGTGTAAATTTGGGGAGCGCTTTAACTTTGAACCATCATGAATGTTATAAGCCAATGTCATATTCTAAATAGCTTTTGAATATTGACCTCTTAAATGTTAAACTTTATAGGGCCTGATTTTAAAAAGTATTTATTTATATGCTTAAAATTGAGTTTTACACATGTTTATGCACTTTACCTGTGTAAGTGGGATTTTGGAAATTGCTACAATATATTCTACTAGCAACTCTACCCATTCTACATCCGGGTGGTGAGCCTTTTTATTGGCACATCTGTTCTTGTTTTGAGCAGAATTTCCCTAGAAATTCACTGTAAGAATGCCCCTTCCATATACACACACCCTCATACAGGCTCCCTCACTCTCTGGCACACACACACATCCCCTCTTATAAGCTCCCTCTCTGAAACCCACACTCAAGCATCCCGCGCACTCCCCCTCTTACAAACCAAGCTGTCTCTCGCACTCCCCCACACCCCCCTCTCCTCTCTCACACACACATTCTCTCTCACCGGCATCTCCCTCCCCTCATATAGACTCCCTCTCTCTGAAACCCACACTCAAGCATCCACCCACCCACCCTCTCTTACCTCCCATGCTCTTTCTCACACCCTCCCCACTCCCCTCTCACCAACCATGTTTTCTGTCACCCCCCTCCTCTCACACACACATTCTCTCTTCCCGGCATCCCCCCCATGCTCTCTCTCACACCCTCCTGCTCTCTCTTACCCTCCCCTCCCCGACACACATTCTCTCGCACCGGCATGCTGCGGTACCTGCACCATTCGCGGCAAAGATGAAGGCCTGGCGCGCCGTTTTCGGCAAAGATGAAGGCCCGGCGTGCCGTTCACAGCACACGGGGGCCTTCCATTTTCGCCTTGAGTAGAAAATAGCAGCGGAGACCCCAGCATGTCGTGAACGGAGTGCGTCCCACGGAACACACTCCATTCGTGGCGAAGATGAAGGCCCGGGCGCCAATTGCAGCACACAAGGGCCTTCCCTTTTCACTGCAAATGGTGCGCCGGGCCTTCATCCTTGCCACGAATGGAATGTGTGCTGTGAGACGTGCTCCGTTCGTGGCATGCCAGGGTCTCCTCTGCTATATTCTGCCTGTCCCGCGATGGCCGCTGTCCTTTGTACTTGTTATAGCTGGTGTTGTCACATGGCCACTGTATGATGTGTTTGAGCCTTCAAGGCAGCCAGGGAGTCAGCTGCGCCATCTATCAGCAGGCTGGGGAACATGTGTGTGCACTGATGGACACACTACCAAGCCCGATATATTATGGATTGAATTGTCCATTGGATTTACCCATGTAAGTACACTCAATGTTGGTAAATAGCTTTTGAAAATTGCTACAATAGTAGTTGCACTTACATGGGTAAATCCTTTTGAAAATTACCCCATACTGTATATAAAACATAATTAGTGGTAAATATTGAAAAAAGTATTTCCCTTAATGAACACCAACCAATGTACAGCGGACACTCAAACAAATTCTATGAAAAAATAATATCTGATAAATAATAGGGGTGTGCATTCGTTTTCAACGCATATGTAAAACGCAACTTATATTTTTTTTTTAACTTAAAAAAGTGATGAGGCGAAAACGATCGCAATTCCTCTATTCAGGAATGGCTTCCTGACTCTCCGCTGGACCACCAGGGAGTTTTGGTAAGTCTTGGGGGGGGATTAAGGAGGGTGAGGGGTTTAAATTTTTATTTAGGTAACCGGTGCACGTATGGACATAGACTCAACTTATGGAATTTAGGGATGTGAATCGTTTTAGGACGATTAAAATTATCGTCCGATAATTTTAATATCGTCTTAAACCGTTATGGAACACAATACAATAGAGATTCTAACGATTTATCGTTATAAATCGTTAGAATCGTGAGCCGGCACACTAAAACCCCCTAAAACCCACCCCCGAACCTTTAAATTAAATCCCCCACCCTCCCGAACCCCCCCCCAAATGAGTTAAATAACCTGCGGGTCCAGCGGCGGTCCGGAACGGCAGCGGTCCGGAATGGGCTCCTGCTCCTGAATCTTGTTGTCTTCAGCTGGCGCCATTTTCCAAAATGGCGCCGAAAAATGGCGGCGGCCATAGACGAACACGATTGGACGGCAGGAGGTCCTTCCGGACCCCCGCTGGACTTTTGGCAAGTCTCATGGGGGTCAGGAGGCCCCCCACAAGCTGGCCAAAAGTTCCTGGAGGTCCAGCGGGGGTCAGGGAGCGATTTCCCGCCGCGAATTGTTTTCGTACGGAAAATGGCGCCGGCAGGAGATCGACTGCAGGAGGTCGTACAGCGAGGCGCCGGAACCCTCGCTGAACGACCTCCTGCAGTCGATCTCCTGCCGGCGCCATTTTCCGTACGAAAACGATTCGCGGTGGGAAATCGCTCCCTGACCCCCTCTGGACCTCCAGGAACTTTTGGCCAGCTTGTGGGGGGCCTCCTGACCCCCACGAGACTTGCCAAAAGTCCAGCGGGGGTCCGGAAGGACCTCCTGCCGTCCAATCGTGTTCGTCTATGGCCTCCGCCATTTTTCGGCGCCATTTTGGAAAATGGCGCCGGCTGAAGACAACAAGATTCAGGAGCAGGAGCCCGTTCCGGACCGCTGCCGTTCCGGACCGCCGCTGGACCCGCAGGTTATTTAACTCATTTGGGGGGGGTTCGGGAGGGTGGGGGATTTAATTTAAAGGGTCGGGGGTGGGTTTTAGGGGGTTTTAATGTGCCAGTTTTGCGATTTTTAGATTTTTAGATTTTTCACGATTTTTCACGATTTTTCACGATATTTTACCCCCCCAAACGGCAACAATACGATTCCCTCCCCCTCCCAGCCGAAATCGATCGTTAAGACGATCGAGGACACGATTCACATCCCTAATGGAATTCTCCATATGTCCATATTGACCGAAATTGACCCCCCCTTTCGACTTATGGACTTATGAACATAAACTTTTGGTCTGCACATCCCTAATAAATATTAATCTATATTCAGTAATAAAAACACCATATTAGGAAACACTCATCAATCTGGATGACAAAGCCAATTCACAATACTGCCATTTTCACAGTCAAGCAAGTATTGACATTGTAGCGCTGCTATATAAGTAGATTTAAAATTTATAATCATCACTTACAATAAAATCCATCTAAATTATCTTGTATGCACATACATACAGTATATGTATATTCTTCTAAATATTAGATTTTAGTTTGAATGTATATGTGCACATATATATACATACTCCTGACCCCCCCAAGCTGGCCAAAAGTTCCGGTTGGGTCCAACAGGGGTCCGGGAGCGGAGGCGCAGAGGAGCACGTGACATCCGCATCACTCCGACGTGACGCCGACGTCACGTGCTCCTCGCAAAGGAATACAGGGATGGCTTCCTGACTCCCCACTGGACCACCAGGGAGTTTTGGTAAGTCTTGGGGGGGTCAGGAGGGTGGGGGGTTTAAGTGTTTATTTAGGTTCAACGTATTCAACATAGCTATGTTGAATAAGTTGAAAATCGCGATGCGTTGCGCATCATCACTTTTTTAAGTTTAAAAAAAAAATAAGTTGCGTTTTACATATGCGTTCAAAACGAATGCACACCCTAGTAAATGATAGGGGTGTGCATTCGTTTTTGACGTATTGGCAATCTGCAACATATACGTCCCTATTTGTTGTATTCGGTGGGTCAAGAAACATATGGCGAACCCCCACGAATACAAAATATCTAACGAATAAACCCCACACTATGTCACAGGGGCTACTGATGCCATTGGTCAGCCCCTGTCACATGGTAGGAGCACAAGATGGCACCGGCCGTCCATTGCACCAATAGTTCCTGTGACATAGTGAGGGCAAAGGCTATTGGCGCCGTTTTGAATACCGGCAGCCGACGGCCCGAGTGCAGGAGATCGCGCCAGGACCCCCGCTGGACCACTAGGGATTTTTGGTAAGTCTTGGGGAGGTCAGGAGGGTGGGGGGTTGTAGTTAATTAAATGTAAAGGGTTGGGATGGGGTTTTTTTTGGGAAACGAATACACACATAACTAATGAACGAATCGGGGTCCCCCGAGAACGGATACAAAAGATTTGGCTCCCCATGAATACAAATACTGAATGGGACAAATCCATCCCTGCTGCATATCCCTAGTAAATGATGGTAGGGGTGGTAGTCCAAAATAATGTTGTGCAGTTTTTCCTTTCCTTTTAGAGGTGGGCCATTTCAGGTGTACCCCTAGATCTTTTTTTTGTGTTTGTTTCATTAAAATAAATAAATAAATAAATAAAATAAACCAGAACACACCCCAACCCTTCCCATTTATTTACATTTTCAGCCGACTCTACCAGCTGACCACGCTTACCCACCCTAGCCCACTCTCCTGAAATGAAGATGGAGATAATTGAATCTATGTCTCTAATTCACTGTCCAGTGGCATTTCACCAGCCACTTCCGCAAGAAATTGGAAAACTTGTGAACCTAGGGTTGATTGGACAGTCTACCCTAGGTCGAACCTCCCCCTCTCCACAACTAGTGATGCCTGTCTGCTTCACCATCGGGAAAACCATGGTCCACACAAAGGCATTTTTGGATTCCTGGGTAGGTGGTAATGTATTGAGGAGTTGCTGGTTTACCAGTATAACTGCCCATGACCACCTTGGCTAATGTCCTCACCATCTCATCCATCTATGGTGAGCTTCTTCTTTGCTGGTTGACTGTGGTCAATACATCCCTCACCATGCAGACATGTCTCCTTCACATGGAAAATATTGCCTTTTATGTCCTACCTAGGGCAGTCAACCCTGTCATCCTCAGACTGCCCTGGCCTAGACTTCACAACCATCCATAGATTCTGAAATGTTGCAAATTACCTGCTGGGGTCCATATTGCTTGGGAAAGTACCTGTCTTGGATTTTATCACTTATCACCCTGACTTGGGTTGACTGCTCCCAACCTACCAGGTTTGCTACCCCAGTATGCTGATTTCTCGGATGTTTTTAACAAGCAGCAGTCCAAGATCTTACCACTGCATTATTCATATAACTGCCCAATTGACCTTCTACCCTAGAAATTGCCTCCCAGAGGCCGTGTCTATCCCCTTGTCAGTGCCAGAGATGGAGGCCATGTCAAAGTACATCCATAAAAACCTGGAGAGAGAGTGCATTTGGTCCTCTTCATCCCCTGCAAGAGCAGGCTTTTTCATTGTAAGAAAAACAAATGGTTCACTAAGACCCTCAATAGATTACTAGAGTCTCAACGTAATCACTCAGAAGAATCTCTACTCACTGCCTCTCATTACCAATCTGTTTGATCACCTTGAAGGAGCACAAATCTTCACAAAACTTGACCTCTGTGGAGCATATAATCTCGCACATATACAAAATGATGATGAATGGAAACTTTAAAATCTCCAATAGATATTTTTTAAACAGTTCCCTTGGGCTAATCAAGGAAGTATGTGGAAAATTCAAAATTCTCATATTAAAAGATCTCATTTTATATTCCACCACTTCCAACTTACATAAAAGTTTTAAATTATGGGGGAGGGGGAGAGGGAGGGGAAGAAATACTGCTATGTTTATTGCTATTGTTATATTCTTTTTACTATGTTCATCAAGACCTGTAATTGATGTGGCATGACTATGAGTTGTTGCAAGACTTCTTGATGTAAACTTATAATGAAAATGTTCAATAAAAAGAGTAAAAAAAAGTTTTAAATTATCTTTCTGTAAACATTGACTTTCAGATTAAATCGAAGACAGCCTTCTTTCACAATCATGAACCTTCTCAAAAAAGGATGTCACTTTTTGCTCTACTCTCTCAATGTTAGTTTTATTATCTCCCATTAGAGATTGTATGCCATTGAGCTGTTTAGAAATAGTAGCATTCATAGAACTACTGTCCAGATAGATTCTAGAGAGATCTCACCTCTCACCCCGCACTCGCTCTTCTTCACTCCTGGAAGCAAAAATGGCTGGGCAGCCGGAGGCATCCCCACCGTTCCAGTCACTCAAAGAATCCCAGGAGCCCCAGAAACGCCAGTTGACATCACCAGCCACTCCTCTTGCCCAGCTTTTTCCAAGGAGGAAATAGCTGTTGGATCCAACCTGCCCAATTACTGACCGGCTATTTCCGCCCCTAGTGGTGCTTTGTGTTCCAGGCTCACTGCGTTGACATAGGATACAGTGACAGGGGAAACCGACAGCTCTGGGCACAAGGGAATCAATATCTGCTCTGGGCAGAGGGACACCTTGGCCTCAGACTGGGGAGAGGGTTCTCTCTCTACCCAGCAACAAGAGGCCCTGGCAGCAGAGTGGAAGCGATGAATTCTGAGGTAAAAAATGGAAGAACTGATGGCTGTGAGTAAACTACCAGGGGGTTAAGTTGGCAGGGACAATCTCTCCAAGTCAATTGCTTCCCCATAGAAGTAAGATCACCAGGATCTCAGAATTAATGTGGCCTGCCTCTAGGACACCATCTTTTAAACCCCCCTAATGAAAGTTATTTTTGAATACAGTCCTTTACTTTCTATTTTATTATCATATTTTTGTTTTGATGTGGCTGTAATCTTACATGGAATGAAAAGATAATCATAAATAAGAAAAAAACCGAAACCAAACAGCCTGATTGATCTCACTTAATTTCATTAATTTTCCTATAAAATAACAATTATATCTTCAGTAAACTGTAGAACTATGTCAGTACCAGAGGTAGGAAATTTGGATTTGTGTTCTTTCAATGCATACAATTCCATTGAAATGTATTCAGACATCTAGTCACACCAGAAGTAGGACATAATATACTAAGCAATACATAAAAATGACCAGATACTTTTCATCAGTAAAAAATGGATCTCTTGAGTAATGTACTCTTAAAAAACATCAAAGTGTATTGAATATTTTCAGATATACTGTAAATGTACATCTGTAGTCTGGCCTGTGCCTCAACAAGATGAGAATGGTTGTCCTGTCAAATCTCAGCAGGCTGTCTTTGCTCATATTCTCCTAGTTAAGAAATTTCTCTTTGGCAGAATGAAACATAACCTTTAATATTACATTCTGTGAAACAGGCTGCTGCAAGATGTAAGAGGATCTTTTCTATGGATCTGAATTGATTCAATTTAAGGAAACCTCACTCTTTAAGAGCTGATATTATCTGGGAGTTCTGCCCTTGAGAAATAAAGAATCATGTCACAGTCTTGTCATGTAAAGAGTGATACATTTATACTAATATTTGTATGTTCTTGCTGATGTTTAAGACAGTGTGTGTTCTTTTTTTAATATTACAGTGCCAACAGAGTACAAACCTGAATCATTCAATTTTTTTGGGAAATAAAATGATAGGTGATGTACTATTCTGGTTTCGATAAATGTAGCTAATAAATGTGAGTTAAATAAGAAAATATTCCATATTTACGCTGGACTTGAGTCTGCCAAATTGCAGATGTGGACAGAGTGGTTAATATCCCTATTGGGAATAATATTTATGTTGTGAAAATGGCATTTGTCTTGAATTGTTTGATGATGCATCAAATTTATATAAGAACCATAAAGTTGAAGATATGTCCCCACAGTCATTTTATGAATGCCCCTAAACTCAGTTCTTGATGAGGAATTAAAGAAGAGGTCAGAAAACATTTTTAGACAAGTAGCATGGGATCTTCTTAGTGTTTGGGTAATTGCCAGATTCTTGTCGCCTGGTTTGGCCTCTGTTGGAAACAGGATGCTGGGCTTGATGGACCCTTGGTCTGACCCAGCATGGCAAGTTCTTATGTTCTTATTCAATCATAGCCAGAGCTCCTAATGTCCTATGGCACATTTCTTAAGATTCATCAACAATAATGTGGCAAATTTGCATAATTATGTGGCAAATTTGCATAATTTTGCAAATGTTTGCAATTTAATATATTGACATAGTAATGACAGCTGAAAAAGACCACCTGGTTAATCTATATGGCCCAGCACATTTCCTGTATTACATAAAATGTAATTATATAATTATTCTTTTTTTATTTTATACAAATAAAGTCCTTTTTTGTTATTTCTGTGTTCAGATAATTTGATTATTGGAAGAAAAGGGATCATAGTGATTGAGGCTGGGGAGGAAAGAAGGGAAGGGATCTGGGAATGGGAAGACTGGAGATTGTAAAGGAGGGAAATGAAGAATGAGTCTTAAGTAGGAGAGGGTAGAAAGGTAAGGGAAAGAGGAGGACAGAGAAAGACTGAGGAGATGATGGACTTAAGTTTGGGAAAAGGTGAAATTGTGGGGTAAACTAACTTGAAGTGTGTGTGCCTTGACTAAAATCTGGAAAAAGTAATTTCTTTTAGTGCGCTTGTGTGCCTAATTAAAAAAAAAAAAAAATCCAGGGAGCTAGGTAAGTTCTTTTCTAGTACCTGTGTGTGTGCCTTTTAATTAAAAAAACAAGACCAAGAAGATAGGTAAGTTCTTTTCTAGTTGTCTGTGTGTATGTCTTTTGATTAAAAAAATAAGACCAGGGAGGTAGGTATGTTCTTTTCTAGTATCTCCTATGGTATCATTGATGGGAAAAAATATTCTCGCTGGTGTCTAAAGAGGATCAGTGAGTATTGCTTTGGGAAATGTTAGAACTTAAAAGTTTGAGGTACAGGTGAAATAGTGGCATATGTTTTTTAGTGTGTGTATGCCTATAATAAAAACCAAGCCTAAGGTAAGTAATTCTGGTGTTTGTTTTTTCCTCCATCCCACCCATCCCTAGCTCATCCTTTGATTTATAGGCAAGAAATACTTTCACATTAAAAATTAATTAGGCTTTCATCTACAACACAGGATTGTCCCAGCCCTTATCAAAAGTTTAATTATCACCTTGCAGGTCACTATCAGATTAATAGAGAATACATCAATAAATTTATAGTACTAGTACTATAGTACTATAATTTACACATTCCCACTCCCTTAACAATGTATGTTTTTTTTAACAGTTGGTGGGTAGTTGTATGTATATGCACCTAGTGCAAAGAGCTCCTGGCTCTCAAAGAATGAATCCAATCTCTAGAGGCTATAATGGCAGATTTGGAGGACCTGAGGCAGACAGAGAGGTATATAGAGGAGACCTCCAGGGACATACTTGCCAAGTCCCAATTCCAGTCTGGCAGCTGCTTGTAGGAGGAAGGTCACCTAGCTGGCAAATATTACCCTCATGTAGCAAGAATTAATCCTGTAGCAAGGACCTTTTCTCCAGTTGATGCATTGTCTTCTTGCACTGAGGAAGATTCTTCCAGAGCAATTACCCAGGAGGGAAGGGTTAGGTTAGCTGTCATAATTTGTGATTCAATTATTAGAAATGTAGATAGCTGAGTTGCTGGTGAATGTGAGGATTGCCTGGTAACTTGCCTGTCTGATGTGAAGGTGATGGATCTCACGCATCACCTACATAGGATTTTAGACAATGCTGGGGAGGAGCCAGCTGTCATGGTACATGTGGACACCAATGACATAAGAAGGTATGGGAGGGAGGTTCCAGAAGTCACATTTAAGCTTTTAGGTTAAAAATCTGAAATCCAGAACTCCCAGGGTAGCATTTTCTGAAATGTTCCCTGTTCCATGCGCAGGTCCCGAGAGGCAGGCAGGGCTCTGGAGTCTCAGTTCTTGGATGAGATGATGGTGCATAGAAGAGGAATTAAGTTTTCAATAAACTGGACAACTTTTTAGGAAGGGGAGGGGAGGGGAGGGGAGGGGAGGAATATTTTCTGAAAGGATGGGCTCTACCTTAACCAAGTTGGAACCAGGCTGCTGGTGCTAAACTTTGAAAAAGAGATAGATCAGCTTTTAAACTAGAACAAGGGGGAAAGCCAACAGTCACTCAGCAAGACATGGTTTGGAGGAATGTATATTCAAAGGATGCTAACAATACAGAAGAGATAGGGCATCTCAACAGTGAGTTTCCAATAAAACCAAAAGTAGTCCCTGTTCCTATAAGTAAAGAACCACATGAATTAAAAGATTCAAAATTATCCCTGTCAACCGAAAAGCAGGTAGTTAGTATGTTATATTTCCCAACCACGGGCGGCCGCAGCTGGCCCCTCCTACCTCCCTACGCAATAACGGGTCCGTCGTCGGCATCCCAGCCAGAGCAGGGAGGCACCCCCCATGCCGGCTCCAGTTTGCCCCACTCGGGGCAGCCCCTTTCACCAGGCCCCGGCTGCTGGGCAATACGGGGGGAGCGCACCAGGTCCTTCCTTCCGTGGCATCGGGCCACATGGCAGCCCTTCTGGGTTCAACATCTGGCCCCGCCTCCTCCTAGGCACGTGGCCATGCCTCCCACACTCTCTTACAGGGCCCTCATTACAATAGATTCCAGCTGCTCAGGATGGAGCAAGACCCGGGGAAGAATATAAAGACTGCTTCCTCTTCCTGTCCCTTGACTTGGCAACAAGTCTGCTTACTCTTGGTAAGTTGCCTGTGCCTCAGAGACCTTGTTTCTGCTTCCTGGATGACTCTCTGGCTTTGACCTCGGACTGGTGATTCGTGTTCCTCTGGCATTTACCTTCAGACTGGCGATTGACGATTCTCAGGTTCCTGACCTCGGACTGGCGGTGAGTGACCTCTGGCAGTTGTGTCCATCGCTGTCCGACATCTCTGTTCTGCCCACCTTACCTTGTTGGCGACTCCCTCCAGGGTTGATGGAAGGCTAGCTGCTGCGGCGTCTCCAGGCCATCCTCCTCCGGCGTTCCCGGACCGGCTCGACGCTGCAAGCTGCCATGCCGACCAGATGCCTAAGGGCTCGTGCGTGTGCGCGTGGCCCTACTGTTGTACTGGCGTTGGCGCAAACCTCAGGGGCATCCCCCTGAGATGATGTCATCAGCTCCAGATATTTAAGGTCTCAGTTTTCGTTAACAAGATGAGTTAGCAACGGTTCGCTTCCTCCAGGTCGCTGCGGATGGGATTCGCTCTCCACAAACCTAGCTACACTGCCTCCTCGGACTTCACTAGGGTGAGGAGGCAGAGTAGCTCTCTGTTTTTCTTTTCAGGTCATAGTCCGGAACCAGTACTCGCTCCTCGACGGCCCACATCCCGGACCAGCACCTGCATACTATTTCTGCTAAGAAGTCATCACTGCTTACAACATTAGCGAGTTTCCATCTATCTCTCAGAGCTTTCCCTGGGACCAGGTACTCGCTCCTCGAGGGCCTACTGCATTCCAACTCCTGGGCTGCCTCAAGAGACTATTGTGTGAGTGTTATCACCAAGGACTTGTTCCAGAACTCCTCAAATCCTATCTACTCACTTTCTTAGTTTCTCTGCAGATCAGCCACCTTGGGATCACTGTTCCAATACTTGAGGGACTACAGCCCAGCTGGGCACTTCCATCTTACTACTGCCACCTTTGGTGGTTTAATATACTGCTTACTAAGAAGTCTTTGTTGCTTATAACATCAGTGAGTTCTATCTATCTCTCAGAGCTTTCCCTGGAACCAGGTACTCGATCCTCGAGGGCTTAATGCATACCAACTCCTGGGCTGCCTCAAGAGACTATTGTGTGAGTGTTACCATCAAGGACTTGTTCCTGACCTCTGCATGTCTTGCCTACTCACTTTCTTAGTTTCTCTACAGCTCAGCCACCTTGGGATCGCTGTTCCAGTACCTGAGGAACTATAGCCCAGCCAGGCGCTTCCAGCTCACTACTGCCACCTCTGGTGGTTTAATATATTGTCTAATAAAAGAACTAGTATGTGTCTGTCTCCTATACTAAGCCTGACCAGTGGTCCCTCTCGTGAGGTTCCCCGAGGGCATGGTCACCTGCCACTGGTCCAAGGATCCACCCACAACTATTCTAAATAATAACAGATTGCTATCTCCAGCAACTCCATTAATAACAGATTGCTATCTCTCAGCTTTAACAACAGAGCTCTAATAACAGATTGCTAATTCCCAGCTTTAACAACAGAGCTTTAATAACAGATTGCTAACTCCATGGATCTGGCTTGTCTCCAGGGTTCCGGTTAACTCCACGGATCCGGCTTGTCTCCAGGGTTCCGGCTTAAGTCCATGGATCCGGCTGACTCCAGGGTTTCGGTTAACTACATGGATCCAACATAACTCAATGCTTTATAGGCTATACCTATAGGAACAGCAGGACGTCTTGGAAAAACTTACTTCAGCTTTTCATCAGCTACACACACAGAAGGTTCAAAGTACTGCTTCTAACCATGAAGGTCAGTTACAGGAGGTAACTTTAAAGACTGCTGTACCACTGGCGGCTCCGATCTGCTTCTCCAGAGAAATACAGAAGACCAGGGGCTTTTTAAACCAGTGCTGCATGCACTTTACCTTACAACCATCTTTATTTCGTACTGCTTTTTCCAAGACTACCTACATCCTTTTCTACTTGGATGGTAGGGCCTTGTATTGGGCATCTACCTTGTGGGAACATAAGGACCCTATTTTGTAGGACACAGAAGGATTTATGGACTTGTTTAAATCTGTTTTCGATGACCCTGCTCGAACTTCAGTAGCCGGTTCTGCTTTGGTGGACTTGAAGCAAGGCAACAGATCATCGGCTGAATTTGCCATAGAGTTTAAAACTCTTGTGGCAGAACTTTGCTGGGACCCCAAATGTCTCAAGACTCTCTTTTGCAGAGGCCTGGATACCCGTTTAAAAGACGAGCTGGCTGCTCATGAAACTCCTGACTCGCTGACAAATTAGTAGCCTTGGCCACTCGGATTGAGCACCGGCTCCGGGACAAGGTGAAGGAACTCCGGCCTAAGATGTTATCTGGGTTGAATCAGTCTAGCTTTATACCTGCACCTCGAAAGGTTCCAGTAATTTCTGCTGCTGATAAAGATGAACCGATGCAACTTGGTCATGGACATTTGACTTTTAAAGAGAGAAGATTTCGGAAGAAGCGAGGCCTTTGCATGTACTGCGGTCAGCCTGGTCATGACGTCTCTACATGCTCCATTTGTCTGGAAAACGGACGGGCCTGAGTCCTGCAGTAGGACTGTTCTTGGGCCATGTCGCATCTTTTCCTCCGCATTCTCTCCCAGTCTCTTTGACCTACGGACCAGGTTCGGTTCAGACTCCTGCCCTGGTGGACTCAGGGGTAGGAGGCAACTTTATTCTCAAAACTCTAGTGGAATATCTGAGGAGTCCTCTCGCCAATTCAGAAGATCCACTATTGCACTACAACTTGAAGTGAGTTTTGGTCATTTCTCAACACTGCCACTTCTATTGAAGAACGAAATGATGTCCCCAGCAGCCCTACCCATTGCTGCTGATATTCATACGCCTTCAACGTTCACCTTGGCTCAAAGGCGCTCAACATCAAATAACCATATTCATGGATCATTATACCTTAGAGTATCTCTGTTACGCTCTTTCCTTTCGGAGGATGTGCCGATGAGCCACAGCACATATTGACCTGAAGAAAATACTCTTCGTAACTACCCAGTCCGTATCTGCTGGCTACGCCATCAATTCTCATCCAGCAATATGTACTGGACTGTCACCATTTGAAGTGGTTCTTGGACGTTCCCTTACACAGCCACTTCCACTGAAGCATTCAGTGACGTCTCCAGCAGCTCAAACCACTGCTGATGTTATCCATAGACTGTGGCTTCAGACCAAGGACATGCTAATTAAGTGAGTGACCGTGCTAAGAAGTACTATGATGCTCACCTTGAGCAAGCTCCAGTCTTCAAGCCAGGAGACAAGGTCTGGTTGTCAATCCAGCACCTCAGATTCAACTGCTCTCCTCTCAGTTTGCTCCTCGCTACGTGGGTCCATACCCAGTTCTTCAATGTATTGGTGAAGTCACCTACCATCTGAAGCTACCACCTGGTCTTACTATGCAAAACGCATTTCACGTTTCATTTTTTGAAACCATCTATACTCAGTGAATTTTCTTTCAAATCTCAAGATCCACCTGTCATCATTGCAGAAGATGACTTGAGATGAAAATCATAGAGATACTGGATGTTCGTAAAAGAGGCAGGATTTTTTAATACATTCTGAGATGGGAAGGTTCTGGCCCCGAAGTACACTCTTGGGAGCCTCAGGCCAATATCTTGGATTATGAGAAGCTTTGTCGATTCCATCTCGCACATCCTTCAAAACCCTAGCCTGGTACCAGAAGAGGAGATCGCCCTTTGAAGGGGGGTACTGCTGTGTCCGTCGCTGTCCGATGTCTCTGCTCCGCCCACCTTACCTCATTGGTGACTCCCTCTGGGGCTGATGGAAGGCTAGCTGCTGCGGCATTTCCTGGCCATCTTCCGGCATTCCCGGACCGGCTTGACGCTGCAAGCTGCCAAGTTGACCAGATGCCTAAGGGCGCACATGGCCCGACTAATGTACTGGCATTGGTGTGAACCTCAGGGGCGTCCCCTGAGATGACATCATCAGCTCCAGATATTTAAGGTCTCAGTTTTTGCTAACAAGATGAGTTAGCAAGGGTTCGCTTCCTCCAGGTCGCTGCGGATGGGATTCGCTCTCCACAAACCTAGCTACTCTGCCTCCTCGGACTTCACTAGAGGTACCCACTCCTCGGGGGCCTCGCTCTCTCTTTTTCTTTTCAGGTCACAGTCCGGAACCGATACTCGCTCCTCGAGGGCCCACGTCCCGAACCAGCTCCTGAATACCACTTCTGCTAAGAAGTCATCGCTGCTTATAACATTAGCGAGTTTCCATCTATCTCTCAGAGATTTCCCTGGGACCAGGTAATCGCTCCTCGAGGGCCTACTGCATTCCAACTCCTGGGCTGCCTCAAGAGACTATTGTGTGAGTGTTATCACCAAGGACTTGTTCCAGAACTCCGCATATCCTATCTACTCGCTTTCTTAGTTTCTCTGCAGCTCAGCCACATTGGGATCGCTGTTCCAATACCTGAGGGACTTCAGCCCAGCCAGGCACTTCCATCTCACTACTGCCACCTTTGGTGGTTTAATATACAGCTTACTAAGAAGTCTTTGTTGCTTATAACATCAGTGAGTTCTATCTATCTCTCAGAGCTTTCCCTGGAACCAGGTACTCGCTCCTCGAGGGCCTACTGCATTCCAACTCCTCGGCTGCCTCAAGAGACTATTGTGTGAGTGTTACCATCAAGGACTTGTTCCTGAACTCTGCATGTCTTGCCTACTCACTTTCTTAGTTTCTCTACAGCTCAGTCACCTTGGGATTGCTGTTCCAGTACCTGAGGGACTATAGCCCAGCCAGGCGCTTCCAGCTCACTACTGCCACCTCTGGTGGTTTAATATATTGTCTAATAAAAGAACTATTGTGTGTCTGTCTCCTACACTAAGCCTGACCAGTAGTTCCTCTCGGGAGCTTCCCCGAGGGTGTGATCACCTGCCACTGGTCCAAGAATCCACCCACAACTATTCTAAATAATAATAGATTGCAATCTCCAGCAACTCCATTAATAACAGATTGCTTTCTCTCAGCTTTAACAATAGAGCTCTAATAACAGATTGCTAATTCCCAGCTTTAAAAACAGAGCTTTAATAACACTGGCTTCTGAACTCTGAGCGGACCTCGACATCTCTTCCACCTCGCAAGGGCCCACCTAAGTCTCAGTGGCTCGGGTCCCCACGGGCTCCTCCTGGGGGGATCACGGGCTTCCAGTGGCAAAGATCCAGCTGGTCCTTGCTTCAAGTCTGCCTCGCCTTCCGACGGGGTAACCCGAGGGGCCGTCTCCTTGGACTGCACCAACTCCTCCTCGGGCCAAGGGTCCACATCCATTCGACAGTCAGAACATAATAGAGATGTGATTTGGCTGAACCTTTCAGTTTGGCCTTCGTTATCCGCCCCTCACGGGAAATTTAGTTTTCCCACGGTTCGCGCTGATTTTATTTTGGCTGCCCCCCGAAATGAAGCACAAAACCCGCCCCAACCCTTCAAATTGAATTACAATGGGGGTAGTAAAAAAAAAAAAAAACCCCAAACCCACGCAACCCTTTAAATTTAATTAATTGCAACCCCCCACCCTCACGAGTCCCCCACAACTTGCTGAAATTCCCTGGTGGTCCAGCAGGGATCCCGGGAGCAATCTCCAGCTCTCAGGCCATCGCCTACCAGTAAACAAAATGGTGCAGATGGTCCTTTGCCCGTACCATGTGACAGGGGCTATTGGCCGGCCTCTGTCACAAGGTAGGAGCAATGGACGGCTGGCACCATCATCAGCCAAGGCTATTTAAGCCCACTTCCTGGGTGCATTCCTCGCCTTGGCAACAGGTCAGCTCGTGAGAGTAGCTAGTTGCTTGTTCCTGTGTTCCAGTCTCCGTTCCTATGTTCCTGCTTGTTCCAGTACCTGTTCCTGAGTTCCTGTGTTCCTGCTTCCATGGTTCCGCTCCTTGCCTTGATCCAGCCCTTGTTTGTCTCCTAGGTTCTGACTTTGGCCTGGTATCTTGATTCTTCTGTCTTCTGCCCATCCTGACCCTTGGTGTGTCTTCTGACTCTTGCTTGTGTTCTGCCTGCCCCGACTTCTGGCCTGGTTTACTGTTTTGCACCGCTGCTGCCCGCCTCGACTTCTGGACCATCTTTCTTCTTCTGGACCTCCACCAGCCTCGACTTGGACTGCCTACTAGACTTTTCTCTGCCAGGATGCCTCTGCCTAAGTCCTGCCAGCCCCGGCACTCAAGGGCTCAACCTGTGGGAAACGAGGGCTGGTATAGGTGAAGCTCCTGACAGGTCTCCTGGTCCTGCACTGCCTCCCAGCTACGAGAACCACTAGAGGGCCTCCCCTCAGTGGATCCGTCACCTCTTGAGCTGCCAAGGCCATGGACACGGCAGACCTCTCCGGCTTCCAGGCCATTCCGGGCATGGCTCAATGCTTGCAGCAGCAGCAACATTGTTTGGATCTCCTGGCTGCTATAGTTGAATGGCTGGCTGTCTGGACTCCACTGCCCAGGCTGCAGCTCCACCTCTGCCTCCCGTTCCAGTACATGCACCCTCCACTTCTCTGCATCTGCAAGCACCGCCCCGCTACACTGGGGATCCCTAGCAGTGCTGGAGTTTCCTTAACCACTGCTTCATGCCCTTTTCTCTTCAGCCTGCACAGTTTCCATCTGACCAAATCAAGATGACCTACATCTTATCCTTATTGGATGGCAGGGCCCTGGCTTGGGCTTCCCCCCTTTGGGAGCAAGATTACTCTTTGCTCAGGGATCTTCAATGGTTTGTCCACACATTCAAGCATGACTTCAACAAGCCAGCCCGACAGTCCACAGCTGTCACTGAGCTCCTTCACCTATGACAGGGGTCTCGACCCTTGGTTGACTATGCAGTTGAATTCCGCACGTTGGCTTTGGAACTGGACTGGCGGGAGATAGCCTGCGAAGGATTTTCCTTGAAGGTCTGGCCTCAAAGATCAAGGACAAACTCGCTGCCCGGGAACTTCCCGATGATTTAGAATCATTGATTTACTTGACTGGACGGGTTGACCTCCGTCTACAGCAGCGAGCCCGAGAATTGAAACCCGGACTAGACTGGTTCCACTGGCTCCTTCCTTCTTTCGACCGCTGGCTCCTCCTCCGGCCGATCACAACTCATTGCGTGGTGAAGAACCCATGCAGCAGGGCTGCAGTCCTCTTACTCCTGAAGAGAGGCAGCGACGTTGCTCTCTGGTCCTATGCCTCTACTGCGGTAGCTAGGGCCACTTGTTGGCTCAGTGCAAAGAATGTCCAGAAAACTCCAGAGCCTAGGCGTCACAGGGAGCTGACCCTAGGCTGTGTGAATCCTGCTTCCCAATGCATAGTCCCAGCGTCCCTGAGGTACTCGGGAGGATCGTTCCCCTACGTTGCCTTTCATCGACTTGGGAGCCAGAGGGAATTTCATTTTGGTTGATGTGCTGGACCAGCTACAGCTTCCAGTGTTATCAAGAACTCTACCATTGCGAATATCCTCCATTCACAGCACTCCTCTCCCTGATTGCATTTCTGCCATTACCGCTCCAGTGTCTCTCTGCACCGGGATTCTCCACGAGGAGGAGATCTCCTTCTTTATTCTGGAGAAGGCGATCCACCCTGTAGTGTTGGGACTGGCTCCAAAAGCACTCCCCATGTATAGAATGGGAGACTCTCCAGATCAGAGCTTGGAGCCCACCCTGCTTCACCTCCTGATTGCCAGAACTATCTCAAGCTCAACTACCTCTGGCAACCACTTCTTTGGCTCTCCCAGTTCATTACACGGACTTCGCTGATGTATTTTCTAAAGATAAGGCCGAGACTCTCCATGAGCACCGGTCTTTTGACTGCGCTATTGATCTACTACCCGACTCTACTCCACCCCGAGGCCATGTTTATCCCTTGTCATTGCCAGAGACTCAAGCCATGACACAATATATTCAAGACAATCTAAAAGGATTCATTCGACCCTTGACCTCACTGGCAGGAGCCGGATTTTTCTTCGCAGCCAAGAAAGATGGCTCCCTAAGGCCATGTATAAATTACCGTGGTCTCAACGCCACCACTCTCTGGGACAGGTACCCTCTTCCACTCATCCCTGAGCTCCTAGACTGTCTGTAAGGGGCCAAGATTTTTACAAAGCTTGACCTCTGAGGGGTATATAACTTAGTACGAATAAAGCCTGGTGACGAAAGGAAGACTGCCTACAATACCTATGAAGGGCATTATGAATATTTAGTAATGCCCTTCACACTGTGCAATGCTCCGGTGGTCTTTCAAAACCTCATGAACGAGGTCTTTTGGGACATGCTCCACTCCTCTGTAATAGTCTATCTGGATGACATGCTGGTGTATTCCAAGGATCTCTCCACTCATCGCAAGGAGGTGCGATGGGTACTCCAACGCCTCTGAGAATACCACCTCTTTGCCAAATTTGAGAAGTTCCTCTTTGAACAAGAGTCTCTTCCTTGTCCACCACTGGATTCCATATGGACCCTGAGAATGTTTCAGCTATCAAGGACTGACCACATCCGGTGGGGATTCGGGCCCTCCAGTGCTTTCTCGGGTTTTCTAATTTCTACCGGCACTTCATCCCTCTCTATTCACATAAGGTAGCCCGCTCACCGCACTTACTAGGAAGAGTTCCAATGCCAAGGACTGGCCACCAGAGGTGCTTCGGGAATTTGAAAATTAAAACAAGCCTTCCTTCATGACTCTTGTCTGTGTTATCCTGACCCTTCACAACCATTATAGAGGTGGACACCTCTGACTTGGCAGTAGGAGCAGTTCTCAGCCAGCTTTCCAGCAAGGGCACTCTACTTCCCTGCTCATTCTTCTCCAGGAAGTTCTTCCCCGCCGAGAGAAGCTATGGCATCGGCGACAAGAAGAGTGGTGCAATGGCTGGAGGGGGCTCAACACTCTGTTACAGTATATATGGATCACAAGAACTTAGAATACTTGTGCCGGGCCCAGTGGCTGAATCCTCGACAAGCCCGTTCTTTGTTTTTTAGTTGATTTAACTTCTCCTTGCGGTATCGGCCGGCTTCGAAGAATACTAGAGCCAATGCTCTCTCCCACACTTCTGAGACCGAAGATACACCAGTCATGCCCCAAAATGATTTGGATCCAGCTAAAGTCCACTTGGAAGCCACCAACTTGATTCCACCTGGCAAGATGGTTGTGCATTACGCCTTCGCAAGAAGGTCCTGTCTTGGGCACACGGCTCTTTGATTGCCGGTCACTCTGACAGGAGCCATACACTGGAGCTTCTAACCTGCTACTATTGGTGGCCTCACATCAATCAAGACATTCAAGCATATGTCAGCTATTGCCCGACCTGTGCCTGGGTGCCCATGGGGACTTTTGCAGTCACTCCCCATACCTGCAGAACCATGGACCCACATCTCCACAGACTTCATGGTAGATCTACCAGTGTCCGAAGGGAAGCAGGTCATATGGGTAACTGTTGACAGATTCTCAAAGATAGTCCACTTCATGGCCCTCTCAAAGCTCCCCACTGCATCCGAACTCGCCCAGGTGTTTACGCAACATGTCTTTCATCTGCATGGTCTGCCAAAACATATTGCTTCCGATCGAGGATCGCAATTCACAGCTAAATACTGGCAGGCACTCTGCAAAAGGTTTGGGGTCCAACTGGATTTCATGTCCGCCTTTCACCCGCAAGGAAACGGTCAGGCGGAGTGGACCAATCGCACCTTGAAGGGATTCCTCCGCTTGTTCATGGGAGACAGACAGGATGACTGGGTAGCTCTACTGCCCGGGGAGGAATTCTCCTATAACCACCATGTCCACTCTGTGACGGGAGCATCCCCTTTTTAAATTGTTTCTGGAAAACAACCCATGCCGCTTTTGCCTCTTCCACTGGCTGTGCCTTCACCTGCAGCCCAACTTACGGCCCAACAGCTGCACGTGCTCTGGAACTCCACTCAAGCTAACCTGCAATGGGCAGCTGCATCCGCAAAGAGGGCTCACACAGACATCGTCGCCAGGCTCCGCTCTTCAGCCCTGGAGATCGAGTCTGGGTGAATACTCACCACATTCGCCTTAGAGTACCCTCCATGCAGTTGGCAGCCAAGTACATTGGACCCTTCTTAGTGAGCGAGTGCCTGGGTCCGGTCTCCTACTGCCTACACCTACCACCGAGCCTGAAGATACATAATGTCTTTCATGTCTCGCTATTGAAGCCCTTAGTACTTTCTGCATTTCATCGCAAGCCACTTGAACCCCTGAACACGGTTGCTGATGAGGATCCTGTTTATCAAGTCCAAGACATTCTGGATGTCAGGTACAACCACAAATGCTGGGAATACTTAATCTCCTGGGAGGGCTTCAGCCCGGAGGAGAACACCTGGGAGCCTGCCTCCAACATCTTGACTAAATCTCTCCTCCATCAGTTCCATCATGAATACCTTGGCAAGCCTGGTCCTTCTCTGAGGGGGCGTAAGATGGGGGGTACTGTTGGGAATCCCGGCCGCGGACCACCACAGCTGGGTCCCCCTACCTTTACCGGCAGATGCTGGCTTCTGCCTTCCTCCACGGTTTCCATGCAGGCCGCTCCAGGACCTTGCTACGGCGTTCTGCCCATGAGGGAGATATCGCCGACTCCATACTGGGCTCCTCCGCCTTAGGCACATGCGGCCAAGCTGGCGTTTTAAAGGGGCCATGGCGGGAAGCCTCAGCCCGGCCCCCAATGGTGACATCGTCAGCTGGGGCTATTTAAGCCCACTTCCTGCATTCATTCTTCACCTTGGCAACAGTTTAGCTCATGAGAGTAGCTAGTTGCTTGTTCCTGTGTTCCAGTCTCCATTCCTGTGTTCCTACTTATTCCAGCCTCTGTTCCCATGTTCCTGCTTGTTCCAGTACCTGTTCCTTAGTTCCTGTGTTCCTGCTTCGGTGGTTCCACTCCTTGCCTTGTTCCAGCCCTTGGTTGTCTCCTTGGTTCTGACTTCGGCCTGGTATCTTGATTCTTCTGTCTTCTGCCAATCCTGACCTTTGGCATGTCTCTATAAGAATAGCATTGCCAGTGGAAATAGTAAGGAGCCTGCTATTGGATGTAATTCAAAATGGCCACTGTGCTCATGGGGATAGGAGGCCTCAACTAACACTGCCAGAACTCCCCAAAGAAATGGTACCTGAATAGCCAGATGTAGCCATGCCTCTAAGGCCTTAATTCAAGACAGTCTGACTAGTGATAATAGGCTGGGTTGAAACAGTTAAATGATGAAAATTAATGGAACAGCTTTGCACAAGTGAAAGAATGTGATTTGTCATTATGAGCAAGCAAAACAGTCCTTGAGTGACAGGCAGAAGCAGTTTGCGTAAAACTTGTTGCGTAGAAACTTGTTGACACTTCAAGGCCTAGCTACTGAGCGGGGAAAGAGGGAGTGTACCAAGATAACGGCAATTATGACATCATTAGTTTTAGTACAGGCTTCAGTAACTCCAAATAAGGGAGCCATCCCAGAAGATAAAAAAAATGATGCTGTCAGCCATATCTGTATATAAGACAATGATGTATCTTGTAATAGGTGAGCAGATTAGGCAGTAACATCACTATTAGATGCGCTGTGCTGCTACCAAGAAAGCTAATTATATATTCATTTCTTGCATTTTACTAATAAAATTTATTCATTAAGAAAATAACTTGTTAATTATTCTTGAAGGGCCGGCCTTCTCTCAACAGGAGCACAGGCTCCGTGAGTGAAATCTCTGTGTGCGTGGAGAACACATGTAATAATTCTTTTGAACTTTCTGCAAGGGCAGATAATGATTTGAACTCTCTGAGGCAACACAGCACTCAGATAACTGAACATTAGGTATCCGGTGCCATCCATGGGGTGGAGCCAAGGGCTGCTGCAGAAGGAAACAATCCACCCCTTTTGTCACACACAGCATGGCTTTCCCTTTGCCACACACAGGATTATACAATATACGGTAGCCAGTGCTCTCTCCCCAAAGTAGCACCTATCTTGGGAGGAACAGCCAGCCACAAAGTGAAGGGGCTGTTGTCCTCTACAAGCAGGTGTGTGCATGGTGAGGGGTGGGGGTGAAGGGCAGCACTAGCTGGGACATGGCACAAGTTTAATACCTGATGAGTGATTTTTTTTAATAAACCAAAAAGGCCTCAACCCAACTCTAGCAACATGGAAACGGCCCTACACCAGACAAGCGGCCTCTAATATGAGCTGGAGATGCAAGCAGCAGTCCTCGAGCTATCCCTCCCCCCAAAAATGCAATAGATACCCAAGTCATGGCCCTCACTTTGCTCGTACCAGAGTTAAGCAGCCTTACTGCTAACAAGAAAGAGAGAAGAGAAAGAAGCACATGTCGGACAAGCATCCCTGCTAACTCCACACATTCCTGTTTCTTATCCTTTTTAAATAAATCATGCCTGGCTGGTGCACCCTTCATGAAGATCCTCATCACCCTCATGCTGCCATCCCCAGCTGTAACATCCACTTCACATTCTTGCCCCTATGAGTCTGCAGGGTCGCATGCAGACACACATTACAGGACATCCTGAGATCCATCAAGGCTGATTGGAAACAGTAGGCTGCTACAAGGACTGGCTCTTACCACAGCCTATCTTATCCTGGGGCTCCCCTATTAGATGCACAAAGTGAAGAGGCCACTGACCCAAAGACAGCCGCACAAATTGGGAGAGTGGGAGGGCGGGTCGAGTTGAGAATACATCACTGTGACATCAGTCATGGAAGGTCATGCCGGAAACAATCAGATGAATGCATGCTCATGGGCTTCCCTTTAACCAGCTGTACCATTCCAAGAGGGCCTCCAAGTCCACGAAGGGATATATCAGCAATAGTAGCGGGTTATTCATATATAATGAATAAATTTTATTAGTAAAATGCAAGAAATTAATATATATTTATTTGATTTGTATCAAGAAATTCGGTATAGAAAAGCCTTTAATAAATAAATAAATAAATAAATTAAATAAATATAATTAGCTTTCTTGGTAGCAGCACAGCGCATCTAATAGTGATGTTACTGCCTAATCTGCTCACCTATTACAAGATACATCATTGTCTTATATACAGATATGGCTGACAGGATCATTTTTTTATCTTCTGGGATGGCTCCCTTATTTGGAATTACCGAAGCCTGTACTAAAACTAATGATGTCATAATTGCCGTTATCTTGGTACACTCCCTCTTTCCCCGCTCTGTAGCTAGGCCTTGAAGTGTCAACAAGTTTCTACGCAACAAGTTTTACGCAAACTGCTTCTGCCTGTCACCCAAGGACTGTTTTGCTTGCTCATAATGACAAATCACTTTTTTTCACAGGGTCAGCACTGGGTCTGAAACAGGGTCAGTGCTGACCCGGCAAGACTGCCGCTGATTAGAAATAGGGCACTTTGACCTCCCCTTATACTGTCTTAGGACCAGCAGGAGGCCTCCAACAATATGGAAGTCTGGTAAGCCTAAGCAACAAGAGGGTGGGCAGGGGAAGGGTGGAGATAGTCCGCAAGAGCAGCTGGGGACCGAAAGGAGAAGGGAGACCAACCCCATGTCTTAGGGTATCCTAAGAGCAAAAAAGCAGCAACACGCAACAAATTGCCATCCTGAACCATACATGATGAAAAAATGCCAAAAGAGTAGGCTGATGGACAGGCTGGTCCACATTTAAATTGTGCTCATTGGCCGACCCCCAAGCCTCTGCCCCCTCCCTTGCTTTGGAGGCAGGGCATCTCCTCAGTTGTGGCCTCCACCCTTAGTTGGGGGATGGGACAACTCCGCAATATACTATCTCAATTCCATTTCCTTTTCTTTTTTGTCACCCTCTGTTTAAAGTTAGGCTCTATTATTTGCATTGCATGAATTGCAAATGTAATCACAAGCATGACAAAGTTTAAAACCTTCCAAAGTGTTGGGATCTGCTGCTTGAGCAAACAAAGGCAGTATTGTTCAGTGTGCAGAAAACAACATGATAACTTATGCTGCACTGTGGGAAGTATTGATCATTCTTCAATGCAGAACTGCAAGGATTCCTCAAAATATCATCAGTGTGTTGGTTTCTTGACTATTAGTCACTCTTTTGATCTTATTCCTAGGTCTCTTTTCTCATCTTGGTCCATTATATTTTATTTCTTAATACTTTACAGGAATAATATATGCACAACTTTTTATTATGGACACACTGTCAGTTTTCAAATGTGTTTCCTTCCCCGAATTCACTCTCCTGTTGCTTTTGCTATACTAATTCCTTGTACATGTCCGCACGATGCCCCGATTGTTTCTTAAAATTGTCAGCACAGTAATATTCTAAATTACTTATATTTCTAATGGTGGGAGCATAGAAAGATATATAGATCTTTTAAAAAGTATAAACAATAAGCACTAAGGTCCTAGCATGCATGCTACCACAATTCCAGAACACATTAATATGTAGATATTAAAATTAGTGCATAGGTGCATGCTAATGGAGGAATGTTAGACACAAATTAGGAATATCAGGTACACCAAACATATCATAGCAGGTTCTCCATGTCATTTAGCATGTGTTCGTTAAGGCCTAAAATTGAACATGTCCTTTAGACTTGGTACTAACTTTAGTGTGCACAGTATTTAAAGAACTCAGTTACCAGTGGTCAAAAAATGAAGGTCATGTTCAATACCTATTGTACCTGAATGTAATTCGCCTTGAGCTTAGAAAGGCGAATAATTAAATCTAAAATACAACCTGAGAGATGGCACTGTAAACATTTAATACTAAGTATAAAATCCACTTGCAAATGGAAATTACAGTATTCAGTGGATTACTTGAATCAGATCCTAACACTCACTTAAAGAAAAATGTCATGTAAATTTAGGCCATTTTGCATTATTAGGTGAATTTTCAAAAGAGTTATGTGAGTAAATGTAACATATTATCTAAACAATTTTCAAAAGTCATTTATGCATGTAAAGTGCACTTATGCGAGTAAATCCTATGGACAATTCAATGGCAAATATTATAGTAACTTTCAAAAGCCCACAGGTAAAGTGCATTTACATGCGTAAAACCCAGTTGTAAACCCAGTTTTACGCATATAAATGCTTTTGAAAATCAGGCCCTATATTTTCAGTGTTTTAGAATTTATATCATCATCACCCTATTTCATGCATATATTTTTTTAAATATATTTTTTATTTTATATTTATGCAATTTTACAATAATTTCAAGATAAACGAGCAGAAAAATTAGAGAGTGTCACAAACAAAATTATTATGAGACTTATATTATACAATCAAGAAACAAAACGTTTTAACATACTCTCTCTTACAAGTCCTCAAATTTTGCAGGGGGCGGATTTACTCCACCTAAAGAAATAATAACATATTATCTGCAAAGGAAATTTCCAGACTATTAAACAGCAACATTCATTCTATGAGAGACCAGGAGTCTCTATACAGGGTACTACAGGAGTCACAGATGTTATTGGGGTTTTCCCAATCAAGAATTGAGTCAATTGTGGAGGATCAAAGAAAACATACTTGTTTTCTAAATATTTAACGACACATTTACATGGAAATTTCAAAAAATATTTCCCCCCCAATTAAAAAGACCTGTGATCTTAACAACAAAAAAGCTTTTCTCCTTTTCTGAGTTTCTCGTGAGACGTCTGGGAAAGCATGAATTCTACATCCCAGGAAACTTTCATTCCTATTCCTCAAAACCAATTTTAATAACCATTCCCTGTCAGTCTCTAGTGCCAAAGTTACCATGAGAGTTGCTGGGACGGCCATCTCCGAATCAGATGTCTCCAAGACTGCAGATATATCAAGCTCTGGTGGCTGTTCACATATAGGTCTTATTATATCAAAGTCTCCTCCTTGTTCTCTTAGCATTATTCTTGTCTTAGAAAGATAGAATATCTTGGTTATTGGCGGAAGCGCAGCATCTGAGATTTTAAGCACCTCTTTCAGGTAATTCATAAAGACCTCTCTTGGAGATCTTAAAGGTATCTGCGAAAAGTTTATAAATCTCAGATTTCTGCTTCTTACCACATTTTCAAGTTTTTCAATCTTGGAAGCGATGTTATTCTTATCCTTTATTATCATTACTTGATTTTGTTGAATCCCATTTAAATCAGTCCTGATAACTGAGACCTGGTTTTCCAAATTCACATATTCATTAGAAAAAGACTCCATTTTAGCTTCTTGCTGTTTAACTTGCAGAGCTACTGGTATTAGTTGTTGAAGTATGGAATGTCTCATATCATTAATAGCCTCCCACAGCATTTCTAATGAAAAAGTCCGTGGTCTTACCATAGCTGGAATTTCTATTATGGGTACACTTCCGTTTGCTCCCGTAGTTTCCCTCGATTCTCCAGCTTCCATTCCGGCTAGCCCCGATGTCTCTATCGGGCTTGAGGTTAAAACTGCCGCTCCTACTGGCCCCGCCTGGCAAGACCCCTTAACACTTCAGTTGTTGGTTACTTGCCCCGAGTACAGCACTCCTCTTGTAACCGCTGGATTCACCGGAGGGGTCCTCTCAATGGAACTAAATGAAGATGTTGAGCCAGGGAGAGAGGGGAGCTCAAATTCCCCTCCTCCTCTCTCCAGCGGCAGCTGTCCCATTCCTGTGTTGCTGCGCCAAACGTGAAGGTCCATTGGACCAATTTTGGGCATCGCCGAGGCCGATGCAGGGTACAGAATCCTCGGTTTTCACTTCCTCCCCATTTGGAAAGCAATCAATTCGCAGGAAAAGAAATTCTAACTCTCAGCCGAGGACGCTCACGCCGAACAAACCAGTCTGGCGGCCATCTTGGTTCTACCCCCCAGGAGGATCTTTTTTAAATATTTTATGAATGTTTACCAAATGCTACAAAAAGTGATTTACAATGTGATAAAGCACTTATCTATGGTGGTCAATGCAGTATATTCCAATAGATTTTTTTTATTTTAAAAACCCTTGAATGCAGTGCACCCTTTAAACCTAGAAAACCTGACATGGATCACATTTCAAAATTACGCTTTCTTCTTCATGGGAATCTTTCACTTAAGCTTATCACCATTAATATATCATCGCTTTCCATGAATCATGTTTCATAATGTCTGCATTGCTTGACATAGTATAGTGTTGTTATGGTCTTGTCAGCCCCATATTGGAAGTATATTTCTTTATTCATCTCAAGTGACTTGAGAAAAAAAAAATCAATGATGGAGATATTTTAGATCTAACCAATCAAGTAAATTATACTGTTTAAACTAGAGATAACCATTCTATTTCTTCATTCAAACCATGAGGTATTATTGTATTCAATGTATCTGGAAAGGAGTACGTCAAGTGAGGTGATCAGATTTGCAGATAACACAAAATTATTCAGAGTAGTTAATCACAAGCAGATTATGATAAATTGCAGAAGGACTTTGCGAGACTGGAAGATTGTGTGTTCAAATGGCAGATGAAATTTAATGTGGACAAGTGCAAAGTGATGTATATGGGGAAAGGTAACCCATGCAGTAGTTATACGATGTTAAGTTTGATATTAGGAGTTACCACCTAGAAAAATAATCTAGGCAACATAGTGGATAATACATTGAAATCATTGGCTCAGAGTTCTGTAGTGATCAAAAAAGATAAAAGAATGTCAAGAATTGTTAAGATGGGAATGAGGAATACAATGGAAAATGTCTTAATGCCTCTGTATTGTTCCATGTGAGACTGTACCAGGAATCATGTGTGCAATTTGGGTCGCCACATCTCAAAAAAGATATAGCTGCACTGGAGAAGGTGCAGACAAGCACAACCAAAATGACAAAGGGCATGGAATGGCTGCCCTATGAAGAAAGACTAAAGAGGTTAGGGCTTTTCAGCTTGAAGAAGAGACGATGGAGGGTGGATATGATAGAGGTCTACAAAATCATGAAAGGACTTGAATGGGTAAATGTTAATAGGTTATTTATTCTTTCAGATAATATTTTTATTTATTTATTTATTTGTGTTTTTCTATACCGGCATTCACGGGAGTACGTATCATGTCGGTTTACATAAAACAAGGGGTGATCAATACATTATAACTACATAACTAAAACATAAGAGTATACATTACAGGAGTATAAACAAGTGCACGGAAGAGAAAGTTACAATAAAACAGGGGTTATTCTAACTGGGATTAGAGTTAAAGGAAAGATAAACAAGTTTAACAAGAAGTAAAACATTGTAGTGATTGGTTTGTAGTGTCTGATTCAGTTAGAAGAGAATGTTCAATTAAATAATTGTTCTTTTAAATAAATATTTTATTTGATAGAAAATGTTCAGTATTGCTGTATTTGATTTTGCTGCAATTGATGGAAGTGAATCCTTAAGGGTCTGGAAATGCTTTCATGAACAGCCATGTTTTCAGTCTCTTTCTGAAGGTTAGGAGACATGGTTCCTGTCTTAATTCTAAGGGGATTGAGTTCCATAGTGGGGGACCTGCTGTGGAGAAGGCCCGATCTCTCAATGTTATATGTTGGGTGGTATTGTTGTGTGGTACCTGTAGATATTCTCTATAAGCTTCTCTGATGGGTCTGTTGGAGGAGTGTTTTTTGAGAGCTATTTGTAGATGGAGTGGAGCCAGTCCATGGATATTCTTGTAGATTGTGGTGAGGGACTTATGAATTATTCTATAATGGATTGGTAACCAGTGAAGGTCTTTGAGGACTGGTGTAATGTGATCTCTTCTCCTTTTGTTTGTTAGTATTCTTGCTGCCGTGTTCTGTATCAATTGGAGAGGTTTAGTATGTGCTGATGGGAGGCCTAGAAGAATCGAGTTGCAGTAATCAATTTTCGCAAATATTATTGCTTGGAGCACTGTTCTATAGTCATGGAAGTGAAATAGGGGTTTTATTCTTTTTAATACGTGCAGTTTGTGGAAGCAGTCTTTGGTTGTTTGGTTGATAAATGATTTTAAATTTAACCGGTTGTCTATGGAAACTCCTAAATCTCTTACTTTTGAGGTTTGCAAGTTGGCTGGAGGGTTTGTAGTGATTTTGCAATTGTCTGGAGAGATTAGAATGAATTTGCTTTTTGTTTGGTTTAGAATTAAATTTAAGCTGGATAAGAGATCATTGATTTCATGAGAACAATTTTCCCAAAGTTCTAGAGCTTTAGTGATGGATTCTTTAATGGGGATCACAATCTGGACATCGTCGGCAAATATGAAGTGTTTAAGGTTCAATTTGTTTAGCAATTGGCAAAGCGGGAGAAGGTATAAGTTGAAAAGTGTCGGTGAGAGGGAGGAACCCTGAGGAACTCCTTGCGAAGATGGGTATCTGGGGGATTCTTTGTTGTGAATTTTAACCTTGAAACCTCTGTTTTCTAAGAATGTCTTGAACCATGTTAATGCTGATCCTGCAATACCGATGTTCGCCAGTTGTTTAAGTAATATGGCGTGGTTGACAGTATCGAACGCTGCAGATAGGTCCAATAAAATCAGAAGGAAGGCCTGTCCTTTGTCTAGGCCCAATATAATGTAGTCAGTCAGTGAAATGAGAAGGGATTCGGTGCTTGATGCCTTTCTGAAACCAAATTGAGTAGGGAATAGAATTCCGTGTTCCTCTATGTAGTCCGATAGTTGTGTGTTGACTAGTTTCTCCATCACCTTGGCAATGAAAGGCAGATTTGAGATTGGACGGAAGTTGTTGGGATCATTGGGGTCCAAGTTAGGCTTCTTAAGGAGCGGTTTGATGGATGCTAGTTTGAGGTTGTCTGGATAGAAACCCTGGGTGAATGAGCAGTTTATGATGTCTGCTAGGGTTTTGGTTATGGTGTCCGGGATTAGCAGTAGTAATTTAGACGGGATCTGGTCTAATGGATGCGATGAGGGTTTCATTTTTTTAAGAAGTGTTTGGATCTCTGAGGAAGTGGTGAGTTCAAGAGATTGGAGGGAGATGTCTTTATTATGGAGTACGTAATTGCTAGCTGGTGAGCCTGTATTGGGCTTTAATTGTGATAGCAGGTTCGTGATTTTCTTACTGAAGAAGAGTGCCAGCTCATCAGCTTTTGTTTGAGCTTGGTTAGGTGGTATGTCAGAAGGGTTTTCATGAGTTAGATTGGAGACAAATGTGAATAGCGCTTTAGAGTCGAATATAATGTTATGAATCTTTTGAGCGTAGAAGTCCCTTTTTGTTTTTAGAGTGGAGCTCTTGTATGAATGGAGGGCGAGTTTGTATGTAGAAAGTGTAGTGGGGGAAGGAGCTTTCCGCCATTTACTTTCTTTTTGACGTAGGTTAAGTTTAAGGCTTTTGAGTTCGTTAGAAAACCATGGCTGCCTTTTTGATGCACCTTGTTTGACTTTTTTTGTTATCCATGGACACAGTTTGTTTGCCACAGATTCTGTTATGTTGGACCAGGAATTTACGGCTGTATTAGGTGATGTGACATCTATGTGTGAGAGTTCCGTGATTAGATGATTGCTGAGTTCATCCGAGGGGCATACTTTTCTGTAAAGAAATGAGTGTTGAGGGGAGTGTTTATTGTTCGTTTGGGTCATTGAGAAGGTGATGGAGATTAAAGAATGGTCTGACCAGGGAACTGTTTGGCATGTGGGTTGTACTGTATGTGTAATACCTGGGTTCACAAAGATTAGGTCCAGTGTGTGACCAGCTTTGTGGGTGGGTTCATTGATTATTTGTTTGAATCCCATTGCAGACATGGCTGTAAGAATGGTTTCACAGCTGGTTGAGAGTGTGGGGTTATCAACGTGCAAGTTGAAATCTCCTAGGATTATCGTTGGGAAGTCTGGTTTTAGATATGAAGCTAAGATTTCTAGGAATGGTGATGGATCTGCTTCTAGAAGTCCTGGGGGGGCATATACTAGAAGGATTAGTAGAGAGTCTGATTTGAAAAGACCTGTTTCCAATTTCGAGTCAGATTTGATTGGGTGATGAGAGAATCTAAGATCTTTCTTAGCTGCTAAGAGAATGCCCCCACCCCTTTTTTTCTGTCGTGAGGACTAGGGGGCAATCCATGAAGTTAGCAAGTAGTACATTTAAAACAAATTGGAGAAAATTCTTTTTCACTAAATGCACAATTAAGCTCTAGAATTCATTGCCAGAAGATGTGGTTAAGGCAATCAGAATAGCTGGGTTTAAAAAAGGTTTAGAAAAGTTACTGGGTGAGAATTCCATAAATTGCTAATAATCATGTTGACTTGAAGGTCGATTTTAAAAGGAGCACGTGCGCTGATTTCATAACATGTGCACGCCAGCGCATGCATGTTATAAAAGCTTATGGCCATGCGCGCATGTGCAGATGACCCACGACTTGCGTACGGGGGGGGGGTGGAATTTTACAAAGCAATGCATGGCGATGCAATCGGGCCTCCCCTAGATCCCTCCCAGTCCACTCTGATTAAGGAGCAGACTGGAAAGGAACTCTCCTACACCTAACTCTATCCTTCTTCCCCTCTCCTCCCCGCCCCCCAAAACCTATCCTAACTATCCCTAAATTTTTTATTTTAATACTTACTGCTCCTCCGGAGCAGAAGTAATCTGCGAGTGTCAGCCAGCTGCCGGTGCGTGGTTCACTGGGACAGTTGCTAATGGCGCTGTCTTGGCCCGCCACCTGCCCTGCCCCACACCCCCCCCCCCTTCGCTGCCCCTTTTCCCTCAGCTGGCACTTCTGCGCATACCAAGGTTTACGTACATAGCCGGGCTCATTGTAAAATGTATGTGGTACACGCAAGGCCCGGCCACGTGCATAAACCCTGAAATGTACACACATAGCCCTTTTAAAATCCAGGCTTTAGGGAATAGCCACTACTTATTACTGGCATCAATAGCATGGTATCTATTTAATGTTTGGGTACTTGCCGGGTACTTGTGACCTGGATTGGCCACTGTTGGAAATAAGATGCTGGGCTTGAAGTACTCTCGGTCTGCCCCAGTAAGGCAACTTCTTATGTTCATATGCAGAACAATTCCCTGTAGTTCAGTTTGGATTCCATCGCCACCTTAAATCCCTTACAAGTCCTACAGAATTCAGTGTCAAGACTGCTGACAGGTAAAAAGAAAATCAACCACATCACGCCTGTTCTGATGTCATTACACTGGCTCCTGATAAAACAGCGGATCAAATTTAAGGTACTATGCTTTACTACACAAGATCATTTACGGTGAACAAGCAGACTGGTTAAATGCAGCAATCAGGCTGCACGTCCCAGAGAGAAAACTCTGATCGCTCGGTAAAGGCTTTCTAACAAATCCATCTGTAAGAACAGCCCATCTATGTGATGTTCATAACTGAGCATTTTTCTTAGCAGGCCCCCAAATCTGGAATACATTAGCACTATCCCTTTGAACACAACCAGATCCTAAACTGTTTAAGCGAAACCTGAAAACCTTGTTAAATTGTTAAAAAATATGGTCATGCTCTATACTGAGTTGAACCATTGGAGAATTCGGTTTCTGTTTCTTTTTATGCAAGCAGGTTCTGTGTTCTATGTGATGGATCCTTATTGGTTGTTTATTACATCCTACATTCATCTAAGGACAGGGGCATATTTATTTATTTATTTATTTTTTAATTTTTTTATTTATTTAAAGGTTTTTCTATACCAAGGTATGGCTGAGTGCCTTCACCCCGGTTTACAAGTATAACAACCAAATTCATTTGACAGTAGAAATTTAACATTGAAACAGTTTAACCATTAACAGTTTAACATTTAAAAGCTATAACATCAGTAGTATATGAGTTATGAAAAAGAAGAGTTGTTGCGAAAACACGTGACATTTTGATAAGGGTTAGTCAGATTGGTCAGTGAGATAAAGAGGGAATGTAGTAATTGTAAGAAGCGATAATTGTCGAAAAAAAGGAGAAAGGGGTCATAGTTTTTGGGGAAAAGATATCAACTGGGGGAGGTAAAGGTAAGTCCCAGATTTGCATAAATTTGATAAATAAATTCGGAAGGGTCAGAGACATGATCTGTGAACTTAACCGATACCATCTTTGAAAGTTGTGCTGAATATCCAGGTTTTGAGCTCTTTTTTAAAAGTTTTAGTGTTGCTTTGTGAGCTCAGTTTTTGTGGTAGTGAGTTCCATAAATATGGGCCAGCGATAGAAATGGCTCGATATCTTGTTGTGGAAAGTTTAGCTAATGGGAGTGATGGGATTACAAGATTTAGAGTACTTGTTGTTCTGGTTGTCCGTTGTGTTCTGTGAAGCTTTATGATATTGTCAAGGGCTGTGTGATCTGTCTTGTAAATTGCATTATGAACAATTGTTAAGATCTTGAATTCAATTATTTTTTCAACTGGGAGCCAGTGTAAGCTCTTGAGGACGGGGGTTATGTGGTCTGATTTTTTCTTGCCTGTCAGTACTCTAGCTGCGGCATTTTGTAGTAATTGTAGGGGTTTTAGTGCTGCTTTAGGTAGTCCTATCAGTAGTGCATTGCAATAGTCTAGGCTGGTGAAGATCAGAGATTGTAAGACTGTCCTGAAATCTTGGGGGTGTAGCATTGGCTTAAGGTGTTTAAGTATTTGTAGCTTATGGAATCCTTCTTTAGTTTTTGTGGAGATGTGTTTTTTGTAGTTTAGTTCACTGTCAATCCAGATTCCCAGGTATTTTACATTTTCTTTGAGTTGTATGGAGATGTCGTCTATTCGAAGTGATTTAATATTACATCATTCAGTTAGACCATCATAATGGTCTATAAAGTTAATAGAACATAAGCTAATACAATAAATCACAGTAATACACATAAATTAAAACTTAAAACAATTATAAATGTTATGGGGCAGGAGGCCTGGACACCTGTTAATATTTCAAATTTTGTTTGGGATTTGCTCCTCGAATGCTTTGGTGAAAAGCCAGGTTTAGCATCTGGTTGTGCTCAAAGGGATCGTGCTAATGTGTTCCAGATTTTGGGGCCTGCTAAGGAAAATGCTCAGTTATGAACATCAATAGATGGGCTGTTCTTAGAAAGCCTTTACCGAGAGATTGGAGTTTTCTCTCTGGGAAGTGAAGCCTGATTACTGCGGTTAACCAGTCTGTTTGTTCACTGTAAATGATCTTGTGTAGTAAACCATAGTACCTTAAATTCAATCCCCTGTGAGGTTTAGTTATTAGTGTAGGGGGTTAGGGGCCACTGTGACATTCAACGTGAGACGTACGAACAGAACAGTGAAGATTTGATGACCTACGGAGAGAGGAAACTCATCCAAAGATGAGATTTGTGCAAGGTTCTCTCCACCTAGCTTAATGTTACCCAGGTAGAGAATTCCATCAAGCTAGGTGGAGAGAACCTTGCACAAATATCATCTTGGAATGAATTTCCTCACTCCGAAGGTCATCAAATCTTCACCAAAAAAGAGATCTAGGCATCATAGTGGATAACACATTGAAATTGTTGGTTCAGTGTGCTGTGGCAGTCAAAAAGCAAACAGAATATTGGGAATTATTAGAAAGGAATGGTAAATAAAATGGAAAATGTCATAATGCCTCTGTATCTGTTACACCCGTCGGTCAGAGATGGCTGTGACCACTCTTGCTCACCTCTTTCTTTACTTCTCTGACTCTGTGGAGCAGACTGGCAGCCTCCGCCAGCTGCCGATGTCCTACCTACCACTCCCAGGCCTCCCGGGGTGACACGGATGCCACCAACCGCCATCTTGCCGTTGGAAGTCCTTAGGTGCGTGCACACGCACTGGCCAGTCCCCTCCAGATGACGTCATCCCTCCAGGACATTTAAGCCCACTGGCCCTGCCTACTGACAACTTGGCAAAGAGAACCCTTCTGGCTCAATCCACCATGCTCTTAGAGGGCCTGCGTTCCAGTTCCTGCTTCCAATCATAGACGTCTTGGTACACGCTCCTCGGGGGCCCTCTCCTCGTCTTGGCTATCTGCTCCTCGTAGGGCCTATCGCTTGGGACTTCTGCCTGCCCTGTTCCCTGGGGGCTTCCCTGGAACCTTCTGTACTCTTTCCATGAGTACCCCACTCCGTGGATTACTTCCTGTCCTACTGAGGATTCCTCTGATGTACCCCGCTTCGCGGACAACTACCATTCCTACTGAGGACCTTCTCCATGAGTACCCCGCTCCACGGGCCATTACCATCTCTACTAAGGACCTCATCAGTGTACCCCATTCCACAGGCCACTACCATTTCTACTGAAGACATCAACAGTGTACCTCACTTTGCAGAGGTATCCACTTGGGGGTATTCTCCTATCCATGGACCCTGTGTCTCTGGGTTGGTAAGACCTCCTCTCTAGCACCCCTTGCTCCACAGGTTGTGTCACCCTTTCTCTTTCATAAAGACTCTAGACTGATACTGTGTCTGATGTCACTGAGACCTCACCTCCCGATGGTGAAGCTCATGGGACTCCTCCCTGTGGGAGGTACCGTCTCTCACCTCAGCCAAGGGCCCACACACTAACGGATCCTAACAGTATTGCTCCATAGTGAGACCACACCTTGAATAATGCATACAATTCTAGTCACCGCATCTCAAAAAAGATATAGTTACGATGGAGAAGGTACAGAGAAGGGTGACCAAAATGATAAAGGGGATGGAACAGCTCCCCTATGAGGAAAGACTAAAGAGGTTAGGACTGTTCTGCTGGGAGAATAGACGGTTGAGGGGGGATATGATAGAGGTGTTTAAAATCATTAGAGGTCTAGAATGGGTAAATGTAAATCGATTATTTACTCTTTTGGATAATGGAAGGACTAGGGGGCACTCCATGAAGTTAGCATGTAGCACATTTAAAACTAATCGGAGAAAGTTATTTTTCACTCAATGCACATTTAAACTCTGGAATTTGATGCCAGAGGATGTGTTTACTACAATTAGTGTAGCTGGGTTTAAAAAAAGGATTGGATAAGTTCTTGGAGGAAAAGTCCATTACCTGTTGACTTGGAAAATAGCCACTGCTATTACTGGCATCAGTAGCATGGGATAGGCTTGGTTTTTGTGTACTAGTCAGGTTCTTATGGCCTGGATTGGCCACTGTTGGAAACAGGATGCTGGGCTTGATGGACCCTTGGTCTGACCCAGTATGGCATGTTCTTATGTTTTTATGAGTCCCTCTCTGAAAACAGTGCTCTTTTGTATGCTTTAATACAGATATAGGATATCCTTTATTTTAAATTTTTCTGTTTATCTATGTGCTTGTTTTTTTTAATTCTTTTTTACTGGTGCATATATGACATATCCCAAAGTTCTGGCTCACGGGAAGACCAACTGTGAAGGGATGAGGATGGTGGCTGTCAAATTTTAAAAAGGTCTACAATCTGTAGATTTAGTAAATATTGTTGTGATAAAGTTTCCTGATTCTAATTGTACCATCTCCTCTAAGAAAGTAATTTGTGAGCAATCACAAACTAAATTGCAAATTGTTTTCTTGTTGATTTAACCATTAATAAAAGACAATCAATTCAGCCTTTGCTCATAGCCAGATCATAAAGATATGAATGAAACGGTTCCACACTGTAATTTTGTGCTTCTGATGTGAGGTATATATACACTTCTCTTTGAATAACTCCACAAATAAATTAGCTAAGATTGATGCCACTGGGTGACTCCATGGTCAATCCCTGTATTTACTGAAAGAACAATTGACCAAATTCAAAGTAATTGTTGAATAAGACCATTCTTGCAATCTCAGTTCTGAACATGTTAGGTATTGTTTTTGGTCTTGTTCTTTGTGCCAGTTCTGAAGTTACAATTTGTAATGCTTCTTGTTGTGGTATATTATTGTACAATTAATGTATGATCCATGGTCACCAATAACACTTTGATGTTGAAACATATAAGGATTGCAGACTCCTTAAGAGATGTGTAGTACCTTGAATATACAATGATTCTGTGAAACCTCCGGTTACAAGAAAAGATCCAAAAACTCTGCTGGTGGTGCTAAGAGTAACCCAGTAGCTGATTTAATAAGTCTAATAGATGGATTGTCTAAAGATTTGTATACTTTTGAGACAGAATAAATGACCAGTATTTTTAGGGTGTCTATCATGTAAAAAATTCTTTGGTGGTTAAAATTGATGCTGAGATCAATAAAGCCTCATTCTGTATTTGTAATTTCCATGTAGGATCCCCAATCAGGTATCTATAATATTTTTTCCCTCAAATATATCAACATAGAATCTCTGTATTTGTCAGCATCCTAAACACGATCCATCCGCTTTTGTCTGTAAAATTAATCATAAGCTGATTAGACACAGACAGTAGGGGTGTGCATTCGGATTGACCGCATTAGTAAAACGCAACTCATATTTTTTTTTTACTTAAAAAATTGATTCGACATAAACGATCGGATTTCCCACATATCGAACATAGATATGTTCGATATGTGGGAAATCGCGATTGTTGAGCCAAAATAAAAATATAAACCCCCTCACCCTCCTTAATCCCCCCCCCCCGACTTACCACAACTCCCTGGTGATGGAGCGAGGAGTGAGGACGCCATTTCTGCAATCCTTGGCGAGAAGCATGTGACGTCGGCGGCACGTCGAGTGACGCCGGCGTCACGTGATTCCCGGCTCGTTCGCGCCGGACGGCTCGTTCGGCCCAAAAAGAACTTTTGGCCAGCTTGGGGGGGTCAGGAGGCCCCCCCAAGCTGGCCAAAAGTTCTTTTTGGGCCGAACGAGCCGTCCGGCGCGAACGAGCCGGGAATCACGTGACGCCGCGTCACTCGACGTGCCACCGACGTCACATGCTTCTCGCCAAGGATTGCAGAAAATGACGTCCTCACTCCTCGCTCGATCACCAGGGAGTTGTGGTAAGTCTGGGGGGGGGATTAAGGAGGGTGAGGGGGTTTAATTTTTTTTTTTGCACATATGTACATATACCCAACTCATTGGATTTTTTTTATGTCCATATTGGCCGCAAGTGGGACCCCCTTTCGGACATAAAAAATATGAACATAAAATTTTGCTCTGCACATCCCTAACAGACAGTGACTGTAGAGCTTTAGATAGATTATAAAATATTCTGCTGTTTTTGGCTTCCATATGGGTTAGATTTTGTAAAACTAAGTCTCGATAGAAAGTGCCTTAATTTTTTAATCACTTTTTGTTACATTTAGTAAAATAATTTTTCCAAAAATATATACATGAAATAGGAGCAATGATGATATAAAGGCAAAAATGTTGAAAATAAAAAGGGCACTAGCCTAAATTTATGAGCAGTTTCCTTTTCATGCTAATTTTGATTTAAGTGGGAATTGGGTTCTGATTCAGGTGATCCATTGAATACTGTAAACATTTATCCTTTGCCCTTTGTGTTATTACACATGTTCTTTAATTGACTTTTGGAAAAATAAAAAAAGACTTCAAAATACACTTGACCTTCCTACTCAAATCTACATTTATTGACACAATGAAAATGGCTTTAGAAACAAAAGGTTAATACATGACTAATGGTTTGCAAACATTATATTCACATCACAATATAAAAAGCACTATATGGAATGACAGTCTCTAAAAAAGGTCCATTCCACAATGTCCTATAGAATAACATGATTATGATGTTCATTGCTGTTGTCTGGTCAATCCAAATGCAAATGCAAGCATTTGGAGTCTTGAGCCAAAAAAATGGTCTGGGTGATGAGAACTTTTTTGAGATCAATCATTTTTTTTTTTGTTTGATTGTAGGGCTCTTTTTTTAGAGCTGTGAGCCCTCTTAGCTGTGCTTTCCTGTGGTTGCATCCTCAGTTAGAGCTGCAACTCTAACAGTTTTACCCGCCCCCTCTCAGAATGCTGTTACAGACCCAGCCAGGGCTGCATCTGCAAACCCAACCCTTAAAAACGTATTGTGATGATTTCCTGTACAGGGAACCATGATGCAAAGGGATGCAAAGGCTAGTTTTGATCCAATGCTACAGGATGCTCTTTGAGAGGGGTGATCAGATGCTAGTGGCCTATAGAGAGTCTGGGCTGGAAAATGGATTGATCAAGTCACTATTTGATATGAGTCCTTCTCCTTTAAGATGTTCCTGACTGGATACCTTGTGAGGGTATACATTGGTCACCTTGTGTGTATGTGCACAGTCTCCAGAATGGTGCCATCACCACTCTGCCCTAATTCCTAAAATAATTTATCTTCTTCTGCATTCTCTATGTTTTCTACCTCCTTGGCAGATATCTGACGCATATGCCTTAGTTCTGCTTTTCCTTCTATTTGAATTCTCATCTTTTTATGCCTTCTGTCTTGGGGTTCAGTGTTCTCCCTCGTTTACCCTCTGGCTTAAGTTTCTTCAAGTTTGCAGCAAGGGGACTAAGCCATGAAAAAAAGAGGACTGTGTATGCTCAGTTTAGTGGGGAGTGGAGTGCCTCAGGGATCTGTACTGGGAAACATGCTTTTCAATATATTTATAAATGATCTGGAAAGGAATGCAATGAGTGAGGTAATCAAATTTGCAGATGATACAATATTATTCAGAGTAGTTAATTCACAAGTGGATTGTGATAAATTGCAGGAAAACCTTATGAGTCTGGAAAATTGGGCATCAAAATGGCAGATGAAATTTAATGTGGATAAGTGCAAGGTGCTGCATATAGGGAAAAATAACCCATGCTATCGTTACACGATGTTAGGTTCCACATTAGGAGCTAGCACCCAGGAAAGAGATCTAGGGGTCATAGTGGATAACACATTGAAATCATCGGTTCAGTGTGCTGCAGCAGTCAAAAAAGCAAACAGAATGTTGGGAATTATTAGAAAGGGAATGGTGAATAAAACAGAAAATGTCATAATGCCTCTGTATCACTCCATGGTGAGACCCCCCACCTTGAATACTGGGTACAATTCTGGTCGCCACATCTCAAAAAAGATATAGTTAAGATGGAGAAGGTACAGAGAAGGGCAACCAAAATGATAAAGGGGATGGAACAGCTCCCCTATGAAGAAAGACTAAAGAGGTTAGGACTGTTCAGCTTGGAGAAGAGACAGCTGAGGGGGGGGGGGGGGGGGGAGGATATGATAGCGGTCTTTAAGATCATGAGAGGTCGAGATTGGGTAAATGTGCATTGGTTATTTATTCTTCCTGATAAGAGAAGGACCAGGCGGCACTCCATGAAGTTAGCATGTGGCACAATTAAAACTAATTGGAGAAAGTTCTTTTTTACTCAATGCACAATTAAACTCTGGAATTTGTTGCCAGGGGATGTGGTTTGTGCACTTATGGGTAGATTTTAGAGGAAGCATGAGGGCGTACTTTTGTTCGCACAACCCTGCGCAAACAAGAGTACGCCGGATTTTAATAGATACGCGTGTAGCCGCGCGTATCTTTTAAAATCCGGGGTCGGCGCATGCAAGGGGGTGAATATTTGTGCACCTTGCGCGTGCCGAGCCCTGCGCACGCTGCCCATTCCCTCCGAGGCCGCTCCGAAATTAGAGCGGCCTCAGAGGGAATTATTTTTTTGTTTCCCCCACCTTTCCCTCCCTTCCCCTACCTAACCGACCCCCCAGCCCTAACTAAATCGCCCCCTACCTTTATTTTAAAAGTTATGCCTGCCCAAGGCAGGCGTAACTCGCGCGGCCGGCCGGCTGCCGGTGCGCCATGCCCTGGCCTGGAAGCAGTTTCGGAGGCCTCGGTCATGCCCCTGGAACGCCCCCGGGTCGGTACCATGCCCCCGACATGCTCCCCAAGCAAAGCCCCAGGACTTACGCACGTCCCGGGGCTTTGCGCGCGCCAGCAGCCTATGCAACATAGGCCCAGCGCTCGCAGGGGGAGCTTGGGGCAGGATTTCGGGGGGTACACACATATCTTATGTGCGTACCCCTTTGAAAATCTGCCCCTTAGTGTAGCTGGGTTTAAAAAAGGATTGGACAAGTTCTTGGAGAAGTCCATTACCTGCTATTAATTATGTTGACTTAGAAAATAGCCACTGCTATTACTAGCATCAGTAGCATGGGATAGACTTAGTTTTTGGGTACTTGCCAGGTTCCAACAGTGGCCTGGATTGGCCACTGTTGGAAACAGGATGCTGGGCCTGATGGACCCTTGGTCTGACCCAGTATGACATGTTCTTATGTTCTCCTACTATTGGCCTTTGATAGGTGGAGCTCTCTCAAGGAGAAACTCCTGAAAAGACTTGGTTCTTCCTGACAGTGACTAAATTCCCTAGACCTTAGGGAATTTAGTTGCTAGATCAAACATAAAAATCCAGACTTTCAAAAGCAACAAAAGGGAAGAAAGGGTGGAAAATCCTCTTAAGCAATGTCCAAAAAGGGAAATAAAACAGTTTCTCAGAAGAGAAGTTGCCCTTTCTTCTTTCCAACTCAGACCTTTTTCCTAAAGTTCCTGGGCTACTCCTTTCTAAACAAAAAGAACAAAACAGCAGCAGGCAAAACTGTAACCTACCTCCTCAAAGGTCAACTAAAAAAGCCATTCTCTCTCTAAATGTTTATCCTTTTTATAGTAGTAAGGAACAACCAACTCAGCAGCTCGTATAGTGGTGCTGTACACCAATGAAGGATACTTTCCTTAACCTGCAGAGCCAGTAGGCCTCTGTATATAAATTAGAAGTGGGTGGACCTGGACCACGTGAATTTCAGCTTGGTTTGAATTAAAAAACAAGCTCCATATTTTCCTGAGATACATGTGAAGTCAATTGATCTCAGTAAAATCCAAGGAAATCCAAAATGGAACTGGGCAAATCTCTGGAAATTTTAAATGGGTTTTATAACATTCTACAGCAGATTTCTGTATAACCACTGAGGAATTTGTCAGTCAATGGACCTTTTTCAGTCCTCAAACAAATATCTGGGGAAAACTCCTATCTGAGCGCCCTTTATTTTATAAGAATACACACAGAAGTGATCTACAGCTTTGTCGTTTCAGGTCATGGTCACTGCACATTGGTAAACAATATTTCAAAGAACGGTCACTTACCATTTACAATTTTATTTCTGTGAATAAAAAATTGCTCATGGCATACATCTACTGATTTTGCTACTGGGATTTATTTTTACCTAAGGAAATGTAATATACTAAAGTAAAAAATGTCCTTGGGAGGGTAATTTTCACAGAGCCTATGGTGCTTGCAGACTCCCAGTTACTTTGTATTCATGTTCCTGCAAATCAATTTTTAAAGGGAAACGTTTGAAGATGGAATACAATAAAAAGCTAGTGTTGTTCAGTGTTTGTGAATGTTTCTAAACTCCACTGTAGATTTGGATGCATTCGTCACAACAGGTTTTTTTGTGTACTGTGGTCACGACAGACAGGTTTCCTGTAGGGATGTGCAGACAAAAAGTTTTCATTGCGTTTGTGATACGTTGTCGTTGAGGGTCGATTCCGTTGAATATGGAAGTATGGAGAATTCCATAAGTTGTTGATCTGTCCATACGTTTCCCGGTTCCCTAAATAAAAATTTAAACCCCCCACCCTCCTTAATCCCCCCCCCCCAAGACTTACCAAAACTCCCTGGTGGTCCAGCGGGGAGTCAGGAAGCCATCCCCGCACTCGTTTGCGATTTCCTCACGGCGCCGATAGCCTGTGTCTCAGGGGCTGCAGGTGCCATTGGTAAGCCCCTGTCACATGGTCACCGCTGCCATCTTGTGCTCCTACCACGTGACAGGTAGGTCATGTGGCAGGAGGTCACTCCGGGACCCCCGTTGGACCCAACCGGAACTTTTGGCCAGCTTGGGGGGGCCTCCTGACCCCCCAAGCTGGCCAAAAGTTCCGGTTGGGTCCAACGGGGGTCCCGGAGTGGAGGAGCACGTGACGCCGGTGTCACCGGCGCCATCTTGTGCTCCTACCTCGTGACAGGTAGATCATGTGGCAGGAGGTCACTCCGGAACCCCCGTTGGACCCAACCGGAACTTTTGGCCAGCTTGGGGGGGCCTGTTGAATACGTTGGGAGTCGCGATGCGTTTCGCCTCCCAACGTATTTTTTGGATCGCTAAAAATAAGTTGCGGATTACAAATACGGTGAAAACGAATGCACGCCCCTAGTTTCCTGCAAGAACTGCATATCTGACAAACTTTCTTATCAACCTCAATCATTGAAAATGCAAAGAAGCAGTAGTTATACATTTTTAAACTTGCTTAATTGAAAGTCACAAAATCTGGGGTCTTTTTGGATCCCAAATAATAAATAGCTGCTGTAGGAAGAATAGAGTAGAATTGTTTAGAATAACATTTGAATCAGACTTACTGTCGGTAAAGTGACAAATTCCTAAAACGGCGGCTGAAAATAATTTCTGGTTTTATATAGCGGAAGCACATTAGTGCGTGGGGTCCAATTGGACCCCGGTTGGTTGGATGAAGGTTAAGAGTAGCCTCAATCCTTCAAGGATGCTCCTCCCTCTACAGGGATAGTTGTCTGCTTAGAAAGAGCACATAGCAGAGTATCCACTTTGGGAAACACAAATGCTCTTCCACAGCTGGATCCAGGGGGTTCAGGTCTTCCAGTGTCCGACCCCCTTTAAAATTTACCTCTGGGGCATCCCATTCCAGATCAATTCCTGAATGGCATCCATCACAGGGAAAAAAATAAAAGGTTTTACGTAAGGAAACCAAAATGGGATTCTTCCTCGGCTCTGACCAAGCATCTGAACCAGGGACACCCAGCTGTTTCAAGGTCTGGGAAATCAGGGCCAGCAGCTCATCTCTGTGAAAGAACCTCGACATGGTTTTATCCGATTCCAGCCCTGGAGGACTTTTAAATAGCAAATAATGAAACAACTTTTATTACTAATAACAGTTTTATTTTGTCAGCAAATGTTTATTCATCTAAACTCATTACCTTTCTTTTTCAACATTAACAATGTAATTTGTCTTTTTAATTTAAGAATTCTAGAAGAAGAACTCAAGAGTTTATACAATTTCACAGATAGAACTGTCAGATAAGTATCAGTTTAACTAAATGCTAGGAATGGGCATTCATTTTTAACAAAATAGACAATTGCAACAAAATTGCCTTTTTTTGTATCATTTCGGGGGGGGGGGGGGGGGGAACAGAAAAATGAAGGAAAAATTCCTGAAATTTTGTGCAGAATTAATAGTTTGTGTTACTGCGTGGAAATGCCATAACTGTGCAGTAACAGAAGTACTGTGCAATAAGTGAAGTAACTGCGCAGTACCTTGAGCTATTGCACAGTAATGGGAGTTGCAACACAGAAACAATAAATGTTACAATTTAGGTTAAAAGGTGTCATTTGGGAGAGCAGTTTGTTAGCTAGAGGTAAGGTACAACATTCTCTTTGACTCTCCTTAGTTATGGGTTTGTGTTGCTAAGGTGGCAAAGGGGTGTGTGTGTGTGTGTGTGTGCGTGTGAGGGGGGGGGGGATGGTGAGTCACCTGCCACATTGCCTTGTTACAAGGATAAACAAACAATAAGGTCAAGAAGTCAGCAGCAACATAAGCAAGAACATGCTCAGCAAGTGCATTTTTTGAATACGCCAAGCCCTGATTATTTTCAGGAAAGGGACCCTGGTATTTTTCTACATATACTTTGATTTCCCCAATCCTGCTTCATTTGTGTAAGAGGCAAAGGTAATTGTTGAATGGTGTAAGTGGTTTTTGCTTCAACGAATCGAGTGGTCATTTCACCCCACCTTTTCGCTGCCTGATATAATAAGGGTTGCTCTTATGATAGTCTGCGTCTTTCCTTTGTGGAAATTGAGGAGGCAACAGTTCTTTGGTCGTTTGAATATCTTTGTAAAGACAACACATTTCAAAATGATTAATCTTCAACCATTGCTACCTGCAGCAAATTAACTGATTCATATTGATGCTGGACTTAACTGTCAGTTTTGGGAGCTAGCCAGTGGCCACAGCTAGTAGTAGAACAGAAGCAGCCAATGCCTGCCTAGTGTTACGATGCTGCTTGAGGAGCTCATCCTGCGAGAAGGCTCGTTACCTTTCCTCCAGCGCTGCCGCCTCGGACTGCCGCGGTCTTGCAGCTGACGCCACTCGGCAGGAGGGGCCTCCACTGCTGACTCCGTTTTTGTGGCCCTAGCACCACCGCTGCTGGCACCTTCAAGTGGCAGGAAGCACTTCTGCTGCTTTCATCTTTGCAGCAGCCGCCACACATTTCTTCCATCTGTGGCAGGAGTGCCGCCACCGGGCCCTGCTTCTTCTTCGCGGCCTATCACTGTGTTTGGAAAGCCTCCACCTCTGTGACAGGGAGCCACCGCCATTTCTCCATCTTCAAGGCCTGGTGGCCACTTTCAGGAATCCTCTTTGCGGCCTGTGCCGCTTAGGAAGCCGCTGCCGACACCATCTTGCGGCCTGGAGGCCGCTCCCGACGCCTGCCTGCCTGCTCCTCCTTCCATGCAGAGGCTGCCGCTGTCCATGGTCCTGCTCCACCTCCTGCTCTCTGGCCCCTAGGCACCAGGGCACACATCTTCTTCTGTATTTAAAGGGCCAGTGGTGGTAAAAGCCCGCGGCCTCACCGAAAGTCCTCTTCACTCCATTTCCTGCTACAGCCCTATTTAAGTGCTCACTTCCAGTTCCTCGAGGCCTTCAGATTGGACATCATGGTTGTCCATGTTCTTCCTTGCTGGTCCAGGTCCTCCGTGGTCTTCATGTGTTCAAGATGGTTCTTTGTTCCATGTCTTCATATTCCTGGTCTTGTTCCTCATCGGAGCTCCTTTGTTGCCTAGTCCTGATGTTCCAGATGTTATGAAGTCCTGATGAACCTGTGTTCCAAGTTCCGAGTCTTCCAGGTTCTGAGTCTTCCAAGTTCCGAATATGCCAGCTCTTCGAGTCCTCCAGATGGATCACCCCGAGGGTAAATCCGTATAGATTTGGTTCCTGTTTCCGGTCATTGGAGCATTGTTTGGTTGGATCCCCCTCTCATGCTAGTCTCGGTCCCGCATGTTCCATGACCAGCGTTCTTAGGTTGTGTAGGGTGCTCAAGTAGATGGAATGGTCCATGACCGCCCATGGTGGGCTGTGTAGGGCACCCTGAGGGACAGTGCCCACCTGCACCTTCCAAGTCCTTGTCTGAGTCCTTCCAACTTCCAAGTCCTCGTCTTGTTCCTGCCCTCAGCCTCCACCTGGCTTCAAGCTCTTGTCATTGCCAGTGGCATGTCCCGAAGGGCTTTCGAGTGGCCGGAGGGCTACTCCTAAGACAAACATTGCGTTGCTGGGTCTCACTGGTGCGAGTAGGTCCAGCGGAGGGCTGATCCTGCCTGGTTCGTGTTCTGAGTTCCTTGTCTCATTTTCATCCTGCTTGTTCCTGCTCCACCCGTGCTTGCATGCTCTCACCTCCCACGGTGTGCCTTGGGGCTCCTCCTTGAGTTGTGCCATGGTTCAGGGGCTCACGATCTCCCATGAGCTAGTGACCACACCTCCGTGTCCTCACTACCAGCCATAGGCTGCGCTTCCATAAGGATCCGAAGCTCGTGGTCGCAACAGGATCTGAAGGCCATGAGCTCGGTGAGCGTGTGCCTGCAACGGGCTCAAGTTTCCTGGATATTTTTTGAATCTCGTTCCTTGCCTAGAAAAATTTTTTGCTCCTACTTCCTGGACTATTTTGCCTGGTTAAACAGTTTTTGTTATTGGTCTCCCTTCTGAGTATGTCTGGATTTTTATGACCCGCAGGAGGCACCTGCATCCAGATTTTTTCTACTAGTCCAGTCCTGGAACTCCTGTTGACCAGCAGAAGGCACCTGCAATTGTTCCCATTCTGGAGATCTTCTTCATGAAATGGTCCCTTGTATAAAGCTTGGCATTTAATGCTGTTGACCTCCTAGCTCCTTATGGAACAATTCATCGCTGCATGGGTGCCTGCATTATCAGGTGGATTATCCGAGATGCAATTTTCTTCTTGACCTTATTAAAGGGACTCTCTCATCCATTTGGCCTTACAAGAGTTTGGGTTCAATAACCCTTTACATCTCTCTACTTGTCTACCACAACTCCATGTGTCATCTATCATCATAGGTATAGAATTACCTCAAGACCAGGTTTTCATCTTTGAGCAAGTTGAACTGTATCACTCTATCTGGTGCTCCTTGTACTAATATTCATCCAAATAAATGGTATCTGCAAGTTGCATTCTCCTGATACAACATCTTGCATCCAGGATTCCAACAGGGATACCATAAACCCACTATTTGGCCATTGCACTCAAAAAGAAGATGTGGAGGTGTTCCTCACTCACGTCTTGATTTTACAATAGCTTGAACTGGACCATTCCTTAAGATGCTATTACTACTTCTGTGCCTCCAATTCAACCTGGATCATGTCTTTTGAGTTTAATCATGTGTCTGCTATGTCTTCAGTATACTTCACCTCATTGCTTCAGCTCTTTTCAAGCCTCGAACATCTTGTGTTTGGACCCCCAAATTCCACAGCTGGTATAGAAGTTATGCCTTCTCACCTTCAGCCGTTGAGAAGAGGCTGAAGGGGGAGCTTTGAGGAGGGGTGCTGTTACGATCCTGCTCGCGGAGCTCATCCCGCGAGCAGGCCCTTTACCTTTCCTCCAGTGCTGCTGCCCCGGCCTGCCACTGTATTGCCGCCAGCACCACTCTGCGGCAGGAGGAGCCACCAATGTTTCTCTTCGCGGCTTGTGAGCCACCGCTGCCAACTCCGTTTCCATGGCCCTAGCACCCCCGCTGCTGGGACCTTCAAGTGGCAGGAAGGTGCTTCTGCTGCTTTCATCTTTGCTATACTATACAAAGGGTCAATAATTAATCCCTCTTCTATCAAGTTACTGAACTATACACAGGAAGAAGACACTTATAATTTTGTAATTTTATTTGCATTACACACATATGCCTATCTAACATTAAAAATTCTCTCTAACCCATACACACCACATAAAATCCCATATCCCAGTGATCTTAAATGTCGAGTGGGTTTGTAAATACAGAGTAAAGTGCATAGCCAGGTGGAGGTAGAATTGTGAATTAAACTGTGAATGATTGAGTGTACTTTATATTTTATCCTATATTTTATGGGTAACCAATGAAGAGATGTAGGGTGGGAGTAATGTGGTTGCGAAGAGGAATACCAGATAATAAACGTGCTGCACTGTTTTGAACTAATTGTAATGAGTGAATTGAAGAATCAGATAGACCTAAGTAAAGTGCATTGCAATAGTCTAACCCAGAAAAAATTAGAGATTGAAGAACAGTTCTGAAATCATGGTAGAAAAAGAAGAGGGCGGAGACGTTTTAGAAGTTGTAGTTTGTAAAATGATTTCTTTGTTAAAGAGGAGATTTGTTGTTTCATAGATAGAACAGTATTTATAATTTCTCCCAGATTTGTGGCATAATGTGTTATTGGGATTGTTAAACCGTTAATTGTAAAATGTGATGGTGGACCTATAGAAGTGTCTGTAATGGATGTTAAATGTACTAGTTCAGTTTTTGACGATTATGAGATAACCAAGAGTTAATAGTGGATAGGTAGAGTGAAACCAGGATGTTTTATAAGGGACAAGAAATTGAATATCATCTGCATAAACTGTTCCATACTGCACTTGTCCACCATCATGCAAGCAAAAAATGTAGTGGCATATTTCCCTTCCCTGTGGGTTTTTAAACATGGTGATCCATTATGCAATCAAGATCAACAGCTACAAGCTTATAAAAGTGCCACCCACTCCACCTCCCGATTCAAACCATTAGTCTCAAAAGTATTCCTATTAAATATAAACCACTGCTCTTTTTGAATGAGTAAATGAGAAATGTTACTCCCTTCTTTTAACTCCAAATGACAAATTAGAAAAACATTTAACACATCAATAGGATATTGCAATGATATCTAGTATTCCACTAGTGGCGCCTGTGTCTTTCCAGTCAGAAGCTCAAAATGTTCATGTATATGTACATTAATAATCTATTTTGTACAATCAATATAGACTAGATTACAAGGATAGACAGTCACATAAACCACCTGACTTGCAGTACACGTGAAAATGTCCCCTTAGCCAAAATTTGCATATCATAAATGAACTTTTGTTTAGAAACTTGTAAATCATGTGGGCATATTGAACATGACCCACATATACGTTGACCCACCACTTCTTGAATTCCTTGTTCATCCGTAAGTAAGCATACAACCACCAACTGGTCTCATAAAAAGCTAATTTTCCGTAGCTTAAAAATAGGAAACTTTAAAACTGTCATCATCCATCAAAACTGGCCAATATCTCCAAATGATACCTTTAATCTGTGTTCTGCAATTAGAAGATGGAAGAGCACATACATCTCTTGAAATGGCTAATGTTTGACCTATGAGTAACAAATTGGCCTGATTTGCATATAAGGCCCTCTTAAATGCCTTTCTGATATCTTTAATAGTATAACTCCTGTCACAGAATTGTGATGTCATTTACTATGCATTCCATGTATATTCATCACTTGTTATCTTTAATTATGGAGATGCAAAAATTGCCCCAAATTTTCCCAATCAAAATATTATTTTTCAAACTCCTTGGATAGAAGCTAAAATAATGTAATAAGGTATTCCTATCCATTTCTATTCTATATATACAATGGTTACCAAATGACTTTTAACTTTACAAATCAATAAATCCGAAAATGGAACATTTTTCTGATGGTATTGAAATTCAGATATCAAATTAATATCCTTACTATTAATCCAGCTCATAAACAATTGAAACTCAACATATGACCTGGACCAAATTAAAAAAAAAAAAAAGATAAATCAATGAAACATTTCCAAATAATAATATCCTTTGAATACTCTGTATATTTCACTAACATACAAAACAAGCTTTAATCTGTTGGAATAACGCTCTGTCAAAACTATAAAGACTCTGAGTTAGTACAATAGATGCTAATAGAGTGCAAAATTGTTTGTGTAATTCCAACATTTCACACTGTTCTAATACGTTCTCAGTCATTGATAATGCTGTTTATTGTGGTAGATTTATGGAAAGAGCAGAAATATCTGTAACCAACCACCAATCAGGTTGAGCTTCTATAATATCTTCAAAACATTTAATGAAATGAGACAAATCCTTATGTAAAATGTGATATTCATAACATATGGCTGCAACAAATCTGGATATTATTGGCTCAAAAAAGGATTCCTTATCCAAAACAAATCGGATGACCAGGAGGAGTCTGGAGGGACTTTTTAATTTTAGGAACAAGATACAGAACATGAACTATCTGATATGGCTTATAAAGATATGTGAATAATTTCTCATTTATAATTTTATTGTTGCATTTGGCAGACCAAGGGACATGCCCACAGACCGCCACACTTACCTCCAGTCCCAAGCCCACTGGAAGGAGTGCCAACGCTGGGCCAGGCCCTGAAGCAATGCGCGACAGGCCACTGCGCTCAGCTAACCTTGCAACACCACCCTCACATGCAGCGCCATACTTAGGCGCACGCTCATAATACCAGGGAATTTAAAGGACCATGGCGTGAAATCCATGTGGCCCCTGTGAATGAGGTCATCAAAGCTGCCCTATTTAAGGCCAACTCTCCTGCTGCAAGACTCCTCGGCAATAGGTTGACTACTGTTAAATAATGTGAGTTGCCTAAACATTCCTCGTCTTCATTCCTGAGTTCCTAGATTCGTTCCTGCATTCTTGGTCCTTGTCCTCATCTAGTAGTGGGTCTTCAGTTATTCAGTGTCTTCTGTGTTTTCTCTTGCCAGTCAATGCTGCTCCTCGCCTCCCTGCTTGCCTATCCAACCTGCCTTCCTTTGGACAGATCTCTGGTTTTGACTTTGGCCTAGTTACTTGACTACGCTTGAATTCTGCCTGCCACTGACCACTTCCTGACTCACGACCATGCCTAAACTCAACCTGCCACTGACCATAGCTTGACTCCATACCATGTTTGAACACTGCCTGCCTTGACCACCATCTGTCTCTGAGAATGATTGTAACCAGTCTGCCCTAGACTCTGGCCTATGACCCAACTATCTCAACAGAGCTCCAAATCATCAGCATAGGCCCACACCTAAGAACTGCCAGCCCCAGTACCCAAGGGCTCAACCTAAGATAAATGAGGGCTGGTATAAATGAAACTCCAGTTGGGTCTCTGCCACAGCCAGCTCCACTAGCCGATGGTGAGGACCTGCAGGACTCCTCTCTGCAGGTTTTGTCAACTTTCTCTCAGCCCAAGGGTCCACACCCATAACATTAATGTTGTAATCCCCTTTTCAAAATGGTGTGAATGACTGAATAGTTACAGTGGGGTCAAACTCCAAAGTACTGTAAAACTGACTGTTACCTAGTTGTCACATGAACTCTTTTACATATTGCTCCTTATTCTTTACCACTACACCTCCATCCTTATCACCATTGATTTATCATACTTTATTTATTTATTTATTTATTTAATGGTTTTATATATCGACCTTCATCAATGATATCACATCGGTTAACAGTAAACAATAAACTACACTTAAGTTGCATTTGACAAGAAACAGGAGAACAAATATATGCAATGCCATGAACAAAATATATGTCAGAATGATTAACTATATATGGATATATGAGGGTTCAAGTTAACTATATATGGAAATATAAGGTTACAAGGAAACCATCAGTCAGGAAGATTAATTATTTATTTATTTTTATTTAAAACTTTTTATATACCGGCATTAGTAAGCATACATCATGTCGGTTCACATTGTAACTGAAAGGCTGAAATTACAATCAACGGGGAGGGGAAACTGGGAGGAATATATGTAGAGCATAAGGCAATGAAGTTAGAGCAATAAAACCGTAACAGGCTATTTACATGTCTATATATAAAGGCTTAAACGAGTTACTTGCAGGAATCTATATACAAGGTTCGAATGGGGGATGGGTTACTTATATGGGTCTATATACAAAAGGTTCGCTTGAGGTATGGGCTGGGGGGGAGGGGGAAGGGGATTAGTCTGGGTAGGCTTGTTGGAAGAGCCATGTTTTAAGTTTTTTTCTGAATTATAGGTGGAAATATGAATATATGAGGTGATACAGAAGAGGAGAGTAAATGTAAGGGAACTATATACACAGCACAAAATTACTAACAAGATTGCTTCAAGTATATTAAGGGGAAGGTTGTCAAATACTTGCAAGATTGCTTACATTATACTGAGGTATTTGGGAAAATTGAACATGTATCAAGGAAATAGTATCAAGGATATGTATGGGAATATTGAACAAGTATCAATGATATAGTATCAAGGATATGTAACAAGGAAATAGAGAAAGCCTCAAAAAAGTAGACATCAGAAGGAGGAAGGAACGGAGGGGGAATTGGGTGCCTAAGGTGTAGTGTGGCTAGACTGGTAGTGCTAGGTGTAAGCTTGTGTGGCTAGACTGGGTGGTATTAGGTGTAAGCTTGTGTGCACAGCCACGTCTTTAGTTTTTGCTTGAACATTTTTTGGCAGTCCTCCTGGTGTAGATCTACTGGCATTGTGTTCCATAAGGCCGGCTATGGAGAGTGCACGTGCTCTTGTGGAGGCCAGGTTGGTGTTTTTGGGTGAGGGTGTACGAATGGTGGTGAGGTATTGGTTTCTGGTTGGTTTTGTTGACTCATGGAGTATCAGTGAGTCATTGAACCAATTCATCTCAGGATTGTGAAGAGCCTTATGTATGATAGAGAGGGTCTTATATTGGATTCGGGATGCAATTGGGAGCCAGTGTAATTCCTTTAGTACGGGTGTTATGTGTTCATTTCTGTGCGTATTAGTAAGGATCCAGGCCGCTGTGTTTTGTAGTATTTGGAGTGGGTGGATGGAGTTTTTGGGTAAGCCTAGGAGGAGTGAATTACAGTAATCAATTTTAGAAAATATTGTAGTTTGAAGTACTGTACGAAAATCAGGAGGGTGGAGTAAAGGTTTTAATTTCTTTAGGGTGTGCAATTTATAGAAACACTCTTTCAATGTGGCGTTAATGAATTTATTGAGGTTAATTTGATTATCAAGGATGACCCCTAGATCTCGTACCTGTTGAGAGAATGAGATTGGTGGTGATAGGAAGTGAAGCAGGGGAAGGGTGTTGGGGTGACTTTGAGGTGAAATAAGCATGATTTCAGGTTTTGCCATGCTAAGGGCAAGGTGAATGTTGGTTAGGAGCTTGTTGATTGAAAGTAATGTGGATTTCCAGATGTTCATGGCTTTAGGAAGTGTGTCAGATACTGGAATAAGTATCTGCATGTCTGCATAAATATAGTGGGGAAGCTTGAGGTTGGATAAGAGGTGACAGCGTGGTAGGATGTAAATGTTGACGAGGGTGGAAGACAAGGAGGAACCTTGTGGGACTTCTTGGTCAAGGGCTATTGCTTTGGACTCATGGTTTCTGATTTTGACTTTGAAGTTTTGATTATTGAGATAGGAATTAAACCATTTGTGGGCAATACCTGTTATTCCAATTTCATTCAGTCAAAGTAGGAGGATATTGTGGCTGATGGTGTCTTTAACTCATCATTTGCAATACATTCTTTATAGGTTAAATTGTGTTTCAAGGGTATATCCATTTTTTCCATATTGGCCAAATCCCTTAACACTAGCTATTCAAAAACAGAAATAGATGGAGCCACTGGCTCAGGAAGCATCTATTTTGACTGTCTCACAAATTTAGATCCCATGTTACCCCCTTCCCTTGCATAAAATTTAGCTATTCTCAAATGACAAAAAAAATTGAACAAACCTAAATGAGCAGAGAAAGGATCATATATAGACAAAGGAATATATGTCAGTCCTTTATTCAAAATACTAATTTGCTGACTTCTTAAGACCCAAGAGGATAGATTGAAAACTGAATTCATCCCAAATTGCACTATCTGTGACTGCCTCTAAACTGGCCTGAGGTTTTTGGATGTGGGTATGGATTTCGCTTGAACCCTCTCATCTGAGAGTGTAACAAATGAGTTGATTCACCACTATTATCCCCCATTGTATTAGTCAATAGCTGGGCAGATGATACAGAGTTTTTCTGCCTTTCATCAACATTAAACATCTCTTCCTCAGAAGAATCAGAATCAGAAGTGACTTAAATCTATTTTTTCTATTTTTGCTCAGCCACAGATATACATATCCTCTAGTGTAATCTGACTGATCTCTGAAATTTTTACATTTTAATTATTTTGCTATCCAGTCTAAAATTCTGTAATTGAGTTTAAAATAAATTCATTTTACCATCAAATTCCTCACTTGATACATCTTGTTTTAACAGTAACAATTGAGCATCTAGTTGTTCCGAAACAGGCAGTAGTGCTTGCTTTGTCATTTCAATTACAAGAAGCATTAAATCGTGCATACACTTGTTTAATACAGCATTCCATTTTAATACAAACTCTGTTCCATAAACATTAACGGTTCCTTGATAACTCTCAATCCTCTAGGGATCCATTTAGTTCAACAGTACTCTGCTAAGGTAGCTGCATGTAATTCCATGAGAATTACTTTTTTCTTCATTTTCACATAGCTTTCCCAGTCACATGATATACCCAATTCATCACCTTTATCAAACAAAGGCCTGGATTTTCTAAGGTCGCAGACCTTAGAAAATCCAGGCCTGGCAACGATAAGAGTCCTTACCTTTCGCTGCCAGCAATGTCTCCGCAGAGTCGGCCCCGGTGCTGCCCCAACTCCTCCTCTTCCTGGGCTGACTCCGCCCTGACTCCGCCCCCATTTAGTGACTGCACGCGAAAATGACCCCCAAAGTTATCCCGGATATAATGGTAGAGGCAGTTTATGATGTATGTGTTAGGAATCTTGATATACCCATCCATTTTCATGTCAAATGTAATGGCTTTTAATAGAGGATGATAATTTAGAGAGTACAGCTTGTCTAGATTAGGAACCATAACACCTACATATTTCAGATGACCCTGGGCACATTTGAAAGGAAATCAGTCTCCAATAACATTCTCCAAGTCCTCTCACAACCGAGGTCCAATAATTCTGTTTTTATCTACTGCTACTTTACATTTCTATAGCACTACACGACATATGTAGCTCTGTACAAACATGCAAAAACACAGTTCCTGCTCAATAGAGCTCACCATCTAATAAGACAAACTTTGTAACCTGAGATTTCTGAAAACTCCAAGATGAAATTAGTTAGATGAGCCAAGGACTGGACTGGGTCTCTGATAAAGAGTAAGACATCATCTGCAAATAAAGCTATTTTATGGTCCTCCTTCTCCCAGTCCCATCATGCTCTTTATAGTTGGATGCTTTCTTGCTGCACAAGCTAGAGGTTCTAAAAATAGTACAAAGAGCATGGGAGACAAAGGACATCCCTATCTAGTGCCAGTTCCAGGAGAAAATTGTTGAGAAGTTAAGTCATTGACCTTAACATGAGCACATGGGGCAGCATACAAACTCAACATCCATTTAAGAATATTAACCCGGAAGCTCATCCTCTTTAAGGTTGCAAACAAGATTGGTCATTCAGCTCAGTCAAAAGCCTTTTTGGCATCTAGGGAAAGAAGAGGGGAACCTGGATTCCACACTCCTACTTTATGTATTTAATTAAACCACTCATCTTAACATTATCTGACCCCTGACACCCCAGAGAAACCCATATTGATCTATGTAGACTAGTTTAGATAAAATCATCCAATGTGGCTGGCTACATTTTGGCAAATATCTTATAGTTGAGAAGGAAAATTGGCCTTTAAGAATAAGAACCACACTTCTTCAAATCCCTCCCCTGTTTAGGAAACACAGAGAAGCAGAAGCTAATATCATAGAAGAGGAAAGCCTCTCCCCTTTCAGAATCCTATTGTAAGTTTCTGCCAATCTGGGTATTAGAATAGGAGCAAAGGTCTCATAATAATTCAAAGAAAACCATCTTGTTCAGGGCATTTTTCAATACTTAATGATTTGATAGCCATATCTGGTTTGAGATACAAAATTTCTCCCTCACGTGAGAGTGCTTCCTCCTTACTCAAGGAATGAAGAGAGATTTTGTTTTAGGAATTCCTCTAAGTTAGAGGACTCCCACATATACAGATGTTGGTAATCAGAAGTAAAGGCCTCTCAAATCACTGTAGGATCACTTGAAAGTCCCCCCTCCCCCCACTCAAGTTTTATCCCTTTGATATATCTGTTAATCATCAGTGAATTTAATTTGTGAACCAAAAGTCTACTTGCCTTATTTCTCTGTTCATAGAATATCAGCTTGATTTTCATTATAGAGACTGCTACTTTATAGACAATGAGAGCATGAAGAAGTCCCCTTTTATGTATCAGTTTCCTTATTGCTACAGGAGAGATAAACCTTGCATTCCTTACATCCTATATTTTAGCCTCATGTTTTACTCTATTTTCATCTCTCAAGTTCCCCCGTTGATCACACTTTCAATGTTGTACTGGCATCCCATTCAAGGTTCCTTTCCATTCCAACTCCTTGGTTGAAAGAAAAATATTCCTTCATGCTGTTACTAATGGAAGTAGCTTGATGACTTTTTCTTAAAAGATAAGGATCAAAAGACCATCTTCCAGTTCATGGAACAATTGGCTGTAGGAAACAAGTAACAAACTGGCACATGCTCTGACCAAATTATAACCCCCAATTCCTGCATTCAATGTTTCAGAAAATAGCTCTTTACTTCCTCATATGTAGTCAGTTCTTGAATATATGTATTATGAGGATTTGTGAAAAAGGTGTCAGTCTTACATTTCAGGTGGACATGCCTCCAGACATCAACGAAAGCAAAGCTCTGCACTGCTTCCATCTGCAGAGAAGATAAATTAGCAGAAAGTTGCAACTGCATGGAAACCTCTCCTGATTTGTTCAACTCTGGAATTGCAACCACACTGAAGTTCCCTCCTACGATAACCTTACCTGCTGCAAGAGAGCATAACACTTAAGAATTTGGAAAGAAATTAGCAATTAGTATCAGGGAAACACCTACTGGTTAAAACAGTGGCTGCAAACCAGGGAAGCGCCAGTGTTCAAATCCCACTGCTGCTCCTTTGACTTTGGGCAAGTCACTTCACCCTCTATTGCATCAGATATAAACTTAGGCCTGGATACATCAAGCTACAATATATTTTTCATGGGAGGGGCCCCACTATCATAGGAGGAAGACTATAGCCACAATAGTGGGCCCCTCCACCCAAAAAAATACTACAGTTGCATTTCTGTGTTTTGTTTCACAGACAAACACTGCAGGGCAAAAAAACATGACGTAGGCCCTTTTTGTGCAATGGTGGTTACCAAAGCATGGGGCTACCATTGCCTTAAAGGGCAAGGAGGAAAAAACAGACCTTGACCAAAAAAGTCAAAAGGGTGTGGGAGTTAAACCTGAAACCTCCTCATTTCAGGGCCATCTTGAGTAGCGATTCCAACATCTAAATAAAAATAATGTGCAAGTTCACATGACAATAGAGTCCCCTCCCCCCCAATCCAATCATAAAGTCTAAAAATGACAGGCTATGGTCCCCCAACCCCCTTTCCATATATAATCAGGAAAACAGTTATCCCTCCTGGCATCTCCACCCCCTCCCATATCAACAAATACCCCTCTTGGTATATAGTAGTTCCCTTGCCCACTCACCTCAGACTCTGAAAGTCTTAAGAATCATTGGGTTCAAGTGGGACACCCTCTGCCCTCCCCCCCCCCCCCCAACCCCAGACTTAGTTGGTGCCATTTTCCAAAATTACTGGGGCAAGGTCCGGATATTAGACCACAGCCATGTAGCTGGGGCAAGGTCAGGTCAGTGTCATTTTGGAAAATAGCACTGACCATGCCCAGGGCTAGGAGGCATCTTAGGCCCTTTCACAAATACAATTCTCTATAGCTTTATTATTTTCAAAGGAGCATTCAAACCCTTTAACTTAATGGAAGGAAGGAAGCAATGGACATGAGACTCATGTTACAGGAGAGCATTCCATCAAGTACAAATATGCAGATCTTTTGAGAGAAAGTAAATGTGGGAAAGATAGCACCCAACGTCTATGATTTAGGTCTAAAATGGAGCACCATACAATAGAGGTGCACAAGGGTAATAATTTCAGTTTGTTTTTAATTTCATTAGTGGGGTATTTTTTCCAGGAATTTCATTTTGTTTAATGTTTAATTTTCCTTACTATTCAAAACAAAATAACATAAAACACACCATAAAAACTCATTAAAATAAAAGAAACAGCACCTCAAGGCCACTGTCCCCACCCAACTAAGCCCCCATATTCCATTAGGCGATGCTTCCCTAATAATGCACAAACTTCAAGTTTCCTCAAGGGGAGTGTTAACACCTCCCCATCACATTGAGAAGATGATATTGTAACCCATGTAAATGATCTAGCTAGATTTTCTCCAGGTAACATTCTTAAACATACATCAAATGAAACTATTTAGCTTCATACAAAAAATTAATTGAAAAACAGAAGCCCTATCTGTAGAGAATGTTCTTCTTCTTAAGCCAAGGAGTAAGTGGCTTTATGTCTTTTCTTTTAGATAATGTTTAGGGAGATAGGTCAAGAAAGATTTTGACTTGACCTTTATAACGTACAGAGTCCTTTCCTCTGATTTTAGACAAAATCCTTTGCTTATCCAGTAAGGAATGAAGACATGCAATGATCACTCTGAGTTGTGATGATATATTTTCCTTATGCCTATTGGTTCAATGCCTTCTCTCAATTTTGATGGACATTTGGTAATCTTGGCCAAGAATTTGAAAAGATATCCTGTTCTATTTGAGCAGCATCCTCAGGACCTTCTATTTCTGGCACACCTAATACTCTAATGTTCATTCTTCCTTGTCTATTTTCTATATCCTCTTGCTTGATTTAAAGATCACAAACACTCTTTTCCAGGTTTTTAATCCTCTTAAAGAAACAGGCAGTGCTATCAATCTGCTCAACCATCTGGACTTTCGTAAGGTCAATTCTCTCTTTGATGTCTGCAATGTTTTTTTGCTTTGCGCAGATGGTGCCTGCAATGTTAGTATGTATAAATTTAGTTTCTTGAATTTAAGCTGCAAGATCTGCTTTAGTTACAGGGATATCTGCATCCAATGCTGAAGCAGCAGTCCCTAGCTGGACTGTTATATACTCTATTTCTGCTTCAACCCCATTACTTGCCAATGAGGATTAGTTGAATTTGGCCAAGGCTGCTGTGTAATATTTGCCACTTGATTACAGTGACAGAAAAAAATGTCCTACTCTCTACATAAACCACACCCTCCCTCAAGAGAGTCAAAAGGCTGGAAATACATTAATGTGGCCAAAAAGACAGAAATCATGAGAAAAGTGTCACAGGATTAGCAGAGAGATGGGAAATGCACTCCAAACTGGAGCACTGAGAGGAGAGGATCAACTTGCTGGTGACTGGGGGTGGGTTGGGAGGGGGGGGGGATCAGTAAGTACTGCTTGGAGAAATTTTTAAAACAAAATTATTGGGGCGAAGCAAATTATTGGGGTATATTTAGTGTGTTTTGTTTTAAATACGTAGTCAGAAAGTCAGGCAACAAACAGAAGTTTGTGTGTTTGCTTTTCTCAACCCTCCACCCCTCACTCTTCCTTTAATGTATAAGCAGGTGTCACTTTCACACTTACAAAAAAAAAAAAATCAGCCTTTTAACTTAAACTCTGAAATTCCCCACACCTTATCAAGAGTTTGATCATTCCTTTGTGTACCAGATATATAGTGAATATACTAATACATTTAAAGGACCCTAATCATACGCAAACCTACACCCACATAAACCTAAAACTGAACTAAGAACTAAACAAATTTAAGATGAAGGCAGCCTCCCAGTCTTTTCCATCGAGTGTCACATGTATTATTTTTTACCCGGTGAGAAGTTGTACACGTGCATCCAATGCAAAGAGCTCCTGTTGCTCAGAGAATGAGTCCAATCTCTGGAGGCTAGAGTGGCAGACCTGGAGGAGCTGAGGCAGACAGAGGTATATAGATGAGACCTTCAGGGATATAGAAGCCAAGTCCTAACTCCAGTCTGGCATCCCTGGTGCTGCTTTGTAGAAAGAAGGTCCCATGATTGGAAAGCATCAACCTAGTGCAGCAGGAAATGATCCTGTAGCAAGGATTTGCTCTCCGGGTGGTGCACTGTCCTATCACACCAAGGATGTGTCTCCCAGGGCTTCTGCCAAGGAGGGAACGGTTAGGTCAGCCATCATAGTTGGTGATTCGATTATTAGGAATATAGACATCTGGATGGCTGGTGGGCATGAGGTCCTCCTGGTAACATGCCTATCTGGTGCGAAGGTGGCGGACCTCATGAGTCACCTAGATAGGATTTTAGACAGTGCTGGGGAGAGTTGGCTGTTGTGGATAACACATTGAAATTGTCGATTCAGTGCACCGTGGCAGTCAAAAAAGCAAAAAGAATGTTGGGAATTATTAGAAAGTGAATGGTGAATAAAATGGAAAATGTCATAATGCCTCTGTATCGCTCCATGGTGAGACCACACCTTGAATACTGTGTACAATTTTGGTCACCGCATCTCAAAAAAATGTAGTTGCAATGGAGAAGGTACAGAGAAAAGTGACCCAAATGATAAAGGGGATGGAACAGCTCCTCTATGAGGAAAGACTAAAGAGGTTAGGACTGTTCAGCTTGGAGAAGAGACGGTTGAAAGGCGATATGATAGAGGTGTTTAAAATCATGAGAGGTCTAGAATGGGTAAATGTGAATCGATTATTTATTCTTTCGGATAATAGAAGGACTAGGGGGCACTCCATGAAGTAGCACATTTAAAATTAATCGTAGAAAGTTCTTTTTCACTCAATGCACATTTAAACTCTGGAATTTGTTGCCATGGGATGTGTTTAGTGCAGTTAGTGTAGCTGGGTTTAAAAAAGGTTTGGATAGGTTCTTGGAGAAGTCCATTACCTGCTATTAATTAAGTGGACTTAGAAAATAGCCACTGCTTTTACTAGCAACAGTAACATGGGATAGACTTAGTTTTTGGGTACTTGCCAGGTTCTTATGGCCTGGATTGGCTACTGTTGGAGACAGGATGTTGGAATTGATAGACCCTTGGTCTGACCCAGTAAGGCATGTTCTTATGTTCTGCAATGGCCTTTTCTTCCCTAATAACCCCTGTAACCCCTAGGTAGGGATGTGCATTCATTTTGAATGAATGCACAATCCACAACATATAGGTCCCTATTCGTTGCATTCGTGGGGTTCTGAAACGTATGGTGAACCCCCACGAACGCAAAGTATCACTAACAAATAAAACCCCTACCCTCATGACCCCCCCCCCCCCCAAGACTTGCCAAAAGTCCCTGGTGGTCCAGAGGGGGTCCAGGAGCGATCTCTTGCACTCAGGCCATCGGCTGCCAGTAATCAAAATGGCGCCGATAGCCTTTGCCCAACTATGTCACAGGGGCTACCGGTGCCATTGGTCAGCCCCTGTCACATGGTAGGAGCACAAGATGGCACCGATGGCCATGTGACAGGGGCTGACCAATGGCATCGGTAGCCCCTGTGACATAGTAGGTCAAAGGCTATCGGCACCATTTTGATGCGAGCAGGCTGGACAGTCCGACGGCATGGAGGGACAAATCACTCACGGGACCCCGCTGGACCACCAGGGATGTTAGTAAGTCTTAGGGAGGGATCATGATGGTGGGGGAGGGGGATGTATTATACTAAATTTTAATGCTTGGGGTGGTTTTTTATTTAAAATGATGTCGGGCAGCGACGGTTGCAGCACTCTGATTCCATAATTTCTTTTGGCAGGTGAGAACCGCCTTGAGAGGAAGGAGCAGGGATGGAGCACATTAGATTTGCTATACTGGCTTAAAACCGCTCCCACGCCAACATCTGATGCATCAACCTCTACGATGAATGGGCGATGTGGGTCAGGATGATGGAGGCACGACTTCTTTTGAAAAGCCTCTTTGAGCATCAGAAAGGCTGATATGGCTTCTGGAGATCAGTTGGTGGGATTGGCTCCCTTTTTGGTCATAGCAGTTAGAGGGACTGTCAATGAAGAGTAATTTTTGATAAAGGACCGATAGTAATTGGTGAAGCCCAAGAAGCGTCGCAGTGCCTTCAGGCCTGTAGGTTGGGGCCAATCCCGGATACTTTCTAATTTCATGGGGTCCATCTGAAACCCATTCTTAGAAACAATGTAGCCCAGGAAAAGTACAGATTCCTTGTGAAATTCACACTTTTCAAGCTTTGCTTATAGGTGGTACTCATGCAGACATCTTAAGACTTTCTTGACATCCTCTTGATGAGTTTGCAGATCTTGAGAAAAGAACAGGATATCATCGAGATATACTACTATGCATTGACATAGTAAGTCCTGTAAGATGTTGTTCATCATATTTTGAAAGACTGCAGGTGGATTACTCAAACCGAAGGGTATGACGAGGTATTCGAAGTGTCCGACGCGGGTGTTAAAAGCAGTCTTCCATTCGTCTCCATTGCGAATACGCATCAAGTTGTAGGCTCCTTTTAGGTCTAGTTTGGAGAATATCTTGTCTCCTTAGAGCCTGTCAAACAGTTCAGAAATTAAGGGCAGGGGATACCGGTCCTTGATGGTAATCTCATTCAGACCCCTGTAGTCGATGCAAGGGTGTAAGGTGCCATCTTTCTTTCCTACAAAAAAGAAGTCTGCACCAGCAGGGGATTTGGAGGGTCTGATGAATCTCTTCTGAAGGTTCTCTTGTATGTAGACGGACATGGCTTTAGTCTCGGTTACAGAAAGAGGGTAAACTCTTCCTTTGGGAGGTTCCGCATTGGGTTTCAGGTTTATAGCGCAGTCAAAAGCCCTGTGCGGTGGAAGTATATCGGCTGCTTGTTTTGAGAAAACATCCTGGAAGGAAGTGTATTGTGGAGGTAGACCAGGTAATGATGGTGAAGTGGGCATGCAAATGAGCAATGAAAGTTCCATGAGGTACTGACCGAGACAGTCAGGCCCCCACCAGGACAGTTCCAACTTGGCCCAATTAAATTGTGGCATATAATCTTGTAGCCAAGGCAATCCAAGTACCACCGGGTGCATGGCCTTTTCCAATACGAGAAATGAGATGGACTCAGAGTGAAGAGCTCCGGTGCACAGGCCGATGGCCTGGGTACATAATTAAACTTCTCCAGGAAGTGGTTCCCCATGGATGGAGGACAATAGCAATGGCTTAGCTATTGGAGTGATTGGAATCCGTAGGTGTTCTACCAAGCGTTTCAAGATAAAATTACCTCTGGCTCTGGAGTCAATAAGGGCGAGAGTCTGAAATTCAAGACCTCTGCAGAGCAGGAAGACTGGTAAGGATAATGGAGGAGTAGGAGAGGTGAGGCCTAGGAGAAGTCCTCCTGCAGATCCTAGGCCTGTCAGTTTCCCAGACAGATAGGCCATGCCATCCAAACCTGTCCCGATTGGCCATAGTACATGCATAACCCCATGCACTTACAAAAATGTCTCTCCTTGGAAGTTAAATGGCTTCGGCCTGGTTGCATAGGCTCTTCTTCTAGGGTAGCAGACGGTATGCTTGAAGCAATAGGCACAGGTTTAGGATGGTTAGTAGGGGTGTGCATTCGGATTGACCGCATTAGTAAAACGCAACTCATATTTTTTTTTTACTTAAAAAATTGATTCGACATAAACGATCGGATTTCCCACATATCGAACATAGATATGTTCGATATGTGGGAAATCGCGATTGTTGAGCCAAAATAAAAATATAAACCCCCTCACCCTCCTTAATCCCCCCCCCCGACTTACCACAACTCCCTGGTGATGGAGCGAGGAGTGAGGACGCCATTTCTGCAATCCTTGGCGAGAAGCATGTGACGTCGGCGGCACGTCGAGTGACGCCGGCGTCACGTGATTCCCGGCTCGTTCGCGCCGGACGGCTCGTTCGGCCCAAAAAGAACTTTTGGCCAGCTTGGGGGGGCCCCTCCTGACCCCCCCAAGCTGGCCAAAAGTTCTTTTTGGGCCGAACGAGCCGTCCGGCGCGAACGAGCCGGGAATCACGTGGCGCCGCGTCACTCAGACGCGACGTCACGTGATTCCCGGCAAGTTTGCGCCGGACGGCTCGTTCGGCGCGAACAAGCCGGGAATCACGTGACGCCGACGTCACGTGATTCCCGGCAAGTTCGCGCCGGACGGCTCGTTCGGCCCAAAAAGAACTTTTGGCCAGCTTGAGGGGGTCAGGAGGCCCCCCCAAGCTGGCGCGAACTTGCCGGGAATCACGTGACGTCGCGTCTGAGTGACGCCGGCGTCACGTGATTCCCGGCTCGTTCGCGCCGGACGGCTCGTTCGGCCCAAAAAGAACTTTTGGCCAGCTTGGGGGGGCCCCTCCTGACCCCCCCAAGCTGGCCAAAAGTTCTTTTTGGGCCGAACGAGCCGTCCGGCGCGAACGAGCCGGGAATCACGTGACGCCGCGTCACTCGACGTGCCACCGACGTCACATGCTTCTCGCCAAGGATTGCAGAAATGACGTCCTCACTCCTCGCTCGATCACCAGGGAGTTGTGGTAAGTCTGGGGGGGGGATTAAGGAGGGTGAGGGGGTTTAATTTTTTTTTTTTGCACATATGTACATATACCCAACTCATTGGATTTTTTTTATGTCCATATTGGCCGCAAGTGGGACCCCCTTTCGGACATAAAAAATATGAACATAAAATTTTGCTCTGCACATCCCTAATGGTTAGCCCCCACAGTGGTCTTTCATGGACTCTTAGCTGCCTGAGTTCGGTCTCAAATACGGCGGTCAATTCTCCCAGCCAGTTCCATCAGAGACTCAAGGGTATCAGGCAAATCACGAGCCACCAATTCGTTCTTTAAGCAGGAGTTGAGGCCTTCCATGAACATAGCACGTAAACATCCAGTGTCCCAATGTAGTTTGGATGCTAAAGTCTTGAATTCTATTACATAGTCTGTGAGTGGCTTTTTACCTTGCTGGAGATTAAGCAAAGCAGATCCAGCGACAGTCTGGTGAGCCGGGTCATCAAAGACAAACTTGAAGAGATTTAGAAATCCTGGTAGGTCATTCAGGATAGGGTCCTCATGTTCCCATAATGGTGAAGCCCAAGCCAAGGCTCATCCTTCTAGAAAAGATAGGATGTAAGTGGTCTTGGATGCTTCTGTGGGAAAGAGGGTAGGCTGTAAAGAAAAATGCATGCTGCATTGATTAACAAACCCTCTACACATCTTAGCTCCACCCGTAAAGTGGGTAGGTGTGGATAAAAGCACAGTGGTCTTGATGGTCACCACTGGAGACAATGATTCTTTCACTGGAGTTGCTGAACTATTCAGTTGAGTGTGCAACTGATTGAAGGCAGTAGCTAGGCTTTCCAGAGAATTCTGTTGCTCAGTGATCCACTTGGCTAGGCCAGGAATGACCTGCAAGGCTGCGAGCTGAGCCGAGTCCATGGAGTTAACAATCTGTTGGGTTTGAGGCATAGTGTGGACTCTTAGTCGCAGTGGTGATGACTTCTCCCATGGGGAGGGGCCCCGTGGGGAACCACAGCGATAGGCTAGACTCAGAGAGCAGACACTGGAGATGGAAAGCTTTATTGTACTGCTGTAGATTGATGGTAATGGTGAGGGAGAATATAGAACTGAAGTCCAGCAAGGTGCCAATACATTCAGACAGCCTCAGATGACTATGTCTCACCCTGATGTAGAAAGTTGGTAGTGTTCCCCAGAGCTGGATAAGCCGAACCTGGTGGATGCAATTGGAGAGCTGGATGATAGAGGTACTCACTGAAGAGTAGTGCAGGAATCCCCCTGGTGGATGGTGACGGTGGGATCCGAGGTCCGTTGTGCAGGATACTCTGAGCTGGATAGACCCTCGAGGAGTGAGTACCTGGAAGCACAGAATCCTGAAAAGAGAAGAAAGACCCCCAAGGAGCAGTTATCTAGTTAGTGGTAGAAACCCCGAAGGGTAGTTGGAAGCGAGAGGCCCCCGAGGAGCGGGTGCCCAGAGCTTCTTCAGGAGCGAGATACCCCAGAAGGTAGCGAGAAGTCTAAGTGTACAGCTTAGAAGTGGTCAGAGTAGCTAAACCAAAGTCCTTGCTAACTCGTTCATTCTGAGCAGAACGGAGGCTTAAATACCCGGAGATATGAACGTCATGTGGTGGGGACATCCCTGAGGTTCCCGCCATGACGTGTAGATAAGTGTAGGCAGCATGCGCGCGTGCACCCTAGGAGGCCACGGGAAGGAGCATGGTGGATGGGGACACCCATGCTGAGTTGGAGATGCCGAGGGTTTCGGCACTTGGCACCGGAGGCAGCCATCTTACCCATGGAGGCGGAGAAAGGCAAAAAAGAGGTGAGGCAGAGTAGTCACAGCTGTCTGTGACTGACGGACACAACAATGGTTTGGAGGGAGGTATCTTCAAAGGATACTAATGAAGCATTAGAGTTAGGGCATCCCAACAGAGAGGTTCCAATATTGAGAAAAGTCCAAGTGCCTATAATTAGTAACTCACCTGAGCTAAAAGATTCAGTTTATCCCTAACAAAAATCTCACTTTGAAATGTTTGTATGCCAATGCCAGAAATCTAAGAAGTAAGGTGGGAGAATTAGAGTGTATAGCTGTGAATGATCCAAAAAACAAAGCGGTAGCCGATCCAGTGTGCTGTGTAACAGTGATGACAATAGGAATCGGATGATAACAAGCCCTTTATTAAAATGCCCGACTCTGGCCGAGTTTCGCTCCCTTGCACAGAGCTGCCTCAGGGGCAATTCATTTTACCAGGACTTGATTTGATCAATGTAGAAAATATCGTATTGATTGTGCCTTCGGTGCAGATGTGTTCTCACTCAAATAGACTTTCTCTAATCAGCATAGTATTGCTACGTAATAGCTGCTTTGAAGTCAAAACGTTCTGTACATGACAACTGGTGGTCCAGCGGTCCGGCGGGAGTAGTTGTGAAAGAATACATTTAGGATTTAAGAATTTGTGTTAAGCACTTTAAGTGAAATATGTATGGTGCATCTATTAAAAGGGAATAGATGGGGTTTTAATGGGTGGGGAGTGTATGTGGATGAGTGAATGTAGTGGGTATATGTGTTTTTAAATGTTAATACACTGCTGCTAAATAAATGTGTATATTTATGTATATTGGGTTGCACATGTTTTTGAATTATTGTAAACATCAGTGGATGTAATTAATAAAATGATAAAAAAAACTGATGTGTATGTATTATGTTAAGCACTGCTGATAAATGGTAATATTGATGACAAAATTGTTATGAGATTATAGTAAATTGTGAATGTCAATGCTAGATAACTTAGCCACATGTCTAATGTGGCTTGTCAGTGATTCTCCAGTCCCTCTTGAGTCACGTGCTCCTCCTTGACTCATGAACAGGCACAACTGTTTTTCCCTCCTTCTTCCACTTGATATCTTCCCTGCCTAGAATAGTGATGACAGTATGCTATCTGCCAAACTAGAAGACTCTACGGCTTTATGCAGTTCCCTGCAAGACAACATCATAGACCCTTCAATCCATTCATGTATGACCTTCACAGATTGCTCAAATACTTCCTTTTTCTGTTTTTGTTTCTGTGCCATCACATATATAGCACTATTTGAGTGTCATGCCGACATTCAAATCTCAAAATGTGATTTCACCCTAATATGCAATGCAAATGATCTAGACATATTTTTTTAGCTGGACCTCATAAAAAGAGCATCGATTATAAATGATTATAAATACAAGGTAGGCATTTGTTCAATGTGTAAGACACAGGACACAGTTTACATGGTATAGACATAGTGCCTTTTTATGAGGTCCAGCTAAAAAAATATGTCTAGTCATTTGCATTGCAAATGCATATTAGGGTGAAATCATGGGGTTTTTTTGTATTTTTTTGTTCACTCTAAGTGGGTTCTTTAGTATATGAAATTCAAATCTAGCATTATTGATGACCCAATCTTTCCTCATCCATTATTCTCTAAGATCATGAAAGACTTCTGGAATGTTACACCTCCAGATGTTGAAAACACTTTTATTGTAGAACATGGATGTGGTTGTGGTACACCTAATGAAACTGATGTCTGATCCACTTGACTTGGCTTTGTTGTACCAACAGAGAGGATTCTATTCCTTTTAGTGATTACAGCACTCAGAAGATTCAGTGGCCTTCAAGTCTTGATGGCTTATCACATGCGGTACTTTTTCAATAACATTGTGCTCCACACTCACTCTCAGTTTTCTGTCAAAAGTAGCTTAGTCTTTTTACCTTATTCAATTATTTGTGTTGCCTATATTCTTTCCAAAACCAAATGTTCAAAAACAGATATCAAACAGAAGTAAAAGGAAAATAAACCCTTTTAGTGCATGAACTGGAAAATGGCACAGACTTGTTACAATTGAAGGACTCTGCCTCAACATCAGACCTCTCATCTTTTTAATTTCTCATGATTCTGATAGGCCAGATGAATCAATGGCCAAACAGATTGTCTAACTGGCTAGCTCAGTGCATCACACACTGCTGCATTCTTGCATACTTACTGTTCAAATAGCATCCAAAGTCATCAATTCAGAGTGCTGCCTACTTTGGTGGCTCTTTCACAGGAAGGTGTTTCTTGCGCGCGCCGGCTCTCCATCCCCCGGCACGGGGGTTGTGCCGGACACCTTGGTCCCGCCCCTGGCACACCCCCGGGCTGGCACCCCGGGGGTGTGCCAGGGGCGGGACAATAGGCTCGGCGCGCGCAAGGGCAGGTTTTCGGGGGTTATGCGTGTATCTTACATGCGCACCCCTTTGAAAGTCTGCCCCCTTGTGTCTGACATTCTTCCAATGACTGAAAGTAAATTTGAAACAAGCGGGTTTGCATGCATACCCTGTTCTCTTTGTAGTCTTTTCTCTACAGTGAAGGCTGGGTTGCTTACTCAGTAAGTGCTCCATTACAACCCTCAGCTTGAGTCTCTCTACATATATTGGCTAACTAATTCTGCTTATCAACACATAAAGCAAATCTGCTTACTGTAAACAGTGTTTTCTATAGATATCAGGATGAATTAGCAATGTATACCCACCTGCCTCTCTGGAGAATTGACTACCTAGTAATAATTAGCTCTGATACTGACTGAAGAAGCTCACAAGGCTACGCCCACGTGGGAACACCTGCATATTCTCATTAAAGCTCAAAGCTTTACTAGCTAGGAGAGATTAGTCTGTTCAATGCAGTCAGATGTCACACTTATAATAGTTAATTCATGTTGCCAACCCCCCCCCCCCCCCCACACACACACACACACACAAACACACCCCATTTAAGGTAAGAAACTTGCTTTATCAGTCTTCCATCATGTTTCTCATATGGCCATAATGTCTGTATACACTTATAATGCCATATAGGCTAATATTCCAAAGCATAAAATGCTTTGATTATAGGACCCAACTTATTATCCTTAGAGCAGATACAATTTATCAGGTTAGAGGGATCCATTTCTGGTTTTACCCTACTGCATGCAGAGATTTGTATCTTGCTTTTATTAGGAAATAAAAAGGAAATCAGAACTACAAGTCCCTGCATACAGTGGAGTAAAACTAAGATTGACTCAAACTGCCTGAAAAAAATGGAACTAGGTAGAAACTAATTATCAGTTTTCTCAAAACTAACCTTAAGCTCATGTGACCATATAATGGAACTGCAGAAATGAGATTTCTGCTATATTTGTTTCCAGTGATGTTGTGTGTATTTCATCTCTAAAATATGTAAATGCATACATACTTCCAAACGCCGCCTGGGAATACCTTCAAAATGCCTTCTTTGTATGTGCATGCTTTTTCATAAGCAAAAAATATTCCCATCCTTCTGAAAATTCTTTCCATATACAAAGCCTACTTATGCACATATATGCCAATTTTATTCACACAACCCTTACATAAGTCTTTGAAAATTATCCCCTTAAAGGTGAATTTTAAAAGGCCGATGCCTGCTGAAATTAGGGGATGTGCGAATATGTTGAGCTTGCGAATGCTGAGTGGATATTAAAAGCCACCTGGATATGCACGTAAATGCTACTGCATGCACATCTCAGGACTTCTCCATAAGGGGAGGGGCATGGGAATTTCGGGACTTTCGCCAGGAGGTTTGCACGTGAATATTTACGCGATCTGGCATGCGCCAAGGCCCCCTGCTGTGTAGCTTTACTTCTGCTATGGATGGCGTGTAAGTCAGAAAAAAAAAAGCCATTTCAGATGGGTTTTACAGGCTATCGAATTAGGGGAGGTTGGAGGATCTGTTTACTGAGTGAACTGGGAACGGACCGGTAAAACTGGCAAACGCATTAGCACTTGTCCCTTTTAAAATCCCCCCCACGCAGTAGAAGCAGAATTTGTGTGCACAGGCCAGGCTATTTTATAACATGTGTGCATATACACGTGTATATGCACACCATTGCAGGGTGTCACTAACACCTTGACACTTAATTTCATACCCGTACTTGCTTATTCGCATGTCTATTTAACAGTCATTATTCACCTTTATATAACCGCTTACTGCAGACCATATACGCTACTAAAGTTGCTTGAAAAAAGGTGAACACACACATACTATTCAATACACGAATAAGGTTATTTGTTATTTGGTTAAATATTTGGTTAAAATATTATTGTTACTTTCAATGTTCCTTGTAATAATGTTCAATGGTTGATTGTTATTGTTCAATGTTCTATGTAAAAAAAACCCCGGTCTAACCTCCCAGACCAGGGCAACCTTTTCGTTACTTGTAAACCGGATTGATTTGTATTGCATACAGGAATTCCGGTATATAAAAAATTAAAATAAATAAATAAATAAAATAAATATTAAAAAAGCCATGTCCATGGGGCAGGCTGGCAAACACTCACCCTTCTTTCTGTGTTGAAATTACCAAAGAGCAGCGAAGTCAAAACCTGTAAACAGCCAGTGAAATTTTGTAGTTCTTTAAGGATTTATTGTGCTGAGATGAAAGATTAGTACTCCAAGTTTGTGGGTTTTTTTCTTTTTACCCTAGAAAACGTCTACAGCTTCAGCAGTCTATCCTGCCACATCTTACTGTTTTCCAATGGAATACTAGGATTCTAATGAAAAAGAAAAATTTGGGATTGAGAAATCTTATCAGTAAGAAAAAGCATGCTCACCATAGGACATTCAAAGATGAACAGTACAATATTTTATGTACTGTCATCTTTTGTGAAAATTATTATAAATGCATTATCACAATTGGTGTTATGATGGGATATGAGAGAAAATAAATCAGCGAAAAGATAAGCATTGTCATAGAGTTTAAAATGTCAAAAGTTATTGAAGAGATACTGGTTGGTCACAAACTACTTTGTTTAGAAGTGAGTCAAGACCTACTAATAGATAATGTACCTCCACATATACATTTATATCAGTTCTATAATGTTGGATAAAAAATAAATTCTCAATTTACAATTTAAATATGGGACAGTTTCATACAACTGTGTTGCAAGTTTTTGCTGTAAGGTATTACCAGCATATGGGCACATAAATAGAATCATTCACCAAAAGGTTTTTAAAGAAAATATCACTGAAAAAACTGTACATGAACAATCTCTATACCCAAGTCACATTAAACCATTAAAATTCAAGCACATTTTCAATAGTTTAATAAAGGCAAACATCTCTCTATGCAATATATTTTAAGAGTTGCTCATATTAAAAGGCCCATATACGTGACTATCCGGGCCAAGCACGAGCAACTCGTATTTTAAAACGTCCCAATTATGCATGTATATGTGCATGTGTGAGCAACCTAATGCATGGGAGAAGGGGTGGGTCTAGGGTATATCAGGGGCATTTATTTATACAATTTATATCATGCTTATCCACAAATCTAATTAGGGTTGATTTTAGGGATGTGAATCGTTTTAGGACGATTAAAATTATCGTCCGATAATTTTAATATCGTCTTAAACCGTTATGGAACACAATACAATACAGATTCTAACGATTTATCGTTATAAATCGTTAGAATCGTGAGCCGGCACACTAAAACCCCCTAAAACCCACCCCTGACCCTTTAAATTAAATCCCCCACCCTCCCGAACCCCCCCCCCCCAATAACTTAAATAACCTGCGGGTCCAGCAGCGGTCCGGAACGGCAGCGGTCCGGAACGGGCTCCTGCTCCTGAATCTTGTCGTCTTCAGCCGGCGCCATTTTCCAAAATGGCGCCGAAAAATGGCGGCGGCCATAGACGAAAAAGATTGAACGGCAGGAGGTCCTTCCGGACCCCCGCTGGACTTTTGGCAAGTCTCGTGGGGGTCAGGAGGCCCCCCACAAGCTGGCCAAAAGTTCCTGGAGGTCCAGCGGGGGTCAGGGAGCGATTTCCCGCCGCGAATCGTTTTCGTACGGAAAATGGCGCCGGCAGGAGATCGACTGCAGGAGGTCGTTCAGCGAGGGTTCCGGCGCCTCGCTGAACGACCTCCTGCAGTCGATCTCCTGCCGGCGCCATTTTCCGTACGAAAACGATTCGCGGCGGGAAATCGCTCCCTGACCCCCGCTGGACCTCCTGGAACTTCTGGCCAGCTTGTGGGGGGCCTCCTGACCCCCACGAGACTTGCCAAAAGTCCAGCGGGGGTCCGGAAGGACCTCCTGCCGTCCAATCTTTTTCGTCTATGGCCGCCGCCATTTTTCGGCGCCATTTTGGAAAATGGCGCCGGCTGAAGACGACAAGATTCAGGAGCAGGAGCCCGTTCCGGACCGCCGCTGGACCCGCAGGTTATTTAAGTTATTTGGGGTGGGGGATTTAATTTAAAGGGTCGGGGGTGGGTTTTAGGGGGTTTTAATGTGCCGGTTTTTTCGATTTTTCGATTTTTAACGATTTTTCACGATATTTTACCCCCCCAAACGGCAACAATACGATTCCCTCCCCCTCCCAGCCGAAATCGATCGTTAAGACGATCGAGGACACGATTCACATCCCTAGTTGATTTACACAAATAAATACTGATTTCTCATGCCCACATTGCCAGTTGGGATGATACCCACGCTTATTTACTTCTGCTTTTGATGAGGTCTAAGTCTGAAGAAAACTTGTTTTAGACCTAAAACAACTAGATGAGGGGCCCGGGTAAACTGGGAGGAGTGCAGGCTGAAGAACCAGAGGAGACTGAATGACCTAGAGATAGGCCAGCAAAGTGATGGACTAATTGCCAGTTTGTCCAATTTCCTTCACATACTCGTGTTTTAAAATCTGCTTAGCTGTGTGCATTAGAAGTCGGCAAATTCCTAAGGAAGAAACAATTGTTTAGTGTATAATGGTGCCACCCGAATCCTGTCATATCTAAGGAAGATATGTGAATAACATTTGCTTGTGTAACCAATTAAAATTAGGAGCCCACATATGCACGCTAGGTGTATTTTAAATGTTATGCGCACACTTGTGCAATTTAAATTTCCTGCGTGTGTACACTCACCATGTATGCACACATATATGGGTGCTCGAATGCTCATTTTAAAGCTCCTGTCTCTACGTGATGCTCTACACATACATATGATAGAGAGAGGGAGACAGACAGACAGAGAGAGAGAGACAGAGAGAGACACACATATATAGGGCCTCATCTACTAATCATTTTTCACCATAGACACAGAATGGGAGAAAAGCCTTTGTAAATCAGGCCCTTAGAGAGAGAACTTTACCTCAAATTAACTCTTGAAAATATGCTTTAATGTTTCATTGGACTTGGGTGTAGACATTGTTCATGTAGGGCCGGATTTTAAGATTTAGGCGAGGGCGTAGATTTGTGCGCGTAACCCGGCCTAGAGGCTCCAGCCCCACCCCTCCCCCTTTTCAAATCCCGGGACATACACGCATCCTGGGCCTTGCGTGTGTCACCGGGCCTATGCAAAATAGGCTCGGCGCGTGCAGGAGGGGTTTTAAAGGGTTGCGCGCATATGTTACGTGCGTAACCCTTTTAATATCCGCCCCTTACAGTTTTTCACCGTGAGTTTTTCTATTTGTTTGCTTGCCCAGTATTTTGAAAGTCGATACTTGTACAATTGTGCATCATGACCAACACTCAAACATTCAGAGAGGCATTAAAAACATGAAGATAACTTTCAAAAGGATTATTTATGTGCACAAAAATGAATTTTACGTGTGTCAATTGGCTTTTGAAAATTGCATAACTCCTTTGAAAATTCTCTCTTTTTTGTTTAGAAATTTCTTTGAATTGGTTACTTGGCTTGCTAGGCTGAATTATGTTATCATGATTGTGGGGTAATGATTTTCCATGGTCTCAGTCCCCTTTCAATTTTTCATCTTAGATTGTAAGCCCTCTGAGAATAGGGAAATATCTACAGTATCTGAATGTAAACCGATGTGATATCTCAGATCAAATGTCGGGATAAAAAAAAAATAATAAATCAAATCAAATCAAATCTACCATCAGAATTTCACAGTTGTTTATATTGGGTCAGATTTTAAAAAGGTTATGCGCGCTGGGCCTATTTTCAAAAGGCCTGGTGACACACATAAAGCCCCGGGACGTGTTTAAGTCCCGGGGCTTGCAAAATGGGTGGGGCGGTCCAGGGGTGGGGGCGTGGTCAGTCTCCCGGCACAGCGGCCATATTTGCCGCACTGCCGGTGCGCGCAACTTACTTCAGCCCCAGGGCTGAAGTAAATTGTGAAATAACTAAAAAGCAAAGGAAAAGATAGGGGGGAAAGGGCGGGGGAGGTAAGGGAAGGGAAGGTGGGGTGGGGGGGTAGGAAAGTTCCCTCCGAGGCCGCTCTGATTTCAGAGCGGCCTCGGAGGGAACGGGGGAAGGCAGTGCGGCTCGGCGCATGCAAGGTGCACAATTGTGCACCCCCTTGCATGCGCCGACCCCTGATTTTATAACTTGTGCGTGCCTGCGTGCAGAAGTTATAAAATCCGGCGTACATGTATGCACGCCGGGTAGCGCGTTCACATATACACCGTGTGTGATCCTTTTAAAATCTACCTCATTATGTTTTCTTCCACTTTTTCTCAAACTATCCCCAGGTTCAGTTCTCTGTTTTCGGAAGTCTTTCTTTTTTTTTCTTTTTTTTTAGGTAATCTCAATTAGTTTCATATTGATCTTGTCAGGATTTTGTGAGAGTTACATTGCAGCCCACTCTGAACCTTGGATGAAGTGGGCTATAGATCTTTTTAAAGAAAGAAAAATAAACATTTTGCTAGATGACTATATTCATGTGCATATATGCTGGTAATAACTTACAGTGAAAACCTGCAGCACAGTTGTATGACACTACCTTTATATTTAAATTGTAGGTTGAGAATTTTTTTCTTTTATCCCACTTTTTAAAAACACATATGCTGCTGAATGGTATAACACATTAATATAGCAGATTTCAGCTGTAGACCACTGATTGAAGATCATCTTCCATTACTTAATAGAAGAAACATAATAGTTTTAGAACATTTTCCATAGAGCATTAGCATGGGTAGTGAAGACTGTTTAATTCCTGCTCAACACACTGATACCTGTACAACAGAACAGAATGACACACACATACACATTCGGTCTTTTCTTCAGCCACTGCCTAACCATTTCATCATCTGATGGAATATGGGAATCCTTGACAGCCCTCTCTTTATTTGGCCACTGTGGGATGGGGTCCCATAGCAGCTCTTTCAGGATAGGATACATGATGGCCATTCTGCAGGCCTCTTCCACTGCTGTGGTATGGAATCCCACAGCAGCCAGAAATGGGATATACCTAATATAATATCAATGTAGTTTATAGAGAGTTTCTCTAAGATGGTAAGTTTGGTACCAGCATGTATGTGCATATGCTGGCTTGCACCAAAGGACTTGGCCATTTTATAACATACAACATGCATATATGCACCCATGGTATAAAATAGGCTGTACGTGCGTACAATTTTATATGTATGAGCGCATGTGCATGCAAAGTCACCTCTAAAGCGTAAGTGGGGGGGATTTTAATAGACACGCGTGGCGATGCAATTACCAGTTTCCTCAGTTTGTACCCATTTCACCCAGGTAGAGGATAGGACTTCCTAATAGGGATGTGAATCGTTTTTTGACGATTTAAAATATCGTCCGATATATTTTAAATCGTCAAAAATCATTAGGGCCACGAAACAATACCAATTCCCCCGATTTATCGTTAAAAAATCGTAAATCGGGGGAAGGGGGAGGTCAGGAAAACCGGCACACTAAAACCCCCTAAAACCCACCCCCGACCCTTTAAATTAAATCCCCCACCCTCCCGAACCCCCCCCCAAATGCTTTAAATTACCTGGGGATCCAGCGGTGGTCCAGAACAGCGGCGGTCCGGAACGGCCCCCTCAATTGAATCCTTTTGTCTTCAGCCGGCGCCATTTTGCAAAATGGCCGCCGCAAAATGGCGGCGGCCATAGACAAAAACGATTCGACGCAGGAGGTCGTTCCGGACCCCCGCTGGACTTTTGGCAAGTCTTGTGGGGGTCAGGAGGCCCCCCCCAAGCTGGCCAAAAGTTTCTGGGAGTCCAGCGGGGTTCAGGAAGCAATTTCTTGCCGCGAATCGTTTACCGCCGCTGAACGACCTCCTGCAGTCGATCTCCTGCCGGCGCCATTTTCCGTACGGAAAACGATTTGCGGCAAGAAATCGCTTCCTGAACCCCGCTGGACTTCCAGAAACTTTTGGCCAGCTTGGGGGGGCCTCCTGACCCCCACAAGACTTGCCAAAAGTCCAGCGGGGGTCCGGAACAACCTCCTGTGTCAAATCATTTTTGTCTATGGCCGCTGCCATTTTGCGGTGGCCATTTTGCAAAATGGCGCCGGCTGAAGACAAAAGGATTCAATTGAGGGGGCCGTTCCGGACCGCCGCCGTTCTGGACCACCAGGTAATTTAAAGCATTGGGGGGGGGGGGGTTCGGGAGGGTGGGGGATTTAATTTAAAGGGTCGGGGGTGGGTTTTAGGGGGTTGGCTCACGATTTTAACGATTTTTCACGATATTTTTAAAACCCAAACGGCAACAATACGATTCCCTCCCCCTCCCAGCCGAAATCGATCGTTAAGACGATCGAGGACACGATTCACATCTCTACTTCCTAACCCCTCTCGTTAATTAGCCTCCCATTTACCTTATTAGCCCCTACCCTTAAAACCCTTCTGACTAGCCTATTTTTCATACCATTTGTGCTTTTTTTTTTTTTTAAATGTTATTTTGTAATCCGCATTGTACAAGATGGATCTAGTGGAATAAAAGATGTAATAAATAACGGCAGAAGTTAAGTTAAGTGGTAGGGGACCCTGGCGCATGCTTGTGTGCGTATTTACACGCTGGTTTCATTCATAAATCCTGGAACGCCCACGCCCCACCCAGACCATGCTTGCATTCTGCCCCTTTTCCGTAAAATAAAAAAAAATTAAAAAAGTTGTGCACGTACCGGGAAATACGCGCATTTGCAGGTGCCTTTTAAAGTCCATGTAACATGCGCCAGCCCAATTTTGCATATCTTCTGGCTTTGGCAACCGCCGGGCTTTTAAAATTCACCCCTAAGTTTGTATTTTGTTTTGTTTTTATTAAATAATAAACAATATATGTCATTTCTTTTGTTTGATTTTAAGATTTATATCTGTTATGGAGTAGATAACCTAATCAAGGCCGGGAACATTTTGCTAGTGAAAACATATGAGTGTGATTTATATGCACTGCATGCAAATATATAATTCATATAAATTGTGGATATGCTAAAAATCCAGCTGACAGGGTCCTCCAAAACAACTTTGGAACCGTTTCTATGGGGCCTATAAACTAAAGCACAGGCTAAAATGTTTTAGTATGAATTCATTAAAAAAAAAATGTAGCATTCCCACAATAACTTTACCTAATGTGCAATGTGAAATGATTTTGAATTAGCACATTCTATTTTGACCACATTAGAGTGGCCACTATTGTAAGTTGCACAGTAACCGTCACCTCACCAGAAAAAAAAACAAACCACCATCCATCCTGCTATCACTTTTTGGACTGTCGCTGTCCACTGAGCTGAGGACCACAATGTATTGTCCACAAGGACTCCAAGGTAATTTTTCTTGGCTGGTGTCTCCTAATCCAGAAACCAGCATTGTGAACCTGTAGATGAATTTTGCAGAAGTTGTAGTGGTTTTATGTGACAAGCAGGAAGACCAAGCAGCAGGGAGTTGCAATAATCAAATATTAATGTTTGTAGAACAATTCTGAAGTCTATAGTAGCTTGTAAAGGTTTCTGGTGGCTTAGTATCCGCAGCTTGCTATAGCTGGATTTACTAATATGCCCTTTCATTGATATGTTTTCATCTAGTTGTACTCCTAGGTCTCTCACTTGCGTCGATGGATTAATTTGGCAATTTCCTAGGTCAATGGTGGGTGGTAGTGTTTTTGGAGGGTTTCGGTTTAGCCATATGATTTCTGTTTTTTTGGTATTTAGTGTTAGCTTAAGTTGGGATAGTTTTTTATTTATCATTGTCATATATTTTGCATTTAATGATGCTGTGTTTTCTGTTGAGTTTGTTAGTAAAAATAAAATTGTAGATCATCTGCGTAGAGGAAGAGGTTTAGACCAAGGTCTAGTAGTACTTTACATAATGTAGACGTTGAATAGTCTAGCAGATAGAGCTGATCCTTGAGGGACTCCAGTGTTACACTGAAAGGTGTCAGATATCTGATCACTGAATTTTACATGGTATGTTCTCTCATCTTGGAAGGATTTGAAGCATTTAAATACCGTTCTGTCGATTCCAATGTTTTTTAATTTCTGGCATAGTAGTTTATGATGCTGCTGTGAGGTTGATGAGTATAAGGCAATATGATTTGCCAGAGTTGAATCTCGCACTATTGGATCTGCTAGTGATAGTAGCAGGGTCTCTGTTGAATGTTTTTTTATGAAACCAACATGATTTGGGTAAAAGATTTAATGATCGTCTAAATGGTTCTCTAATTGGTTGAGAACTGTTTTTTTGAGTATTTTTGCAAGGAACAATAGATTTCATATTGGTATATATATATAATTATCCCAGTCATCAATTCTCCCAGCCTCCCTTTATTTTTTAATGTTGGTTTTATGATTGCTTGTTTTAGCATTTTTGGTACCTGACCTTCTGTAAGTGACAGGTTGATTAGGTTTGTGATTGGTGGTATAATTATTTGGTTAGTTTGTTTTAGGGAATAGGCAGGTATCAGGTCATTTGGATGCATGGAGGGTTTTAATTTGTTGATTATTCTATTTATCTCTATTTTTTATATTATTTCTAAAGAAGTCCATGTATTTTTATTGTTTGTTTCTTCTGTAGAATTTATTGTATCATCAGATGGTTTATGGTTGTATTTAAGGTCGAGTTGGTTTTTTCAGTTTGTTTTCTCTTGTAAGGCGGCTGCACATTCATTGTAATCATTTTTAGAGAGTTAGTGTTCTTTTGCTTATTTGATGATGGGTCTTCTATTAGATTTTTCACTGTTTTGAATAATAGTTTTAAACTGAATAAAACCCAGTGGATTTGATTTGCATAGTATTCTTTTTTTGCTTTGTTGGTAAGGGTACAATATTTGGATAGGTAGGCTTTGTATTTTTTTTAGATTCATCTCTTGGGTGCTTTCTCCAATATTTTTCTTGTTTTCTTAGATTTTGCTTTGCTTTTCTTAGATCTTTGTTATACCAGGGTTATTCTTCTTATTGTTATCTTATTCTTTGTTTTTACCAGTATTGAGCTGTGCTCTTCTGCAATTTTATTTATTATTCTAACCCTTGGGCTCTGTTGGTTATATAAGGTCTCCCATCTTTTTTTCTAATAATATCTCAATTTTTATTTTCTTTCTGTATGTGAAGGTATTTTTATTCCCAGTTATTTTAGTTTGATTCTTGAAGGATACGTCTGCTTTTATTATTTGTGATCTGACCAAGGTATTATCGAATGTTTAGTATTAATTTGGAAGTTATTTGCATTTCCAAATATTAGATCTAGGGTATGACCAGCTTTGGTGACATGTTGTGTCCATCCTAAGACTTCCCTTGCTTTAAGGAATATATTGCAGGCAGTGGACATAGGTGTTTTGTCTACTTGTAGATTGAAGTCATCTAGGATTACTGTAGATTCTGAAGTTGGGAATACTTTGGTGAACAGTTCTATAATTGGTGAGAAGTATTTGTGGAGTAGGCCCGGTGGGCAATATACTAGCCCTATGTTGATTTGTTTTGATTTTAGGATGGTAAATTTGTAGGGATGTTGAATTTCGATTTTTTTTAGTGCTAACTTAAGTTCTGTCTTATAAATGATTAAGAGGCCTCCACCTGGAAAAGATCGTATTTAGGGTTAGAGATTTGGTTTATGAGCACACTTTCATTTTCATTTAGCCAAGTTTCAGTAATGCATAGGATCATTGGTAGATGCTTTTCAATTAGGTCGTTGATAGGGATTTTTTTATATTGATAGCACTTTAAGTAGCATTTTAGAGAACATTAAACATGTTTTGATTTGGTTTTCTTTTGATACAGACATAGTGTTAACATTTTATTTTCATTGTTTTGATTGTTATGATTTTTTGTGCCATTTTTCGTTCGATCCTCATTATTTCTTTGTCTTAGGGTAGGCTTGGTTTTGTTTGTTTGATCCATTTACTTTGAGAAGATTACAACAATTATTGTGTTACTTAGAGTTTGTGGAAGGTCTTGAAAGACTATTATTTTTCTGTTGAGTTGTTTCTTCTATGAGATGAGGTGTCCTGTTGATTGTTTAGGGAGTTTTTCTCTTGTTTGTCTTTCTTCTCGGCTATTCAGCTAACATTTTAATCCCTCGGAGCTCCCATATCACTTTTTCATTGCTCCTTCATTGTTTCTTCGGTGCTTCTTCTCCACACCCTCATCACTTCCAATTCATTCCCTCATTGCTCCAATGAGCAGTCAGTAGTTCAGTAGGATGTATAGGTTGAACCGATCAGCCACGTGTCTGCTGGCTGCTGCTGGATCAATTGTTGGTGGGGGAGTTGGCAGGCCGGGCTGAAGCAGGCTGATGGTGAACGTTGTGGCCGAGCAGTTAGGTCTGTCTTTGGGGGGAGCCTGAAGACTGGGCAGGACAGGTGGTAGGACTCAGATGTGAAGTGTGCCGGCGTGCTAGAGCTAGTGCGCAGAAATGTCAGAGGAGGGGGATAATCTGCATAGTTGCGGCTGGTCAGGTATATGAACAGCTCTTTGGGCATCTGAGTGGTGTTTGAATGGCATCTGAATGGCACCTGAATGGTGGTAGGTCGGTCAGCTTCTGGTTAGCTCGGCCACTGATGGGGGGGGGGGGGGGGGGGGGGGCGGCAATTCAGATAGCAACTGCCTGTGCTGTGGCAGGTTGTATGGCCATAGCCAAAGGGTTGGCAGATTTGGGGGTTGGGAACCAGGAGATAGCTGCAGGCCTCTGTGATTTCTGTCTTAGGGAAGAAGCAGGGCCCGGATTGATCAGGTCAGCAGTGCCTGATGACTGCAGCCTTTGGTGGGTCTGCTTGCAGTGCCAGGCGACTGCAGCCTCTGGCGGGTCTGCCTGCCGATTGGAGTTTGGTCACGCAGTCATGTCTTTCTCTGGTGGGAGTAGGAGGGCTGTTTAGAAGCCGATTGATCAGTGGCAGGTGGTGAGCATACTGGCCTTCAATGAGTTGGGAAGCCGCTAAGTTGGGGGAAGGGGGCAGTTCAGCACTTGGTTGTCCAAGCAACAAGTGTGGACTTTTTGTCCGGCTTGTTTTGGGTGGTCGCATAGTATGCCCACATACAATCAGCGCACCAGCGATTTAGAGACTCGGCAGAGCCGGCAATTCAGTAGGGCTGAGTAGCTTACCCTCTCTCCGGCCCCGGGATCCTAGGGTCAATCCAAGCCTGTTTCATGCCTTTTTGCTCCATTTTCCACCACTCTTTCCTCCGTTCACGAGATCTGAAGCTTCCCTCGATAGTCGCTGTTATGACTTGTAGGTGTGTGGGCCCTGGGCCGAGGTGAGAGATGGAACTGCCCACAGGGAGGAGCCCTGTGAGCTTCACCATCAGTAGGCACAGTCTCAGCGGATGTCAGACACAGCTATGGAATAGAGTCTTTATTATAAAAGTAGAAAGGGCACAGCCCGCGGAGCAGGAGGTGCAAGAGGAAGAGATAAGGTCTGAGAAGGGGTACTCCCAGAAGTCTCTCTGAGGTGATGATTCGGTAGTAGCCTGCAACACAGGGTACACCGTGGGAAGCCTCTCCGAAATGATGATGAGGTAGGGGCTTGCAACCCAGGGTACACCGAGGGAAGCCTCTCCGAAATGATGATGCGGTAGTGGCCTACAGCGCAGGGTACACCGAGGTATACCTCACTCAGGGATGATACTGTAGAGACCTCAGGGTACAGGTACACCGGCAGGGAACCTGTAGCAATGACGTGGCAATGACCTGATGGCAAGGAACACTGAGGTGACTCCTCAGTAGTGCTGGCACAGTAGTAGTCTGTGAAGGCAAGGTACTCACAGAGATGATAGTTCCAGGAGAGGACCTGGGAAACAGGAACAGACTGTAGTCCAAGGCAGAATGCCCTCCAAGGAGCAGATAGCCAGAGATGAGAAAGGGCCCCCGAGGAGCGGGTACCCAGAGTGTCTCACACCGAAGTGCAGGAACAGGAACAGAAAGTCCATACAAGAGAAGCAGATACAGCAATGAGGGAACTCCTTGCTAACTCGTTGATAGGCAGGGCCAGGCAGCCTAAGTACAGCAGAGTATAGACGTCATCCAGGGAGGACGCCCCCGAGGTTCCCTCCATTACGTGCCTAATACTGGCCCGTGCGTGTGCATACACGCCTAAGTGATCCCATGAGCAAAATGGTGGTCGGCAGCACCCACGCCATCTAGGGAACGCCAAAGAGGTCAGCGGTGGCTGGTGGAGACCATCACTTTCCCCAGTGACGTCAGGGCTGCATAAAAAGAGGTGAGCATTAGTGGCCACAGCCGTCTGCGACCAATGGGCGTAATAGTCGCCAGGGTCGGTGACCGATTGGGGATCAGTTTATGTAGCCGCTGAGCCACTACCTCCACAGAGGTAAGGAGCCAAGGATCGCTCCTGGAGCCTGCTGTATTGAGCCTTAATCTGTCCCACCATCTTGGCTATAATATATATAACATGTAATGTAAAATATATACATGTAAATGTACAGCAGAAATCACATATACAGCCCTTAAAGGTAATTTTCTAAAAGATCTTTTATGCAAGTAAAACTGTGATTTGTGTGTGTAAATGCTTTTGAAAATTATCTCCACAGTAGTAGTAACAGTAGTACTGTAAATGTAACAATACAAAACATTATATTTTTATTATGTGAAACAAATATTTTCTCTCTTAAATGTGTTCATAATTGCAAATTGAAATTTATTTTTAAGAGTTATTTTAGTTTATTTCATTTATACTAAATAGATTTCAAACAAATTTCTAGTCTTATAGAGTTTTCTGTTTTAAATATTGAAAGACAGATAGCATATATAAATATTCAACTTGTAGTAGTCTTTCCTGTTTAGTCATCCAGATTGGTATCTTGTCACTGTGGCATAGCAATGTGACAAGGTGATGGACCTGGCATAGAAAATGTTTTTGGGTTTTTTTTTTCAAAACTGGGGGGAGGGGGGCAGGCATCATAAATTTTCTCTTGCTTTATGAAAGAAAAGGGTTAGTAGTACAAATGAAAGCGGCCCTCATGTGCTGCCATGAAAAAAAAAATAAAAAAAAAATAAAAAAAAAAAAAAATATATATATATATATATATATATATATATATATATATATATATATATATATATTGGTTTGAAATTGACAGGGTGTGGCAAGTGGATCCTATTTTAAAGCTTTTAAACTTGTGATTACAACATATGGATATTGTTCTTTTTTGCTGTATAATCTCTATTGCATCTAGATATATAGTCACCTTTAAGCAATAACACATTTACAGGGTCATTCATCAAATTGCGATAGGTCGTTTCCACATGCGATACGGCGGTATCTGTTACGCTTGGGCTGAATTCAGGGGTAGTGAACACCACCCAAAAGGGTGGCTCCAGGTGGAGAGAGACAGGGATGGCTGGAAACCGTGTCTGGGTCCCAGCTGGGTCAGGGCAGACAGCAAGTAGCAGTGTCTGGGTCTAGGCTCAGTCAGGGCAGGCGGCAGTTAGCAGGGTCTGGGTCCAGGCTGGGTCAGGGCAGGAGGCAGATAGCAGTGTCTAGGTTCAGGCTGGGTCAGGGCAGGCGGCAGATAGCAGTGTCTAGGTTCAGGCTGGGTCAGGGCAGGAGGCAGAGCAAGGCAGGTCAGAAGGCCGGTAGGCCACACACACACAGAAGGCCCGTAGGCCAGACACCGTAAGCGGGGTAAGGCAGGTCAGAAGGCCCGTAGGCCACACACCGTAAGCGGGGCAAGGCAGGTCAGAAGGCCCGTAGGCCACACACACACAGAAGGCCCGTAGGCCACACACCGTAAGCGGGGCAAGGCAGGTCAGAAGGCCCGTAGGCCACACACCGTAAGCGGGGCAAGGCAGGTCAGAAGGCCCGTAGGCCACACCCACACAGACAGTAGAGCAGAGGGCCCGTAGGACCGCACGCACAGTAAGCAAGGCAGGGCAGGGCAGAAGGTCCGAAGACCATACACAGCACAAGGTAGAAGGCCCGAAGGCCGCGCAAGGCAAGGCAAGACAAGACAAGGTAGAAGGCCCGAAGGCCGCGCAAGACAAGACAAGGTAGAAGGCCCGAAGGCCACGCAAGGCAAGGCAAGGCAAGACAGAAGGCCCGAAGGCCACGCAAGGCAGGGCAAGGCAAGACAAGGTAGAAGGCCCGAAGGCCTCGCAAGGCAGGGCAAGGCAAGACAAGGTAGAAGGCCCGAAGGCCACGCAAGGCAAGGCAAGGCAAGACAAGGTAGAAGGCCCGAAGGCCACGCAAGGCAAGGCAAGGCAAGACAAGGTAGAAGGCCCGAAGGCCACGCAAGGCAAGGCAAGGTAGAAGGCCCGAAGGCCACGCAAGGCAAGACAAGGTAGAAGGCCGCGCAAGGCAAGGCAAGACAGAAGGCCCGAAGGCCACGCAAGGCAAGGCAAGACAGAAGGCCCGAAGGCCACGCAAGGCAAGACAGAAGGCCCGAAGGCCACGCAAGGCAAGGCAAGACAGAGCAAGGTCAAAGGACCACACGCACAGCAAGCAAGGAAGGCTAGAGCAGGGAGCCCAGGCGAGCTCGATTCCGAAGCACTGAGGGAACTGTCAGGCAGGGTTATAAGGGAAAGCCCAGAACATAGAGAGGAGAAGGGAGATAGACTGAGCCTGTCAGGAGAGCCAGCTCTAGAGGGACCCCTGGTGGTGAGGCAGTTGCACAGCAGCCATAGCAGTAACAGTATCGGGTACATTACAGAGGTATTGCATGTGATACTACAACAAGCTGCGCTAAAACGGCGTATTGCACATTGCGTATGCAAATAGAAAAATTGATATTCAAGTGCGAGGAGTTGATGAGGGATAAATGTAAAGAAGGGAGTGTTGGCGTGGCATGCGATAGGTATTGCATATTATCTGGGGGTCAGTAACGCAGGTAATTGCTACACCTTTCTACTTGGTAGTACGGTCCGATCGCAAGCAGTATCGCAGGCCAAGCTATTATCGCAGTGCATATTGTGAGCAATAAACATTGCAATCTCCACATACCTACCAAGCATTCCTGGACCAATAAAAATGCCTGTTTTTACCAGATCAAGCTTCCTAACACTATTTTGTCACTGTCAACTGTTCTTGTAAATCACACTTCATGCCTCACCAGGCTCATCACAGATGACAACACGTGGAAGAAAGATAACCAGAACAACAGCCAAAGCTAGGGCACATACCCGGCCACAGGCCAGAAGATACAGGGAATGCATCTTTCCTCCATGAACATCTTTGCTGGGTATGCCTGAGGACTTTGTGGTAGACACAAGGCCGGTGGAAGCACTAGGCGAATGTTATAGTTAGTGAGGTTTGGGTGGACCCTTGGACACTGTGGCAGCTGAGCTGATCATGCCCACGGGGGGAAGTCCCGTGAGAGGCCACAGGTCAGGCTCAGCTCTGGACACACAAACACAGATATTTTTTTATTTAGACAGTTTGAGAAACCACCAGAGAATGCAATAGTGAGTAGAAGATGTAGCCCAGCTGGGCTAGTATTCCCCAGGGCGCTGGAACAGCAGTTCCTCCAGTAGCTGTGCTGTAGTGGAGAGAACTGAGATACTGAGTACAATAGACATTCACAGAGTCCCAAATATGGAGAAGCCCCGAGATAGGGAGAGCTGACCCTCGAGGAGTGAGTACCAGATCCCTGGAGGCAGAGAGACTTGTTGGCAAAGTACTCACACAGCGGTTCCACATAAGAGATGGCACTAGCGCTGGAACAGGGGCAGGCCCTCGAGGAGCGAGTACCTGGTTCCAGGGAGACAGCTCTGAAGACTGGATGATAGTAGTACTCACTGATGGTGTCTTTAGTGAATTCTTCCAAGTAGAAAAGGAGATAGATGCAGGCAGCGAGTCAGAGAACATGGGCCCTCGAGGAGCGAGTAGAGGTTACCTGATAGCGACCTGAAAGAAGCAAAGAGGCCCCTGAGGAACGGGTACTCCGTTAGCAGAAAGAGTCCAATGGAAGTTGGAAGGCAGAGTAGCTGGGTACGGAGAGTGAATCCCATCCATAAGATCACCTTTGCTAACTCAACGGCTAGCAATAAGCAGTAGGCTTAAATATCTGGGCAGCGTGACATCATCATAGGGGGACACCCCTGAGGAACGCGCCAATGAGGAAATAAGAATGAGGGCTGCGCAGCTCGCGCGCTTTAAGGTACCTGGAGAACATGGCAGGAGGCAGTGCCCAAGCCGGTCCGGGGATGCCGGAGAGGATGGCAGGCGGACGCCGCAGCAGCCAGGCATCCATCAAGAGCAGGAGGAGCCACAAGAAAGGAAAGGTAGGTGGAGTGAAGCCGTTGGGAAGTGACGGTCACAACAGCAAACTAGGTGATAGCTGAGCATTAGGGGGCATCGAACTGCTGATGACCGACATGAAGGCTCATGCGGCCGCTGGTGGACCTCATCCCACTGGCGGCTGAGCAATGAACTACTGCTGTGCTGTGTGCTGGATACACACAGCAAGATCGGCAGGGCCGTGGTGGAGCTCATGTCACCACGGCCCGAAGAAAAAGGTCACGTCTAAATGTGCAGGTGTTCCTCCTACTTCCTGCCCGCGCGGCCCCAGAAGAAAAATGTTGCCAGAGCCGCGTGGGCAGGAAGGAGGAGGAGCATCAGCCGCATGCAGAAGAAGAGCAGTGCTTACGGGCCGCCGCAAATCCCACATTATGGGCGGCCCAAGAAGACCAGGGCTGCTGCAGAGCCCATCCTGCGGCGACCCATGAAGAGGAGGCCCAGAGATGAGAGAGAGGCTGAGGGCCTGTAGAGTGTGTATGTGTGCGTGTATGAGATGAGCTGAGAGATTGTGTGTGAGAGTGAGTTGACAGACTGTGTGTGGGAGTGAGGACCTGAATGTTTGCAGCGACAGCATGTGAGAGCCTCTGTGTGTGTGAGAGACAGCATGTGACAGTGAGAGCCTGTGCTTGAGCAAGCAGCATGTGGGAGTGAGAGAGAGTCTGTGTGTGAGAGTCAGACAGCATGTGTCAGTGAGAGACTGTGTGTATGAATGATTATATGAGAGCGAGCATGTGAGAGTGAGAGCGTGTGTGTGTGTGTGTGTGTGTGTGTGTGTGTGTGAGAGAGAGAGAGAGAGAGAGAGAGAGAAAGCATGTGAGAATGAGAACCTGCCTTTGTGTTTGAGGGAAGAAGACAGATGGAAAGAAAAGAAATAGAAAAAAAGACAATATAAAAGGAATTGGCAAAAAAAAATAAGAAAGGGAAGGTGGAAAAAAAAAAGCCTGTGACCAACTGATTAGAAAACTAAGATCAGACAGCAAATGTGAAAAAAAAAACAAACTACTTTTTAGTGATTGGCACATGTAATCTTTGGGAATGTGCAAGAGTAGCACTTTCTTTATGTGGATCTCACAATGTATGAGATCAGCATGGAGGAAGTGGAAGCCCACGGGGCCTGCACAGAGGAGGCAGCAGAATGGGCTTCAGTGCGAGTAGCAGCAACCAGCACCTCCCCAATAGCCACGCAGCAGCAGTGACACTGGCAGCAGAGGAATGAGAGAGGCTCCGAGGTTGCTGGCAAAAGAAAGAGAGGGGGTCTGCCTTTAGGGTGTGCATGTGTATGAATGGGAGTCTGCCTGGGGGTGTATGTGTGTGAATGCATGGGTGCCTGCCTGAGGGTGTGTCTGTGTATGAGAATGAATGGGTGTCTTCCTGGGGTTTGTATGTGTGAGAACAGGTGCCTGCCTGTGGGGTGTATGTGTGTGTGTGAGAAAGCATGTGTGCATTCCTGGGGGATGGGGAGGGAGTGGTGTGAAAATGAATGGAAGCCTGCCTGGGGGTCAGTGTGATAATGATTGGGAGCTTGCCTGGGTGAGTGTGTTTGTGTGTATGTGAGGGAGCCAGTGAGAGTGAGAGCATGAGTGTGTATGAGAAAATCCAGGGGAGTAAGAGTGTGTGGGTGTGTGTGCGAGGAGGAGGAGAGAGTGTCTTACAGCCTGAGAATGTGTCAGTGTCTGTGAGAGCGAGAGGTTATGGTGGGTATAAGAGCATGAATGTGTATGTATGTGACAGTGTATGTGTGAGAGAGAATGGACATGTGAGTATGTGTGAGAGAGAGAAGATAACCTCCTAATCCTCGACAATGGAGAGGCACACAAATGCATTGGCCCCCGGGTGCTGGAGATCCTTGGTGCGCCACTGGGTGTGAGCCATATGGGCCACAAGTGGTAGCAAAGAGGAGTGGAGATTTGGCGGCCGCAAGCAGTGCCCAACCTGCTCGTGACCCAGAAAACCACACAGCGGGTGTGATCGAGAATGAGGTAGGAGTCGAGGCCGAGACTGGGGGGTGGCGGCACAATGGGGGGGGCGGGGGCTCAAGGGAGAAGGCTCACCTATGGCACCTAAATCCCTTGCACTGGCCGTGGGTAGACAGGTGTCGTCTCAGTTCTCAGGCTATCCTGAAGTTATATGAAGACATCTGAGGGGATCTGGATCTCATCACCACAAGGACCCGTGCCATCCCCAGCCTCACCAAACTCTTGGCCGCCCTCCATTTCACGGCAAGCAACTCCTTCCAAACCACAGTAGAGGTCATGGAATGTCCCAAACCACTTTCTCACGCTGTCTGGACCAGGTCATCGAAGCTGTCTCTGACCGCATTAATCGATACATAACATTTCCTCATGACAGGCAGGACTTGATGGACTTGAAGAGAGGTTTCTATACCTTTGCATACTTTTCCAATGTCATCAGAGCTATCGACTACACTCACATGGTCATCATTCCACCCCATCAGAGGGAGAAGACGTACTGCAACAGAAAGCTCTTCTACTCCCCAGAGAAATCTGAGATCAGCCAATAAAGCTCTACTAACCATCCCCTTGATAAAGACAGTGAAGCTAACACAAGTTAGAGAGAAAGCACTATCCTTGGCTGGTGCAACATTATGGAACAAATTACCACTAGATACAAGATTACAGAGTGATCCAAAACTATTCAAAAAAAATTTAAAAACATGGCTATTCAGGAAAGTAGTTTACAATGAGAACGGAGATTAAGAAACACAGAACAAGGTTACCTAGATGCATGGTCTCACATCTTTTATTTTTATTTTTATACTCAAAAGATAATGTTAGAGAACTCCGGTTTAAGCACAATTCTTGTATGATTACCCTATTAATAATATAAATGGACTAGATCCATGTCACCTATCTTATACCTTATATTATATAAACATGTACCGACTCTGTAATGGCACTTTCATAGATACTTTTTGTAACCAAACTAAATATATGTGCCTCTATGTAAACCGTTGTGATGGTGCATTACTAAACGATGGTATAGAAAAGATTTTAAATAAAATAAATAAAAAATAAGTGATCTGGGATGCTCAAATGTACATCCTGGACTTGGTAGCCAGGTACCAGGGAGCGGTGCACCATTCCTTTATACTTAGGCAATCGGGCCTCTTTGACAATTTTGAGGCCGGCCTGTATGGTGACACTTGGCTCATAGGTAAGACACACTTTTCTTTCTCAGTTCCATCTCAGCCTATGGGTATGTGGCTAATAGGGATGTGAATCATTTTTCTGATGGATGAAAATATCGTACGATATTTTCTCATCCGTCAGGAATCGGGGGGTCCCTGAAAGCAATAGGAAAACCCCATGAAATGTTCATGGGATTATCTTATCATTTGGGGGGGGGGCGGGAAGAAAGGGCACACAAAAACAACCTCCAAACCCACCCGACCCTTTAAATCTAATTATTTAGAATCCCCCACCCTCCAGAGCCCCCCAAAACTTTTCTAAAGTACCTGGTGGTCCAGCAGGGGTCCCGGGAGCGATCTCCCGCTTTCGGGCTGTCGGCACCATCGGCGCCATTTTGATTAAGTGGCAGTCAACGGCCCGAGAGCGGGAGATCGCTCCCAGGACCCCTGCTGGACCACCAGGTACTTTAGAAACGTTTTGGGGGGCTCTGGAGGGTGGGGAATTCTAAATAAGGAGATTTAAAGGGTCAGGATGTTTTGGGTTTGTTTCGGCTCCGAACAGCCAAAAAGAAAAGCATTCAGAACCATGAACGAAGATTTCCCGCGGTTTTACTATGAACCCGATACCGGAAATGAGTTTAGTACCAATTCACATCTCTAGTGGCTAATGGTACCCCAATGAGGGGGGGAGGGCTGTGGGGGAGGTCATGATCGGTGACATTACATTTGGCTTGTGCAGTTGTGTATGCAGGTCATTGGCCAAGGGATTGCCTTTTTCCGCCTATGTTTCAGAGGCCTGCCAAACTAGTGTGGGCAAACAAGGCACAGGACCTAAAGTGAGGATCCACTATATATGTAGTATATATTTATAACCTAAAAGGCTCCGTTCCTATCCTCCCCTTGGGAGCTCTTACTATGTCTCAGGTGAATCTGAACCGTGCGCTGTGCACACTGCCGGCACAGCACCTTTAAGTGTGGGCTGCTCCAGAGGCGTCAGGAAGATATTCACCTTAAATTGCTGTACAGCCTCACACACCTGTACCATGAGCAATATGCAGTGCATGCTGCAGGCCTGCCATATTCCCTGTGTGTAGGCTCACTAATGGGTTTCTATGCAGGACAGACTGCACAGCTGCCATAGACATTCGCCTGCACAGCATGAGGTATGGTATTTGCTGCTACCACAGCTGTCTCACCTCTTACGTATGTCTTGAATGTTGGCAGGCAACTACTCACCAGTAACCTTTTCTGGGTTGCAAGTGCCTGTCATGCAATACTTCCAAAGGCACATCAGATGCTGTAATAATGAACAGATCAGCTCCTTTTGGCTACAGCTTGCCTGCACATATAGTGGCCAACAACAATTTTAAATGCTCTCAGGCAATGCTAATTAGGTTGGAAGTTCAGCAAAGGTACAGGCTACCTTACACAGTCTTACTGGATGTTGTGGTTAGGCAGTCACATCTGCCAGTAACAATGCAAACATTCATGCCTTTTTTTCTGTCATTGCCGCAGGAGACTAAGGATACGGTTGCAAGCCCTGGCTTCTCACTCCCATGCACATGTCAAACACATCAGCATGGACGAGATACAATGAGGCCTTATATGCTACCTGTTCTGTCATAGAATGCAATTTTGGCCTTCTGAAAAGTCGCTTTCACATTTTGGACAATATGGGTCGAACTTTAATGTATGCCCCACCCAAAGCTGCATAGATTATCTTGCTGTGCTACATTTTGCATAATGTGGCTATATGCCACGGACTAGGGGTGTGCATTCATTCCCTACGAATTGGTAATCAGCAAAGTATAGGGCCATATTCGTTGTATTCGTGGGGAAGCGAAACGTATCGCTATTCCCCACGAATACATCCGAGATCGCTCCAGGGACCCCCACTGGACCACCAGGTACCTGTAAAATGGTTTTGGGGGGTCGGGAGGGTGGGGGAAGCTAAGGGATTCATTTTAAAGGGTCGGGGTGGGTTTAGGTGTTATTTTTGCGTGCCGTTTTTCCCGCCCTCCCCCAAAACAATAAGAGAACCCCCACGATCAATATCGTGGGGTTTTCCTATCGTTTTGGGGGATCCTCCGATTTCTGATGATTTTGAAAATATCATCCGATATTTTCAATCATCCGAAGCCCGATTCACATCCCTAGTGTTATTAAGTCAGAGGAACGAAAGATTAAAAATGAAAAATGTGTTTATAGTAGAGATGTGCTTCGTTTTTTTCTACCGGGTCGTTTTTTTGACTCGGATACTTCGTGGTAAAATTCGGTTTTTATCGTTTAGTTTTTTGAAAAACGAAACGAGGAAAACCGAAACCGGGCCAAAAAAAGAAGCGGGAAACGAAGCTAAAAAAACCCCCACCCCAAGCATTTTAAATCATTTTAGTACATACATACAAACTCCCCCCACCATCCCGATCCCTCCCCAAGACTTACCAACATCCCTGGTGGTCCAGCGGGGTCCCGGGAATCATTTGTTCCTCCGTGCCCATGTGCGCCATTGCCAGCCTTGCTCAAAATGGTGCCGAATAGCCTCTGAACTACTATGTCACAGGGACTACCAGCGCCATTGATCAGCCCCTGTCACATGGCCATCGGCGCCATCTTGTGCTCCTACCATGTGACAGGAGCTGACCAATGGCGCCGGTAGCCCCCTCCTGACCCCCCCAAGGCTTGCCAATAATCCCTGGGGGTCCAGCGGGGGTCCAGGAGCGATTTCGTTGTCGGCTGCCAGTAATCAAAATGGCGCCGATAGCCTTTGCCTATACTATGTCACAAGGGGTTTCGGCGCCATTGGTCAGTTCTCCTACCATGTGACAGGGGCTGACCAATGGTGCCGGTAGCCCCTGTGACATAGTAGTTCAGAGGCTATTCGGCACCATTTTGAGCAAGGCTGGCAATGGCGCACATGGGCATGGAGGAACAAATGGCACCCGGGACCCCGCTGGACCACCAGGGATGTTGGTAAGTCTTGGGGAGGGATCGGGATGGGGGGGGGGGGGGTTATATTATAGTTAATCTTAATGTTTGGGGTGGTTTGGGGTGGTTTTTAATTTGAAAAAAAAAAGTGCCCCTCTCCCCATGCAAACCCGAAAAACGAATTTTCCCCGAAGTTCGGTGAAAATCCTTTTCGGGTTTCGGGGCCCCTGAACCACGACGAATTAGGCAATTTCATTGTAATTGCCTAATTCGTGATAAACGATTGCACATCTCTAGTTTATAGTGCCTTCGGTCAGATTTGAGAAACGGATCCTCAGTTAACCAACATCTGTTTTCCCAACCCGTGGCTATGTGCTGATTAGGAAAACAGACACCAATAAATTCAGTGTCCATTTTTTTAACCAGCGGACAGCCGTGGACAGCCCACCACTCGCGGGCGCTGGCTATCAAGGAGGTGCTAGGGGCATGCAATCGACCCTCGCGCCTCCTTGACAGTACGACCCCTAATTAAAATATTACATGTCGCCCCCAGGAGAGGTGCCTGGGAGCGCGTTAGGAAAGTGGACACTGAACACTCGGCACCCCCTTTCAGCGCATTTTTTTTTTGCATCGGCCTCTTAGTGTATGACTCAGTGACTCACGTCCTAAATGTGCCTTGCTTGCTCACTGTGTGAGGGTGCTGTAGCATTTGTGTTTGCTCCTTTGAGCCTGCATTGTAATACCCCTTAGCGGGTTGTGTGTGTTGCTAAATAGAGCACAGACACCTTTATCCCAGCTTTGATGGAGTGGTTGCCCTCTGAAAAAGGTATGGCTCCTACAAGGCAGCATATGGACAGCATTAGGAATGGTCTTACTTAGCCCTTGAAGTGCTCATTTTCCCAAGTGTACTGACAGTTTATATGTAGTGTTCACAGAGGTGCTGAGGTGTGCAGGTGGGCATGGTGACACATCAAGTATGGTGTACAACTTGAATGTTGTACTTAACATTTGGCTGTTGTTATCACTGTGGCCTGCCCCCAACACCGAGGTTTTACCACCAACGATTTGGAGTAGGCCAAATTATGCACTTATTACCCTTGGAAAGTTATGGAGGGAGGTTGTGCTGCTTATGAAACTGCCCAGTCAATGTATGAATACTATGATGCATGGAACAGGCACTGTAAAGGAGTATGTAATGCTATGCCCACTGCATGTACTGAGAAACCAGGTGCATGGGTTGTGTGTGTGTGTGTAGGGGGAGTGTGGGGTAGCAGGTGCTTTGGTTGCCACGTGACACAGGTGATGGGAACATTCTATTACAGTGTCCCTTTTTTCTGTCACTGTTCTCTTTTACCTCCTCTCTGTATCTGATATCATGCACAGTTCACATACAGGTTGCCACAACAGCCCCCCTTTTTTCTCATTCCCTCAGTGCTGTGTAGACACAGGAATGGTACGCCTACCATCTTTTGTCCATATGAACAACAATATCTTTTCTGTGCAAAGCTAGATGTGATGCGCCTATATCTGGCTACAAAGGGAGGGGCCACCATTTCCTAAACACTTAGGAGCTTCAATTGTACAGTAGTCAAATGTTCAGTTCCACTATGCTGTGTACCTTGTGACTCTTGCAACACAATGTTAGCTGCTGGGTGACAAGTTGGGAGGATGAATGAGTGAGTACTGTGTAGTACTGAGTTTGCACAGGTCGCCCGTATGACATAGTGAGGGCAAAGGTAGCACTGGCGCCATTTTGAAGATTGGCAATACGGCCCCCGTGCAGGAGGTCGCTCCCGGACCCCCGCTGGACTTTTGGCAAGTCTTGTGGGGGTCAGGAGGCCCCCCCAAGCTGGCCAATAGTCCCTGGGGGTCCAGTGGGGGTCCGGGGGCGATCTCCTGGGCGCGTGACGTCGGGAACCAGGAACCAAAATGGCGCCAGCGCTACCTTTGCCCTGTCACATGATAAGGGCAAAGGGCCACCGGCGCCATTTCTCTCAACGCAGCCGTGGCCAGAGAGCTGGCGATCACGTCGGGACCCCCCCACTGGACCCCAGGTAATTTAAAACATTTTGGGGGGGGGGTTCGGGAGGGTGGGGGATTTGTTTTAAAGGTTCGGGGTGGGTTTTAGGGTTTTTTTGGTGTGCCGGTTTTCCCGCGCCCTATTTAATGATACAATACAAATGCCCCTGACGATAAATCGGGGGCATTTGTATTGTATCGTGCACTCTAACGATTTTGGACGATTTTAAAATTATCTGACAATAATTTTAATCGTTCAAAAACGATTCACATCCCTACTGCTGTAAAGTTACAACTACAACCAGTACCAGTTAGTGCTGTGATTGCAATGGCCCCAGACAGCCCAAGTTGAAAGAGTGAGCTGAAAGGGGACAACCTAAGGGCCACGGCAGCAAAGTTCATTATGTAGGCAGCAGTAGGGATGTGAATCGTTTTAGGACGATTAAAATTATCGTCTGATAATTTTAATATCGTCTTAAACCGTTATGGAACACAATACAATAGAGATTCTAACGATTTATCGTTATAAATCGTTAGAATCGTGAGCCGGCACACTAAAACCCCCTAAAACCCACCCCCGACCCTTTAAATTAAATCCCCCACCCTCCCAAACCCCCCCCCAAATGAGTTAAATAACCTGCGGGTCCAGCGGCGGTCCGGAACGGCAGCGGTCCGGAACGGGCTCCTGCTCCTGAATCTTGTTGTCTTCAGCCGGCGCCATTTTCCAAAATGGCGCCGAAAAATGGCGGCGGCCATAGACGAACACGATTGGATGGCAGGAGGTCCTTCCGGACCCCCGCTGGACTTTTGGCAAGTCTCGTGGGGGTCAGGAGGCCCCCCACAAGCTGGCCAAATGTTCCTGGAGGTCCAGCGGGGGTCAGGGAGCGATTTCCCGCCGCGAATCGTTTTCGTACGGAAAATGGCGCCGGCAGGAGATCGACTGCAGGAGGTCGTTCAGCGAGGCGCCGGAACCCTCACTGAATGACCTCCTGCAGTCGATCTCCTGCCGGCGCCATTTTCCGTACGAAAACGATTCACGGCGGGAAATCGCTCCCTGACCCCCGCTGGACCTCCAGGAACTTTTGGCCAGCTTGTGGGGGGCCTCCTGACCCCCACGAGACTTGCCAAAAGTCCAGCGGGGGTCCGGAAGGACCTCCTGCCGTCCAATCGTGTTCGTCTATGGCCGCCGCCATTTTTCGGCGCCATTTTGGAAAATGGCGCCGGCTGAAGACAACAAGATTCAGGAGCAGGAGCCCGTTCCGGACCGCTGCCGTTCCGGACCGCCGCTGGACCCGCAGGTTATTTAACTCATTTGGGGGGGGGGGTTCGGGAGGGTGGGGGATTTAATTTAAAGGGTCGGGGGTGGGTTTTAGGGGGTTTTAATGTGCCGGTTTTGCGATTTTTAGATTTTTCACGATTTTTCACGATATTTTACCCCCCCAAACGGCAACAATACGATTCCCTCCACCTCCCAGCCGAAATCGATCGTTAAGACGATCGAGGACACGATTCACATCCCTAGGCAGCAGTAGAACTTGCAAACAGTTCAGCATGTAGGCAGCAGGAGTAGGACCGCAGCGTGCTGCATCATCACCACAGGAGCAACACAAGACCCAGCAGCATAGAGGCAGAAGGCCCAGGATGAGACCCAGCAGCATGGAGGCAGGAGGCCCAGGATGAGACACAGCAGCATGGAGCCAGCACTTTCAGGAGATGAGACGAGAAGACCCCTCACTGCATGGAGCAAGCACTTGAGGAGATGAGAAGGGAAGACATGCCACAACATGGAGCCAGCATGTGCAGGAGATGAGATGAGAAGACACCCCACAGCATGGAGCAAGAGATGGGACAGCCTCACAAGAGACAGCAGCGGCAAATACATTGTAAGCTACTTAAAGTAGGCCGTATTAGGCCCAGAGTCTGAAGAACGGTTTCTTAGTGCATGTACTGCTTGAAAATGCTTGACATAACACCATCGATTGTGCGTGATGGCACAGTAACTCTGTAGTGAGCATACACTGAGCCGGTTTCTTCCATCTAGACAGCACAGCAACTGTGAAGAGCCCACCCCTGACTTCTTTCAAACATTGTCTTCTTGCCCCTTATGGGCCATTTTCTGCCTTCTTTCAAGGCACCTTATCACGCCAAGGCTTCCCACTTGGGGGGCGCATTTGTTTTGGGGGCCTACCCCTGAGGCATTGTGAATCTCCAGAACTACAGCGGGGTGTTAAGCCAACGGATGTAGCTGATGATTCTGATGGCAGGTCCAGCATCCGCTGAAGGATTTGCATCATTACATTTGTTAGGTTGCTGATGGCTGCAGTTATATTGCGTTGGTATTTTGTATGCTGGCTGCTATACTTTGCTGCAGGATAGTTTTGTCACTAAACAGATCTTCTCAGGGCTCTTATCTCTCTCTGCAACTGCCTGACTTCTCCTCTACAGATGGCTGATGCAGGTGCTGGTGCTGGTTCCGGTCCTGGCGGTGGTGTGGATGCTGCTGGCAATGGTTGTGATGGTGGCAATGGGCCTGATGGTGGAGGTGGCTGTGATGGTGGCGGTGGGCCTGATGATGGCGGTGTTGGTGCCAGTGCTGAAGGCACTGGTGGTGTCTTAGGGTTCAAGCTGGGCATAGGTGGACTTGTACCCACCTTGTGGCCTGTTGATGGTGGCCTGTTGATGGTGAGTCCGCAAGCTGTGGACTGGTTGTCAGAAGGTTGCCACTCCAAATTGCCTGCCTCTATTAATGTGTCCAGATCGAGGTCCATTAAGTGGGCTTCTGGAGCCTAGGTGCTGGAGCAAAATCAATGGCTGTGATTGCTCGGCCTGCTGCTCCTCCTCCTCCCACCATGTCTCAGTGTCCATCTGTAATGGCCTCTGGACCATAGTTATTGGGCGGTTGGTCCCAGGGGCATCCCAACTGGTTTCTGAGGCTTCCCAGCTGGGTCCTGGGCATTTCTGGCTGGAACTGGCAGCTTTCCGTTCGAGAGCTATAGAAACAGAGAGCAAAAAAAAAAAAGAAGACATAAGTACATATACCAGCAAGTATGCTTTATTTGTTTGGCATCAGAGGTGCACTTAGGTTCTTTGCAAAATGATCATCCAATGCCAATTTATGGGGCCTATTTACTAAAGGGTTTTTTCCATTCTGGGTCTATGTCTATACCCGTTGCTGTCTGCCCATTTAGGTGTGAGGTGAATTTAACAGCGACGGCTTGGATTTTGTCTAGCCACTCATCCATGCCCTCGAAAATGTCCAGTCCCAGCCTTTCAATCAGTTGCTGCTCCATTTCAGTGTACCATGGGACAGGGGACCTCCTCCAGTCTGCCGCATATATTTTGATCTTGCTGCAAGCTTGGCCTTCAGCTGGGCTTTCACGTCCTGTTGAAGTCCCGAGGGCAGCTGTCTCAGCGACTTCCGAGTTCTTTACCTACCTCACACCCAGGGCAGGGACTTTTTTAGTTGTTACCTTTCTTACCTCACAAGAAGTTTCCAATTCACTGCCTGAGGCTCATGGCACTCAGGGATTTCGCTGCGTGGGCTGGCTTGTTTTAGAGAAACACTCACAGCCTTTACATTTCTCAATAATACTCTTTATTATAGAAAGCAAAGAAAAGCCAGAAGAAGAATACAAGAAAGATACAAGTTTCTTGGGAGTGGCTTGGAGTGTCTAACCTTGACGTACTACCAACGCCTGCTCAACTTTTAAGCTACACATTACATCCTTATATACCAATATATTGCTGACAACATTTGTTCTTTTTTTCTTCATTCTCGGATGCCTCCCTTATTTGGAATGGGAACCTTTACCTAAACTAATGATGTCAAAGTACTGTTATCTGGTATACTTCCCCACTAGGCCTTGAGCTGGAGACAGTTCTCTACAGAAACTGCTTATGTTTCTCATCCAAGGTCTGTTTTGCCTGCTCACAAAGGCAAAATATATTCTTTTCTCTTGTGCAAAACTGTTCCATTAATTTCATTATTTAATTATTTAATCCAGGTTATCTTCAGTCCTGGCACCGATGGGCGACCTGCTTCCTGCTTCTTTGCACTCCGCTGTGGTGACTGATGGCCTGGGAAATGTTTCACCATATTTGCCCTTTTGCTGCATTTGGGATCTTGGCTGAGCGGTTTCTAAATAATATGGCGTAGTGCTGCAGGACACCAGTGATGAGAAACTTGTTCTCTGCCATGCTTTTATGGCCAACTGTCTCTGCTGTGGTGCTGCCCAAAGAGGGTGCCATTTCCTATCCTGGAGAGGTGTCCTCCCTGCCCTCACTCTCCATCCCATTCTCCTCTCTCCTCCTCCTCTCTCCTCCCTTCCTCCCCACCATCTCACCCTGGCCTACCAATTCCATTCCCCTCTGCCCTCTCTCTCTATGCCTATGCTGCCCTACTCCTCCCACCACTCTTTCCTGCCTAACCCCCACCCCCACCTTCCTATCCCTTCTGGCCTGCCTCTCTACTTCTCCCCCTGTCCCTACTCCTACCCCAACTTCTCCTTCCCCTGGCACTCCTGCCCTCCTCCTCCCATTCCCTCTGCCTCCTCCTAACACACACAAACACACTCCTCCTCTGCTCCTCCTCACACACACACACACACACACACACACACTCCTCCTCCTCCGCACCTCCTCCACTCCTGCTCACACTACTACGCTCCTCCTCACACTCCTCTGCTCCTCCTCCACACACTCCCGCTCTGCTCCTCCTCTACTCCACACAAAAAGACAAACTGGACTTACTTTCACGCCAACAAATACCTCAAAAGACAAAGGTAATGGAAAACAGATAACAACACAAAACATCACAACTCAATCAGAAATGGCAAAAAACTATGCCACATCTCCAACAGCACTAAATTCCTCTCCTCTTCTCTCACTCCAACACCCAACACACCCTCAAAGAAGCTGCCTAGAAAAATAGGTGGACAGTGGGTGGATCAGAGCAGCACTACTTAGCTGGATATTTAGCCTTAGCCAGATAAGTTATGCAAGTTATACCTGCCAATGATCTAGTTTAACTTAGCTAGATGTAACTTATTCGTCTAAGGAGCGGTTTGAATACAGATATTCAGCAGTGTAGCCATGCCACTGAATATCCCTGTAACTTAGCCGGATAAGTCATATCCAGCTAAGGCCTAGATTCATCGTTTTGTGAGAAATATAGCAAAAATAGTGTCCATGATAAAAGGGGCGTGGTTAGGGTAATTTTCCTGGTACCGCTTTACACAGCTTTTTTACCGCAACTCGCATTAACTGGATAACTTTGCTCCACCCTGGAACACCCCTGGAATGTCTATTTTTTATCCAGCTAAGGTTAGACAGATAATGATCTGACTAAAACTTTGCTGGATGTGTTTCCTAAATGTTAAAAGTCAGCATTAGGCCAGATAACTGACATGTTTTCTGGATAAATGCCTTTTAATACTGACCTCAAAAGCAACTTTACCCTGACTGGATACATATTGACTGAGCAGACTAGATGGACCAGTTTGGTTTTTATCTGCTATCATTTACTGTGTTACTATTTATCTGCCAACTCCATATGATGCACCATATTGTGTTACTTCTAAACTTTAAGTTGCCATCCTGACAGTAATGCTAAATAAATATATTCAGGCATGGGTAAATATGTAGATATTCAGTCCAACTGATTATCATCATGTATTGAAAGCTGTCATAGAAAAAATATAGTAACATATGGCTTACTTCACTATTTTCTGATGATTTCATTTTATATTTACTTGCAGGCTTAATCTTTCTCTAGATAACACTTGCATATGGTACCTTATGTAAACAAGCAAGAATTCAAACAAGTCACCTCAAGCATTTGGTTCTTGATAGCAGACTGACTGGGAGTTATAAACTGAAATATTCAGTACCAGCTGCAGTAGCTATATACAGATAGATGGGTGCAAAGAGTGTTTTTTCTTTGATATAATGTATGTCTCAGTTAAAATACATAGGATCTAGGGTGACTGTAGTGCAGCATATGTCTATAAAGTTCCCAAAATAGCTTCTGAAAATATGTATTTCAAAACCAAACAGTCCAACTTTATTTCCTGCAGAGGAAAACACCTGAAAGCTGAGCTGAACAAAGCTCAATTTCCCAATGATAGTTCTAAAAAACCTGGGGTTTTTTTTCCATATTTATCTCTAGTGAAAAATTATACTCGCGTGCAAACATAGAAACTTGAAACACGTATCTTAAAATGTTGCTTCTATATTCTTCCATTCATTTTTTCTTTTAAGTATATTAAGCTCTTCAGTTTGCAAAAAATAAAAAATATATAGATTGGAGCATTTAATGTTACTTTAAAGATAAGTATCAAAAAAAATAGGGATGTGCAGAGGGGCGCCATACGTTGCATTCGGGATACGTATTTGTCGGGGGCAGATACGTTACATACGTCCGTATGGCGCTCCGATACGGTTATACATCTAAATCTATTCGTTACCAGGCTAAAATTAAATGTACTACAACCCCCCACCCTCCTGACCCCCCCAAGACTTACCAAAACTCCCTGGTGGTCCAGCAGGGGGTCCGGGAATCATACCCTGCACTCACACACCCTCGGTACCAGTATCAAAATGGCGCCGATAGCCTTTGACATACTATGTCACAGGGGCTATCGGTGCCATTGGTCAGCCCCTGTCACATGGCCATCGGCGCCATCTTGTGCTCCTACCATGTGACAGGGGCTGACCAATGGCACCGGTAGCCCCTGTGACATAGTAAGGGCAAGGCTATCGGCGCCATTTTGATTCCTGGCACCCGACGGCATGAGTGCAGGAGATCGCCCCCGGACCCCCGCTGGACCCCCAGGGACTTTTGGTCAGCTTGGGGGGGCTCTTGACCCCCACAATACTTGCCAAAAGTCCAGCGGGGGTCCGGGAGCGACCTCCTGCACTCGGGCCGTATTGCCAGTATTCAAAATGGCGCCGGCGCTAGCTTTGCCCTCACTATATCACGGGGCGTATTGCCAGTATTCAAAATGGTGTCGGCGCTACCTTTGCCCTCACTATGTCACGGGGCCGACCATCGGCCCCGTGACATAGTGGCTCATATTAATGCATCTGATAATAGCCACTATGTGGCTATTATCAGATGCATTAATATGAGCCCTTCTAGCAACCACACATACCATGTCCTCCTGGCCCAATAAAATTACCTGTTGCCTGGCCTACCTTCCTTGACCCATTATGTTTGTAGCAAGTGTACTTGTGAGAGCATACTGCATGCATGAGGAGGCTCGCTGCTGCCAACAAGAAGGCCAACAACCACAACAAGTACTAGAACATGCAAGGGACGTTCCTATCCCTCCTAAGGAACTCCCTGGCCCCACAGGAGAGCGTGGGGGCCCACTGTCCCCACAGGAGAGCATCAGGGCCCATGGGACACAGGTGGCCATGGTAGAGGAGATACAGGAATCACATCTTTCCTCCATGAGTGAACCTCATTGCTGGCATGCTAAAAGATTATGTGGTAAGAAGGTATCGCCTCAACTCTTGGACTATCAGGGAATTATATGAGGTTATAAGAGGGGATCTGGATCCAGTGACAGAATGCAATACCTGGCCTCACCAAACTACTGGCCCCTCTGTATTTCCTGGCATCTGACTCCTTCTAAATGACAGTAGGGGTCAGTGGGGGAATGCCCCAAACTACTTTTTTCCACTGTCTGGACCAGGTCATAACAGCAGTATCTAACCGCATTTAGCATTCCCTTGCGACAGGCAGGATTTGATGGATATCAGGATTGGCTTTTATGCCATTGCACACGTTCCCAATGTTGTGGGATCTATCGAATGCACTCACAGAGCCATCATCCTACTATGTAACAGGGAGGAGATCTTCTGCAACAGAAAGCTCTTCCACTCCCTCAATGTGCAAGTGGTCTATGAAGCTCGCATGTGCATCCTTGATGTGGTGGCCAGGTACCTGGGAGCCATGCACAATTGTTTAATACTTAGGCAATCAGACCTCTTTGAGGATGGCCTCTGTGGTGATGGTTGGCTCATAGGTAAGACACATGCTTCTTTCTCTATTTCCTCTCTGGCTCTGTGTTTCCATCAACCAGCTGGGACATGGGGGAACTGTGGGGGAGGTAACAGCATTGATTACATGACAAATGGCTTGTACTGTTAGGTGCACATGCCAAAGTACCAGGGCTGCCTTCTTCTCCTCATGCTGGAGAGGCCTACTAATGTTGTGTGGCCACATAATGCAGTTGCCAACAAAGCTTTGTGAGTGGGCAGCCACTACACACTTTCGACGGCTTCACTTTACAAATGGATATTTTCTAAGCCTCACAATTGGAGGAGAAGAAATGTGTTTGGTTACCTATATTTCTTTAGTATCCACACTGCTGGGACTCCCAGATCATGTGTGTCTGGTTAACCATTGTTCATCCAGAATGTCAGCAACAGTTTGTCTGGACCTTCACACAGGTAAAACAAAAGCTGCAGCATGGCCATGAATTGAACTAGCATATTCTGTGTGTCAGGTCAGACCAATGTGTATCTTGGGAGGACATACAGCAAGCAGTCAAGGACTTGCACTATCATACCATGAGATTGAAGGTTTTCTGCTAGGACATGTGTGGCAGCTGTGAGGTACAGCTTCAGGGTTTGATGAGTGCAACAAATGGGTAGTCTTTGCTTCTTTCTGAGTGACAGGCTTACAGTTGCTAGGAACTCCAGATGCAGTAAGAAATTCTCGAAGAGCTTACACAGAATAAGTAAGTCCTATACTGTTCATATAGTGTCACTCAAAAAATGACATAGACTTAGGGGTAGATTTTAAAACCCCTGTGCGCGTAAATCCTCCTGGATTTCCGGGCGCCGGCAGGCCTATTTTTCATAGGCCGCCGGCGTGCGCAAAGCCCCGGGACGCGCATAGGTCCCGGGGCTTCCTAAAAGGGGCGGGAGGGGGCACGTCCGGGGGCGTGTCCGAGGGCGTGTCCGGGGACAAGGGGCAGTCCGGGGCGGGTCCGGGGGCATGGCGATGGCTCGGGGGCGGGCCGGGAGGCCGGGGTGGCGCACGCAAGTTACGCCTGCTTCAAGCAGGCGTAACTTGCCCAACAAAGGTAGGGGGGGATTTAGGTAGGGCTGGGGGTGGGGTAGATAGGGGAAGGGAGGGGAAGGTGGGGGGACGCGGAAGGAAAGTTCCCTCTGAGGCAGCTTCGATTTTGGAGCAGCCTCGGAGGGAACAGAGGCAGGCTGTGCGGCTCGGCGCTCGCAGACTGCCGATTTTGTGCAGCCTTACGTGCGCCGGCCCCGGATTTTATAAGATACGCGCGGCTACGCACGTATCTTATAAAATCTGGTGTACTTTTGTTCGCGTCGGTGGCGCGAACAAAAATACGCTTGCGCGTATTTTTTGAAGATCTACCTCTTAGAGTTGGGAAACACTATTCGAAGGGCCAAGCTAACAAATAGGTAACCTTATGCTGTCTTATATAATATGCTGTGCCTTGTCCTTGATATCTACAAGTCATGCTGGTATAAATGATGCAGCCATATGGTCTTTGCTGCAAGAGAATTGGGATATGGTTGCCAGACCTAAATTCTCACCCCCTGTTGCTATTCACAATACACTGACTTAGATGAGGTACAACGAGGCCTTATGTTCTAGGGATGTGAATCGTGTGATCGATCGTCTTAACGATCGATTTTGGCTGGGGGGGAGAGAAATCTGATCGCCATGGGTTTTTTGTGAAAAAATCATAAAAAATCATAAATTGGGGGAGGGCGGGAAAACTGGCACACCAAAACAACCCTAAAACCCACCCCAACCCTTTAAAAACAAATCCCCCACCCTCCTGAACCCCCCCAAAATGTTTTAAATTACCTGTGGTCCAGTGGGGGGCGTCCCGGCGCGATCTCCCGCTCTCGGGCCACGGCTATGTTAATAGAAATGGCGCCGGTGGCCCTTTGCCCTTACCATGTGACAGGGTAAAGGTAGCGCCGGCACCATTTTGGTTCCTGTCACCCGACGTCACGAGTGCAGGAGATCACTCCCGGACCCCCGCTGGACCCCCAGGGACTTTTGGCCAGCTTTGGGGGGCCTCCTGACCTCCACAAGACTTGCCAAAAGTCCAGCGGGGGTCCGGGAGCGACCTCCTGCACTTGCACCGTATTACCAATATTCAAAATGGCGCCGGCGCTACTTTTGCCCTCACTATGTCATACGGGTCCTGAGAAAGGAGACTCTATCCTACAAAGAATGAGGAGGCCATCAAAAGCTCTCCCATTACATAGTGCACTAAGACTCATGACCCTGACTGAATGGGACAGTCCTCAATCAGGACTCAAACGGGATAGGATATGGAGTAAAATTTACTCCTTGCCCTTAGAAGAAAAAATAATCTCAGGGTCTCTCAAGTCTATACCATGGTTTAAGTAGTTACATAAAATTCCAGTGGAAATGGGCACCACCTTAAAGGACCCTAAGAATGGAAGACCAGGTGTGGACCTTCTAGCCATGTGGGCCTATGCCAAGACCATAACATTCTTGAGCCACAGGGTGAAGCTGTGCTCCAGCAGCATAGACACATTCACTTGCCCATGGCTGCAACTCAGACCTCTGTCTGTATGTCTTCCCACCATGACATCTGGAAGGCAAGACAATAAAAAGGATAGAAAATCATCCATATATGGTGACATTAGTTGCACTATACTGGCTGAGGAGGCTTTGGTATGTAGACTTTGTAAGATTGTTGTGTGGGTCGCCGCTTGATGGACTCTATAACAAGGTAGAAATCTCATCTTTGTGAGACTTTCCTCACACCAAATGATATCAAATCTTCACTGAGGTGTACTGTGCTGTTCATATATCTCACACTGCATGTAAAACTGGCCCCTAATCTCTAAACCACTACCAACACCTCACCTCGAGCTACTAGCTGGCCCTCCAAAAGTGTTATAAATAGTTGACTACTATGAAAGCCGCTCTCTCTCTCCCCTGCAATTTGCAACATTTAGCACAAATTGCATTATGGCCATTTCAGGCATTGCACAGCTTAACACCAGAAAAAAAAGGTGTAGATATTTGTCAATAGGTTTTACCCACATAAAGTGCACTTAACATGGATAAATGGGCTTTTGAAAATTGATGGGTTAGTATTTTACATTTTCCTTTGGAAGTTACACTTTCTGTGCTTCTTGCTGACCTCAGGAGGCCCAAAAGGACTGGAAAATAATGATTCCATCCTAAAGTTAGTGATATAGAAACAAGTGCAGTACATTTGGCTTGGGGTCTCATAAAGCCATGTGTAATCTGCAGCCGCATTTGTACAAACATTTCAAAGCAGTCTAGTTGGAAGTAGAATTAAAGACATGTATGAGGTCTCGATTTAGGCTTCTTCTATACTGCATAACTATTTTTACAAGTCATTTATTAAATATTTATATATTTTAAGTGAATATCAACTTTTATGACAATTGTTATTTATATATTTTAAGTGAATATCAACTTTTATGACTTTCAGATATCTTCCACTGTTTTCTCCCTTCAAGTTAAATATAATCTGAGATGCTCAAACCCTTTGCACTTCCTAGAAATGTAGACAGGATTATATCCTATTTTATGGTTATCAGTTATATGGTTGCTGCTTCTTATACATCATCACCAATTGTAAATCTGTTTTATTACATTGTAAACAAAGAACAAATGAAACTGTTAGACTGAAAGATAAATCATTATTTTTACAATTATTTATTTTGTAGAATTGAAAAGATATCCTTAAAATAATATGTTATACTGTAAAAGTAAACTTTGTTCTTAATTAAGCATTCTTATTTTATAAATGGCAACCTATAATTTAAGTTTCACTTTAATTTCATGTAAATAGAATTTAATAAAACTCTATTGCTATACCTTTGGAAAATCTTTATGAGAAAACTGCTTATAAAATCCCCTATTTCTTTGCATAAAATTTCAACTAATAGCTTTTTGTAATTTTTGAAATGTTAGACTAGAAATTGCCTTATAAAATGTAAATGCTTTCTAATGCATAAAAACATTTAATTTAAAGCTTTCCTTGCCATGATGAGGGCAATATTTCAGTAAAGAAAACAGCTTACTGCATTAAAGTTAAGTTCAGCTATTTGTTGTTTTAGATGCAAATATGAATTATTTATCCCATTTTGGGAGGTGGATTGGTTTTTTTTTTTACCTCCAATCTTAATGCACCAAAATATTCTTGAAGGGTGTAATCTATCTACATAGCATGTGTGTTTTATTAATGTTCTCTTATTTATCTTATTTACAGATATCCATGTTACCAGAAGAAAATAGCCAAGAGAAGACAACAAATAATAGAGCAGCCCTACAGGAATTCTCCCATGGGTTCCCTCCAGGTGCCAAAAGATTTCATTCCATGGGGGGTATCTCAGAAGGTATATCTTGTAATCAGAACTCCATAGTTTTTATGAGAGTAGTTAAATCACAAGCAGATTGTGATAAATTGCAGGAAGACCTTATGAGACTGGAAAATTGGGCATCGAAATGGCAGATGAAATTTAATATGGATAAGTGCAAGGTGAATCACATAGGGAAAAATAACCCTTGCTATTGTTACACAATGGGCCTCATTTTCTAAAGTATTGCAGGCCTGCGATACTTTAGAAAAATGCGGTAATGAGGGGCGGGGGCACGAAACGGGGGGGGGGGGGGGCGGTCCTGTGCTAGCCGGCAGCGATCGCACCTCCGCGGTGCGATCGCTGCTGGCATTGCGCCCAATAACTCCACCATAGAAGGTGGAGTTATTGGGTGCAAAATAAGCAGCGAAAAGGCCCTTACCTTTTCGCTGTCCGCACCGTCGTCGCAAAGTCGGCCCCGGTGACGCCCCTACTCCTCCTCTTCCGGGGCCAACTCCACCCCGATGTAGGTAGCGCAGGCGTATGCTACCTTCACTAGCTATTGCAGGCTTGCGCTGTTAGCACAAGCCTGCGATAGCCTTGGAAAATAAGGTCCAATGTTAGGTTCCATATTAGGTGCTACCACCCAAGAAAGAGATCTAGGCATCATAGTGGATAACACATTGAAATCGTCAGTTCAGTGTGCTATGGCAGTCAAAAAAGCAAACAGAATGTTGGGAATTATTAGAAAGGGAATGGTGAATAAAACGGAAAATGTCATAATGCCTCTGTATCGCTCCATGGTGAGACTGCACAATGAATACTATGAACAATTCTGGTTCCCGCATCTCAAAAAAGATATAGTTGCGATGGAGAAGGTACAGAGAAGGGCGACCAAAATGATAAAGGGGATGAAACAGCTCCCCTATGAGGATAGACTAAAGAGGTTAGGACTTTTCAGCTTGGAGAAGAGATGGCTGAGGGGGGGATATGATAGAGGTGTTTAAAATCATGAGAGAGGTCTAGAACAGGAAGATGTGAATCGGTCATTTTCAGATAATAGAAAGACTAGGGGGCACTCCATGAAGTTAGCATGTGGTACATTTAAAACTAATCAGAGAAAGTTATTTTTCACTCAAAGCACAATTAAACTCTGGAATTTATTGCCAGAGAATGTGGTTAGTGCAGTTAGTATAGCTGTGGTTAAAAAAGGATTGGATAAGTTCTTGGAGAAGTCTATTACCTGCTATTAATTAAATTGACTTAGAAAATAGCCACTGCTAATGCTATTACTAGCAACAGTAACATGGAATAGACTTAGTTTTTGGGTACTTGCCAGGTTCTTGTGACCTGGATTGGCCACTGTTGGAAACAGGATGCTGGGCTTGATGGACCCTTGGTCTGACCCAGTATGGCATGTTCTTATGTTCTTATGGATAGATTTTTTAAAAAAGCGCGTTCGCGTACTTTTGTTTGCGCAGCAGGCGCAAACAAAAGTACGCTGGATTTTATAAGATACGCGCGTAGCCGCGCGTATCTTGTAAAATCCTGGATCGGCGCGCGCAAGGCTGCCGATTTTGGGCAGCCGGCGCGCGCCGAGCCGCGCAGTCTGTCTCCGTTCCCTCCAAGGCCACTCCGAAATCGGAGCGGCTTCGGAGGGAAATTTTTTTCGCCCTCCCCTCACCTTCCCCTCCCTTCCCCTACCTAACCCACCCCCCCGGCCCTATCTAAACCCCCCCTTACCTTTATCCACTGATTTACGCCTCCCAGAGGGAGACGTAAATCCACGGGCGCCAGCGGGCTGCTGGCGCGCCAAGACCCGACCCAGGGGCAGTTCCGGAGGGCGCGACCACGCCCCCGGAACGGCCCGGGCCGGCGTCACGCCCCACGGTCCCGCCCCTGAAACGCCGCGCCCCGCCCACAAAATGCCGCATCGTTCGGCCCCGCCCCCGACACGCCCCCCTTCCAAAACCCCGGGACCTACGCGCGTCTTGGGGTTCTGCGCGCGCCGGCGGCCTATGGAAAATAGGTGCGCCGGCGTGCAAGGCCCTGCTCGCGTAAATCTGGGTGGATTTACACGAGCAGGGCTTTTAAAATCCGCCCCTTAGAGTATACATCCTTACTGGCAGACAGGTTAGACTATTTACAAAACTGGGCAGGTCAGGTTAGGATCTCTTTATTTATGGGGTGAGGGGTACCTGAATTTGATAAGGTCAGATCTGCTTCATCTGGGTCCATTTCATGATCCTTTTCATTGAGTATATGCACTGCATGCAGAGTCTGGATTCTTGAGGATTCCTATTTTTGTTTGTGCATTTCTATTTCTAATTTGTGGTACCTTATTCCAATATTTCCCATCCCTCTCCTGGAAGCAAACTTAACCAGTTGTGCTTTCAGGATTCCATAATGAATAGTCCTGAGATTGATTTGCATACTCTGGAGATCCAGTATGCAAATCTATCTCTTGCATATCTATTGTGACAATCCTGAAAATCCAACTGGCTAGGTGTGTCTAAAGTAGAGGGTTGGGAAACCCTGCCTCATTCTACATTTGCTGAGGGTCTGCCTGTGCTCTTTGTGTGACTGAGGTGAGGAATTCAGCTAGCATATAGATTCTGTGGAGAGATCTGTAGCAGGCCAGGTTGTTTTGTTTTCCAAATAAGAGGTACCGGTGTTCTAGGGTCCAGTGTAATATCTGCAGTGCTGCCAGGCATTTCATAGATTGAGTTTATATATCTTTAGGCCACATTTGATTGACATGGGGAGGTCCAGGGAAAGTTAAGATGGAAGGGAATCCAGCTGCCCTGGCTCATTTTTAATTGTACAGTCAGGAGAGATGGGGTGTAAGTGGCCTGTTTTTTGATTTTTTTTTAAATGAGTACATTTACACAGTTATTTTTCCTGCTGTAAGGATTTTGAAAAACTGATCTCAAGAAGGTGACAAAATGAACACAAGAAAAAATGAATCCATCAAGATTTTGCTTTGGCCTCTGCCAGGGGCCTATGTCAAGGACATATATTATAGCTTAAAAAATCCTGATAGATAGGCAAAATGCCAGAAAAGTACTGCATTCCAGATTCAAGCTGCTGCCTGAATATCCTTTCAGTCACTGTTTCAGAAAAGATTGCCACCTCACCTAGATCAGGTTGATTCAGTTATGATTTTTAATGAAATCAGAACTACAAATTAATCCATGCAATGGGGTAAAAATCAGGATAGGATCATCTTATTTGGGGTGACTTGACTGAGGTCACAACAGTAGGTTCAGAGTTTCTTTAGTTTTATTGTCTGAACCAGGCCTTGGAAAGAATGGAATAATTAGAACAAGAGTAACAATTAATACCCATAGCAGCAGCATAAAGAAATTCATGTTTCTAGGTTTGCAAAAAAAAAGTTGCATGACAAACACATATCAGTCTCAGTGTAAAGCAACCACAATCATCCATAACAACCATAGCATCTATACAGTGATTGCCAAATGTCAACCCCTAAAGTGGATCCCGCATGGCTGAGTCACATGGCATATAGGAAATGGTGCCTGTTGTATTTGTAATCACGGTATTGAATCACTGGATCACATCCATTTTCAATGATCAAAGGAATGTGTGAAGTGAAATGTCTCTTCTTGGATGCTATGTTCAGCATTGTTTGTCATAAAAATTACAAAACAAAATAAATGGCCTCAATATTCAAAATTAGTAATTTATGTAAGTTAGCCAGATACGACTTATCTGGCTATCTTACATAGGATATTCAACAGCCTGTATTCAATCAGCACTACTTTGCTGGATAATTTTTTTCTGGCTAAGTTAGTCCTGCTCTATGGCAGGTTTAACTTATCTGATTAACTTAACTGGACAAATTTGAATAATGCTACATATTTGACTAAGTTAGATGGATAAGTAGCACTGCCTCAATCCTCCCACTGCTCATGATTTATCCGGCTAGCTACTTAGCCAGATAAGTGACTTAATCAACTAAGTAGCGGTCACTGAACATAGCTGGGTATTCAGTGACTTACACTTAGCTGAATAAATCTGATTTATCCAGCTAAGTAGCATTTCAGTGTTGGGCTCATTCAAAATTGTTAAAGGAAGCACATCATCAAGTTCAAAATTCCATATTTGATTGTGATGCATGACCTGTAAATTTGTATCTCCACATTTTCAGCATAGTTTATTCATATCCAAAAGACAAACTCGGAAACCATCAAACCTATGATGCTAAGACAGGAAGAATTAAATGAGAGTTGCATTTGCCACTTGGCATGTGCAGAGGAATAATTTCATTTCTGTTCATTTATTCATTTTACGGGTCACCTCCATTCATTTCATTAGTTTCAAATGAAAAAAAAAATGTGCTTGCTATTAGAGTCAATGGTGAAGTAACAGCCAATTTTGAGCTTCAAAATTGGGGTTTTATTTTCTAATCAATTCTAATGAAACTTGTAGGTAGACAATATCAGAAGGGGGATTAGAACTCCAAGGCACCAAAACTGTGGCAAACTGCCACCAAAAGTGGTATAAATATCCTGAGGAACCTTAAAGGGGCAAAAGGTTACAAGCAGTGGCAGGAATTTTCCATTAGAGGAGCAAAGCAGCAAGAGAAGTGCCAAGAACACTTCAAGGCTTCAAAAGAGGACAAAGATAACAGTGACATGAACTCCCAAAGGGAGCACCAAAGGGGCAAAACGGCACCGGGCATGGTGTCAACATTGTAAGGCAACAAGAATGGAAAGCAAAGCAGCAATGGTGGCAGAAAAAATACCCGTGCATTGACAGAGGAACAAAGCAGCACTAAGAATGGCATAGGAACTCCAAGACACCATGAGATGTGCAAAGCAGCCATCCACATTTGCAAGCACATGCTAAGGTAAAGATTCTAGGATATGGCAGCAAAGAGAGGCAACAAGATCCTCAAGTTGTAGAGTTTAGGTTATGGCAGCAAGACAGAGAGGCAAAAACAACCCTGAGATGTACAGTCTGGGGTATGGCAGCAGGTCTGAGTTGCAGAAAGACCCCGACGGGATAAAATCTATGGTAGGGCAGCCAGGTTAAGTGGCAGAATGATCACTAAGCAGTAGCGTGGAGCTCAAAACAGCAAGATAGAGTGGCAGCAAGACTCCTAATTTGTAGAATCTGGGGAATAGCAGTAAGGCAGAGAGGCAGCAACATCCCCAAATTGTATAGCCTGAGATATAGCAGCAAGTCCGTGTGGCAGATATACCCCAAAGATGTAAAGCCTGGGGTATGACAGCAAAGCTGAGTGCCAGAAAGACCTCCATGTATACAGTATAGGCTTTGAAGGATGGCTGAGTGGCAGACCAACAAGGTGTAGTATGAAAGGTTTAGCAGCAAGGCAAAGTGGCAGCAGTACTCTTCTCTAAGGTGTACTGTCCGGGGTATGGCAGCAAGACTGATTGGCAAAAAGACCCCCCAAAAGGACTCCCAAAATTACAAAGTCTAAGATATGGCAGCAAGGAAGAGTGGCAGCCATTACTGCCCCCGCCCCCAGGTTTACTGCCTGAGATATGGCAGCAAGAATGAATGGCACAAAGACCCAAAAGCTGTAGAGTTTGTAGTGTGGCAAAAAGGATGACGGCCAGTAAGACTTATTTTTGGGGTACAATAGACTTAGTTTTTGGGTACTAATGGACTTAGTTTTTGGGTACTTGCCAGGTTCTTATGGCCTGGTTTTGGCCTCTGTTGGAAACAGGACGCTGGGCTTGATGGACCCTTGGTCTGACCCAGTATGGCAATTTCTTATGTTCTTATGTTCTTAAGGTGTAAAGTCTGGGTTCTGATGCAAGGCTGAGTGGCAGAAAGACCATCAAGATATAGTATGAGTGGGAATAGCAGCAAGGCAGAGTGGCAGCAACATCTACACATAGTATTTTCTGGGGTATGACAGCAAGTCAGAATTGCATCTAGACACCCCCCCCCCCCCCAGGAGTACAGAAAGACCCTAAAAGTACAAATTCAATGCTATGGCAGCAAGACCCCCAAAGTGTACCTTCTAGGATATTACAGCAAATCTGAGTAGCAAAAAGCCTGCTATTGTTTGTAAGGTTTTGGTTGGACCCTTGGATACTGTGGCTGTTGACCACGCCCACGGGGGACCACAGGTCAGGCTCAGCTTAGGACACACAACACAGATAGATCCTTTATTAACAGTATTGAGGAGCCACCAGAGGTGGCAGCAGAGATGAAGCCCGGCTGGGCTTGTAGTCCCTCACGGCTCTGGAACAGCGATCCCACAATGGCTGTGCTGTAGTGAAGAGAAACTGAGATAGTGAGTACAATGAAGTATATGCAGGGTTCTGGAATAGAGCCTCGTTGGTTGAGTACTCACACAGCGGTCTCTCTCGGTAGGGAACACAGGAGCTAAAGTAAAGGCCGGCTCTCGAGGAGCGAGTACCTGGTTCCAGGGAACAGCTCTGAGAGAAGTAGATAGTAACTCACTGATGGTGTAGGCAGCAGTATTTTCCAGGCAGAAGTGAAGTCCAGGCAGCGAGTCCAGGAACATGGGCCCTCGAGGAGAGAGTACCGGTTCCAGACAGTGACCTGAAAGAGAAGAGAGAGGCCCCCGAGGAGCGGGTACCCCAAATAGAATAAATCCAATAATGGAGAGCAGAGTAGCTAGGTACGGAGAGTGAATCCCATCCGTAAGGAGTTCACCAGTATGAATACCTGTTGCTAACTCGATTAGCTAGCAATAGTGTAGGCCTTTTGTATCCGGGATGCGTGACGTCATCACAGGGGGACGTCTCTGAGGTTCGCACCAAAGAAAGTATTTGAAGCAGGACCATGCGACGCGTGTGCCCTAAGGCAGCTGGACAGCATGGCGGGAAGCAGCGTCCAAGCCGGACCGGGGATACCGGAGAGGACGGCAGGCAGATGCCACAACAGCCAAACATCCATCAACTGCGGGAGGAGTCGCCAGAGAGGTAAGGAGGGCAGAGTGGAGACGTCGGGCAGTGACAGTCGTAACAAAGCCTCAAAATATGTAAATTCTGGGATATGATAATAAGGCTGAGTAGCAGAAAGACTAACAGTGTATAGTTTGGGATATAATAGCCAAGCTGAGTGCCAGCAAGACACCCATGGTTTAAAGTCTGGGTAGGACAGCAAAGCAAAGTAGCATAAAGATCCTTAAAATGTACAGTCTGGGGTATGGTAAGAAGGCAGAGTGGCAGAATGATCCCCAAGCTATAGATTCTGGAGTATGACAGCAATGCAGATTGTAGGGATGTGCAGAGGGGCGCCATACGTTGCATTCGTGATTCGGATTCGTCGGGCAGCAGATATGTTACATTCGGCCGTATGGTGCCCAGATGCGTTAATACGGCGATTCTATTCGTGTCCCAGCTAAAATTAAAATTAACTACAACCCCCCACCCTCCTGACCCCCCCAAGACTTACCAAAACTCCCTGGTGGTCCAGCGGGGAGTCCAGGAACCATCCCCTGCACTCTCCCACCCTCGTGCAGGTTTCATCATGGTGCCAATAGCCTTTGTCACAGGGGCTACCGGTGCCATTGGTCAGTCCCTGTCACATGGTCATTGGCACCATCTTGTGCTCCTACCATGTGACAGGGGCTGACCAATGGCTTCGGTAGCCCCTGTGACATAGTATGGGCAAAGGCTATCGGCGCCATTTTGAGTACTGGCATCGGACGGCCGGCGTGCAGGAGGTCGCTCCGGGACCCCCGTTGGACCCCCAGGGACTTTTGGCCAGCTTGGCAAGCCCACAAGACTTGCCAAAAGTCCAGCGGGGGTCTGGGAGCGACCTCCTGCACGCCGGCAGTCCGATGCCAATACTAAAAATGGTGCCTTTGCCCGCACTATGTCACAGGTACCGACGGTCGGCCCCTGTGACATAGTGAGGGCAAAGGCGATCTGCTGCCAATATTCAAAATGGCACCGAGGGTGGGGGTTTGTTTAAATTTTTATTTAGGTGGCCGTATAATTCGGCGAAGATTCGTGTATTCGTGGGGAATCACGATACGTTTCGCTTCCCCACGAATACTACGAATAGTGCAATATACGTTGCGGATCGCCAATACGGCGAAAACAAATGCACACCCCTAGCAGATTGCCAGTGTTAGGATTTTGCCTGCTATGCAGTCTTATATTACCCTGCTGCCTCCTGCAATGACATCTCCCCATCAGCAGAGACCTCTGAGCTTCTATCCCCAGGAGCCAGCTCCTCAACCACCGCCTAATTCATCCCTTATTGCAGGCTCTGCCTCCACCAGGAGCTCTCAGTGAGCTTAGCCTTCAGCCTTTCTAAGCTCCTCCTCCTCACTACCTATATCACAACCAAGCTCTAGGCCTATATAACCCAGCCTCACCAGGGTAACATTGCCTTCTTCTCATGGAGTCTCCTTTGGATCTCTGACCTGGCCTTTGTTTCCTTATTCCTTGTCTTGTGGACTTTGGCCTTCTTGTTTCATGCTTGCCTTGTGGTCTATGGGCCTTCCAATTCCTAGTATTTTGCTCTGTGGCCTACACTAGGCCTTAACTTGCCTTGTGTCCTATCTAGGCCTCTCCCTTCTCCTAAGGGCCTTCAGGCTTATAGCCTAGTGGCCTATAGGTCTTTAGACTTGTTGTCTTCAGGCTTCTTTGTTCTCTTTTCTGTGTTATCCTTGTCTACCTTGTTTAAGTCCTGCCCAGTCTGCTTTGTTTTAGACTTGTCGATGTCTGGCCTTATTACACCTTATCCAGTCCTGCCTGTTCCAGTATCCAGTCCTCTGCCTGTTCCAGTGTTCTGTCCATGTTCTTGCCCTATTCTTGCCCAGTACCCTGCCTTACTTGTATTGCTCTGTAGCTATGCTCACTACCTTGCCTTGTTTCTGTCAATTGCAACCTAAGTCCTTACTCTGTATCTAACTTCAGTACCAAACCATACCTTTTCCAGCAAGTACCAAGCCTTGCCTGCACTCCATGTCCAAGCATTGTTCCAGACTATCCAGCGTGTCTAAGCCCTGTTCTAAACTATCTAGCTGGTCCAGCCTTTTTCAAGTCTGAGCAGCCTTGCTCTCACCTGCATTATATCACTATGTACTGCTACTGCAGAGACCTACTGGTCCCCAGAATCCAAAGGCTCAACCTGTGGGATAGCAGGCTGGTTAGTCAGAAGACCAGCTCTAGTCCTGCTCAGCATCCAGTCTCACAGTCCTGTATTGCTCTTTGGGCAATGTACTTCTAGGAAAGATATCCTGACAGGCAGCATGAACCCTAAAATGTAGAGGATGGGGAATCGCAAATAACACAAAGGTGTCAGAACTCCTAAGTTGCATCACTCACAAACAGTATAGAGGTGGTAAAACCCCAAAGGCATAGAATGAAGTCAATTACAAATAGCACAAAGATGTCAAAATCCCCCAGAATCAGTGTGCAGACAACCAAAAATTGCTCAAATGTCAAATTCCAAGGGCACAGAGTGCAATCAATCACAAATAGCACAAAGGTGTCAAAACACCCAAGGAATAGAGTATGGTGAATCACAATCAAAAAGCAATGACAAACTTAGACAGGAAGATGGAAAAAAAAAACAGAAAAGAGGTGAGTGGGAAAAAGCTTGGGTTTTTTTTTTTTGGTATCTTTTTCAAATATTTATTTTGGAGACAAAGTACAACCAAGAAATAAGCAGGGTGGGAGAACTAGACTGAGATTGTAGAAGCATTTAACAAAACAGTAAGGTGATGAACCAGAAAAGAGATAGGGTGAGAGGAGAAACTTTTTTTCTTTTTCACATTTTTCATTTGGGGACAAAACACCCCAGAATAATAAAGAAAGTAGTAGGGTGAGAAAAATAGCATGGGATCCAAACAGAAAACAACATGGAGACACAAAATGTCCTAAGGGTTGGCAGGTAGGCAAAGCTGCAAGAAAATCTTCAAGGTGGTTCTCTGGGGCATGGCAGCAAGGCACAATAGCAGCAAGATCCATAATGTGTTATATCAGAGGCATGGCTGGTACACAAAGTGACAGCAAGACGATAAAATGGTATGTCTGGGGCATAGCAGATTGGCATTGTGGTAGCAAGACTCTAGGATGGTAGATCTGGGGTTTGGCAGAATGGCAGAAAGACCCCTAAGGTGCTTTCTGTCTACTTGCCACTCATATGGATTTGAAAGCCCACAAAAGATTTATTTTCAACATCAACTTTTCCATCAAGACTGGTGCTATCCTGGATCAATGAGGGCTCATGATGACTCCTTCTATTGAGAAGATACATTCATTAAGCACACCGTTGGTTGGCAGAAAAAATAGTTCTGAGCCTCCTTGGCTAGGTCTGGTTATATTGTGGACCTTTGTGCTTAATATCCCGTTGTATCTCTATCCATGTCCTTGATTGGATTTGTGAGATAGCATATCACAGACATTTCTGCTGTGGTCTCCTTTGCTGGGGTTGACTGAGGGTATCACTTTTCAGCTGCTTTAGCTATGGTCTGTGTCAGGAGAGATGGTTTGCTGCAGGTAACTTAGCTTTAGCATATTGAGGTTGGGAAGGATATGGTAGCTGACAGGGTGCAGTTACTGCTTGCATTACTTTCTTGTGTGGTTACTCTTTCCTGCTATACATTCTCACTGTGCTTTTGTCTCTCGTACTCCTGTTCATACACCATAATTACCAGTATCTCTTTCATGTATGTGAGATACTGGAACTTGAGGGTGAGAATCCATTTCTCCTAAGCATCAATCCTACCTTTTCTGTCAGAGGTTTCAGTCTCAATTGCCCTTCCTGCTGCTGCAAGAATCTACAAACTGCAACTCCTCTGCTTCCATTACCTCTTGATCATAGAAATCCTCTCACTGTTCCTTCAGAATATATACTTGAGGAATGACCCTTCCCAGGATGGCACTTCAGGAAGTCACATCCTCTGGCATCCTTGAAGGGCTTCAGTATTTGTATCAGCTGCCTCATCACTACCCAATCATGATGCCCCAGGAGGTGATCCACAACTACAGCATTTATGTTTCCAGAGATAGTTCATGAAGAGATGAATACTTTTCCACTGATCTCTATAGTACCATACAGTATAGGTGGAATTCCATTTATTGCCAACATCTTGAATCTGACTTTATACAGGCACCCCACATTCTTTGAGTTTCTCATGGAGAAGTTTCCCCCATGTCAAGCTTCTATGGAAATTTCCTGCTATTTTTCTTCACCTCTATCAGGTCCCTGAGGAATAGATTACCATGGTCCTTGAGCCTCAGCCTCCAGGCATTCTTCACTGCCAGGTGCAGCAATTGTGCAAGACAATTAATTCCCCGTAAGCTCCCATCTTCCATAACCTGTATCATAGTTGCACCAATCTCTGCCTGAAGCCTCCTGCCTCTCCTGTTTACCTGCCAAACTTCCAGCATCTTTCTTGTGCAGCAGAACCTACCTGTACCCTGATGCATGGTCCCTACTAGAGCTGCTGCCTGCCTCTGCCTTCACCATGTCCCACAAGTTTACCATCAGGGAGAGGTAAGCATGTATAGCAGTCACACTGGCCATATATTGGTGGTGAAATGCATACTACTCCCCTCTACAGCACTGGTTTTTTTAGGGTGGGTTTAATCTTCTTACTAAATATAATCCTTGAGGGAACTATTTAATTGAAGGCTAACACATGCAGCAGATGCTTGAAGCCTAAGCTCTCCACTACCAATAGGTGCTGTTCATTCAGGGCAATCATTTTCTTTGATAACCTTGTTACTACTTCCAATGCTGCCTGCCTCTTGCTCTGGGAAAGAGATATGTAACACTACTCCATTTTCTCCATGCTGGGATCCTGCTGCAAATACATGGCAGAGGACTGCTGTCCTGTCATCTGACTGGTGGAAGGTGCTGTGGGATCATATTATGGAAAACATTTCCCCTTTTCAACACTTTTTCTCTGGATTTTACTCTGAGTGATGGAGGGGGGCCCCAGTCTAGTACTGCCATCCTTCCCTGGTACCAGTTTTAGTGGGTGCTGCTTCTGCAGGTGATGCTACATACCAAGATTTGTCAAATGCCCCACTTTCTTCCCTCAACTCATGTCCTTCTGCAAAAAATACATTGAAGAAAGCATGGATCCTCCTTCACTTAAATAATCTTTTCTCTGCATCCTTAGGGGCTGGTGCTGGCAGTGGAATTGAGGGAGAGGGTATATCTTCAAGGAAAAGCCTAGGGGAATTATTTAGGTTCTCTACCTGCACTGCCTGCTCTTCCTAAGGTGCTTTCAGTACCTTCAGTATCATCTCTCTCCACCATCATTTCACTGGAGGCTATGATGCTACTGAATAAACCTCCCAAATTTTATTTAGCTACTAGCTCTACATGGAATCCAAAACAAGATTCTTCCTCAGACTCACTTTGTTTAAATACTGCCTCCATTGTTTAAAAAGCAGTAACCATTAGGGATGTGAATCGTGTGCCCGATCGTTTTAACGATCGGGTTCGGCTGGGGGGAGGGGGCAATCTGATCGTTACGAGATGTGAATTGGAATCGGTTCCGATTCCAATTCACATCACTAATTTTTTTTAGTGAGGCCCGCGCTGATAAAAAAAACCCCACCCCGACCCTTTAAAATTAGCCCCGTAGCCACCCCCACTCTCCCGACCCCCCAAAAAACTTTTACACATACCTGGTGGTCCAGGGGGGCCACGGGCTGCAATCTCCCATTCCCACGCTATCAGCTGCGCTAAAAAAAAAATGGCGCCAATGGCCCTTTGCCCTTACCATGTGACAGGGCAAAGGTAGCGCCGGTGCCATTTTGAATATTGGCAATACGGCCCGCGTGCAGGACATCGCTCCTGGACCCCCGCTGGACCCCCAGGGACTTTTGGCCAGCTTGGGGGGGCCTCCTGACCCCCACAAGACTTGCCAAAAGTCCGGCGCTACCTTTGCCCTGTCACATGGTAAGGCATTGGCGCCATTTTTTTTAGCGCAGCTGATAGCGTGGGAACAGGAGATCGCTGCCCGCGGCCCCCCTGGACCACCAGATATGTGTAAAAAGTTTTTGGGGGTGTCGGGACAGTGGGGGAGGCTAAGGGGGTAATTTTAAAGGGTCGGGTGGGGGTTTTTTTTATCGGGCCATCGGCACCATTTATATTAGTGGCAGCCAAAATGGTGCCGATGGCCCGAGAGCGGGAGATCGCACTGGGACCCCCCCCCCCACTGGACCACCAGGTAATTTAAAACATGTTGGGGGGGTTCGGGAGGGTGGGGGATTTGTTTTAAAGGGTCAGGGTGAGTTTTAGGGTTGTTTTGGTGTGCCGGTTTTCCCGCCCTCCCCCCTCCCCCGATTTACGATTTTTCACGATAAATCGGGGGAATTTCTATTGTATTGCGACTCTAACGATTTTTGACGATTTAAAATATATCTGACGATTTTTTTAAATCATCAAAAAACGATTCACATCCCTAGTAACCATAGAGGTCATGGAGAATGCTGCTGGTTTTGGCTGTTACAAGTCTGCTGCTTCCGTCTACTAATGTCTGCTGCTTCCGTCTACTAATGTCAGCTTTGGAAAGCTCTCTTGCAATTTCCAGCTGCTCCTAAACATGCGGGAGAAAAACAGGTGAAGGTGGTACATGCTCTCTAAATTTCATTTTGTTTAGGTTAAGCTGGCTTCCACTCATGGCATTCTGCTATGGCTAAAAATGTCTCTTTTCAGTTTTGCGGCAGGACTGAATTTTTTTCTTGCTGATTCTACTACTGGTTTGTGTTGGCTATGTAGCAAATCCTCTCTTCCTGCCATTCTCTGTGTCCTTTCCTATCATTGGCATGATGGAACATGTAATGCCTACTGGGAGTTTTGATATCACAAAGGAATTTAATTTATTGAAACTGAACCAACACTCACAGTACCTCTTTAGTGAATGCTCTAATGTCTGTCATATACATATACACACACAGATACAGTGTATCTGCTGATTGTCTTCTTTTCTACATTCAAAAAATCTGTAAACAAAACCAAAAAGGCTGGCAACTTGACAAGACTCTTCTTCACTTTAATATCTGTTAATCTCTCGCTCTACACTGTAGGCACAGTGCACTGTGCTATGGCAGACAGTCAGAGAAACAGACAAAAAAAAATCACTAGCACTTCTTAAATTTCTGCTCCAATCCTACCTTCTCTCAATGAACAGAGAAAATAAGCATTGCAGTGCCACTGCCTTTCTCTTTGTCAGTCAGTATGAGCCCTGCAGCAGAGAACAGTTTATTAGTGTCAAAGCCAACTTTTTAAAAGCTTTTTTTCAACTTTGACAGAGCTTCTCAAAAAAACATGTTTTCTACCATCCGCAAAAGAGAAAATAGAGTTTTTCCATCAATAGCAGGGCTGAATAAGCCATGCTGTCATGGGATCTGTCAGTCAGGCCCGGGAGGTGGAGTTTGTCAAAGCAAAGAACAGAGCTTTGCTCTCTGCGGCTGCACGTGTGTTCTCACGCAGGAAAGTAACGGAATCTCCTCAGTCTGTTTTTTCCGCGAGCAGGATCGCACGCGGAGCTGTTCTTCTCCTCACCGTTAATGTAATAAACATGTCAAAATCGGGATTTAAACCCTGTCATTGCGGCAAAGTAATGTTGGTCACGGACGGCCATGACCGATGTTACCAGTGCCTAGGACCAGATCACAATCGAGAAGATTGTGAATTTTGTTCAAGGATGTCACCCAGAGCACTGAAGCAAAGGGCCTACAGGCTTCATGAACTTTTTGCCTCAACGGAACCATTGGAGGCTCATTCATCGCCTGGCCCGCCAACTTCATCAGCTCACTCGAAAAAGAGAACATCTTCGTCAGATCCTCAATCCTCCACTCTTGGAGGTAAGGAGATGTCAAAACGACAAATGCCAATGGATTGTCAAAAATCCACAGAGCCAGAAGCGCCGCAACAGGACATATTGGTGCCAAAACCCTTGGTGCTTACACCTTTTGCGCCTACACCTTTTGCGCCGATAACAAAGTATCGGCGCATAATGCTTCGGCGCTGGGAGAGGGATCGGCGCACAAAATTTCTATGTGCATAGTGCCGACACTTCTGCGTACGACGCCGAAGAACCCTGCGCGCACAGCGCAGAAGAATGCTGCGCGCAGGGCAAATGCGCGCACGGCACCGGCGACATCTGCGCGTACGGTGCCGACATCACCTGCACGCTCGACGCCAATTGTGTCTATGTGCCCGGCGCCGAAGACATTGGCGCTGATAACCCTTGCGCGCACGGAAACAAAAGGATACATGCGCAAGTCTACATCCGCGCATAAATCTACATCTGCGCATAAATCTAAATTCGCACATAAATCTCATGTACTACAGAATTAGTTGAAGCGATGACGTTACTCTTCACAAGGGTCTTCTTCAGCTTCTTCACCAATAACTTCACCTCGTTCAGGTACTTCCCTTTCTTTGAGGGCTGCTTCCAAAGAATTTACAATAAAACGTAGGAAACGATCACCATCTTCACGTAGAAGTCATTCAGTCTCGTCATCTCACTATTATCATAAGCACTCACAACACTCTCACCATAAAAAGTTGGCAAAGAGGAGTGCTACATGGGAAATAAGCCCTTCGACTTCTAAATCATCTCATATACCGCCTTCCAATGCCTTCTCACATAGAGAGGTAATACAGGTTGTTTCCTCTAACACTTCTACAGATTCAAAAGATTCAAGGAACATAACGGGCGATAAAATATGAAACGACCGTAAGGTATCTGATACTAGGGATGTGAATCGTTTTAGGACGATTACAATTATCGTCCGATAATTTTAATATCGTCTTAAACCGTTATGGAACACAATACAATAGAGATTCTAACGATTTATCGTTATAAATTGTTAGAATCGTGAGCCGGCACACTAAAACCCCCTAAAACCCACCCCCGACCCTTTAAATTAAATACCCCACCCTCCCGAACCCCCCCCAAATGAGTTAAATAACCTGCGGGTCCAGCGGCGGTCCGGAACGGCAGCGGTCCGGAACGGGCTCCTGCTCCTGAATCTTGTTGTCTTCAGCCGGCGCCATTTTCCAAAATGGCGCCGAAAAATGGCGGCGGCCATAGACGAACACGATTGGACGGCAGGAGGTCCTTCCGGACCCCTGCTGGACTTTTGGCAAGTCTTGTGGGGGTCAGGAGGCCCCCCACAAGCTGGCCAAAAGTTCCTGGAGGTCCAGCGGGGGTCAGGGAGCGATTTCCCGCCGCGAATCGTTTTCGTACGGAAAATGGCGCCGGCAGGAGATCGACTGCAGGAGGTCGTTCAGCGAGGGTTCTGGCGCCTCGCTGAACGACCTCCTACAGTTGATCTCCTGCCGGCGCCATTTTCCGTACGAAAACGATTCGCGGCGGGAAATCGCTCCCTGACCCCCGCTGGACCTCCAGGAACTTTTGGCCAGCTTGTGGGGGGCCTCCTGACCCCCACGAGACTTGCCAAAAGTCCAGCAGGGGTCCGGAAGGACCTCCTGCCGTCCAATCGTGTTCGTCTATGGCCGCCGCCATTTTTCGGCGCCATTTTGGAAAATGGCGCCGGCTGAAGACAACAAGATTCAGGAGCAGGAGCCCGTTCCGGACCGCTGCCGTTCCGGACCGCCGCTGGACCAGCAGGTTATTTAACTCATTTGGGGGGGGTTCGGGAGGGTGGGGGATTTAATTTAAAGGGTCGGGGGTGGGTTTTAGGGGGTTTTAGTGTGCCGGTTTTGCGATTTTTAGATTTTTAGATTTTTCACGATTTTTCACGATTTTTCACGATATTTTACCCCCCCAAACGGCAACAATACGATTCCCTCCCCCTCCCAGCCGAAATCGATCGTTAAGACGATCGAGGACACGATTCACATCCCTATCTGATACTTCACTTCAAAATACTCCAATGCACCCTAAAGTAGGTGTTTCACGAGAACCAGATGGTCGTACAACAATGCCCCATCGTACAAAAGAGGCATTTTATCAATCTTTAGCATGTTTTTATGAAACTCTTCAGTCATCGTTCAAAATGACTAATATTGCTGCTGACACTTCTCTGGAACACAAGACACAGCTTACTAGAGAACCATCAGTGGAGCCACCGACATCTCCCATAACAAATCGACCAGCCTCACCAAATCATATACAGGATACATCTTTTGATTCTCCTTCAATGCAAACATCCCCATCATCATTTACGGGATTCCCGTCGGATCCACAGGAACAACCTCAGGAGCCGTACTCCCCTCCGGAAGACCTTACATACCCAAAATTCCTAGAAAAATTGGGTACAATACTGCATCTAGAGGTCCAAAAAGAAGCAGACCCTAGGGCAGAAACCCTTGGTCTCCTAAAGATTTTTGATACTCCAGGGGAACCAACATATCTTCCACCACAAGAACTCCTGCATTCAGTTTACAGAAATCCTGGGATACTCCTTATGCAATCACAGCCATTTCCAGGAAAACAGACATACAATTTTGTATGAGGAAAACATCACCATACCTCTCTACCACAATTACCTCATGCTTCGATTGTGGTGGAATCGGCGACGCAAAGATTTAAGAAAATAAAATCACATTCTTCATTCCCACCAGGGAAAGACAACAAATATTTAGATGAGTTTGCAGAAAAATATACCAAAACAAATGTTGACTGTCCGAATTATGCAACTTCAGTTCTACATGGTACAATACCTATATGAGTGCATGCAAGCTATGAAGGGTATGCTTTCCTCGACGGCAGATCAGATATCTTCGCCTTTTCATGACATGGAAGAGTGTTCTCGATACCTTTTGAGGTCGATCTATGAAGCATATGAAACATCCTCCAGGGCATCAGCAACAGCCATTGCGGCCCGCAGACTAGCATGGTTACATTCAAGTTTGATACGTAAACATTTGCACGAGAAACTAACAAACCTCCCATGTACAGGAGATAACCTGTTCGGAGAAAGATTCCAGGACACAGTAGGTAAACTGAAGGAAGAAGCTCTAGCAGTACAATCATTAACATCACATCCTAATTATTTGACCACACGTCATTATATTGCATCTACTCGTAGGTAATCATATGCCAGGAGACCCTATAGATCTTATCAGTCTTTTTGTACACAACCATACCCTTCCTACCAGCATCCTCCTCAACAACAGAATACCTCAAACCAACTTAGAGGTAAACCACATAACCAGAGACAGCAGGCACAACAGCAGGCTACTGCAGCAAAAGCGACTTCATCTTTTTAGTTACTCAGCCACCACCACAACATCAAGCTCCACCCGGCAGAATTTGTTCTTGCCTGGAAGCCTGGGAAAGAATAACATCCGATCAATGGGTTTTAGAGATAGTATGTCATGGTTACCAACTCCAATTTGTCACAAAACCCATATTGCCTCATCTTTCCACACTCAAGATTCACAATCCCCAACCACAACTGGGGGAGGAAATTGCTTTGCTTCGCAAACAACAAGCAATTCGACAAATTCACCCAGGCTCCAAATCAGTAGCATTTTATTTCCCATACTTCCTCATACCCAAGAAGTCGGGGGGCCTTCGTCCCATACTAGACCTAAGGGAATTGAACACATTTCTCACCAAGGAGAAATTCAAAATGGTATCGTTGAAATCAATCCTTCCTCTCATTCAAACCAACGATTGGATGTGTTCCATTGACCTGAAGGATGCTTACACACACATTCCAATCCATCCATCCTCGTGGCATTACCTATGCTTTCGCTACAGGCACCAACACTACCAGTACAAAGTTCTCCACTTTGGACTATCAGCTGCACCCAGGGTATTCACCAAATGCATGATAGTGGTGGTGGCTCATCTCAGACAACAGGGTATAACCATCTTTCCATATCTGGACGATTGGCTCATAATCGGCCCAACTCCCAACATCTTACTAGATCACCTCCATCGGGTGATACAATGCTTACAGGAATTAGGATTAGTGATCAGAAATCACACCTACAACCAACACAGCAGTTACAGTTCATAGGAGCATGCCTGGACACTACTTGCAACAGGGCATACCTACCAGGCGACAGAATATCACACTTCCGTCACCTTCTACATACATTGAACCATACTCAGAGACCGTCAGCGAGACAGGTGTTGGTAGTCCTGGGCCACATGGCGGCGGTGATTTTCATGGTTCCCAACACCAGGCTACACATGAGACGCTTGCAATGCGGCTTGAAACGTCAATGGAAACAACATTCACAACCATTGACACAGAAGGTTTTGCTGACTGCCGAAATGAAAAAGGATATAGCATGGTGGCTCCTAGACTCCACCCTGTCCAAGGGAGCATTGTTCAGTTCCCCTCCTCACAACGCAGTCTTAACCACAGATGTGTCTCGCAAGGGCTGGGGTGCACACCTCGAGATTTACGAAACACAAGGGTTATGGACAATCTCAGAACAGAACCTTCAAATAAATTTATTGGAACTCAGAGTGATTAAGAATGCATTACGAGTGTTCCAGGACCACCTGAAAGGCCGCAGGGTAATGATCTACTCGGACAATCAAGTGGCAATGTTTTACATCAACAAACAAGGAGGGTCCGGTTCATGGTCCCTTTGCAAGGAGACCCTGATAATTTTCGAACATGCTCACCAGAATTCCATACATCTACAAGCAACTTATCTACCAGGAGTTGCAAACACAAGAGCGGACAGACTAAGCCGCGTCTTTCATCCTCACGAATGGGCACTCAATACAGAAATAGCCCAGGACATATTCATGCAGTGGGGGACACCTTCCATGGATCTCTTTGCAATGGAGATCAATGCTCAAGTTCCCAAATTCTGCTCGATAAGACCAAGCCAATTAAGAATAGCTCAAGATGCCTTCCTCATTCCGTGGACGACAGGCCTCCTCTACGCCTTTCCTCCCATACCACTCATAAAAAGAACAATTCAGAAGTGCATAGCAGACAAAGCTCAACTGATACTCATAGCCCCAGCCTGGCCAAGGCAACCATGGTATAGTTGCCTTCTCCGGCTATCCATCATGGATCCAATTCAATTACCGAATCGCCAGGATCTTCTCTGCCAAGATCAAGGGACACTTCTATACCCACTACATTCATCTCTTCACTTGACAGCGTGGAGATTGAGAGGTTCCTTCTGACAGAACAAGGAGTTTCCACTTCAGCACAATTCATTTTGTTACAATCTAGGAAACTCTCAACCAGAAAAAAGTATAGCTACAAATGGAAACGTTACTCTACCTGGTGCACTTCCAAAGGTGTACCACCATTGGACTGCTCACCGGAGTTGCCCATTGATTATCTTCATACACTATATGTAGCTGGTCTAGCAACATCATCCATCAGAGTTCACCTCAGCACCATAGGCGCCTATCATAGACCAACTAACAATATTCCTATATCAAATCACCCATTACTGTCTCGTTTCATGAAGGGTTAACTCACATTCGTCCTCCGGTATCTAAACCTCCAGTTCCATGGAACCTCAGCATAGTTCTGGAACAGCTCATGCTGTCCCCATTTGAACCCATGGAATCAGCACACATAAAATACCTCACATGGAAAGTGGTATTCCTGGTTGCAGTAACATCAGCACGAAGAGTTAGTGAGTTGCAAGCCTTGGTCCATTATCCTCCATATTTGCAATTTCATCACCAAAAGGTAGTTCTCCGAACTCACCCATCCTTCCTACCAAAAGTGGTTTCCCAATTCCATCTCAATCAGACTATGGAATTACCTTTTTCCCTACACCTCATGCAAATGATAGGGAAAAACTACTGTACACACTAGATTGTAAAAGAGCTTTAGCACACTACAAAGAAAGAACAAACTCGGACTCCCGTGTTTCTCAACTCTTTGTCTCCTTTGACCCGAAGGCACCTGGATTACCAGTGGCTAAATGCACCATCTCCAGCTGTATAGAACAGTGCATCAAATTCTGCTATGATAAACAAAATTTGCAATTACATTCTACTCCTAAAGCTCACCACGTCAGAGCAGTAGCAGCCTCCTTGGCACACCTGAAGAATGTACAACCCATAGACATTTGCAAGGCAGCTACATGGTCATCGCTTCATACCTTCACATCTCACTACTGCCTTGATCAACAAGCATCCACTGATGCGAAGATAGGGCAAGCAATAATGCAATCTTCTCTATCCTCCTATCCATGGTGACTGCCACACTGTCAAAGATCATGTACAAAGATATATATCATAAACAATGTGATTGGGAGCTTGGGACTCCCATGACAGCATGGCTAATTCAGCCCTGCTATCGACGGGAAAAAGCAAGTTTGCTTACCGTAAACGATGTAGATAGCAGGATGAATTAGCCATGCTGACCCACCCTCTTCCCTGGCAGTCACCAAGTCTTCGACTACACTAAGGTTTAATCACAGACTGATTGACAGATCCCATGACAGCATGGCTAATTCATCCTGCTATCTACGGAAAAATTGTTTACGGTAAACAAACTTGCATTTATTGTACATGTTCAGCTCTTTCAGTGGAAGGACATCAGTGTTACTTGATTCAGATGACAGCTATAGGCTAGTCAAAAAGATGCTTTACCATGGTTTGTCCTCTAGCATGTCTCTTTGCCAACTTGTCCTGCCTTGGCTCCCAGAAGGCAGTGATGCCATGCTGGCAACAGTTGGTTTCTATAGTTACCAGTTGTTTATTTGCTCAGCAGTGCACAGCCTTAGACTTTAATGTGCCATAGATTTAAATGGGAAGCAAATGAATGAGAAAAAAATGTTTGTTCATATTCATGGGACCACTCATTTATTTCTGGGGTCCATGAATCAAATAAAAATGGACTCATTTGTTGCATTTTACCCCTGTGGTTCAAATGAATGCACATTTAAATTTACTACCATACTATTGATACAGGTCTTGTGCTCTGTGGGCTTGCCTATAAGATATTTCTTTTTACCCATAAGAGCCAACAGTGTATTAAATATTACTGATGGAGATGCAATTCAAATTTGTTTTTTTTTATTGAGTTCATAATATCTACCATTGCTTGGATTTACATCTTTCTTGTTGATTTACAATGACAATAGGGAAACTGACCTGTTGATGTAGATCTCCTAATGCCAGTAGATGGGCTGATAATCACTTTCAGTTGTGCCAAAATTAGCATGTTACATAACTTTCTCAAATATTTAGGGCTAATTTTGTAACAGCCCAGATAAACTTACATGCTATTCTATGTATAAGTTAAAGCAATTTTCAAAGCAAATGTAAGCAGATAAATTTGCTTTGAAAATTATCCTGGCACACAATTACATTTGCTATTTGTTGCAGGTAGTTTTGTTGCAACAATCAAAAAGTATGCATGTAAATGAAAACCCAACCCAGATCCAGATCCTTAAAATGTCTTTCCTGAATATGGATAAAAGTGAGCACATGCAGGTCTTATGCATGTATTTTATCTGCATATCAAGAAGGCAATTTTAAAAAAAGGATATTGCCACAGTTAAAAACGCTACTTTACCTATTGTGATGAGCTCTCATCTCTGGTAACAACCAAGAGATGTATAGAAAAGGTGGGTATCCAGAGTTGGGGATGGTGATATGCAGAAAGAGAAGGTGCAGTTGTTGAAGGAGAAGGTAAGAGAAGAAAGCACAACAGGGCTTCTGAGAATTTTAGTCCCATGAGATTGGGGCAGAGATTCAGTACTGGGGAGGTGCAATAATTGCATACGGGTGAGTGTGATTGACAAGAGTTTTCCAGAAAAAAAAAAAGCCCTGGGAAAAGGTGGAACAAGGGAGACCCCAAGAAAGACAGAAAGAGTGCTGTCAGGAAGGCACTAGTAACTAACTACTAAGCAGGTTTTGAGGCCAAGGAACTACAGCTGGTCTAATAGGACTGTGGTGATGATTATGGAGCCACTGTTACCAGAAGGATAGGCTGACCTCAGAGTAGCAAGCTACATCTTGGAAAGTACTTGGCAATGAGGTGCTGCCAGGGAGACAGTATGGCTGAGGAGCAAGGGCTGGACAAGCAGGACTGCAGTGTAAATGGAGCCACCATTACCAGGAAGCAAGGGTGCCTGAGGGCAGTTGGTAGAACCCTACGGCATGCCACAATATAAACTGGGAGGTTGATCCTGAATCTGTTATTGGGAATATGAGACCTATCCGCACCAGAATATATATTTAAGACCTTGCTAGTTTCTGTAAAACTGAACTGTGACTGGTCAGTGGCGTAAGAGGCTCGCAAATAAAACCTGCTGCTTCAGTGTCTCTGACTGTAGTTGCAAGTATTTGCACAATTAGGAAGCAGTCCCGGGGAAGGCATGGATGAGCACATTGTCACACTATGCAAATGGCTTTTAAAATTATCTTTCCCAAGAATAGTGGTGGCATTCAAGTCTTCATGAATTGATAAGATTAACCAGAGTCTCATGATGATTTTTTTTGTTCTATTTCTCAACAATGAGAAAGTGAAATTGCAAATTTTATTCTTTCTATTTTCTATCTGGAGTATGAATGCAACAAAACATCATCATAATATAAAAATCATTTGCATGCTTGCCTAATGTGTCATGAAGGGTTATCATGCTTTTGAACCTCCTAATCATGTCTGAGGACTGCTCGATGCATTCTTGTCTAAAACCACTCTGACAGAGTCGTCCAGGAAACATTATGAGTTACAGATTGTAGCAGGTTATGTGCCTGGAAAAATAACTCATGAGGAGGAAAATTACTGTTTTCTATCTAATTAGCAACAGCTCTTACATTTTTCAGATGGTGTTAAAATATAACAGGGATGCAAAGCTTAAGGAACATATAAACCTTGATCAAGTTCCGGGAGGTAGGGACATAGAGGAAAATCTTGCCCCTTCTACTGGTTTAAATGTGGAAAACACAGTGGGCTCTCCAAGAGATAAGGCCATAAAAAAGGGTAGCCTGGATGCCTCTTTTAAACCAACCTCAGTCGGAGACCTGCTTTTGAAACTTTCTTCTTTTTACTTTGAAATTTCCTATTCTCTGGTCACAAAGTAAACATTTTCCCAGATTTGACTTCAGCAACTCTGCCTGCGAGAAAAGAAATTATGTCAATGTACAGGGTGATTTCTTTCTTAAATTTCCATGTAAATATATAGCTAAATATCAGGGAAAGATATTAATATTCATTGAACCTGAATCATTTAAAGACATTTCTTCAGGGTAATTCCTTTGAAGATGGTGGATATGACACAGGCGACCCTAATTCATCAACCTTGTCTGACCAAGGGTAATGTTACGGAATGTTAATGTATATTATGATGTTTGAAGCAAAGTGGCTTGTTTTAGTTTATTTCTGGGTGTCTCTTGGTACTCTGCTCTTTTCCTCTTGGTGTGGACTGTTGTTCATATCTGCCAATTTTTGTATTCTGACTGATTCATTTTCTTGATTTGTGTCTGTCATAACATGAATTGTTTCCTTTGTTTTCTGCAAATTGGAAGTTAAAATCCAATAGCAACAACAACTGTGAATAGAAGGATAGCGCAGAGTTGGGGATAGAGCAACTGTTTCATGGATGTTGTCACTGAGGGATTTGCTGCCTGTGAAACTAAGAGTCCTGAAATTACCAGATCCTGTATTCTGAATTAACATAAAGCTGATGTACTAACCTATAGTACTTCCTGTGCGTTAGTTGCCTTATTTGTGCAAAAGTTTGCTTCCCCAACAAACGAGTTCCCTCCCTAAATTCCCTTCCCCTTCCCCTCTCCTCCCCACCCTCTAAAAAGCAAATTTAAAATTTTTAACCTTTTTTTTTCCAAGTTACTTCAGGGCCTGACATGAAGTAACTTGCTCGCGCCGGCAGCTGGCCGGCGCGTGGCTCTCCTCCCCGCCCAAAACACGCCCCCTGGCCTGCCCCTTCCAAGAGGCCTGGCGTGCCGGGCCTCTTGGAAGATTCGCCTGACGCACCAAGCCTCTTGGAAGACTCACCCAGCACGCATAAGGCCTGGCCACACGTGTAAAGGCTGGGATATATGCGCGTAGGGCATTTAAAATCTGCCCTTATATGTATATATGCCAATTTTTACTTGCATACAAGCTTTGAAAATTCACCCCATGTGCAAAGGTTTAGAATATGTACAGAGTGAATTTGAAGGTTTATTTTATTTTATTTTTTGCAAAGGGGTCATAGAACACCAACATTTTGGTGTGTTGTGCTCATTTCAGCCCATTTTACATGTTTTTTTGTGTCATGGTCCCCTTTCGTAAAACAACCATTCAGTTTACTGCAACTACTTCTGTTACTATCTATCATTTTTAAGTGCTACTAGACATATATAGTACTTGGATGTAATCTGCTTTGATGTACACTTTGAAGTGCCAAAAAGTGGAATATAAAAGTTTAAATAAATAAAATAAATATGCAGCGCTGTACAGATGTACATAAGAGACACTCCATGGAGCTTACAATCTAGACAAGCCAAATATTCCTAATAAATGAGCCTTTGGAAACTGCATTTATTTAAGAGAAGTGAATAGGATTTTAAAGCAGATTTAGGAAAGTGAGATTTTAAACTGAATTTTAATGCGTCCAGAGAGGGAGCAGGACCCACTAATTCAGTAAGTCTATTCTAGACAAACAACACAACAAAGTGGAAAGCTTGGAGTCAGGAGTTGATGGAAGAGGATAAGGGCACAGATAAGATTGACTTGAGTGATGAATGGACAGTTTGATTAAGATTGACAGTTTGGAGTTATCTACTGTCTTGGCAGGAGTGCAAGAAGAGCATATTCAGAGGTCTACACAGATAGATTCTTTTGCATTAGGAGCCAACTGAGAAGAGAACATGACATGTTTGGAGTTTTTTTTTAATAAAAATGCTGAGGTCAAAATTTAAAAAAAAAGCTGCATGCTTAAATGTAGGTACCTAAGGGGGTCATTTTCTATCCCTATTGTACGCGAAAAGAGACTTTTCGCACGCAAAAAGTCCCTTTTTGCGTGCGATAGCTAGATAGGATTGAGTCGGGGCAGAGTCAGCACTGGAAGAGGAGGAGTCGGGGCGGCGTCAGGGCAGATGCAGCGGAAACTTCGCTGGCGACGATAAAGTAAGACCCATTATCGCTGCCAGTAGAACGCCCAATAGCGCCAACTTTCATGGTGGCGCTATTGGGTGTGAAAACCGGTAGCGATAACACCACAGTGGTGCGATCACTGCCGGCTTTTGCAGGCCTTCCCCCTGCTTCATCCCCCCGCCCCCCGTTAACGCGCGATTCTGAAAACTTTGCGAAGATAGAAAATCCAGGCCTAAATTAGGCACCTAAAGTATTTTCAGACAAACTCAGGGCTACTTTTATCTGTGAGGAAAAGGACATCTGCCATGGACTCTGCCTAGCAGAGAGTCCATTGTATGTGTACACATGGCTCTGCCCCTGATGACTCTATTGGCCAATGCCCATCTCAGCAGGGCTGGTGCAAGGGTATTGGGCACCCTAGGTGACCCTTGCGCTGCCACCCCCTCTCCCGGTCACGCCCCCTCCCCGGTCACGCCCCCCCACCCTACCTGTTTCGGCGCTGACTGTGTGCTTCTCAGGGCGCCGAGCCGTAGGGGGCGCCGAAGAGCAGCCAAGTGGTGCCACAAGCAAGGCCTATCTCGCTTGCGGCAAAGAGAAATGGAAACAGTCGGCGCCGAAATAGGTAGGGGTGAGCGTGACCAGGGATAGGCCCAGCACGAGCGGGATAAGCCCGGCTTCCGGCACCATGTGGCTGCTCTTTGGTGCCCCCTACAGCTCAGCACCCTAGGTGACTGCCGAAGTTCGCCTAATGGACGTGCCAGCCCTGCATCTCAGGCAGTAGAAATCTGCTCTCTAATTTCTTCTCCAGCCCCTTTTCTCTTAGGAATCCTCAAAGGAATAGGATGAGAGGAAAGATATTGGAGAAGACAGAGCACAAAGCATAGCAAAGACTAGCCACTCTGCTACCTATTCTGTCCCCTGTTCCCCGCCCCTTCCCTCCTCCCGTACCCTATCTGGAGGGAACAGAAGAAGAGGGATGAAGTAGGCATGAAGGACAGAACGAAGAATTCAGTTTTTATCTGCATATTTCTAACTTGTGGTCACTTATTCCATAGAGAGATATTCTGCTAAGGTGTAGGTTTTATGTAGAGATCCATAGCAGTTCAGATTATTCCATTTTCCCAGTAGGAGGTGTATTGGTGTTTTATGGCCAGATTGAATATTTACAGTGTTACCTTTACATATAGGGTTGTTGCATTTTGAATTCTGGGAGTTGGGGCATTTTGGTATGGTAGGTATGCTATATGAGTTGTGCGTGTCATTTTTGAAGGCTTATGTCACTGAGGGGGTCATTTTCGTAGCATATTGCACGCTATAGCTAGACTGGGGCGGATTGGGCACCGGAAGAGGAGGAGTCAGGGCATCGTTGGAGCAGACGTGGTGGAAACTTCGCTGGCGGCAAAAAAGTAAGAACCCTTTTCGCTGCCAGTAGTGCGCCCAATAGCACCACCTTTTATGTTGGTGCTATTGGGTGCGAAAGCCGGCAGTGATTGCGCCGCGGAGGTGCGATCACTGCCAGCTTTCGCAGGCCCGCCCCCCATTACCGCCGGATTCTCTAAGGTCTGCGACCTTAGAAAATCCAGGCCCAAGGGGGTAATTTTCAAAGGAGTTGCATGTGTAAATGTAACATCTATTGTATCAATTTTCAAAAGCCATTTACTCGAGTAAAACCTGCTTTTGAAAATCAGGCCCACTTTGTCTGAAAAAGGTGGGAGTCACTGTTACTGAGATGAAAACAGAATTTAATTTTTTTTTTTGTGGTGAGTAGTAAGGGGAAAAATCCTCATTCAGCCCAGACAGTCATTTTCAGAGATTATCTTCAATCAATCGATATGGATTTGTTTTAACTGATAAATGTAGGAATGTCTTGATTTATTTTGTGCAGTCTATTCCGCTATGATCACAGATGACACTAACCAGACAGAGTAACATTAATTCTGAAACATATTTGTATTCTGTATATATATACATGTGTGCTTATGCATATATAATTGTAATATTTAAAAGTATGATATCCTACTGTGTTCTTACAGGATTGTTCTGAGATGGGGTTGATGGGGGGGGGGGGCGTCATACTGATGGGTTTTTAATTAACAAAATCTAAAAGGTGGAGCCTTTCAGTCTGAGAATTGGGTAGTGGAGGGAGGAGTGAGGGCACAAGGCTGAAGGCTCACCGATGGCGTTGTTTCTTAAAACCTTCCAGTGGACTCCCACCCAATCAGGTTTTCAGGAAAAATTTAGATACATTTCCACGCACTGCCTCCATTGCCTAAAGATCTTTCTCATGCACATAGAGATGGTAACTTTTAAACAGGCGCATGGGCACACATGTGCGTGTTTTTGTCGGCCCGTGCCAAGGACGTGGCCGTTTATTACCTGCCTGCGTATATGCGCGCATGTTACAAAATAGGCTCATCGCGCGCACATGCACGTGGAATTTTAAGTGGGAACGTGTCTATGTGTGCAAATGCCATTTCTACTGCGTAAATGGGGGGATTTTAATACACACACATGCCAACCCCATAACCGTTTTTTTTCCCCAGTTCATTCCCAATTTGCACAAGTAAGGAACAGGACTTCCAAACCCCCCAGGTAATAGCCTCCTTTCCCCCATTTAGCCCTAACCTTTAAAGCCCTGCTGAAATGCCTAGATTTTTTTTTTATTACTTACATGCCATCCATAGCAGAAGCAAGGTTCTATGGCAGGGGACCCTGGTGTGTGCTTGTGCGTGTAAGTATTTATGCACTGGTTTCAATGTGAAATCCAGGGATGCCCGTGCCCCATTCAGACCACACCCACGCCCCATGCCTTTTTTTTTTTTGTAAAATATTGTTGTGTGCACAGCGGGAGATACATGTATATCCCGGTGGCTTTTACAATCCTCTTCGCATGCGCCAGCCTGACAAATTCGTGTATATCATGGATTTGGAGCACATGGGGCATTTAAAATTCATCTTTCATTATGTTTATCCTTGAAAACACTGATCTAGAGAGTCTTATACTGGCCCTGCTAAAAGTACATGTCCCTTAACACTGTGCTTGTGCCAGACCACACAAGTTGGTTGGAGGATGACACCTCACACAACATTTTCATTGGCTCATGGGCCAGAAAAAGGTAGTGATGTGCTTGTATTGGTCCACAAAAGCTGGAAAGAGACGTGGAATGTCCATTACAGCTGGTGCAGGGGAGGAAGGGAGAAAAAGGAAGGAGGAGAATGATAGAATTAGGAAGGTAAGAGAGAGTGGTGGCCAATAGTAGCCTAATGGCTAGCACAGAAGGTTGAGAACTAGGGTAGCCAGAGTTAAAATCACAGTTCTCCCAATGATGCTTTATGTGACCTTGGGCAAATTATTTCACCCCCAACTCCCTCAGGTGCAAACATGGGGGGTCATTCAATAAGCCATGGTATTTTTACGCTGAAGCTGATAGCCTCTTCTTGTGCAATTTGTCTTCCTTTCTTTTAAGTGTGCATCCTGAAATATGCTGTAACTGTAAACTCTCTTTTATTTGAATATTTGATTTATTTTAATTATGTATGTTTACTTTATGTAAACCGCCTTGATCTTATTTTTTGTATAAGTGGTATATAAAGGTTTTCAAATAAATAAATACATCATTTTTTCCCTGAGGGAATCAAAAAGCCATGGGAAATGACCCTTTGCATTATGACTCCCACAATATTTTTCCCCATGGGTAAATTCTGTGGACTGTGGTATTTTCCCATGGGAGAATAATGCAGCAGCAGCAAAAGCACCTTCAACAACACAGGGACTGTGGGGCCTCTATTGCTGAAAAGGCCACTTGGCCCTGAGAACATCCCTCAAAGTAGACAACATCCCTAGGGTCTTGCAGAGACCTCCCTGTCCACCCCCCATTCCCTGCTACATTTGCAGGCAGCTCATTGTTATAAAAATAAAAAATAAAGTATTTTTCAGAATGATGCAAGCATGGCCCATTCTTTCACTCAAAAAAGCCAGTCCCCAGAAGCCAGGAGGCTGGGTCCTCCACCTCGACAGACCAACCATTACCTAAAAAAAGTCACTTTAGTGGTCCAGTTGGGGCCTGGTTGGATGGTGCCATTTGGAAAATGACAGTTGCCTGTGCAGGAAGCTTAGGAGTACTCTGAGTCTCCATTGCACCACCAGAGTGACTTTTTTTTAGTTAAGGGGTGGGTTTAGAGCGGTGTGGGTGCACTAGATCAGTGCTTTACAGCCCTGTCCTGGGGGCCCAGCAGCCAGTCGGGTTTTCAGGATATCCACAATGAACATGCATGAGAGAAAATTTGCATACACTGTCTCCATAACATGCAAATTTTCTCTCATGCATATTCATTGTGGATATCCTGAAAACCCAACTGGCTGGTGGGTCCCCAGGACAGGGTTGGGGACCACTGCACTAGACTACCATGGATCTTTTTATGTATACAGATGGGTCCAGGGTGGGGATGGAATGTTCCACTGGACCACAAAGGCAATTCTTTTTCAAAAAAGGATGGGTGCTGGCCTCCTGGCCTCTGAGGGTCACATTGTTTGAGTGAAGGGGCATGCTTGGGGGTGGGAGAGCAAGGTTTGCATCATCCTAACAAAAGTTTGTTTCTTATTTTTACAACAGGTTACCTGCAAAAGTAGAAGAAAGTGGGGTAAGGGGGTTTATGCAGACCCTCTCCCTGAGTTTTAACCTCTATGGGGGAACTTCTTGAGGCCAAGTAATCCTTTTAAAACAGTGCCCCGAGAGTCTAGAGATGTGCATTAATGTTCTGAGTCTCCAGGGGGAAGTCAGCTACAATTCTTGAGGTGTAGCTAACTTCAATTCAAATAACATGGCTTGCAAATAATTCATCAAGCTGCATTATTTGATTTGCCTAGTTTAGGATAATTTAGAGTATTAATGGTCTCATTAGGATGTGTTTGCATGCTAATGCACTCATTTTAATATGTGCAGTGCCAAGGCTTAATTAACATGAGAAATTTGAAATATCTCCTGTAATGCTTGTGTTAGGCCATTTGCTACATGAAAAACATTTTTCACATGATAAATGGCCTGCTGTTGCTTAGTGAATGACCCTTGGCTTGTAAGCCCCCTGGGACAGAGTACTGCTGACTGTACCTGATTGTAATGTGTCTTGATTTTGGATGTGGAGAAACTAGTAATTAAATCTAAAATCTAAATATGGATAAAATAAAATGGGGCCCATTCACAAAAGTTTGCCCAGGACCCCTTAACATAGAGATATAGATATGATGGCAGAAAATGACCAAATGGCCCATCCAATCTGCCCAGCAAGCTTATGGTAGAATGGCCCATCCAATCTGCCCAGCAAGCTTATGGTAGTATCAGCCGTGCCATACAAATCACCACCATACTTATCAGCTTCCCAGACCATCGAACCAGGGGCTTTGTTGGTTGCTGTTTGAGTCAAATTTCCCATCCCCTCTTGCCATTGAAGCAGAGAGAATGAAGGAGTTGAATCAACAGTATGAAGGCTTATTAGTTAAGGGTAGTAACCACCATTCCAGCAAGTTACCCCCATGCACTATTTTCTTCATTTCCATCTTCTATTTCCCCTTTCCCTCTTTCCTCCCTGCCATTGAAGCAGAGAGCAATGATGGAGTTGCATCAGAAGTATCAGGCTTATTGGTTAAGGGTAGTAACTGCCACACCAGCAAGTTACCCCATGCACTTTTTTCTTCATTTCCATCCTCTGACCTTTAGGGATCCACAGTGTTTATCTCATGCCCCTTTGAAATATTTCACTGATTTAGACTTCACCTTCTCTTCCAGAAGGACATTCCAGGCATCCACCACCCTCTCCATGAAGAAATATTTCCTGATGTTGGTTCTGGGTTGTCCACCCTGAAGTTTTATTACATGCCCCCTAGTTCTATTGATTTATTTCCAGTGGAAAAGGTTTGTAGATTGTACATCATTAAAACCTTTCAGGTATCTGAAGGTCTATATCATACCCCCTTCTGCACCTCCTCTCTGCACAGCATGGCTGCTATCCCCGGTCCTGCCTCCTTAGGAGTGGAGTCGCGCCTCTCTCCGGGATTTAAAGGGCCAGACCCCCCGGCTTCTCCTCATGATGTCATCTTGGGTGTTCCTCTTCAGCCCTACAAAAGGTCTCAGCCTTCAGTTCCTCTTCGCCTTCACCTTCGCAAGGAGTCAGTCATGGAGTCGGACTGCTCCTGGATCCTCCATTCCAGCTCTTTGGTCCAGGAGCTCCTGATGTCCAGCTTCCCTTCTTCAAGGCACTCTGTTCTTCATGGGAATTCCACAAGATGGCGCCAGCCGTCCATTGCTCCTACCATGTGACAGGGGCCAATCAATGGCACCGTAGCCCCTGTGACATAGTAAGGGCAAAGGCTATCGGCGCCATTTTGAATACCAGCAGCTGACAGCCCGAGTGCAGGAGATCGTCCAGGACCCCCGCTGGACCACCAGGGACTTTTGGCAAGTCTTGGGAGTGTCAGGAGGGTGGGGGGTTGTAGTTAATTAAATTTAAAGAGTTGGGATGGGTTTTTTTGGGGGAAACAAATACATATGTAACTAATGAACGGATCGGGGTCCCTCAAGAACAGATACAATGGATTTGGGTCCCGACGAATTTGAATACCGAATGGGACAAATCCATCCCTGCTGCACATCCCTAGTAAGCAGTCAAGGGCATATTACATTTATTTTGTGGATAAATACATATTTACCCAAGTAAAATCGTTTGAAAATGTCCATCACCATGCTCTTTATCTTTCAGTTTACCATTATTTGTACTCTTATGCAGTCTCTGCTCAATTTTGAATAGCAGTTTTTATTCACCAACTTCCCTACTAGTTACATACAATAGCCTTTTTTCCAACCTCTAATTTAGTGAATCATGACCTGATTACTACTACTATTACTGCTACTATTATCACTACTACTATTACTTATCACTTCTCAAGTGCTACTCGATGTACACAGTGGTGTGCAAAAAATATAAAACAGAACTGTTCAGTAGAGCCTCAACTTGATCCTTAATCAAAACAAAACAGAATATCTCCTCATTTCCCAAAACGGAACCTACACACTTCCAAGTACCATCTTGTCAACTCAATTAACAATAACCCCACATGTCAGAAATCTAGGAGTTATACTTGATAACCAAATGAATTACAGATCACTCATAAATAACATCGTAAAGGATGGATTCTTCAAATTACAAGTCTTAAAAAGACTGAGACAACTCCTACATTTCAAAGACTTCCGATTAGTTCTACAAGCAATCATTCTCACGAAAATAAATTACTGCAACTCACTTCTACTGGGTCTCCCTGCCAACGCCATAAAACCACTACAGATGCTGCAGAACGCTGCAGCGAGGATCTTAACCAAGTCCAACAAAAGAGACCACATCTCACCCATCTTAAAAAGCCTACACTGGCTTCCCGTCAAATTCAGAATACTATTCAAAGTGCTCTCAGTAACCCACAAGGCAATACACAACCTGGCACCACTCGAGCTCACATTCCCTCTCCAACTCCACACATCTTCCAGACCAGTGAGACAAGCCTACAAAAACAACCTTCAAATTCCACCGATGAAGTCAGCATTAAGTAAAAGAGCTTTCTCCACAGCTGGGCCTAAACTCTGGAACTCTCTCCCATCAGAGCTCAGATCACTGCAATGCTCCACTACATTTAAAAAAAGACTCAAGACTTGGTTATTCAACCAAGCTTTCCCATAACATCAACCTGCGAAATATCCCTGCCAATATCCCCTCAGTGGTAACACGCTAGAGAACTATATAGATCTTCTCTAGAAATCACATGATCTTTGGCAGTCTATTATCTTTGGCAGTCTATTATCTTTGGCAGTCTATTATCTTCGACAGTCTATTATCAAAACCCAACCTCTAGCCTATATTAGGCACCGCTCATGTTAATTATGTTATTACCCCCATATATCTTAATTATGTTATTACCCCCATATATCTTAATCCAAGTTAATTCGACCTGTTCATTGTAAGACATTTACTTGTCATTGTTGTTATTGTTTAAAATGTAAACCGAATTGATCAATAATTTTATTATTGGAAAGTCGGTATAGAAAAATGCTAAATAAATAAATAAATAAATAGAGCTTACAAACATACAGGGGTAATGATACTTTGGGAAGTTCTTTTATTTGAAAAATAGTAAAAAAGTAATTTGACTGTAAGGAGGATAATCAGGGATTACGATTTAAAAGCAGCCTCAAAAAGTGTGTTTTTAGACTGGATTTAAATAAGACAAGAGAGGGAGCATGAAGAACCAACTAAGAAAGTTTATTCCAAGTATACAGTACAGACAAGAAAGCACAGAGTTGAAATTGCTAGTAGAAGAGAAGGGCTTAGGAGTGACTTTCCTGATGAATGGAGAGTATGAGGAGGAGTAAAAGGAGAGATGAGAGGAGAGAGGAGCTGCAGAGTGAAGTATTTTGCATGTGAATAAGAGAAGCTTGAACTATTTGCAGAAATGGATATGAAGCCAATGGAGTGATTTGAGAAGAGGGGTTATATAAGTGAAAGATAAGTTGTGCAGCTGAATTTTAGGTAGATTGAATTGGAGAGAGAGAGAACGAGAGTTCACTGGGAGACCTTGAGGAACAGGTTGCAGTAGTCTAAGCAGGAAATGATGAAAGAGTGGATTGGAGTTCTGGTAGAACATTCAGAATGGAAGGGACAGATTTGGTGATGTTATTGAAAAAGAAGCAACACATTTTAGCAGTGTTTTGGATATGTGTAGAGAAGGAGAGAGATAAGTTGAAGATGACCCCAAGAGTATGGGCTGAGGGGACTGGGAGGATTACAGTGTTTAAAGAAATAAAGAAAGGAGGAAGAGTGGAAATGGGCTGGGGGGGGGGGGAGGAGAGGAAGAAAAGCAGTCAGTCTTGGCCATGTTGTTTAAGGTGGCAGTGGGATATACACGCAGCAATGTCAGACAAGCAGGCTGAGATCTGGGACTGGATTCCTGTTGAAATTTCTGGTGTAGAGAGGTAAATATGGGAATCATCAACCTAAAGATGGTATTGAAAGCCATGAGAGGATATCAAATCTCTAAGGGAATTAGTATAAAGAAATAAGAGAAGAGGACCCAGGACAGAACTCTGATGCACACCAATTGATAGTGGGATGGCAGTAGAGGTGGATCCTCCAGAGGTCACACTAAAAGTGCAAGGGAGAGGTAAGAAGAGAACCAAAACAGGATAGAGTCCTGAAATCCAAGGGAAGATAGAGTTTTGCAGATTAGTTAATGATCAACAGTGTCAAAAGTAGCAGAGAGGTCAAGGATAATTAAGAAAGGCCTTTGGTTTTACTTGTAAGCAGATCATTGGAGACTTTGGCAAGGGTTGTTTCTGTGGAATGTAGAGGGCAAAATCAGATTGGAGTGGACCAAGAATGGCTTGAGATGAAAGAAAGTCAAGACAATGGGGATGTACAGCAAGTTTAAATAGTTTGGAAGCAAAAAGGAGGAGAGAGATGAGACAATATTTGGCAGGGCAGGTAGGGTCCAGTGATGGTTTTTTCAGGTATGGTGTGATCACAGCATGTTTGAAGGCAGCAGGAACAGTAGTAGTGGAAAGTGATAGATTGTAGGGGTGTGCATTCGGATTGACCGCATTAGTAAAACGCTACTCATATTTTTTTTTAACTTAAAAAATTGATTCGACATAAACGATCGGATTTCCCACATATCCAACATAGATATGTTGGATATGTGGGAAATCGCGATTGTTGAGCCAAAATAAAAATATAAACCCCCTCACCCTCCTTAATCCCCCCCCCCCGACTTACCACAACTCCCTGGTGATGGAGCGAGGAGTGAGGACGCCATTTCTGCAATCCTTGGCGAGAAGCATGTGACGTCGGCGGCACGTCGAGTGACGCCGGCGTCACGTGATTCCCGGCGAGTTCGCGCCGGACGGCTCGTTCGGCCCAAAAAGAACTTTTGGCCAGCTTGGGGGGGTCAGGAGGCCCCCCCAAGCTGGCCAAAAGTTCTTTTTGGGCCGAACGAGCCGTCCGGCGCAAACTCGCCGGGAATCACGTGACGCCGGCGTCACTCGACGTGCCGCCGACGTCACATGCTTCTCGCCAAGGATTGCAGAAATGGCGTCCTCACTCCTCGCTCCATCACCAGGGAGTTGTGGTAAGTCTGGGGGGGGGATTAAGGAGGGTGAGGGGGTTTAAATTTTTATTTTGCACATATGTACATATACCCAACTCATTGGATTTTTTGTATGTCCATATTGGCCGCAAGTGGGACCCCCTTTCGGACATAAGAAATATGAACATAAAATTTTGCTCTGCACATCCGTGATAGATTGAGTATGTGACAGATGGAAGGGATGACTGCAGGGGAAATAGAGCTGAGAAGCTGGATGAGAATAGGTTCAAAGGAACAAGCTGTGAATTTGGAAGAAGATGGTCAGTTTCCTCCACTGTGATTTCAGAAAAGGAGAGCAAGGTAGTGAGGGCTTGAGGAAGAGTAGAATAAAGAAATGGAGGAGAGGGGGTGGAAGTGACCTGGTTAAGACCTCCAGACTAATTTGGTAAGCCTTTTCATGGAAGTAGTCAGCCATAATCTGGGCAAAGAGTGAAGAGAGAGTGGGAAATGAAGGAAGATTGAGGAGGGAACTGAATTTGGTAGTCAGCAATTGTTGGAAACCAGAGAGTTTGTTAGATGGATGTCGTAGTCTTGCATGGCTGGAAGGCAGTCAGAATGAATTTGAAATGTATGAAGTGGGCAATAGCATAAGATGTTAACCAGAGTAGTTCTGCAGAGTTGGCACAGGAATGTAGGAAGTGTATTTTAGTGGCAAGTGAAGGATGTGGTTTGGTGCACCTTATAGGATGGGTAAAGGGAAGGGGGCAAAACATGTCTAAAGAAGAGGAGAGTATAGTGTTGTAAGAATAAATTGTCTCTCATCAACTGACTCTGACAATGTAGTGGAAGAGAGAAGAGATGAGACAATAATGGATAGGATACAAGGTTCAACAGCTTAGAAATTCCCGAAGGTGTTGGTGGTGATTGCATGAGGGTGTTTGGGAAGATGATTTAATGTTAAATTTATCTGATGTTGGTCTGAAAGGGGAAAAACTGAGATACACAAGTCTGGGAAAAAAGCAGATGGAAGAAAGGACTATGCCAAGGCAGTGGCCATACTTGTGAGTAGTGTAGGTTAAGGCAAGGAATTTTGAGGCATAACAGTGAAGAAGTCATCAAATTGGAAGTTAAAGTCTTCAAAAACAATGAAGGCGATGATGGTTCAAGCAAGAAGGAAAGCCAGAAATCGGTCAGGTAGAAGGATTTATCAGAAAGTTGATAGCTGACAGTTACCTGGAGAGGTAGTGGGATGAATATGTGGATAGAATAGGCCTCAAAGGAAGAAAGAATGGGATTGAAATGAAAGAAAGGGTGAAAACTCACAGGAGGGGGAGAGCTGCAGTTCAGCATCACCACTGCAGCCTACAATGCAAGGTTTATGGGAGAAGAGAGAACCTTCATTACCTCCTCCTCAATCTCAGGAAAAACAAAACCCCAAATGTCCCACTTATATTGACAAGTGTGCACAGAAGTGTAGTACTAATTCCATTGCGCCATAGTATGTGCTTGGATAATTGGATTCCACTGTCTTTATTAGTTGAACAATTTCATATTCATTGCACAGATTTCAAACTATTTCTCTGACAATCCTGTCATCTGATTATGTTACTACTGCTGCATGTAATTATGTTCTTGAAAAATACTATCTCTGTTCTCATTCATATCAACTAAACTGCAGCATTCTCTGAATGGAAAAAAATATGCAATACCAAATGTTGGAAAGAACAATAGGTCAAGAGGTTTGTTTTTCTTTTGATGATTTTGGATAATTCTATAACTTTTTCTTATACCACTACATAAATAAGTACTGGTAATATGTAATTTCAGGAGTCCAAATTTTCATTTCATTACATTCTGACAAATTATAATGAATATTAGGAATGTATATTCATTAGAAACAAAATAGGAAATGACAATGATATTTACTATTTTGTTTCATTTCGTTTTCAAAACAAAACCATCGAAAATCCAGCAAACTATTGTTGGTTTTCACGTTTCATTTTGGCAGGTGCTTTGCCTAGGCATAGGCCAAGGGCCAAAGCAGGGGCTGCAGGAAAACCCTGATTATGACACTGGCACCTTGGCTGAGGCCAGGACCTCACCTAGGAATAAGCTGAAGCCTGAAGCAGGGGTCACAGCCTATGCCTAAGTGTGATAGTGGAGGGTCAGCCTAGGTTTGGGCTCTATGCCAGGGCCTCAGTCAAGACCTGAGCAAAGGCCCGAGTTATAAAAAGTTTATACTGGGGTCAGAAAATGTCATGGTCCCCACTTACCTCATCAGTCGGGGATCTGTTATCACGGCCTATCACTGATGCCTAGTCTCCAGCTTCTGAGCCTGGGCTTGGGCCAAGGACCTTGCATCAGTACTGGGCACCTGGGCCTTGGCCTAGGCCTCAGCCTAGGAGTTGGACATGGGCCTGGGGTCGACACCTGGCATTCTGGCCCTGGCTTTTGGCCTCATTCTTGGCCTAGACTGAGATTCAGGCATTGGTACCTGACTGGGCTGAACCCTAGCGTCGAACCTGGGCCAAGGCATAGGCATAGAGATCAGGTCTATGGGCTGGGTCCTGGCATTGGACCTGGTCCTAGGTTGAGGCCAAGGCCCTGGTGTCCAACCTAGGCTCTGGCATCGGGACTAGGCCTCCATGCCAAGCTTTCATATGGGGTCTAGGCCGAGGTCACGGTGACCTTCCCTGGCCTAGTCTACGGAAGGCCAAGGCTTCAGCCTAGGCTTAGGCCTCTTCATCGTTTCCCCCCTGTACTGGGTAAGTGAGTGCCAGGATGGATCCTAACCCCAGCATTTTTCCAAATGGGAAAGATGGGTAATAGGGAGACTCAGGAGACCCAGTTTATTATTTAAATCAGTTTTTGTGGTGTGGGTTTTTTTAAAATATTTATTTCATTTTTGTAAACTTAAGAAAATGAAATAAACATTAAATGTTATGAAATTTGTGGGAAAAACCACCCCAATAACAAACCAAAAAATGAAACAAATCTTTTTCCCAGCACATCCCTTATAAATACTACCAGTCCATTTTCAGCCTTTGTGTGGTTCTGTTACTTACCAGACAAACTTATCTGGCTAATAAGTGATTTATATTCAGCAGCACAGCTGCGCCACTAAATATACTTAAATATCCTTAAATTAGCCCGATAATTTTGTCCAACTAAATTTAGGAAAGGTGTATGGGCCAACTAGAGATAGCTGGGTCAGTTATCCAGCTAACTCTGAATACAGAAGTTAACTAGATAACTTTTCCAGCTAACTCAACTACTCCCTAAACTGCCAATTATCCACTTCTAATTTATCTGGCTTAATACTTAGCTGGATAAGTGACTTATCCAATTACCCGACAACCACTGACCCTAGCCAGATATTCAGTGGTGCTACTTAGCCGAATAAGGGGGTTATTTTGTAAGCCTTTCACACATGAAAAGGGACTTTTTGCATGTGAAAAGTCCCTTTTCGCATGTGATAGGTTGCTGGGGGCGGAGTAAGGGCAGATTCGGGGCCAGAAGGGGAGGAGTCGGGGCGGCGAGGAGGCGGATATGGCAGTAATTTCACTGGCGGCGATAAGGTAAGACCCTTATCGCCACCAGTAGCGTGCCCAATAGCGCCACCTTTCACAGTGGTGCTATTGGGTGCGAAAGCCAGCAGCGATAACACCACGATGGTGCGATCACTGCCAGCTTTTTCAGGCCCACCCCCCCGCCACCGATAACCGCGGGACTCACTAAGCTGTGCAATATAGGAAAATCCAGGCCTAAGTCCAGGGCATTTTGAATATCTAGCCCTAAATTTCAGTTACTACAATTAAGTTCTTTTTTTTTCAGGGATGGGGTGGAAAAGAGGTTGCCTAGAAGTTTCCTCCTGCTCTGTTTGGTTGATTTTAAAAGCCTTGCTCACATAAAAACAGCCACATATGTACATATGCGGGCCTCAGGCAAGCAATGTACATTTTGAAAAGCCACGAAGTATGTGCATACATACCCATACACACGTCAAGAAGAAGGAAGTGGAAAAAGAGCAGGGAATGGGTGTTCTAGAGCAAGGCCAACACCTACACACTCAAGTCCGCATTTTAAAAAAGAAGAGTATGGCGCATGTCGGCCTGTTATCCACTTAACTTTACTTCTATTCCTGATGAGGAACAAGTCTGGAGATCTTGAGTTTTAGAGCATTTAGAATAGTGGGAGAGTTCGGGGTCAAGTTGGGGGGCTTACAGGATGAAGAACTAGAGGTGTCCTGAAGACATAAGAACATAAGAACATGCCATACTGGGTCAGACCAAGGGTCTATCAAGCCCAGCATTCTGTTTCCAACAGTGGCCAATCCAGGCCATAAGAACCTGGCAAGTACCCAAAAACTAAGTCTATTCCATGGTACCGTTGCTAGTAATAGTGGTTGTTATTACCTAAGTCAACTTAATTAATAACAGGTAATGGACTTCTCCTCCAAGAACTTATCCAATCCTTTTTTAAACACAGCTACACTAACCGCACTAAACACATCCTCTGGCAACAAATTCCAGAGTTTAATTGTGCATTGAGTAAAAAAGAACTTTCTCCGATTAGTTTTAAATGTGCCCCATGCTAACTTCATGGAGTGCCCCCTAGTCTTTCTACTATCCGAAGGAGTAAAAAACCAATTCACATCTACCCGTTCTAGACCACTCATGATTTTAAACACCTCTGTCATATCTCCCCTCAGCCGTCCCTTCTCCAAGCTGAAAAGTCCTAACCTCTTTAGTCTTTCCTCATAGGGGAGGTGTTCCATTCCCTTTATCATTTTGGTCGCCCTTCTCTGTACCTTCTCCATCGCAATTATATATTTTTTGAAATGCGGCGTTCAAGGTGCGGTCTCACCATAGAGTGATACAGAGGCATTATGACATTTTCCGTTTTATTCATCATTCCCTTTCTAATAATTCCCAACATTCTGTTTGCTTTTTTGACTGCCGCAGCACACTGAACCGACGATTTCAATGTGTTATCCACTATGACGCCTAGATCTCTTTCTTGGGTTGTAGCACCTAATATGGATCCTAACATTGTGTAACTATAGCATGGGTTATTTTTCCCTATATGCATCACCTTGCACTTGTCCACATTCAATTTCATCTGCCATTTTGATGCCCAATTTTCCAGTCTCACAAGGTCTTCCTGCAATTTATCACAATCTGCTTGTGATTTAACTACTCTGAACAATTTTGTATCATCTGCAAATTTGATTACCTCACTTGTCGTATTTCTTTCCAGATCATTTATAAATATATTGAAAAGTAAGGATCCCAATACAGATCCCTGAGGCACTCCACTGTCTACTCCCTTCCACTGAGAAAATTGTCCATTTAATCCTACTCTCTGTTTCCTGTCTTTTAGCCAGTTTGTAATCCACGAAAGGACATCGCCACCTATCCCATGACTTTTTATTTTTCCTAGAAGCCTCTCATGAGGAACTTTGTCAAATGCCTTCTGAAAATCCAAGTACACTACATCTACAGGTTCACCTTTATCCACATGTTAATTAACTCCTTCAAAAAAGTGAAGCAGATTTGTGAAGCAAAACTTGCCTTGGGTAAAACCATGCTGACTTTGTTCCATTAAACCATGTCTTTCTATATGCTCTGTGATTTTGATGTTTAGAATACTTTCCACTATTTTTCCTGGCACTGAAGTCAGGCTAACCGGTCTGTAGTTTCCCGGATCGCCCCTGGAGCCCTTTTTAGATATTTTGGTTACATTAGCTATCCTCTAGTCTTCAGGTACAATGGATGATTTTAATGACAGATTACAAATTTTTACTAATAGGTCTGAAATTTCATTTTTTAGTTCCTTCAGAACTCTGGGGTGTATACCATTGGGTCCAGGTGATTTACTACTCTTCAGTTTGTCAATCAGGTCTACCACATCTTCTAGGTTCACCATGATTTGGTTCAGTCCATCTGAATCATTACCCATGAAACCTTCTTGAGTATGGGTACCTCCCCAACATCCTCTTCAGTAAACACCGAAGCAAAGAAATCATTTAATCTTTCCACGATGGCCTTATCTTCTCTAAGTTCCCCTTTAACCCCTCGATCATCTAATGGTCCAACTGACTCCCTCACAGGCTTTCTGCTTCGGATATATTTAAAAATGTTTTTACTGTGAGTTTTTGCCTCTACGGCCAACTTCTTTTCAAATTCTCTCTTAGTGTGTCTTATCAATGTCTTACATTTAACTTGTCAATGTTTATGCATTATCCTATTTTCTTCTGTTGGATCCTTCTTCCTATTTTTGAATGAAGATCTTTTTGCTAAAATACCTTCTTTCACCTCTCCTTTTAACCATGCTGGTAATCGTTTTGCCCTCTTTCCACCTTTCTTAATGTGTGGAATACATCTGGGCTGTGCTTCTAGGATGGTATTTTTTAACAATGACCATGCCTCTTGCACACTTTTTATTTTTGTAGCTGCTCCTTTCAGTTTTTGTCTAACAATTTTTCTCATTTTATCAAAGTTTCCCTTTTGAAAGTTTAGCACGAGAGCCGTGGATTTGCTTACTGTCCCCCTTCCAGTCATTAAATCAAATTTGATCATATTATGATCACTATTGCCAAGTGGCCCCACCACCATTACCTCTCTCAACCAAATCCTGTTCTCCACTGAGAATTAGATCTAAAATTGCTCCCTCTCTCTCGTCAGTTCCTGAACCAATTGTTCCATAAAGCTATCATTTATTCCATCCAGGAACTTTATCTCTCTAGCGTGTCCCGATGATACATTTACCCAGTCAATATTGGAGTAATTGAAGTCTCCCATTATTACCGCACTACCAATTTGGTTAGCTTCCCTAATTTCTCTTAGCATTTCACTGTCATTCTCACAATCTTGACCAGGTGGATGGTAGTATACGCCTATTACTATAGTCTTCTCCGACACACAAGGGATTTCTACCCTTAAAGATTCAATTCTGCATTTAGTCTCGTGCAGGATGTTTATCCTGTTGGACTCTATGCCATCCCAGACATAAAGCACCACCGCCTCCCGGGTGCTCCTCTCTGTCATTGCGATATAGTTTGTACCCCGGTATAGCACTGTCCCATTGGTTGTCCTCCTTCCACCATGTCTCTGAGATGCCAATTAAGTCTATGTCATCATTCACTGCTGTACATTCTAATTCTCCCATTTTACTTCTTAGACTTCTGGCATTAGCATACAAACATTTCAAAGTTTGTTTTTTGTTTGTTTTTTCATTCTGCTTTTTAATTGATAAGGATAAGTTAGAATTTTTTAGCTCAGGTAAGTTTTTAGTTACAGGCACTTGGACTACTTTTCTTACTTCACTGTCGGGATGCCCTAATTCTAATGCATCATTAGTATCCTTTGAAGATATCTCTCTCCGAACCATGCGCTGTTGAGCGACTGTCGGCTTTCCCCTTTGATCTGGTTTAAAAGCTACTCTATCTCCTCTTTAAAGGTTAGCACCTACAGTCTGGTTCCACCCTGGTTAAGGTGGAGCCCATCCCTTTGGAAGAGACACCCCCTTCCCCAAAAGGTTCCCCAGTTCCTAACAAAACTGAATCCCTCTTCCTTGCACCATCATCGCATTCATGCATTGAGACTCCATAGCTCTGCCTGCCTCTGGTGACCTGCACGTGGAACAGGGAGCATTTCAGAGAATGCTACCCTGGAGGTTCTGGATTTACTTTTTCTACCTAAGAGCCTAAATTTGGCTTCCAGAAACTCCCTCCCACATTTTCCTATGTCGTTGGTGCCCACATATACCACGACAGTCTGCTCCTCCCCAGCACTATATAAAATCCTATCTAGGTGACGCGTGAGGTCCGCCACCTTCGCACCAGGTAGGCATGTTACCAGGCGATTCTCATGCCCACCAGCCACCCAGCTGTCTACATTCCAGCTGTCACCAACTATGATGTCCGACCTAACCCTTCCCTCCTGGGCAGTAGGCCTTGGGGTGATATCCTCGGTACGAAAGGACAGTGCATCACCTGGAGAGCAGGTCCTTGCTACAGGATCCTTTCCTGCTACACCAGGTTGATGCTCTCCAAACATGAGACCTTCTTCCTCCCAAGGCAGCACCAGGGCTGCCAGTCTGAAGTTGAGACTTGGCTACTAGAGATGTGAATTGGAACCGGAATCTGATTGGTTCTGGTTCCGATCCAAATCTTAAAATTTTTATCGCCTGGCCCGATTTGAATTTTGATTATCAGCTGCGCCCGATTCGATAATCAAAAAACCCTCCCCCACCCTCCCGAACCCATAAAAAAGGTTTTAAAATTACCTGGTGGTCTAGTGGCGGCGCGGGGAGCTCTCGGGCCATCGGCTGCGTTAATAAAAATGGTGCCGATGGCCCTTTGCCCTTACCATGTGACAGGGTATCCATGCCATTGGCCAGCCCCTGTCACATGGTAGGAGCACTGGATGGCTGGCGCCATCTTTAAAAATGGTGCCGGCCATTTTAATACAAACAGTCTAACTTCAGTTAGTCAGCCAGAGTGACTCACTGCTCTCTTGATTAACAAATGTTGGTACCTATTCAAACCAAATCACACTACCTCAACACCTTTCCAAGGTGAGTAACTGAACTGAACTTTTCAACCTTTTCACGTAGGTATATACTGCTTCTAGCTTATTTCTAGCTTCTGGGTACTTTTTTGGGGGATTTTGTTTTTTTGTTTTTTTTTTAAATACAAACACTCAGTTCTGCTTACTAGCTGCCTTACAGACTTTTAACTACCAACTGCTTACTAGCTGCCTTATTTGACGGATTATTTAAAAATACAAACAGTCTAACTTGTTTATTCACTGTCTTACTGACTATTAAAAGCACAAACACACAAACACACTAAATAATATTCCCAAATAGTTAACTTTGCCCCAATACTTTTAAAAAAGACAATGTCCCAAGCAAAATCTTACTGATTCCTTTCAGCCACTAGCAATGTGATCCTCTCCTCTCCCCTCTCAGTGATCCCATCAATATGAACTGTTCAAACTGGCAGACTACTTTGAAAAACTGGTTTTTCCTCAGGCGAGCATGTGTTAAAATCCAGCTGTGCACATGCATAAAAGCCGCTAAAGCCCAGCCAAAATTCTCGCCAAGGGGTACTTTAAACGATACGCGTATACTTGCAAGCACCATTTTAAATTGCAGTGTCTCTCTGCTCACGCACTATACATGCGTTTATGGGCACATGCCCTATCTTTTTAAAATTTGCACTGTTAGGATATAGCACCATGATCCTTCATTCACAACTACCTGGGTGTTTTTTTCTCTGTTTTTCTATACTCTGTCCAGCTCAGCCAATTCAATGATGGTACTTGATGATAGACCACAAGCCACGGTGCTCCCCAGAAGCCTGCAAACATGAATCCTTAGTCTGTGTTGCTATTGAGCAATGACTGATGCTCCCTTACCCAGGGCTGGTTCTTCCATTAGGCAAATGAGGTGGTTGCCTTGAGCACCAAAATTTTAGGGTTAGCAAAATACTGCCAGCACAAGGCCCAGAGGGAGTGTAGTGTCAGGGCTTATTCTGCCAAATAAGGGAGCACTGTTTTGGAGCCACTGCTGCTGGTAGGATGGAGTACAGTGCTGAAGCTGCCACCAATGGGTAACATGGGGAAGGAGGTATATGACTAGATTTGCCTAGAGTGCCAAATACTCTTGCACTGGCCCTGTTCTTGCTCCAGGAACAGAGTGCAGCCTCCATTTATCTCAGTCTGGAGGGGAGCAGAAATCCTAATTCAGGTATCAAACCCAATTTCTCTGCATAGGAATGCGCAGGACTTGCCACTGAGCCACTAAATTGATGCAGTAAAACTAAGTATTAAAAGTAAAGAATTATATCTATACATATTAACTTAAATTGACATCAACTTTCCCTAGTATTGAGGGATAATTTTTTATTAACCTTAAGTATTGATCCTTAGCAGTACCATTAAAAACTTAAATTAATTACTTCTGCTATATGATCCATGATGCTGTTAGTGTATGGTATAAATTATAGCAAATATCTAGTGGGCAATTTTCAAACTGTCTGCATTGGGGCAAAGACCACACATACATTTTACCCATGGGCTTTGAAGCAATTGTCAAAGAGAAAGCAAATGTGTACTTTCAGTTGGAAAACTGAGGTGGGTACAAAGTATGCAATATTTAATTTCACCTGTTTTATGTGTGTTTAGAATTATTTTTTTTTAATGTACATATGGGGATAAGAAAATGTAATGCATGTGCCTACCTTTCTTCCCCTGGCCTAAATTTGCTAACAGGAATGCCTTTTCTTAATAAAGATAAAAGTATGCACATTGATGCATACACTTTCACTAAATTGAGAGTGGGACATTTTCAGTCAATTTACAGGAGTAAAAATTGTTTTACCCCTGCAAATTTATTTGAAAAATTGACCTCCCTAAAGAAATGTGGTTATTCATCAATATTAATTTGCCATATCTGCCAGTAAAAATGTATGTAAGGTGCAAAAAGTTACCTCAAGTAACTACCAGTATTGGGGGTATTTGATGTAAAAAATGGCTACAATATTTTGATTTGATGACTATCTTCTACCTATTTAATTGGTACTTTTGTGACTTTTTGCTTCTGTTCTTTGTCATGGTCAAATCTCTTGTAGATGATAAATTCTTTCAACAGCACTACAGTTCATTAAAGCTGAATGCTCATGCTGTCATACTGGAACAAACTGTAGGCTGCATAGCTGAATAGATCATAGAGAGAAATGTACTAAGGGGAGGAAATTTTTTAAAGATGACTTTGTATGCTATATCCTTTTTTAGTGAGTAGTGTTCAGCAATTTAGCCAACAAAGCTATCAATGAGTACAATTTCATGAGTAGTTTTCCATGTACTAAAATTTTATTTTAGTACAACAGAAAGGAATGTGAGAATAAAGTCAACACAATTAAATAATCATAAATTCTTTAATATGGTGCAGATTAAATTTCCAGGGTATATCCAATTCACAGTGTTTCATATTGTAAATCAGTTGATCCAATCCACAGAATCTTATGGTGTAAATCAGTGTAATCAATAGAAGTATCCAGAGGAAACATTGTTGAAAGCAACTAAGTCCTCCGAAAGGGCCATATTTGCCTGCCAGCTTCATCAGGAGAGGCAAAGGCTTGAGCAACCTTCAGAAATAATTTATACAGAACTTGAAACTGAGCAGAGTTTCATGGTTCCTTGGATTGGATAACCACATCTATTATACAATATTTATTATACATCAGGAGACAAATATCTATTTATTTATTTATTTATTTGTTGGGGTTTTTGTTATGCTGAAGTTCATAGGAAACATCACATCAGTTTACAACTTGTTATCAAATGCACAATTAAAAACATTTGAATTTTCAAATATAAATCATAGTCAAAAAATACATAATACACTTGATAAAACTTTAAAACAGAATAATCATATTAAATTCTTTAAAAAGACATCTAAAATAGGAAAATTAAGATATTAAACAGGAACTTGAACTATATACTTAAGGGAAAACGTGTTGAAATAGCCAAGTTTTAATTCCTTTCTTGAAGGATCTAGTGTTTGTTTCAAGTCTTAGGTTTTACGGTAGGGAGTTCCATAATTGTGGCCCAGCAATGGATAATGCTCTTTCTCTAACTGTGTTTTAAGTGTGCTAATTTGGGGGATGGAATTGGTAATGTCCCATTATTCGCTGATCTAGTGGTTCTTTGAGGGGTATGGAAATGTAAAGCAGCAGTAAGCCATTCAACTTTATCATTACAAAGTGTCTTATCGATTAATGTTAAGGTTTTAAACTGAATACGATATATGATTGGTAGCCAGTGTAATTATTTTAAGATCGGAGTTATATGTGCAGTTTTCCTAGTGTTGGTTAGAATTCTGGCTGCTGAGTTCTGCAGAAGTTGGAGTGGTCTGGTGGAAGAGGCGGGTAAGCCTATTAATAAGGCATTGCAGTAGTCAGTTTTTGAAAAAATGAGAGCTTGCAGCACTGTTCTAAAATCTTGCTTATGTAGGAGGGGTCTTAATCTTTTTAAAAACCATTTAGTTTATAATAGCCATCTTTGATTATGGTATTTATGTACCTTTTTAAGTTCATTTCACTATCAAGCAGGATTCCAAGATCTTTGACTTCATATGAGATGGGGTATCTTTTAGAAATTTTCAATACTTCTACCTCAATTTGTTTGTTCATTTTGTGGGAAGTTCATTTTATGAGAAGTTCCATTTTATTTGAATTAAGAGATAAGCTCATTTGCACTAATAATCGGTTTATTGCAGAAAGATAAATTTCCCAGAGTTTTATACTGGATTCTATAGAGTTTGCAATTGGAATTAAAATCTGTACATCATCTGCATAGATAAAATTAGTTAGTCCAAGAACTGCTAAAAGCTTGCATAGTGGAAGCTTATAGATATTAAAAAGAATTGAAGATAAGGAAGATCCTCGGGGGACACCATGCACTAAATTGATTTGTTCTGATTCTTTGTCATTTATTTTGACCATGTATGATCTATTTGCCAAATATGATTCAAACCATCGAATTGTGGTATCTGTTAAATCCATTTCTCTTAATCTGTCAAGCAAGGTGTGATTAACTGTGTCGAACGCTGCAGATATGTCAAGCATTACTAATAGATAGGGGTGTGCATTCATTTTCAATGTATTGTGAATCCACAATGTATATGCCATATTTGTTGTATTCATTGGGTTCTGAAACGTATGGCGAACCCCCACAAATACAACGGATCACCAACGAATAGGTCCCCCACCCTCCTGACCCCCCCAAGACTTGCCAAAAGTACCTGGTGGTCCAGCAGTGTTCCTGGAGCGATCTCCTGCACTCGGGCTGTCTGCTGACGGTATTCAAAATGGCGCCGATAGCCCCTGTGACATAGTAAGGGCAAAGGCTATCAACGCCATTTTGAATACTGGCATCTGACGGCCTGAGTGCAGGAGATCACTCCAGGACCGTTGCTGGACCACCAGGGACTTTTGGCAAGACTTAGGGGGGGAACAGGAGGGTGGGGGGTTGTAGATAAATAACTTTAAATGGTTGAGATGGGGTTTTTTGGGGGGAATGAATGTATTTTTGACATATGAACGGATCAGGGGCCCCGAGAAAGGATGCAATGGATTCGGGCCCCTACGAATCTGAATCCCGAATGCACATCCCTACTAATAGATAAGTTTGACCATTGTCTAATCATCTCAGGACAGTATCCAAGAGGGAGACCTGCAGAGTTTCTGTGCTAAAGAATTTTTGAAATCCAAATTGAGGAAGGATGAAGAATGTTATGAGTTTCTAAATGCTCTGTAAGCTGTTTATTGACAACTTTTTCCAAAAGTTTAGTGTTACTTAGTCGGATAAGTAGCTATTTATCTGACTAAGTGGTGACCAGCTATGTTCAGCAGCCACCACTTAGCCAGATAAGTAATTATCCATCTAAGTGGATAGCTGGATATTTTGGGGGTTGGCAATGGGTAAATTGGGGCGGGGCTACTTTATCTGGATATCTTAATTAGATAAGTGCCTATATTCCGCACTACCACAGGGAAGGTCTAATTTAGCTGGATTTATCCAGCTAAGTAGTAATTTGTTCACAGATATTCAACAGCAAAGCCATGCTGCTGAGTATCTCATTTAAGTTAGTCTTATCTGGGTCTGGCTAACTTAAATAAATGTTTAGTTTTGAATTCTGGGCCCCAGGTAATTTTCTAAATTTGAGTAGACATGATTGGCTCCTATGTGTGGCTTTGTATTTATTAAGCATATAATTTTAGAAGTTCCTACAAAATAGTTTCACATGTATTTAGCTTCAAGTATTCTATAGTACCCACACCTATTTTTAACAGTTGGCTTCAGCAACTTTGCTGGCCAAGGTGGAAATCTCTGAAAACACATTGCACTGATGCCATAGCTCATGAAGAAACAGATGCAGTGTAGTGTATCATGACAGCTTGAAATGGAATTCCAGCCCTGTGAAGGTAAATTTTCCAGCTGCTCTAGCACAGATTGGAATAACTCACTCATGACTGCTGCAGAAGAAAGTGTCAGTCTATATCTCAAACTGTAGCTATCAACCACTTTGTACTGCTGCCTGCAGCAGACACAAAAAAGATTCAAGAGTAACAAGACAAGATTAATGCACTTCTTGGGTTATTTGCCGTGCTTAATTTATCTAAAAATACAGTAGCAGCATCTGAAAAGCTGTTTAAAATTCTAGGCTTGTAAATATCCCCCTAGGGCTGATCTACCCAAAATTTCATTGGTCCCCAGAGGACAAATAACAATACACACTTGGATTTTGCTAACAACTGTTGTATAATAAAAGATACTAGGTTTGACAAGACAGAACAGGGCTTATGCCCTGTCCTTGACTGTTTCTAGATAGCGCAAAACAACCAAAAGACCAGGCTAAGTTAGAGAAACAATATTCTTTTATCATTTTCTGGGTTTGTTACTTCATAGATAACAATACAGATGTCAATAATGAAAGGGGTTTGCTCTGCTAGGTTTAGACTTAGCCAAACAAACCCTGAGTTTTTAATTTACTGCTCTGCCAAATGGGAACTTTTAAGCCAGGTAAATCATAATCCAGCTAAAAGTTATGGGATAGATTTTCAAACCCCGGCAGGTGTGAATCTCGGGGTTTACGCATGTGGCCAGGCCTTATGCGTGCCGGGCCTATTTTCAAATGGGCCCGGCCACGCGCATAAACCCCGGGACATGTGTAAGTGCCAGGGCTTTAAAATGGGGTGGTCCATGGGGCAGGGCGGGGCAGTCTGGGGCAGGGCAGGGCTAGAGGAGCCCGGCAAGGCGTGCCGGCAGGGTGCCGGCACACGCAACTTGCTCCTGTTTCTTAGCAGGAGCAAAAGATATGACAAAAAAACCTGGGGTAGTTACGATAGGGATAGGGGGAGGGCTGGATAGGGGAAGGGGAAGGGAGGTTAGGGTAGGGGGTTGGGAAGTTCCCTCCCAGTCCGCTCCTTAATTGGAGCGGACTGGGAGGGAACTGGGGAAGGCCCCGATGTGTTGCTGTGCGATTTTGCAGAATTAGACCCCCCTTGAGCACACCGACTTATTTTATAACATGCACGTGCACCAGTGTGTGCATGTTATAAAATCGCACGTCCATGTGTGCACACCGGGTAGCATGTGCACATGGACGCGAGCATGTAAGTTTTGAAAATCTACCCCTATCTGTTTAAAAGAGGAGGCATGGGGGAGTTCCAGATTATGTTTAGCTAGGTAAGTCTGGTCATGATGGAGCGCAGGACTAGCAATATCCAGTTACATTCCAAAGGATTATTTTTAATTTACTTGGCTATGCTAAGCACATTGATGGATAAGTGAACAACAACAAATAAAACTTTACAGGACAATAGTAGCCCAACTCCCATTCCCCTTCACCTCCCAAGATAATAAAAACAAATATTGTTGCCTTAGTAGCTGGATTTCACCTTCCAAAGCATACAAATACCTCAGTTGAAGGAGAAGAAGGACTTACCTCCTCTCCATGATGTAAAACTGTTATTCCAGAAAGAGTCGTCAGTGCCTCTGGCAACTTCCTATGCCTTTAACAATTTGGGGCCACATTCCCTACCCTTCCAGTAGTAGCCAGAATCATGTGTAAACCATCCCCCTCAACCCTGCCCAAAATAAAAATCTTTGCTAAAGGCCTCAAACCTGCATTTTCCCACTCCCACAGTCCTGTAATCCTGTGTCCTCCCAGTGTCTAACATTGCTCTGAAAGCAATGCTGAAAAAGCATTCTGACTTTGTTTCTGTCAAAGCAATGCTGGATGCTTAGGCCAGATGATTGGAGCTCGTGCCCTCTATGCTTAGGCCTTCACTGCTTTTCAGGTGGAACGTCTTGGGACTGAGGGGTGGGTACATTGGGGAGTGGGGTTCAGTAAATATTTTCTCTTTGGGTAGGTGGGAGGAGGGTGTCACTGCTGTATGCGATTTTGGCTGCTGGCAGGAGGAAAGGGGTAAGAGGAGGGCCCTCGGCCCTAAATATTTAATGGTTTCACTTTCAAAGAAACTTTCAAGCAAGAAACAATTTCTTAATGCATGTAAGTGGTGCTTTAAAAATCAATTGGGAATCATCCATGTAAAAGAAGGTTGAAACCATAAAAGGTGAATTTTTAAAACCCTATGCACGACGAAGCCAGGAGATACACACAGAAGTTGGGCCGGCGCACACCACGCGGAATTTAAAAAACACGCAGTATGCGCGTTATCTCCGGGTATGCCCACATACATTTTTTGATGAAAAAGAGTCGGGGCATGGGCGTGATATGGTTGGGGCACAGGCATTCCTGAGTTGGTGAATGAAACCAGTGGATAAGTATTTACATGCACAAGCATGCACCGGGTTCCCCTACTGTGTAACTTCACTACTGCTATTGATGGTGTGCAAGTCAGAAAACAAAAAAACTAGGTTAGGGGGTCTTATCAAAATGTGCTAAGGCGTTTTCGCATGCGATAGCACCAAATCGTTTGGTGCGATGCAAATTTGCAAAAGAGGAGGAATTAGGAGTATGCCATTGCACAGACTTAACTACACCTTTTTGAATAGTGTTAAGCTGTGCAATAGCTTGTATTACTGGGTGGTAAGGTTTTATTGCAGAGAGAGAGAGAGAGAGAGAGGCTATAATGTTGTCTTCCTATAAAGGTATTTGTATCCCTATGGAAGGCCTACCTAGTAACTTGAGGTGAGGGTTAGGTATTGGTGTTGGGGGTTAGGGGCCACTTTGACATTCAATGTGAGACGTACGAACAGAACAGTGGTCTCTTATGAAAATCTGAGGACCGACGGAGAGAGGAAACTCACTCAAAGATGAGATTTGTGTAATGTTCTCTCAACCTAGCTTGATGGACTCTCTACCTGGGTCCCAAAAAGCAAAGAGGTAGGCGATCTATAATGGCCATCAGGTGAACAAAGAAAGATAGATGCCTTGATCTTTTTCAATTGTTTATTAAAGTAGAGACGTATTCATAAAATTGTCCAAATTGCCCTCTCTACCTGGGTAACATCAAACTGTAAATTAGCATAAACCATGCCCCTTTTGCTATTGCATGCAATACTTATCGCATTTTGATAAATCCAGGCCTTAATTAGCAAATTTTAAGGGTTGGAGCTAACAGGCTCTTTATCTAGGGGGGGTAGGAAGTCCTATCCTTTACCTGGGCAACCTGGCAACGAACTGGGAAAATTGGTAATTGTGTTGGTGTGTGTGTATGTGTGTGTGTGTGGGGCCTCTTAAAAACAATTTCTCAGGTAAAAAGTGAGGCTATATGCTAATAACACACACTATTTGTCAAAATGAAAAACAGGAAAATCTTTAGATTGGAGGGGATACATTAATTCTGGGTAGAATGTACCAAAAGAAAAATGAATCATTTTGATTTTGATCATCTATTCATTTAAATGTATGTGTATCTCTGGTAAGTTGATAAATGTCAAACTTTCCCAGATTTACTTTAGCTGAGTAATTGGGATGTATTGTGAAAAAACTTTTTGATAAGTTCATTCATTTAGTTCATTAGACTCAGTAATTCATTTTGTTTAGTTTGGAGCCAAAAAAATTATTTTTCATTTGGTCAAATTTATTTTATTTGTCATTCCAATAAAGTCAAATGGAAAAACGATACATCCTATTATGGGCTGCAAAATTGGTATTTTCTATCCAGATTTAGTAAAACTTGCAGGCAGAAATCAGAACCAGAGGGAAGATTACTCCAAGACATGAAGAGTGGGTTGAAGGGGCACCAAGAGTGGCAGGAATAACTCAAAGCTCCATAAAAATGGGAAAAAATACTAAACACAGTGTCATGAACCACCCAAGGTACTAATAGAGCGGCAAAGTGCATCAGTAACAGTAGCATGAAAAACTCACATCAGCAAAGCAAATGATTCCACCAACAGTGGAATGGAAACCCCCAAGACACTGTAAGAGGGATGTTAGAGAGATCTTGCTGCAATATTTGACATCTCATTGATCGCTAAAGTCGGTGGCTAATCTGACTGGATACATTGGGCATCCCCTTCCTCCTACACTCCTCCTGAAACTGTGTATCTAGTCAAAGAGGATGACCTTCTTGATAGAAAACAACATACTGCTCTTTTGACAAGGTTATATCCCAAGTAAGTTCACCAGGATAATTTGTTTCTTGCCAGTCTTCTGAATATGAACTTCATAGTTCATTCCTTGAGAAAGTAACATTCCTTACAAGTACAGTAGGCATTTATTTACAGGCTGGAATAAAACTCCCTATGAAGATGTAATTTGCCATTCTCTAAAACAGACATCAAGCCACAGACTCACCAGGCTTCCTACAGGATTACATCCAGCTGAAGTGGTAGCTCTACACTTCTTCTTTATACCAGAACAAAGTGAGGGAAACCACAGAAAATAATAAACCGATATCGCCGCAGTTCCTACTAAATTTAGATAGAAGGTGTCAGCAAGCCTGTTGGCATGTCCAAGAACCTAAACCACCCGGTCAGTTCAATCATCCATCTTGTCTAATGAAACAAGTTTTTTCAAGACAGTTTTTTAAACATAATTTTCAAGACAATTTTTTGCACACATGTAAAAATATCCCAACAGCCTCGATGTGTAACTTTAAATTGAGCCTGACATGGCTGATGTTTCAATTAACCAAGCCTCATCCGAGGTAGAATCACATTAAGGGGTGGATTTTAAAAGCCCTGCTCACGTAAATCCGCCCGGATTTACGCGAGCAGGGCCTTGCGCGCCGGCGCGCCTATTTTCCATAGGCCTGCCGGCGCGCGCAGAGCCCCGGGACTCGCGTAAGTCCCGGGGTTTTTTGTCAGGGGCGTGTCGGGGGCTTGTCAGGGGCGTGTCGGGGGCGGGGCCGATTGACACGGCGTTTTGGGGGCGGGACGCGGCATTTTGGGGCGGGCCCGGGGGTGTGGTTTCGGCCCGGGGCGGTCCGAGGGCATGGCCGAACCCTCCGGAACCGCCCCCGGGTTGCGTCTCGGCGCGCCAGCGGCCCGCTGGCATGCGGGGATTTACTTCTCCCTCCAGGAGGCGTAAATCCCCGGACAAAGGTGGGGGGGTTTAGATAGGGCCGGGGGGGGTGGGTTAGGTAGAGGAAGGGAGGGGAAGGTGAGGGGAAGGCGAAAGAGAGTTCCCTCCGAGGCCGCTCCGATTTTGGAGCGGCCTCGGAGGGAACGGAGGCAGGCTGCGCGGCTCGGCGCGCGCTGGCTGCCCAAAATCGGCAGCCTTGCGCACGCCGATCCTGGATTTTAGCAGATATGCGCGGCTACGCGCATATCTACTAAAATCCAGGGTACTTTTGTTTGCGCCTGGAGCGCGAACAAAAGTACGCGAATGCACCATTTTTAAAAATCTACCCCTAACTGAAAAGTCATCAGACTGCCTATAAAATTCTAAAAATCACAGATCAATCAACATGTTCAAATTATTATAAAAAATACTTATCAGCAAGTCAAAATGTACCATGTGTCAAGGACCAAAGAATCTCAACCATTCCAACAAAACAAAACTGTGAGAAAACGATAGCTCTTTATAGCATGTCTGATGACATAAGCTATGTGGCTGACAACTCTTCACCTGAAAGATAAAGTAACTAATTAGTAGAGATGTGAATCATGTGATCGATCATCTTAACGATCGATTTTGGCTGGGGGGGGGAGGGAATCGGATCGTTGCGGTTTTGTTTTTTTTTTAAATCGTGTAAATCATAAATCGGGGGAGGGCGGGAAAACCGGCACACTAAAACAACCCTAAAACCCACACTGACCCTTTAAAATAAATTCCCCACCCTCTCGAACCCCCCCCCAAATGTCTTAAATTACCTGGGGTCCAGTGGGGGGGTCCCGGTGTGATCTTCCACTCTCGGGCCATGGCTGCATTAATAGAAATGGTTCCATTTTGGTTCCCGTCCCCCGACGGCACAAGCGCAGGATATCGCTCCCGGACCCCCGCTGGACCCCCAGGGACTTTTGGCCAGCTTGGGGGGGCCTCCTGACCCCCACAAGACTTGCCAAAAGTCCAGCGGGGGTCCGGAAGCGACCTCCTGCACTCGAATCGTATTTGCCGTATTGCAAAATGGCGCTGGCCGTATGGCCGTATGGCCGGCGCCATTTTGCAATACGGCCCTAGTGCATCAGGTCACTCCCGGACCCCCGCTGGACTTTTGGCAAGTGTTGTGGGGGTCAGGAGGCCCCCCCAAGCTTGCCAAAAGTCCCTGGGGGTCCAGCACTACCTGTCATATGACAGGGCAAAGGTAGCGCCGGCGCCATTTCTATTAACACACCAGTGGCCCGAGAGTGGAAGATCACAGCGGGACCCCCCCACTGGACCCCAGGTAATTTAAGACATTTGGGGGGGGGGGGGTTCGGGAGGGTGGGGGATTTATTTTAAAGGGTCGGGGTGGGTTTTAGGGTTGTTTTAGTGTGCCAGTTTTCCCGCCCTCCCCCTTCCCCTCCCCCTTCCCCTGATTTACGATTTTTGACGATAAATCGGGGGAATTCCTATTGAATCGTGCCTCTAACGATTTTTGACGATTTAAAATATATCGGATGATATTTTAAATCGTCAAAAAACGATTCACATCCCTACTGATTAGTGACGTAAACAGTGACATGATTGACACACAATCAACCTAAAAAAACACTTGTTACTGTCAGACTTGAGACCCCTCAGGAGTGACTGATTTCAGTTTATAAATCCACCACTGTTCTAACTGCAGAAGTCTTATGTTCAGATCCTAATTTTAAAACTCTTCCTATGTTGTGTTTTATTTTTTTCTCAAGTCTCATTTAACAAGCCAGCACTGCTATTAATTTCATTGAAATTGTCTAATTCATCCCAGACGAATGCACGTCTCTATTGAACATTCAGGGCAGCTACCAGCTGGCAGTATAACAGAAAACAAAGACGTGTTATGCAGAATAAAAGCATGAACAGCAACAGAAAAAGCCGCTGTGGAAGGAGGGCGAAATAAAAATATGACAACAGTAAATATACAGGAAAACACCTGTGGAGACAGGGCACTCCCCACCTGGAACTGACAAATTCCACTATTAACTTTAAATGCTAAATAAAAACATTACCATCGATGTCAGGAGTACAAACTGCTTACATTTCTCCATGAGCCATGAGAACCATGGTTTCAGTGTTGGGTCCCTTGTCTGGCAGTCTGCATTTCAACTTTATGTATCTTCTCATCTCTGCTGGGCATTGTCTTGGCGATGAACCCCATTGGCCACTCATTCTGTGGAGCTTGCTTGTTTTTTCTTTTTATTTAATGATAGTAATCAGTCTACATACATAAAACCCATGTACATCAAATGGAAAAAAACATTCAAGATTATATATAAAGGAACCTTAGACCAGCAATACATATAAGAGCTTGCTTGTCTTTAAGTTAAACAAGATCACCCACCTGGAGCTCTGGTTTACTTTGTTGCCACTTACTGTGGCCTTGCAGGTTTGTCAGGTATTTAGTCCTCCAGCAATCCCAAATGGTATTGTTGATGCATTGAACCTGTTGTCACTGCCATTAGTAAAAATCCATGGCTACCAGATATAAACCAGTCTTCTGGGTAAGAATGGAAGCAGGAGTCAGGATGGTTGGAGACTATGGGCCTCATTTTCTAAAGTATCGCAGGCCTGCGATACTTTAGGTAATGAGGGGCGGGGGGCCGAAACAGGGGGCGGTCCTGTGCTAGCTGGCAGTGATCGCACCGCTGCGGTGGGATCGCAGCTGGTTTCGCACCCAATAGCGCCACCATAGAAGGTGTAGCTATTGGGTGCGAACTAGGACGCGAAAAGGGTCTTACCTTTTCGTCATCTGCGGTGTCTTCATGGAGTCGGCCCCGGTGACGCCCCGACTCCACCTCTTCCGGGGCCGACTCCGCCACCATTTTGGTATCGCGTGCGATCCGTCTTGAAAATGAGGCCCTATATGTCTGAAGATATTGGAACCAAGGGTTTAGCACTGATGATTGTTCAAAACCTCATGAGAAAATTAAGTGGGGCCAGACTCAGATAGTATACAGTCATAATATCCCATGCCAACTTCAATCATATGTTCCCACATCCCTCCAATGTGAGCAGAATGAGGAGAGTTAAATCCTTTGTCACTTAGATATCTCTCTACTCTAGAACTTCCAATGTTATTTGAGTTGATCTTCAACACTCTACAGGCTCTAATGAAATTAGATCCACAGTTAGAGAAAAATTGCTTTACTGGAATTCTAATAGAGAGTGGTCAGAACTTCATGAGAAGAGATGAGTGGGGCCAGACTCAGAGAGTATGCAGTCCAGAATATACCATGGCACTCCAATCATGTGTACTGAAATCACTCCTATGTAAAAAGAATGAAGGGAGTTGAATCCTTGGTTATTTAGAAAATATTTACTTATTTAAGAAAACTTCTAGCCCATGCCATCCGCTGTTGTAAAGGGATCACAGAAAATATACACATAACAGAAACATCTTAAAACTATTGTTATAAAACAAAAATTATGCCTACAAACTACAACACCAGAACAGCATGAGGTAATTGAGCTACTAAAAAGTATTGCTACTGACTAAAGGTCTGCACTGTTCATTTTTCCAAAGGATGTTCCTAATCAAGGAATGTTTGAATGAATAAATGTACTTTCAGTAGTTTCCTAAAGATCTACAAAGACATTTCTTGATTTAGTTCATTTGGAAAAGCATTCCACAACACATGCCCTGCAATGCTGAACATTTGATCCTGTCATTCTGATAATCTGACTAGTTTCAATGAAGGGACATCTAATAAACTAGAAAATGAGGGGCAGATTAGACGGTATGGATGATAAAGATCCAGTACCTTGTTGAAATAAAGTGGATCTAGACCACTAATGGCCTTAAAGGTTATTGTCAAAACTTTGAATTTGACTCTCTGTGATGTAGGGAGCCAGTGAAATCTGTGTAACACAAGAGAAATATGTTCATGTATCTGTACACCAAAAATCTCAATGTTATTTGAGCCAACCTTCAACTCTCTGTGGGTTCCAATGTAATTAGAACTTCAGAAAGAGAGCAATTGTTTTGCTGGCAGTCTAATAAAGAAATATCTAAGGACAGCATTTATGAATCTAAATGTGTCCATGGATTGAATTACTTGATGTGAACAACACAAATGATCATGCAAGTAAATAAAACAGCCCATTATTTGCTATTCTCTTGACCTTCCCTGGTCCTTCATGAGATTACCATTCATAATCCGAAAACATCAAGTCCTACATAAGGAAAGAGTAGTTTAGTGATAAGCTTATCTTTCATCTTTTGAATTTGTTGTGCACTCCACAGCTTATGGCATGTGACACATCCATGAATCTATGAAATTGATACATCACCTTGCATGGAGACATCATAATTTTGTGGCTTGAATTGTCTCCTCTGTGTGAAATGTTATTGTTGCGAGTGCAGGGTGCAGTTGCTTGCTGAAGAGAAAGTGAGCCCTTGGACAATGGCACAACCTCAGGTGAGGCTCCAACATAGGCAACATGGGAGGCAAGTGTATCCAGGCATAGGCAAGACTTGGAACATAGCTTGGACATGGAACATAGCTCTCAGGCCACCCCTACACCTGCAAGAACGGAGTGAGATCCAAAACATAATGCTGGTTTCTTGGGTAGCCCTCCGGCCACTCTATAGCCCTTTTGGACCTGCTGCTTGGGAATGGCTTGTGCATCAGGACAGATGAAGGCTGAGGAGAAGATGTAGAACATGGATGAGGCATCAGAGATGTGGAACATGAACAAAGGCACTGGAGCAGGTTCGAGTTCAACTTCAACAGGCACTGTGCCGCATCGTGCCCTATGCAGCCCGAGGGTTGATCATGGACCACGCTGTCACATCTGATGGATCAAGAATAAAAGTTGGATCCTTTCTCATCGCTGGAAAAGCAACACCATTGTTCTTTTTGAATCATGAACCTTGGGAAACCCATTTTTCCTGCAGACTGTGAGCAGTTTATTCAAGATTTGCTTTATTCCATAGGCAATGTCTCGCTAGCTGATCCCTGAAAAATATAGGCCAGCTTTGGCTGCGTTGAGATCCATTATTAAATCTCCAAGCTCTTGCCACTTGTGGTAATCCTTTGAGATTTTTGGAAAGTTCTCAATCCTCTTGAACAAAGCACTCTCAATTGCTTCTAGGCGACCATAGATAGCATTGTTCAAGTGTTTGTCACATTATGGTCAGGTCCTCTGAGGGATTACACTGATATTAGCCTCTTTATACTTTCTGAAGATTAATTCCCCAAACATTTCACTAACAGGTTATTCTCCTTGCTTGAGTTAATGTTCGGTTCTGAGATGATGCCTTTGAATATAGATTTCCATGCTCTGTAGTTTTCTGGGTAGTCATTACATTTGGTGATCCCTATCTTGACAAGCTCATAATAAATCATGTATTTAGCAAGATCTGACATGCCTATGACCATGGAGTTTGTATTATGAAGTACTTAAGCTATGCTCTTGGAAGTGTTTTGGCATTATTCATCACCTAGCATGTCTGTTTTGAATACTGAAGTAAGGCAAAGTTTGTTCTGGTGCATTCTGGTTGCAAAATGAACATGTGTTAGATATCCTTGGTGGAGGCAAGGTTGCAGCCATATCAAGACTCCAATTTGCATGGGGTAATTAAGTGTGGGCATGCAATAGTGGGTATCTATGTGCAGGCATTCCTGGATTTGGAGCCAGTGATAATGCATCCATGGAAGGGCATGCATTGAGCTGATCTCTGTCAGAAATGATATTTAGTTCATGAAAAGATTATATTGCCTCAACCTCTGACACCTCCTTATTGGACTGGGAGATTGAGCTGGAATACCGAGCAGAATGTCTTAATTTCTGGTTTGCTGGGCAGGATCCTATGAGGCAATTCAAGTAATCCAGTTCTCCTCACCATTCTGACCTGGAGCCATTTCAAGGATCTCATCCTGGGCCTTCGCTACAGTTGCTTCCCTTTCTTCTTGTTATACCTTCTAGTTTAGCTTCTAACTCAGCTTTCTTGCATGCAGCAGTGGCAGTTGTATTCTGCTCCTCCAGCTCCACTCTATATTGTTCTAGTTTTAAGGCTGCTTCTTTCCTGATATATGCTGCATTTACATGTGCAGGGTTCAATTCAGCATGTGTTCTGGTGGAGCTGCTCTTGTCAAATATAGGTTTGAGTGCACTGATTTTGAGGATTTTGTTGCACATCTGGAGGACCTGAAAAACTGAGATGCAGGGGTTTTTTTTAACATTACATTTGAGATTCTAATCCTGCTATAATTTCTCTGACCAAACTGTCAGGTCTCTGATCAATGGTTTTCTGAAGATCTCACTCCTGCAATCTTTTATCCAAATTGATCTGTTAGGAAAATGAGATATTCTTGTGACAGAAATTGATAGTTTCTGTAAGCATACATAAACTGGCTCAAAACTTGTTTGTTTGTTATGCTGGTAATATTGCATATATCACTCTTTTTACAGACTTTGTCCAATTTCTGATGATACTGGCATCTGACAGATAAGGCTCAGAGGAGAGTTTAGGAGAAGGATTATAGGATACGAGTTCTGGGAAGTGCAGAAGAGTGAAGACAGAAAGAGGGTCCAATATGCTGGGGACATGTTTAGAGGAAAATACAAAATGTAAGGCATCCTTCCAGGGAATGGTCACCAGAGTCTGAGTCTGAGTCTGCCACAAACAGTTCTAGACTATAAGGAGAAAGGAAAGGGCCTAGGAAGAAAGAAATTCAGTGAACTTACATTTATCGGGGTGGGCATCGGACCTGAGTTTGGGCTGAGGAACACAGAATCAGGACCTGGCCTCTGGGTCAGGTTGCAGTGTCAGGCCTGGGTCAGTACCTGGCCTCCAGGTTTGGTTTGCTTCATCGGGCACGGGTTTGGACCCAGGCTCAGGCATTGCGACCAGGTCTTCACCTGGGGTCACAGCATCGTGCCTGAGTCCGGGCCCTGGCTAAGGCTGAGGCCCCGATGTCAGAACCCGGTCTCCTGGTCGGGTTGGGTCACAGCATCAGACCTGGGTCCAGGCCAAGATCCCGGCATCGGAACCTGGACTCCAGAGCCGGCCTCCAGTTCAGGCCATGGCATTGGGCCTGGGTCTGAGTCAAGGCACCAGCATTGGGAACTGGTGTTTGGGTCAGGTCATGACATTGGGCCTGGGTCTAGAACCTGGCCTATAGTGAGGCCACAGCATTGGGATCTAGCTTCCAGCCTCCAGGTTGGGATGTGGCATCGTGCCTGAGTCTGGGCCAAGGCATTCGCGTCAGGACCTGACACTCAAGTCTGGTTGCTGAGTCAGTTCTAGATCCAGATCCTGACCTAGATCAGAGCCCCAGCATCAAGACCCAGCTTTCATATCAGGTCACAGCATCAGGCATGGATGTGGGCCGAGGCACCAGTAGCAGGCCCTGACCTCTGCATGAGGTCACAGTGTCAGGCCTGGGTCTGAGACCTGGCCTAGGCCAAGGCCCTACTGTAGGGATCTGGCCCTCGCCGGGTACCTAACGGATCAGGTAAGTTTTTATGTGGGGAGATCTTGGCTGCAGCCCCAGCATTGTCCCATGTCTCTGGCAAAGCTCCCGGCATCGTACCAGGGCCTAGGCCACTGCCCCTGATTTGGGCCTCAAATTATGCCCTAGGTGAGGTCCAGCATCGAGTCTGAGCATAGGCCGCGACCCTTGCTTTGGCTTCGGCGTATGCACTAGGCTGGTCCTCGGCTTCATGCCTAGACCCAGGCCCAATGAAATAGTTTTAAATGAAATGGACGAATAAAATTCATTTCATTTGGGGGTCACCAATTCACTTTAGGGGGCTTTGAATGAAATTAATTAGTCTTATTCCAGGTGTTTTGCACTTTCATTTCAAACGATGCACAACCCTACTTGTGTATGACTTCACTTACGGACAAATTATTTATACATGTACAGGTAGATTTTAAATTGGCCCCGCATGTAAATCCCGGGGTTTATGCGCATGGCCGGGCCTTACATGCGCTGGGTCAATTTTCAAACGGGCCTGGCCATGCGCATAAACCCCGGTACACAATAAAGTGCCGGGGCCTGTAAAGGAGGCGGGAAGGGGCTAGAGGTGGTCTGAGGGGTGGAGCGGGATGGGGCTAGATGTGGCTGGTACAACGGTCATTTGCCGCTGTACTGAGGAAGGGAATCCTGGTGGGTGTAAGTTGCTTCTGCTCTGTTGGAGCAGTAAGCAACAAAATAAGAAAGAAAAAAGGTAAGGGAAAGGGTTTAGGGGGTTGGGAGGAGAGGGGAAGGGAAGGGAAGGAAAAGGGGACGAGAGGTTATAGTAGGGGGTAGGGAAGTTCTCTCCCTGTCCGCTCCTTAATTTGAGTGGACAGGGAGGGAACTGGGGAAGACCGGAATGCATCACCACATGAAACTTGCATATTTCCTCCCCCCTTGTGCACGCAGATTACAAAATCCGGCAAGCATGTGGGCGTGGCCCAATGATTTTATAACATGTGCATTGGCACACGCATGTTAGAAAAAAGGCGTGTCCATGTGTGCGCACACAAGTATTAAAATCTACCTCATACAGTATAGAAAACATAAAAGATGTGTTTTTTATAATCTGTGCAAATGAATATGTGCAGTTTATAAAATACAAGTATACTTCTGCTTGGCGCCATATATGTGCATTTATGGGCATTGTGCAGTTCTTTGAAACTTATCGTCTAAATGTATCAGTAAAAGGATGTAGAAAAGATGCAGTTTATAGCACATAGTACATTGAAGGAATAAGCACACTGTAGTATAAATGAAGCAATTCATGAAGATAAACAAATATATCTTTCTGTTTTAAGCAAATAAAATAAATATGTAAGTTATTGTTTTATGTTCTGTGATGTTATTGATTTTTGTTGTAATATAATGTAATAGTTTTTTTCTGTTTTAACAAAAATTTATTTGTATCTGTTTTAATTGTAAACCATTTTGACCAACTTCATTGTAAAGGTGGTATATAAACAATTATAAATAAATAAATACATATAAATATATGTGTGTTTATTTTTTGTAAGCTGTTGAGATCTTTCTCTCGGAACATGTGGGTTATAAGAAGTTTCTACATAAATTAACAAATAATGGTTGTAAACAAAATATCTATGATAATAATTTAGAAAAAAATGTACCATTAAGTAAAAATTAGTCAACAATAATAATTGATAAGTTTACAAGTTATAGCAGCAATTAAAGAAGTCTTGGTGAGAGGATTTGGAAAAGTAATGGTTCATGGAATAAGAATGTAATAGTAATAGTAGAGAGAGATACAAGTTTCATATAGCACATGATTAAGAAAATGATTAAGAAAATGCTTCTATAAGATACCCCACCCCCACCCCAATGTGGCTCTTAAAAAGTGAGAGATGTCTGATGCCAGTTTGTGAGTTAAGTGCCTGTCTCAGGGGTTCACGAAAAAATTCAGAGTGGTCAAGCAGATGGTGTAGTGGACCTGGCACAGATGCAAGGGCAGTATTCATCAAGCTGGTTAGGGAAAAAAACTGAAATACCTTTTTCCTCTGTGAAACCCCTAGCTGCTCATCAATCTTCTGTCGCTCATAAGTGCTGCTACGGTAGATGAATCCATGCTTTGAGATTAAGAAGGATCTCACTCTCAGGGTATTTTTATATAACTCAACTTATATCTAAAAAATCTGGGCTTCCAACAGTCAGGTTAAAATAATTACAAAATGCACAGAGTTAATCAGGTTCACAGGATCTCATAGCATTGACAATACAGCAACAAATACTCTGTTCCTCCAATCTTCCCTTGACTAATGTTGGCTGGGGCAGAATCCCCTCCCCCCAAAGGTTTGGACACCAGTTTATATGGAACCCAATACAGTTCTTCTAGAGCACAGGTGTCCAACTCTGCTCCTCAAGAGCCACAAACAGGTCAGGTTTTCAGGATATCCACAATGAAAATGCATTTTTACCTGTTCTATTTTAGTGTATGCTATTTTGAAACAGCATGTGCTAAATGGAAACAAAACTGACTCAACAAAATGAAAAAAAATTTGAGAAGAAAAAAAAAAGTTTGTCCTGCAGATCCCTAATATGTAATTTAACAGCCTGATGCAAAGTATCAACATGGTGATGAAAGGCATGAAAGTCCACAATATTCCTTTCCTGATGTGAAAAAAAAATCTGGAACAGGTCTACAGTACAGTTCATTATGACTGAGGTAGCGTAGGATGAGTCATGGAATTTAACAAAAATGCCCAGAATTTTTGTGCAACAAATAGTAAAGTTCAGTGCCAATAAAAGTCTATTCCCAATTTCAAAAGTAAACAAGGGTGGTCGGGAGCAGTCCCAGGCTGGGCCAATACTTAGGCATAAGTTGCTATTTTAGAGCCTGACAAAGTAAGATGCGTAAGTCTATTACTTGTGGATATTTACATATGATAATTATCTGGTGTAATTGAGAATAAAAGTATTTATTGCCAAGTATTGACTGGGTGAGGGGCATGGGTAAACTGAGGGAATCTCAGGCTAAAGAATGGGAAGGATATTTGGGCAAACTAGTGGTGGATTTGGTAAAACTGGTGATTTCCTTCATGCACAAATGTTTTAAAATTCACAGGTTGACAAATTCTAAAGAAAATATGCATGTGAAATCTCCACTCTTAAATGTTTAAGATTAGGAACACAAGGGGGGGGGGGGGGGGTTGTCACGTGATGCGATGAAGCCAAGCTGATGCTTTAGCTCTGCCTCCGTGCCTCGCCCTCCTGAAATCAGCAGCAATCTATGCCACCCGATCGCTAAACTTCACCCTCTTTTCACATTTTAGTGGCTTAATTTCTATTGACCAATTTATGCTCAAAGGAGTAAGTAATATGCCCCTGAAGGGAACCAGAAAGGAGAAGGAAAAAATTGGAGGGACGGGAACGAAAATGGCAGGCACTCCAGCGAGGCCTTCCCCGCCTATCACCCCAAATACCGCAGTGCTACAGCAGGATCTTACCACGAATGTCACAAATGCGGTCTTAGCGGCCCTCGACTGTCGGTTTAATGAACTCTCCTCGCAATTTAACGAGCTAAAGGAGTCCCTCACTGAGCTCCACCCGCGTATTGAAACAGTTGAAAGATGAGTCGCCACTTTGGAGGGTGACCACCTATCTATGTATAAAAATTTATTAGAACTTGAAAAAGTGATGGTGTATTTTCCTCCCGTGGGCTTAGACTGGGGAGCCCATGGGCATCTAAAATCAGATAACCAAATGAATATCACTTCTGTATCACTGAGGGTAGACATTACATGAAGTTAGCTAGTCTCAATGTGAACGGTTTAGGCCACCCTATTAAACGTACCAAGGTTCTGCAATCTCTCAAAAGGTCCCAGGTGCAAATTGCATGCCTCCAAGAAACACATCTCACAGTAGCAGAGAGTCGAAAATTACAACGAGACTGGGTCGGTCAATGCTATTTTTCTCCAGTAGTGGGGAAAAAAGTGGGAGTGGCAATTTTAATACATAGAAATCTCCCCTTTCAATTGATCAAGGAAATTGAAGATCCTGACGGTCGCTATATAGTGATCATAGGGAAACTAAATGGGAAGGACATCACACTTGGAAACATCTATGGTCCCAATTCCCCCTCTCCTGACTTTTTTACTGCCATAGTCAATATTTTTACCACGCACGGGTTGGGTGGGTGCTTACAATATACATGATCCTTCTATGGACTGCTCCTCACCTAAACAAGCAGGCACTCTTGCCTCTAAGAGAACGAGTATTGCTCACATATGTCACAAGTTAAATCTATTAGATTTCTGGCGATTGTTACATACAGACAAAAGAGATTATACGCATGTTTCTATGGCACACGGCACAATGTCCCACATTGATTATATTTTCGGTTCTACCTCCCTATTTCTTTTTATAGCAGCAATAGTTATAGATGAACCCGGCGTCTCTGACCACGCAATGATCTGGGCTGATCTTGACCTCGGAGAGAGGGTTGTGCAGAACAGTTGTTGGAAATTCCCCACTTTTCTAAGGGAGGATAAGAAATTTCAGACATACCTACATACTAAATGGGATCAATTTCAAGAATCTAATGCCTTACACTCAGATGCCCCAGAGTTGTATTGGCAAACCAGCAAAGCGGTCCTGAGAGGGGAATTAATTTCCTTCTTCACGATAGAAATAAACTCCGAAATTCCGAAATTCTGAAATTGAATACCCAGTTGAAACTTGATTAAAAAAACATGATCCACTGCCCTTCTCAGGACATGGTAGCTCAATACCATGATACATTACATTCTCTGCAAGCACACCTGCAGCAGAAAGCCCTTAAATCACTGCACTACAAGGAACACTCCTTTTTCAGATTTGGTAACAAATCGGGGAGGATGCTGGCAAATCTGGTCAGATTACGGCAGAGTAAAACATACATTGAAAAACTCAGGCAGAGGAGATCTGTAAGGTGCTGAGACAGTTTTATAAACATTTATATACCAAGGTCAGGGCGGGAGGTTCCATTGAAGAAAACATTTTTTTTGAGGACGTCCCCCTGCCTTCACTCACAGAAGCCCAACTAACCAGGCTCAATGCCCCGATCACCAGGGCAGAAGTACTCTCTTCTATCAAAGCCAGCAAATCTGGCAAGACTCCTGGACCAGATGAATTTGCCTATGACTATTATAAAATCCTCGGGGAGAGAATAGTGGACCCTCTCCACTCTTTTTATCAAAATGCTCTAGACACCCGTGCTTTCCTTCCCGACTTTACGCAGGCGTACATCACAGTTCTACCAAAACCTGCTAAAGATCTCAGTCAACCCGCCTCTTACCGCCCGATTTCCTTGTTAAATTGTGACCTCAAATTGTTAGCTAACATTTTAGCTGCCAGACTCAGTTTGGTACTCCCAGGCCTTATCTCCCTGAGTCAAGTAGGCTTTGTCAAGAGTCAGTCATCAAACTCTCATATTGCCAAACTTCTCATGGCAATAGAGTATTGTCAGAAGCATCAAATACCATCTATGGCAGTCAGTTTTGACTCAGAAAAAGCCTTTGATCGGGTCTCATGGGATTACCTATTCTCAGTTTTGAGTCACTTCAGGTTTCAAGGCAACCTAATTATAACAATAATTATATTATTATATATTATATATATATATATATATATATATATATATATATATATATATATATATATATATAATTATTATATAGATTATATATATATATATATTATATATATATAATATATATAATATATATATATAATATATATAATATATATGTTTCTTGTTCGGGTTACTAAGCTGATCCTAGTTGTTTCATAATAGATTGCTTTTTATGTTAGATTATCCGTTTATTATATTCGATATGTTCCTTGTAAATCGCCTCCCCGGCGTTAGTTACTTCTGTTAAATGTGAACATATATATATATATATATATATATATATATATATATATATATAATTATATTATTATATATTATATATATTATATTATATTATATTATATATATTATATATATTATATAATTATAATAATAATTATAAAAATAACAATAAGAACAACACCTATCCTGTCTGACGGCACAGATACAATGTTTATATTGCTTCAGTTATATGTTTCTTGTTCGGGTTACTAAGCTGATCCTAGTTGTTTCATAATAGATTGCTTTTTATGTTAGATTATCCATTTATTATATTCGATATGTTCCTTGTAAATCGCCTCCCCGGCGTTAGTTACTTCTGTTAAATGTGAACCGGAGTGATATGTATTGTATACAGGAACTTCCAGTATATAAAAACCATAAATAAATAAATAAATAAATAAATAAATAAATTACTTATATTTCTCTCCTTTATCATCAGCCCTCTTCACATATATTGGCAAATTGACATATAACAGCACCTTTCACCCCATAGAGGGGGTAAGGCAGGGCTGTCCCTTGTCACCCCTTCTGTATATATTGACCATCGATCCACTTTTACGTATACTGTCCCAGGACGTGACCGTAGCAGGACTTGTCTGTAAAGGTCAAGTCTTTAAAATGGCAGCCTTTGCTGACAATATACTGATCTTTCTTACTAAGCCCCAACAGTCCCTCCCTAGAGTATTGTGCTTACAAACCCAATATGGCAGTTTCTCTGGGCTTAAGATAAACACTGATAAATCGGAAGAAATTTTTGGGAATCTTCAACAGGCCTGGGGCTCGTCTTTCTCCTTAAAATGGATGCTTGGTGCCATAAAGTATCTGGGAGCACAAATATCCAATACCCCGGACACAATTTATGGTATTAATGTTTACCCCCTATTGAAGAAGATGAGAGGGTGCCTACACCAGTGGCAAACCCTTCCTATCTCTCTGGTTGGGAGGATCCATTTAATAAAAATGGTGGTACTTCCAAAGTGGTTATACCTACTTCAAATGTTCCCAATATGGTTAAAACGGACAGATATACAGAATATCAATAGCGAAATTAGAAAATTTATTTGGAGAGGGAAAAGAGCGAGACTAGCTCTGAAATACCTAACATGACAGATGGGCAAGGGTGGTTTGGCATGCCCCGACTTCCAAAGATATAACCTGGTGTATATGCTACGCCACATAAGAGATTGGCTCCTCAGTAAGGAGTACTTTTCTCCCACCTCATACATCCAAGGCTGGCTGAACGGGTATTCTCCAGCGACCTTAATACAATTGCACATCCACCACTCCCTTTGGTATGCAAACGCTTTATATTGCTTGAGTTGGATAGGAAGGCATGGCAACACCTCTGTAAAATCCTTGGACTCCGCGGGATGATGACCCCCCCCCCCCCCCCAGATGGCTTTGTGTGGTAACCCGCAGTTTCCCCCGGGTCAAGGAACAAGTGTGTTCCATCAATGGGCCTCTCGTGGTATTCACTTGATTTCCCATGTATTCCAGCCCCACACAGATAACATATATAGTTGTCAAGAACTTCAAGAACTGTACCACCTCCCCAAGGCAGTTTTCTATGCTTACCTACAATTGAGACATTATATTTTAGTAGGTGGCCTTAAAACTGTAGAGGCAACCCAGAGAGGATGACTAGCAGAGATTCTAGGTGTTAGAAAATCCATGCGATTCTCTTGTTCCATGTTCTCTAAACTATTGAACTTACTCTTGGCTGCCGATAATTTTGGGACTATTGCAAAGAAATGGGCAGGGATTCCTGACATGGCTCTTACCCCTGCCAACAAAAAATTATACTTTCACAAAACCTTGAAGCTCACAGAGAATGCTAATTTACGTGAAATGCAATTTAAATTTATATGGCAATTATATTTCTCTCCTGCTAAGGCTTTTCGTGCAGGCATATGTGATGTTCCCTCTTGTTTAAAGTGCAATGCTGACACAAGTGATTTCTTTCACAATTTCTGGACCTGCGTAAAGATTGCAGACCTTTGGAGACGTATACAAATCTTTCGCTCTACTATATGTGAACATGCCATCCTATTAGAACCCAGGGTTTGGCTCTTGGGATCCAGCATGCTAACTACAAATAGATTAAACATTCCCAATGCTCTCCTGGTGGACAAAGCAGTTCCCATGGCCAAACAACTCATTCTTCAGTACTGGATCTCGAAGGAGGCCCCTTGCTTTAAACACTGGATACAAAAAATGGAAAAACTGTCCACGTTTGAGCAGATGACGGCTAACACACAGAGGGGCGGATTTTAAAAGACCCACGCGCGTAAATCCTTCTGGATTTACGCGCGCCAGTGCGCCTATTTGCATGGGCCGCTGGCGCGCGTAAAGCCCCGGGACGTGCGTAAGTCCTGGGGCTTTCGAAAAGGGGAGGGAGGGGGCGTGTCTGGGGGCGTTCCCGAAATGACGCGGCGTTTCAGGGGCGTGCCCCGGCGTTTTGGGGGCGGACCCGGGGGCGTGGCGCCGGCCCGGGGGCGTGGTCGAGGCCTCCGGACCAGCCCCCGGGACCGGAGGACGGAGTGGGGCTGCCGGCGACGCGCGCAAAGTTACGCCTGCTTTCAGCAGGCGTACCTTTGCCGACAAAGGTAAGGGGGGGTTTAGATAGGGCCGGGGGGTGGGTTAGGTAGGGGAAGGGAGGGGAAGGTGGGGGGAGGGCGAAGAAAAGTTCCCTCCAAGGCCGCTCCGAAATCGGAGCGGCCTCGGAGGGAACATGCTGCTCGCCCTGGGTTCGGCGTGCGCAGGTTGCACAAATGTGCACCCTCTTGCGTGCGCCGACCCCAGATTTTATAAGATACGCGCGGCTACGTGCATAGCTTATAAAATCCAGCGTACTTTTTTTCGCGCCTGGTGAGCAAACAAAAGTACGCGCTCGCGTATTTTTTAAAAATCTGCCCCAGAGCGAACAAAGGAAACATATGACGTCTAGTATTTGGATGCCATTTCTGCGACGTCAGAGATTACACTCCCACCCAGGATTAACAGGTGTCGTTGTTCATTTATGCACTATGGGACACTTAGCGTCTGTTATGGGGTGGATGGATAGTTTGTGATCGCATTTGGCATTTGGCATCCTCTGATCCTCCGCACCGTCACTGTTGACTATTGTTCTTTTTTTTAGATCCACAAACACATAAACATAAGGATGGCAATCCATCCAGCACAGTACTAACATGCTACTATTTTGTCTACAATACACCTAGGGGCATATATTTAAATGGAGCGGCCTTGGAGGGAACGGGGAAAACCATCGGGCCTCCCCTAGGGCTCGGTGCGCGCAAGGTGCACATGTGTGCACCCCCTTGCGCGTGCCGACCCCGGATTTTATAACATGCATGTGGCAGCACGTGCATGTTATAAAACCGGGTGTACATTTGTGCACGCTGGGTAGCACGCACAAATGTACCCCTCGCGGGTAAATTTAAAAATCTGCCCCCTAAAGCCCAAATGGTAGCTGTGAACAAGTCTACCTAATGGGCCAGCTAGCCATCTCCATGTGGGCACTGCAAAGCAGGGAAGGATGGGAGGGAGTGGGGGCCATGGTGTGTAAAATAATAAGACCTCAAATTCATATTAGATTGCAAGCTGCCGATTGTTTGTTTTCGTTTGAAAAATTGTCCTGATGCTATGACACCAGCTACATATTCCTAGCAAATGTGATTCTGATACATGCATTACTTTGTTCTACTTGTCAAATGTTTCTCACCACCTGTTTCTTTCAAAAGTTTGCAAACATCCTTGTCTTAACTCTGTTTTTCAAGTTTTGGAATTCAGGCAACTGGATGTTTTTTTTTTTTCTCGGTTATACTAGGATGTCTATACATGTTTGTGTGTTCATACTGGTCTTTAAAATTTAATAGAAACTTATACAAAAAAAAAAAAGATTAGGAACACAAAAACACATGTGCGCCACATACTGGAAAAGTCTTAAAAAGCACTACTTATTTGGCTAGGTAATGTAGCTGGATAAATCTTCAAATGCTAGTTATCTGGCTATCTTAGGCCTAGATTTATCAATCTGCAGTAAATATCACATGTGATAGGAAAAGTGGCATGTTTTATGGTAATAGCCTATTTATCACAATGTGCATTATCTTACCACTTTACATAGGTATTATCACAAAGTGCATTAACCTTTTGCACTAATACCTATATAATTGCATTTTCCTACCTGCATAATGCTCATTTCAGAGAGAGAGAGAGATATGCAAGGTTGTGAGAACATGGTACAAATCTACTTTTCTTTCACCTTTCATCCCTCCAAATCACATTAAATCTTCACCGATGGTAACTGTGCTGTTTGTACGTATGACTGTGCATGTTAAACTGCCTCCTAATACCTAACTTAACTCTCTCTCCACAAACCTAACCCTGAGTTACTAGTGCTCCCTCTTACAATGGTATAAATAGTTAACTGTTTTGTAAGCCCATATAGAGTCATACATTCTCTCTCTCTCTCTCTCCAGCAGCAGCCCAAAATGCAATAAAAGCCTGTTTATTTCTCAGCTTGTGAAACTATTGCAGGTGCAATATGTGTAACCTGTATTGCAGTAAAATGCAAAAAGGTATCAGGAAAATTACCCTAACCATCCTCCTTTTTTTAATCATGTGCACTATTTTTGTTATATTTCTCGCAAAATGATGAATCTAGGCCTAAGAGAGAGATCAGCAGAGAATTATTGAACATAAGAGCAACATTCTGACATCAAAGGAGAATGCCCCACTTGTATCCCATTGGAGTTCAGCATTACATATGGTTGAGAATGTAAAATTCTTGATATTAAACAATTAGATGGTATGCGTGGAGGAGATGTCTCTCACAAATTGTGAGAATATGAACAACGATCATTTATAATTGGCCCACATTGATGTCACTTGGCCTTAATAATGAAATAGAGTAGTCAGTAGAGATATGCATCAGGTAAAATATTTGATTCGGGCTTCGGATTTGGCCCACTGAGGGAAAATATGTTTTCTCGCAGTTCAGGCTTTTTTTTTCGGGGACCCCCAATTTTCGGGTTAGCGCACGCTAATGGGAGATAGCGCGCGCTAATCCTAAAAACAAATGTTTCCAAAATTTTGGAAAAATTCCAATCGTTTTTCGGGTTCTCTGAACCAGGACGAATTAGACAATTTTGTTGAAATTGTCTAATTCATCCAAAACAAATGCATATCCCTACTAGTCAGCATTCATGTAATTGACAAATGCTCATTGCTGATTGGGTTAGCAGATTTAATAACATTTATGTCAAATGTGTGGGATATGCATATGTTGCATCTTTGACGTCCATGGCATTTTTGGTTGCTACTGGTTTTTTTGAGGTAATTGTTTTTTGATATACATGTTTAGGTTATTTGGCACTTCATATTTTTAATGATACAAGATATGGTTGATTTAATGTTATTTATTATTATAGAGAGATTCTCCCCTGAGGAAGCTCGGTCAGGTGAAATGAGGTCCCTTGTCAGGGAAGACCTTTTTGAAATATCTACATGATTGGGATTCATTGAGATATCAACATGTGTGATTGATCCCAGACCTCTGGGATAATCATTTTGAAATATTTACAATTATTGAGATATTACATGTGTGATTGATTTCAGATTTCTAGTATATTATTATGAATGAGGGAGCAAAATTCTTTTCCAGAGCTAAAGGAATTTTTATGGTTTTATATGTATAAATGTGGATGGGTATGAATGGGGTATGTTATAGTGTGATTGACGTTGGGTTTTAGTGGAGGTTTTTATGTGAACGTCTTAGGTGCCATTGTGAAATGGTTATATATTATATAGTAAATGTTTTAACATTGTATTAAACACCTGTATTTATTATAAGAATTTGTATTTACTATTTATATTTATTATTTAGCTATTAACATTGTTCTGTTACCACTTGGTACTATTTCTCTCCTTTACCTCAAACTCTAAGTTCCTACTAAGTTAGCCATGTTATTTATACCCAATTGTTGGATGTAATTGTATATTTGTTTAATTGTTCAATCTGTTTGATGTAATTTTCTGTTCCTTGTTCTGTGTAAACCGAAGTGGTATGCACAAGTGCATGAACTCCGGTATATAAAAGCCTTTAAATAAAATAAATAAATAAATTGTCACTTGATTTGTATATTGGATACATTTCTTATTTCTATGTACATATACATTTCTATATTTTTCAATGAAATGAATTTGGCATGGTTTTTCACTATAGGGCAGATTTTCAAAGGGTTACGTGCATAAGATACGCGCATAACCCCTGAAAAACTGCCCCTTCCACCCCCTGCGCGCGCCGAGCCTATCCTGGGGAGCGTGTTGGGGCGTGTCAGGGGTGTGTTGTTGCCGGGGAATCATCAGGGGGTGTTCTGGGGCAGGGCCATGGGTGTGGTTCCAGCCCAGGGGCGTTTTGGGGGCGTGGCCATGGCCTCGGGACCAGCCCTCTGACCGGAACATGGCACGCCGGCAGCCGGCCAATGTGCGCAAGTTACGCCTGCCTCAGGCAGGCATAACTTGTAAAATAAAGGTGGGGGGAATTAGTTAGGGCAGGGGGATGGGTTAGATAGGGGAAGGGAGGGGAAGGTGGGGGGGGCCAGAAGGAAAGTTCCCTCCGAGGCCGCTTCGATTTTGGAGCAGCCTTGGGGGGAATGGAGGATGGCTGCGTGGCTTGGCGTGTGCAGGCTGCCGATTTTGTGCAGCCTTGTGCGCGCAGACCCTGTATTTTATAACATGTGCGCGACAGCGCACGTATGTTATAAAATCGGGAGTAGATTTGTTCGTGCCGGGTTGCTCGAACAAATCTACTCCCACGCACACCTTTTAAAATCTACCCCTATTTGTGAATATTTTGAGAGACTTCTCATTGTGTTTTATGTATGTTTATTTGTTGAGAGTGTCGTGTAATTCACCTGTTCAATTTGGGCCGATTTTAATTCCTATGCACGTGGGTTACATTTGTGCACGCTACCCGGCACGCACAAATATACACCCAATTTTATAACATGCACGCTGCCACGCGCATGTTATACACAAGGGGGTGCACACATGCGCACCTTGCACGCGCCGAGCCCGAGGGGAGCCCCGATAGCTTTCCCCGTTCCCTCCAAGGCCGCTCAGAAATCGTTTTGTTCCTTTTTAAAATATTTACCTTGAATTGAACTTATATGTACTGTTAGACTGAGAACAGCATAGCATGCTAGAGAGCTATTGCTCGATGTATTGAACGGCATATTTTCGCAAGCAGTATTTATTCACCACAGGATATAATGGACAATAAAGCTACCTTGTTAAATCAACTCGGATTAAAAAAAACACACATAGAATTAATAAATGTTTGATAAATTTAACACCTGGAATTATCCATTACAGATAGGTACTGATTGATGCTGTTCAAACCTGCAAACTGAACGATATTTGTAGGTTCAGATCCCAGAACAAATCAGGTAATCTTATGAACATTTAGCAGCCTTCTTGTTCTTTTTTCACCTTTGGTTTTATGGATCTTTTTTATTATTTTTTTATTTATATATATTTTTCTATTTCTATTTTTTATTTTATTGATTTCTATGTGTGCAGGTAACATTAGTTTTTACAATATCACGTATATAGCCATTTTCAAAGTCCCTTGTTCAATATCAGCAACCTTTCCTGTTTTTGCCTGTGTTATTCAGTATTTAGTTGTGTATCCTGCTCACTGAGATAGTTGGTATATTTACATATTTTATCTATTGAAGGTTCTTGTTTTTAATTTTATTTATATTTATTGGTTATTTGTTTTATTTTCTGTTTCTATATCAGTATGTGATGTCACTACTTTATTTGCAATTATTGTTCATGTTCTTTTATTTGTTCTTTTATTCATTATGTTGTTTTATTCAGTACCATATTTATGTTTTAATTTTCGTGAGTATGTGTATAAATATATATGTATTAATATTTATGTATTTTATCATAGCCCATGAGGCAGCCACTTGGATAGTGGCGAAACACGGCCTGAGTCGGGCATTTTTCATCTCCACTTCAATAAAAGTTTACAAAGGACATTTGGCATCTATCTTGTTTGTTGATACCTAACCACCACAGGAGATACATCCTAGTGGACAGCAACTCTGCTATGCTTTAAGGATGGCCACATTAAGGAAGGGACTATAACTACTGCTAGCAAACTACTCTGCAGAATTTCTATTTACCTATATAAAGCAGGACAATATAACTAGCTCTGAGATGAGCAGACAAAGGGCCTTGCTGTGCCCTGACATCTGAATATTTCCCAATGTCTCCTTGTGACATTTCAGGGTAGGTTAATAGTGTGTGACACAGCTTTGCCTATGGTTCAATGAGGTGAACCTGTCATGTGTGTGTGCTGTTATTGTCATTACTAAATAAACTACATCTTAGAGATGACTTTCTATAGCATGTGAAGGCATCACAATATCCTATTCCAAATCCAACCTTCAGATAGTCAGACCAGCATCCTTTAATAGCCTCTCTGTGCAACTGAAATAACCAACTTGTCAGTCCAAGGGCCAAGGTCCTCTCCATCTGTACATGAGAGTTTCTTGTTTGCTTATCTAGGTGTAGCAGGGCTGAGCTGTGCATGGTCTTGTGCAACCCCTATGAGATATGCTAGCTTGCAATGATCTGTGAGAAGTTTGGGATTGCCACAATATTGGACAAGTGCTTCCCAAAAGGCTCTAAGTGAATGTCTACTATTTGAGCACTCCGATGTCAGTTCTGCCTCAGAAACCGATGGATATATTTAGATGCACATGGATGTCAGCTAGGGAATCTGGCTATAACATGTAGAGTGTGTGATTGCTGATTATAACTGTCAACTTGTAGCTTCAGGCTGTGCCTTTAAGCAGCTGAGCTACTTGTGAAATTTAACTTATACAGCACTTGGCTCCATGTCATAGGCCCGGTTGGAGTTCCATCATGCCTATGCAACCATCTTGCCAACGTGAGTTAAAGCCATAGCCAAGGCTAGCAAGAAGGGTCAAATGCATAGCCAAGGCTAGCAAGAAGGAACAAGCTATATAAAGCCAGGCACATTGTGTTATCAGTCCAACATGAATGCTATGGCAAGACATGACTCTTATTGACAATCAATCTGAATACATTAGGACAGCCACATCTCTTTGTTGTTATTTATTTGGTGTCTACTTTGTCTACTACTGTCAATTATACCTATTGCTCTAGGATCATGATGTTGTTTAACTAGGCTGAAGTGGTTTCTGTAACACACTGACCCAGACAGAGGACCAATTAGTAAAAGAAAGATACTGATTTGACCAACTTGAACCTCTCTGCTGGGTTTTCTTTCATGCAAGTGAAATGACTAAATAATGATTAACAGGCAAAGTACCATTGTATAAAGTAGCTTTGTCGAAGCTGGCTTGCAACCCATGTGATCTCCCTAGCTTCTGCTGGGAGATGTAGAGGATCCTGAGGTAAATTAGGAATAATGTCTAAATGGATGCTATAATGTATAGCCAGATTATGATATGCATAGCAAACAAGCACCATCTTTGCTACTCTGGGTGGGGCATACATTAAAGCACCCCCCCTGTTTCGTCTAAACAGCAAAATCTACTTTTGAGAAGTACAAAGGTACCTTAAATGACACACTGGGTACAACATAAGGCCTTGTTGTACCTCGTCTCTGCTGGTATGTTTGTAATAGCAATGGGAATGTGAAGGCAGGTCCTGCACTCATATCCTGAATCTCTGCAGGAAAGAGAGAATGGCTGCATCAGTCACACCCCCATGATTTTGTTATCTCACTGCCAACAGAGAGCATGCTATAAGACACTAAAAGCTGAGCTATAGCTTGATGTGAGCCATACAAAGCTATTTCCAAACCCTAAGTTCATGCTGCCTTTATTTATTTATTTAGAGTTTTTATATACCGACCTTCTCGATATACATAATCAAATCAGGTCGCTTTAACTGTAATACTATATGTACTCTATAGTACTTTGTTATATTGTGTCAGATCTTCATGAATGGAAAAATGCAGCTGGGGTGCATAGAAACTGTGTATATATCACCCATAAGCATGCAATCTCTACCCAGTTCTAGCACTCCTATAACACTGAAGTTGTATATCTCAGCTCTCACCTGTCATTACAGATATTCACCTGTCATTACAGATATGACTTTCTGGTATGATTGTTCATCTCCCTGGCTGTTCTTCAGTATATCCTCCAGAGATACAAGTTTGTCAGACATGACACACTGAATAAGATTGGCTCAAATGGCACATCTCACAGCTTTCATTGAACCCACGTACCCCTGATATGGTGAAGATAAACTATGGCTGACATTGTGGCTGTCAGAGCAGAAACACTGCAGACAGGATACCGATATTGGCACTGTTAGCTGAGAGCCAACACAGCACTAACAGGGCACACTTGACTTGGAGTCCCAGCACTATGTGCCCAAAAAGGTTTGGGTAGACAAGTGACATTTCAACAGCTCCAAGAGAGAGTATTTGAACTGTCACTTGCTTTAACCTGACTAGTTGAAAGTAGGGATGTGAATCGTTTTTTGACGATTTAAAAAAAATCGTCAGATATTTTTTAAATCGTCAAAAATCGTTAGAGTCACGATACAATACAAATTCCCCCGATTTATCGTCAAAAATCGTTAAATCGGGCACGGGAATTATTTGGGGGGAGGGTGGGAAAACCGGCACACCAAAACAACCCCTAAACCCACCCCGACCCTTTAAAACCAATCCCTTACCCTCCCCCACCCTCCCGAACCCCCCCCCCAAAATGTTAAAATACCTGGTGGTCCAGTGGGGGGGTCCCGGCGCGATCTCCCGCTCTCGGGCCATCGGCGCCATTTTGGCTGCCACTAATATAAATGGCGCCGATGGCCCGATAAAAAAAAAAACCACCTGACCCTTTAAACCGACCCCCCTTAGCCTCTCCCACCCTCCTGACCCCCCCAAAAAAACCTTTTTAAATTACCTGGTGGTCCAGGGGGGGCACGGGAAGCAATCTCCCGCTCTTGGGCCATCGGCTGCCACTCATAAAGATGGCGCCGATGGCCCTTTGCCCTTACCATGTGACAGGGTATCCATGCCATTGGCCGGCCCCTGTCACATGGTAGGAGCACTGGATGGCCATATTGCCAATATTCAAAATGGTGCCGGCGCTACCTTTGCCCTCACTATGTCATAGGGGCCGACGGTCGGCCGACGGTCAGCCCCTGTGACATAGTGAGGGCAAAGGTAGTGCCGGCGCCATTTTGACTAATGGCAATACGGCCCGAGTGCAGGAGGTCACTCCCGGACCCCCGCTGGACTTTTGGCAAGTCTTGTGGGGGTCAGGAGGCCCCCCAAGCTGGCCAAAAGTCCCTGGGGGTCCAGCAGGGGTCTGGCAGCGATCTCCTGCACTCAGGCCGTATTGCCAATATTCAAAATGGCGCCGGCGCTACCTTTGCCCTGTCACATGGTAAGGGCAAAGGGCCTCGGCGCCATTTTTATTAACGCAGCTGATGGCCCGGGAACGGGAGATCATTTCCCGTGGCTCCCCTGGACCACCAGGTATGTGTAAAAAGTTTGGGGGGGGGGGGTCGGGAGAGTGGGGGAGGCTAAGGGGGGTAATTTTAAAAGGTCGGGGTGGGTTGTTTTTTTTATCGGCGCAGGTCTCACTAAAAAAAATGTGATGTGAATGTGATGTGAATTGGAATCGGAACGATTCCAATTCACATCTCTAACGATCAGATTTCCCCCCCCCCTCCCCCCAGCCGAACCCAATCGTTAAAACGATCGGGCACACGATTCACATCCCTAGTTGAAAGTTTGTAGTGCTGGGTCACATACTGACCTTAGTGGAAACTGCATTGTATGGGCATACAACATTAACAGGCCTATACAGTATGGAGAGAGAAACCAGGGCTCTGGCACGATGGCTTGTTGACTTAACTGTGCAAGCCACTTCTCATATAACTAATACAGTCACTTCCCTGACAACTCCCCTTGTGTCACTGCCATTTGCTGTAAACATATAGCTGGAGAAGGATGTTGGAAAGAAGCACCTCTCCTACCTATGAGCCAACCATCACCATAGAGGCCATCTTCAAATTTTTCAAACAGGCCAAATTGCCTAAGTAGAAAGGAATCATGTGCAGCTCCCCAGTAGGGATGTGCAGAGCAAAAGTTTAAGTTCATATGTCCATATGTCCAAAGGGGGTCCCATTTGCGGTCAATATGGACATAAACAGAATTCAATGAGTTGAGTATATGTCCATATGTGCAAATAAAAATTTAAACCCCTCACCCTCCTTAATCCCCCCCCCCCAAGACTTACCACAACTCCCTGGTGGTCCAGCGGGGTCAGGACGCCATTTCTGACCAACTTCGCAAGGAGCACGTGATGTCGGCGTCACGTCGCAGTGACGCGGCGCCACGTGATTCCCCGCGGGTTCGCGCCGGAACGCTCGTTCGGCCCAAAAGGAACTTTTGGCCAGCTTGGGGGGGCCTCCTGACACCCCAAGCTGGCCAAAAGTTCCTTTTGGCCGAACGAGGGTGCCGGAGGGAACTCGTGGGGAATCACGTGACGCCGCGTCACTGCGACGTGGCGCCGACGTCACGTGATTCCCCGCGGGGTCGCTTCCGGGATCCTCGTTCGGCCCAAAAGGAACTTTTGGCCAGCTTGGGGGTGTCAGGAGGCCCCCCCCAAGCTGGCCAAAAGTTCCTTTTGGGCCGAACGAGGATCCCGGAAGCGACCCCGCGGGGAATCACGTGACGTCGGCGTGACGCTGCGTCACGTGATTCCCCGGAGTTCCCTCCGGCACCCTCGTTCGGCCCAAAAGGAACTTTTGTCCAGCTTGGGGGGGCCTCCTGACCCCCCCAAGCTGTCCAAAAGTTCCTTTTGGGCCGAACGAGCGTTCCGGCGCGAACCCGCGGGGAATCACGTGACGCCGCGTCACTCCGACATGGCGCCGACGTCACGTGCTCCTCAGAAAGGCTTTCAGAAATGGCGTCCTCACTCCTCGCTGGATCACCAGGGAGTTGTGGTAAGTCTTTGGGGGGGGATTAAGGAAGGTGAGGGGCTTAAATTTTTATTTTGGATCAACAATCGCGATTTCCAACTTATTCAACATAGCTATGTTGAATAAGTTGGAAATCCGATCGTTTACGTCTTATCACTTTTTTAAGTTAAAAAAAAAAATAAGTAGCGTTTTACATTTATGTTCAATACGAATGCACACCCCTACTCCCCAGTACCTGGGTACCACATCAAGGATATGCAGTTGAGTGTTACAGTCCACTTGCGCATTGATGGAGTAGAAGAGCTTTCTGTTGCAGTAGATGTCCTCCCTGCCACAGAGTGGGATGATGAGAATGCAGTCAATTACTCCCAGAACATTGGGAAATTTTCAATGGCATAAAAACCTCTCTTCAAGTCCAGCAAGTCCTGCCTTTCATCTTATATAAAGATTAATTCAGCTACACACAGCTGTTATGACCTGGTCCAGACAGCAGAAAAAAGACATTTGAGACATTTCCCTGATGACTTCAACTGTTGTTTGTAATAAATCAGAATCCATAAAATGCAGGGTGCACAATAGTTTGAAGAGGCTTAGTATAGCATGGGAACATTCTGTGACTGCATCCAGATCCCTTCTGATTTCTTGATATAATTCCATGATAGCCTGAGACCTGAGGCAATACCTCATCACCACGTTGTCCTGTGGCATTCCCAGCAAAGTGGTGCAGGGATGGAAGATGCGCTTCATGTACAGCCCTTGTGCCCTCCTACATGGCAAGTCCTGATGTGGGCCAGCAAGCACCACCAGTGGGGCTTGCAATTCTGGCACCAATGCAGGTACTTCCCTAGGAGGCATTTGAACCTCCCTTGCCTGTTTTAGTAGCTGTTCTTGTTATTGAGTAGCCTGAATAAGCCAGTATCCCACTACTAATACACTTCCCCTTAACATTGTAGCTTTAGGAAGACAGGGTAGATAACAAAAGGTGTTTTATTGGCCCACCAGGACTATATGTAGGTATGTCTGAGAGAAGGCCTCTTTTTATTGCACATGATAATAGCTGCGATCCGCGATAACGGCTGTTGTCATGGGTTAAAAACTTTTTTCTACCCTACTGCAAATCAAAAAGGTATTTTTATATTCCAAGTTAAATCTAGCATTGTATTTCAATATTTTTTCTGCAAAATGCGGTAGAAGTTCCTCATTTTCATAATTTTCTTGGTTTTGCATACTCATTATTTAAATATTAATGCACAATGTGATAAACATTGCTGGTTTATTGCATGCTAGACTCTATTTATTAGAGATGTGAATCGTGTCCTCGATCGTCTTAACGATCGATTTCGGCTGGGAGGGGGAGGGAATCGTATTGTTGCCGTTTGGGTTTTAAAAATATCGTGAAAAATCGTTAAAATCGTGAGCCAACCCCCTAAAACCCACCCCTGACCCTTTAAATTAAATCCCCCACCCTCCCGAACCCCCCCCCAAATGCTTTAAATTACCTGGTGGTCCAGAACGGCGGCGGTCCGGAACGGCCCCCTCAATTGAATCCTTTTGTCTTCAGCCGGCGCCATTTTGCAAAATGGCCGCCGCAAAATGGCGGCGGCCATAGACAAAAACGATTCGACGCAGGAGGTCGTTCCGGACCCCTGCTGGACTTTTGGCAAGTCTTGTGGGGGTCAGGAGGCCCCCCAAGCTGGCCAAAAGTTTCTGGGAGTCCAGCGGGGTTCAGGAAGCGATTTCTTGCCGCGAATCGTTTTCCGTACGGAAAATGGCGCCGGCAGGAGATCGACTGCAGGAGGTCGTTCAGCGGCGAACCCCCGCTGAACTACCTCCTGCAGTCGATCTCCTGCCGGCGCCATTTTCCGTACGGAAAACGATTCGCGGCAAGAAATCGCTTCCTGAACCCCGCTGGACTCCCAGAAACTTTTGGCCAGCTTGGGGGGGCCTCCTGACCCCCACAAGACTTGCCAAAAGTCCAGCGGGGGTCCGGAACGACCTCCTGCGTCGAATCGTTTTTGTCTATGGCCGCCGCCATTTTGCGGTGGCCATTTTGCAAAATGGCGCCGGCTGAAGACAAAAGGATTCAATTGAGGGGGCCGTTCCGGACCGCCGCCATTCTGGACCACCGCTGGATCCCCAGGTAATTTAAAGCATTTGGGGGGGGGTTCGGGAGGGTGGGGGATTTAATTTAAAGGGTCGGGGGTGGGTTTTAGGGGGTTTTAGTGTGCCGGTTTTCCTGCCCTCCCCCTTCCCCCGATTTACGATTTTTTAACGATAAATCGGGGGAATTGGTATTGTATCGTGGCCCTAACGATTTTTGACGATTTAAAATATATCGGACAATATTTTAAATCGTCAAAAAACGATTCACATCCCTACTATTTAGCATGCGACGATGGCCTAAATCAACTTGATGAATGACCCAATTAGCTGTATAAGTCTTAAACAGTGCTACTTAGATAAGTAGAGTTTTTTGAGCATTATTTAAGTCAAAATGTATTCGTCTATGTTGAAAATTCATGCCACATCTCATTTACATATGTAGTCATGTTGTAGGGTTGATTTACACATATTTTACATGATGCATGCATATTTATGTACACAATATAAAATACAAGCGCATTAGCACGCATGCCCCTATACATGCCTATTAGGGTGTGCTCACGCATATTTTAAAGTTATCCTCCCTATGTCTAGCACTCACATAAAAAAAACATGAGATGCTGTGAGATGAATATATAAATGTTTGCAAATTAAATATATATAATTTAAACACAGAAGATGCAAAATAATTATGCAACTGTACATCAACATTTCAAATAAGGTATGTAAAAGCATTTACAGAATCAAAGGAAATATTGTGTGTTAGATTCCTAACACACAATAGGTTATAAAATCAGGTGTAGATTTGTTTGCGACTGGTTGCACGAACAAATCTATGCCCGCGAGCAGGTTTTAAGATATGCCCCATAGAATGATTACATTGATAGATATTTAAACCAAAATAATTTGAATAACATTTCATTCAAATGATCGACATATAGAAAGGAATTCAAAGCTGTGAAATGTTGTGGCATTCAACTGCATCACTTTATCGTATCACACTTCATAGAGAATTGCTCTGAGGCCATGGAATAGATTTGGTGGACATGAATAGAAATTTGTCAGTAGTTCTTCCCATGTAGAAATGTAACATCTATATTGAAACATATGTGGTTTTCACTTTTTCCTACTTTCTTTCCTTTCAGAGCTTAACTATACCTTTAACAAATATTGCTAGCATTTTTCCTAGTCAAAACCTTTTAATTGCTTAAACAGCTGAGATTTCAAATATATTTAAGATTTTTGCTCTAATCAGAATATTTTACTCACTAATCCATTCCTTTTTCTATAGCCTCTAAAGGGTAATTATTATTTGTTTGCATAGACTTTTGAGGTCCACATTCAAAAGTTATTCAGATGGATAACATCTATATTCAGACCTTATCTGGCTAATTTCTAGCCAGATTAAAAAGGAGCATTCTGAAGAGGGGTTGAGTTAACTGGAATATCCAGCTAACCTAGCTGAATATCATGTACATCTGGCTAAGGGTTAGATTCATCAAAGCATTGCATGTGTTAGGAAGAGGGGTGTGTTTTATGGTAATAGCCTATTTATTGCAACATGTGCTATCTTAGCATTTCCAAAACCAAAAATGGAGAACAAGTACTGCACTTGTGAAACCACCAAAATTGTAGAAATAGTGCAGAATAAAGTAGAAGTCCACACAATAATTTCAGTGTATTATTGTAGAAATTTTACTTGGAAACGGCACTAAACCGAAAACCGATTTTTTCACGAAAATTCGGGGGGAAAGTGCTTGTTTCATGATTTAACTGATATGTAACGAAGTAAGAAATATCATATGAGATTTCAATTTGTTATAAAAACGATTCACATCCCTAGGTATTTTCTAATGAAAAGCTGTATCTAAAATCATGACAATGCTGACCAGAACAGCATATTTAATATAATAATCTCATAGCATCTCTTAAAAGTATAAGCTTTGATTCTCTTCTTCCTTACACACTTTACCTTTTCCGTGACTCCTCTTTAGTTCCTGTTGTGGTGCCAGCCTGGCCGTATTTTCTCTACAGCATTGCATATATCTTTAGCTTTCATATCAATAAATCATCAAATAATGTTTAACACAATGAAAAAAACTAAAACTGCTTAATTTTAAAATGTAAGGGGTCAATTTTAAAAGATGTGCCAATGTTATAATATGCACACACATGAATAAAATATGATATCCGCGCGCATATGTGCGCCTGATTTTATAATTGATGCACACATGTGCGGGCAGGTGTCAGTCACAAGCGCAATGGGGGGATTTTTAAAAAATGTGTGCGGTGACGCAGGTAGGCCTTTCCCAGTTCCCTAACCCTATCCTTCCTCCTTCTTCCCCTCTCCTCCCCGACCCCTAAACAATCACTAACCATCTCCTTTTTTTTTTTTTTTTGCTATTTACTGCTCCTCCAGAGCAGAAGTAAACTCTGCATACCGGCCGGCTGCCAACAAGCGCTTTCCTGGGACACCGTGGAATGGTGCTGTCCCAGATCGCCCTCTGCCCCTCCCCTCCCCACCCGGACTACGCCCTTGGCCTGCCCCTTTCTTTGGGCCCAGCACTTCAGCACATAACGGGGGTTATGCACATGGCTGGGCCCTTTGTAAAATGTGTGCGACGTGCACAAGGCCTGGCCATGCGCAGAGCCCCCAATCTTACATGCATCAGACTTTTAAAATTTTTTGCGATAGAGCATTGTCTTCATGATTGGGTTTATAATCTACTAGTGAAAACTTCCTGGTGTTGCTTGGGTAGTATGATCTATATCAGCATGTATCTATGTGTGCCTGTGTGCATATTAGTCGGGGGAACCTGTGCATGTGTATGTGTGTAGATGACTCTGCCTGTCTATGTAGGTGCCTATGCCTGCATGTATGTGTGTGCATTTGAGGGAGCCTGTGTGTATGAGTGGGTGCCTCAGCCTGTGTGTGCTGATGTGTGGGTGGCTATGCCTGTGCCTTGGTGAGGCAGTGTGTGCAAGTGTGGTGCCTTGGTGAGGCAGTGTGTGCTTTGGTGAGGCATTGTGTACACATGTGAGGCAGTGTGTGCACATGTGGGAGCCTGTGCATGCTTTTGTAATATTGTATGTGCTTGCGCTAGTTTGTGTACACTTCTGCATGCTTGTGTGATCTTGTGGCACTTCTGCACTCTAGTATGAGTTTGAATGTGTACTTGTGTGAATTTATGTGCAATTGTGTGAGACTGCATGCACCTTTATGTGTATGCCTATGCCTGCCCCGCCATGTGTGTGGGAGCAAGATACTGGGATTCTTATAAAGAGCATATTGGCAAACATTATCCAGAATTGCTCATGTTATATGGTCAATAACAGCCTGTGTGTGTGTGTGTGTGTGTGTGTGTGTGTGTGTTTATGTGTGTGTATGTGTGTATGCCTGTGTCTGCCTGTATGTGCATGTCTGTATGTGTGTGCATTTGTGTGTGTGTACATATGTACCTGTATGTATGTGTGTGCATACATACACTCCACTGTTCCAAGCACCACATGTATCCACAGACAGACACAACAGTGTCTGCAGGACCAACTGAATGACTGACACAAGCCTTCAATAAATATATAGATAGTTAGTCAATATGAAATCCAAAAAAACACTTCATTAGGAATCATTGCATATTATTAGCGTCAACTCTTTCCTCATTTGACTCATTCTCCCTCCCCTTGGTTCATGAATTTCCCTTTGCAATCTCTCTGCAGTTCACTTCTCCCCTTCTTGAACCCAATATTCACGGTTTCTTCTCACAAACTGCTCACCCCAATTCACTCCCTCGTTCCTACAAACACTGCATTCACCTGATTCCCCTCACAAACCATCCACTCACTCCATTTCACTCCCTCTCTCCCACAAACCCCTCCACTTACCCCTGTGCACTCCTCTCCCCAACAGAGAGCTCTCACTCATCCCAGTTCATTACCTCCCCACACCTCACAAAACCCTCACTTATCCTGACCCTCTTCCACCCCAATTAACTCTTACCTCATTCCAGTTAATTTCCTTTCCCACTCAATGAAGCCCCCATTTCCCCCAGTTCACTCATTTCCCCCTCCCATGGTTCACTCCCTCTCCTCCCCTCACATGATCCCCATTCTGTGCATTCACTCTTCCCCTATGATCCCAAAGTTCACTCCCTCCCTGCCCTTGCTCTATCCCCTTGCTCATTGACTCCACTGAGAACAAAACATGATGAAGAGGACGGCATCTTTGTAGTAGCTCCAGCACATGCTCCCTCCTCCCCTGCAAGGGCCCAAGCATTGTGCATTAAACCACTTAGTTCAAAGTACACCATGATGCTTGGGCCCTGGCAGCGAAAGAGGGAGGACATGAGAAGGTACAACAAGGTTGCCTTCCTCCTACATTTTCACTGTCAACAGAGTCAGAGAGCGAGGGGATCTAGGTGGGGCAAGAAGGGAGTGAAGTAGGGATTGCAGGAGTCGGGGGTGGGTAGCTTTTTCTATCCACTACTAGCAATGATAGTCTTCTATGGGAGGCAAGAGACAGGAAATGTGCCATCCTCTGCCAGCAAAGTGTCATAGTCCACTCTGCTGAGGATGGGGAATAGGGACATACCTTGGAGAGGCAGGTGGTCTGGAGCTGCTGTCTTCTAACTAAAGCAGCCACTGTTCCTGGCGGGTAGAGTCCTTGGGTGTAGGCAGCTGCCAGGCAGAAGCAGGTACCAAGAAGGCCCAAAAACCAGGACAGGAGCAGGAAGCAGGAGTGTAGCCAAGGAGCAAGACTGGAGCAGGAGCCAGGGCCACAGCCAGACAACAGTATAACATAGAACAAACTCTGTATAGACTGTTGTTCCCGCAGAGGTATGTCAAGCTACAGCTTCTTTTATACAGTCCTCTATTTGGGCTGCACCCAATGCTGTTCCAATAGAGATCCTCCAGAGCTGGGTCTTCCTAGCTTTACTTCTCTTATTATTTTGTGCAGGGGTCTTGGTGATTTAGAGTTTCTATGGCTCCACTATAAAATCCTCTAGCTTTAAACATGTGGGTCTGCATATTCAATTCCTACTGCCCCTGACACAATGTAACTCTTCTGTGGTGGTGAAGTAGGGGCCTTGACTTATATATTTAATAAATTATTTTTAACTCTGGCATGACACAAAATGAAAAAACAATTCTCATAGAACCCATCAAATGCAACTTGTGAAAAATAGAACAAAGACCTCTCTAGAGAATTGCTAAAATGTTTTTACTGTAAGTGTATTCTTCTTTTAGCAATCCTTGTTGACATGTTTCTTATCAACTTTCTCATTGAATAATTATCAAAATATGAATTATATTAACTCCCTCTTGGTGGGATGCACTACAATATGGGAGTCACACTGTTCCCAGAGCTGACTATCGCTTTCACTTAAATGTACTTCACATAGCTCCTGGGATGCCAGTTTTGTCCAGAGGGAGGGTGGTAAAACTTCTGGGACCCTGGCACAGTAGTGTGTAACTCAGTCTTTGGCATAGTCACAAGCACCCCAAAATGTTTTCACTGTCAGTGTTAATTCACAGTGGAGGAGACTTCTTGATGGAGAGGCACACTGAAATAAGGCACAATAGTCCAGTAACTGTGTTAAAAAAAAAATCTTTATGGATACGTAAAAAATAAATTATTCCAAAATAGGATGGCAAAAACCTTAAACAACAAACTAAAAATGATTATAACAAAAGCCATAATTTATTTGTCCATGTTGCAACCTCTTCTGACTCATGATGCTCCCATTGAATCATTGTCCATGCCAAACCTCTCACCATAGAGAGTAGGAAAATTGTCCTCTTCCTCCAGCCTTAACTTGAGGACAAAAGATCTCAAAACTCTCTCACAAACTTCTCCAAAAGTACTTGCTCAAAATACTTCTTCTAAACAGGAAAGAAGTAGCTCCTACTTTTTGCTGGATATGGAAAAAGCTGCTCCAGCAGCAATCACTGTCCACTAGGGATGTGAATCGTGTGCCCGATCGTCTTAACGATCGGGTTCGGCTAGAGGGAGAAAAAAATCTGATCGGTGGTGATGTGAATCGGAATCGGTTCTGATTCACATCGTTAATTTTTTTTTCATGAGGACCGACCCTTTAAAATTGACCCTTTACCTTCCCCCACCCTCCCAAACCCCCCCAAAACATTTTACAAGTACCTGGTGGTCCAGTGGGGGCATGGGGACTGATCTCCCGCTCTTGGGCCATCGGCGCCATTTTGACTGCCACTCAAAAATGGCGCCGATGGCCCGATAAAAAAAACAAAACACCTGACCCTTTAAAATGACCCCTTAGCTTCCCCCACCCTCCCGAGCCCCCAAAACATTTTAAAATTACCTGGTGGTCTAGTGGTGGTCCCAGGAGTGATCTCCCATTCTCGGGCCATCGGCTGCCACTCATAAAGATGGCGCCAATGGCCCTTTGCCCTTACCATGTGACAGGGTATCTGTGCCATTGGCCGGCCCCTTTCACATGGTAGGAGCACTGGATGGTCGGCACCATCTTTAAAGATGGTGCCGACCATCTTTACGATGGTGGCGGCCATCTTTAAAGATGGCGGTGCCCATCTTTACGATGGTGGCAGCCATCTTTAAAGATTGCACCAGCCAGCCAGTGCTCCTACCATGTGACAGGGGCCGGCCAATGGCATGGATACCCTGTCACATGGTAAGGGCAAAGGACCATCGGCTCCATCTTTATGAGTGGCAGCCGACGGCCTGAGAACGGGAGATCGCTGCCGGGACCACCACTAGACCACCAGGTAATTTTAAAATGTTTTGGGGGGCTTGGGAGGGTGGGGGAAGCTAAGGGGTCATTTTTAAACGGTCGGGTGGGGTTTTTTTTTTTATCGGGCCATCGGCGCCATTTTTGAGTGGCAGCCAAAATGGTGCCGATGGCTCGAGAGCGGGAGATCAGTCCCCGCGCCCCCACTGGACCACCAGGTACTCGTAAAAAGTTTTGGGGGGGTTTGGGAGGGTGGGGGAAGGTAAGGGATTAGTTTTATAGGGTTGGGGTGGGTTTAGGGGTTGTTTTGGTGTGCCGGTTTTCCCGCCCTCCCCCCTCCCCCAATTTACGATTTTTCACGATAAATCGGGGGAATTTCTATTGTATCGCGACTCTTAACGATTTTTGACGATTTAAAAAATATCTGACGATTTTTTTAAAATCGTCAAAAAACGATTCACATCCCTACTGTCCACTGTTAACTGGTCACTAGCAAAATCTAGCCCTGCCAGAAAGAGGATCCCTTGACCCTCCTGTGCAAGCCACTGGTCAGAAAGTCCAAATTCTAAAAATCCTCACTGCTTCCTCTCATCACTTAACTCCTCAAATACTCCACACTTCTCTGTTCTTCACTGATTGTGAAGCCCACCTAACTTCTACACCTTGTAATATTGCCTACCCTCTGACTCTGAGCATGCTCACTCATCAATATATAGGGAGCAGGAACCATCCCAAAAAGGGAACAGCTAAAGGCAGGGGGAAGACCCCAAAAATGCAAACAACCTTCATTCTGACAAATAGGGCAAAAATAGTAGCAGAGAGTCCCTGCCAGGGACTTCATCTAGAAAGAGAAATATGACTTGTAGAAGCATGACAAAAATACCCCGAATGTAAGTACCACAGTTTACAAAAGAAATATACGGTATATATATATATTTCTATGTTGCCTAGTTATTGCTCTAGGAAGGGGATATTTAGCCACAATACCCAACCCTAAATATATTACGGGCAGTGCTACCACAATGCCTATAATTTAGTTTTTGGTACTGAATAATGATACTTTACCTCTAATACTAGAAAAGTAACTTAAAGATTATATTAACACAATATGGATACTGAGGAGCTAATGAATACAAATAATAAAGAAAAATAGCAATTTCAAGTAACAGTTAAAAGCTTGAACAGAAATTATAAAGTATCAAAATTAACATATATTATCCATAAAATCTTTTGGAAGACAATAAAAAAAAAAACAAAACCCACAAGATAATTTATGCGGCTAAAGATAGCCAGATACATTATCCTGTATATTTGCTGAGATAAATACCCTGCTGAATATCGCTGAATAAAATTATCTGGCTAAAAGTTACCAGATCAGTTTTAGGATTAACCAGCTATAATCAAAAGACTAACTGGTCATTAGATCTCAGCCTCCTCCTTACTTCCACTTTTTGAATAGGAACCTCATGTGCCCTTTTCCAGTCCTCCAGGACTACTCCAGACTTTAAAGAAACATTGAAAAGGTCAGCCATTGGTGCCACCAGAAACGATCCAGGTTTCCTTAATACCCTCAGATATATTCCATCCTGCCCTATCACATTTTCTACTTTAAGTTTTGTTACTCCTCATGTACACACTTTTCTGAAAATTAAGTTTTACTTCACTTCCAATCCTATTTGAGTTTTATGTGATCCTGCTCCCAACCCTTAATTTTACGTACCAAAATCTTTAGAAAAGTATTTTTCAAAAGTAGTTAATGAGCTTGTGAAACACTAGCGAAAGCAAAAGTGCACATTAGTACACTGACCTAAAAGAAAGTCAATATACATATCTAGTGTGTATGACAGATTGTCAAAATTTTGTATTTTATACACAAAAACTTAAACAATTTCTGGCACCACCAGCCTGTCTGCATTGCTCTGTTTGTTTTGGGGGAGTTTTAGCCTGTTGATATCAATCCAGCTGTCCTGTTGTCTGTGGTGATGTGCCACTAAACTGCTTATTGTACAGCTGTGACCTAAATTTCTCCAAATGCTCTATACATTTGGGGAACCCTCAGATCAGCTGTCACCAGTCTGATTGATGGTGCTTGGTGAAGCAGTGGCAACTGTGGGCTGCTTCAGCACTTTTTACCACCTCAGGGCTTTTAATGGTAAGAGGGATCTGAGGCAGAAGGAGATGAGGTTCAGCAATGCGGGTGCAGTGAGTCTATTTATTAGAATTTTGGGTGGGACAGGTGTTGCACCCAGAGGTAGGGCTTACCAATTTATTCTTTTGGGGAGGTATTGTGAGGGAAGGGCGGAACTTTAGAGAAAAAGGGATTTGTTGTGTGTATGAGTTTTGATACAGGACAAGTTAGTTTGGGGCTTCAGGCCCCTTCGATATCAGTGTGGGGTGAAGGAGTAGAAATATGCAGTCTCATGGGCAGAAATGGATGCATGTTCCTGCCCCTAGCAATGTTCCTAGTAACTAATGCTCCTAGTAGTGTTCCTGGCCACAAGAACAACCCTCTGCCATAGTTTAAAAAAACAGATCCAAAAGATTTCCATAAACATGAATTTAATTAAGACTTTTTGTGCTGCCATGGAATGAAGAAAGCTGCCATTAGAAAAATGCTGCTACGTATTTCTAAAATAGAAAAAGACACCCTTTTCTATAGATATTTAAACATTAAATCAACCTATCAATTGAGCAATCTTTCTTTTTTATAAGCATTTCTTTTTCACTTTCTGATCAGCATTCAAACCACAGGAACTGAGCTGCTCTAGATACAGTAAATCTTAAAAACTGTCTCAAAGGAAGAGAGCAAAACCGGTTAGAAGTATCAACAGAGTCTGTCTTGGATTGATGGATGTCATGGGAAACAGAAATGGTTCCACTACATGGAGACATTTATACTGCTGATTGCATTATCGCTCTTCAATTGCAGCTGGTATTTCTGAGGATATTAAAGCACCAAGGGAATATAGAGGTGTGAGAAAGGGAGATAGGAAAAGAGAAGAAAGCAATAGTATATATAATGGTTTGTAGTGACTAAATTTATTCTTTCATTGTTTATGTGGTAATAGCAGTTTACAAACTTTCAAATGCTTTCCCTAGTTGCTAGAAATGATGGCACTTCAAGAAGGATCACAAATTTAGTTATAATTGTTTCCATGGGCAGCCCTGTAACTCAATAGCACTATGATTGCAGTGTTTCAGACAGAACCATGGGAAATAGCTGCTGGCCAAGAACTGTTGCTACAAGGACTGGGATAAGTGTATTGAGAAGGGGAAAACCACACCGGGTTGTTCCATTTGAAAGTTCATGGTGCTGGTTCTGTGTGTGTGTGTGTGTGTGTGTGTGTATGTGTGTGTGTGTGTGTGTGTGTACTTTTCCATGCATAGAGGAGAGGCATTCCAAAGGTATATTTTAGACATGGCTGGGACTTATGTGCATACTTCTTGATTTTCTGTTTAAACTTTTTTTTATTAAGTAATAGCAAAATACAATAGGACAAACTCTTATATTATTTTTATTTTTTGTATTTTATTTATATTCCACTTTTCAGGCACTTCAAAATGGTACTGTATTTATTGCCTTATCCTCAGAGGGCATACAGTCTATGATGATCATTTACTATGGTGAAATACGGCTATATCATGCTGTATATGGCCTTTATCGCTCAATAAATGACATTTATCATGAAATTATTGGCATTATCACAAAATGTATCAAATATTGTGCAAAAAACTAAAAATATCATGAGCATGCAAACAAGCTAATTTCATGCAAATGAAGGTTGCCTTTGGCTTATTGCCTTAAAATAACATGTTTTTTGGGATAAAATAACTCAAACATATCTATAGATTTTGAGTTGTAGTTATTGGGTTTTAGGGGAAAATAGTATGAGAAAACCAGTAAATTTCCACATTATTTATTTAAATCTCCAGGAAATATGCCTACTGAAGCCTGCACCAATAGAAATCCCACTTAAACTACCAGGCCAGGCTTCCAGGAGCCATAATGTCAAATGGTACAATGATGTACTCACATCTAAATGCTCAGTCATCAAATGTACCTTTGGTGTTTTCAAAAGATATTTTTGATGTTTAGATAAAATGGGAGAGCCTTACAGTATGACCCTCACATTGTCACTAAGATAGTGTTAGTCTGATACATGTTTCACCATATAGCTATCTGATATGGCATCCCAGCTGACATGATCCAGGATCTATATGAGGATCCAGTGTGTGTCTCTCCCCACCCTTAATGACCGGGAAAAACCACATGGAGTGGCAGCCAGGTTAAATGCAGAATAATAGAGTGCTACTTTGCCTGTAAGTATATGTCATTGCCTTCTCATAATGTTGAAGAAAACAATGCTGATTGTTTCATTGAAGGTCTCCATCTCTCTATCCTTTACTTGATTTGGGTTTTTCAAGAGTCCCTGGCCTCAAGTCTATATATAGAAGCAAAGAATCAATGAGCAAGGTGAACCTCTGGAATAAATAAAGAGCAAGGAGAAGAGTTTTAATAGCCTGGAATAGTAGACTACTATATTTTAGGCAAAACTAAGGTTTGGACCCAATTTCACACTTTGTATTTTGTATGCACACTGTAATTATTAAAGATCGTTAGCCTTCACCTTAATCACTGAAGCAGCCACTTAAACTCTTCATGACTGTACTTCACACAATTATCAAAGAAAATACAGCAGGTACACTGATGCCTATAAACACATCCACATTTTTATCTTGCCATTCACAGGGCATGCAAGTCATACAGCTACAGTCATAAGAGGCTGGGAGTATCTAGGTCAGAACTAATGATGGCTTCTTCGTTGTACCATAGCTGGCCTTTGATATATGGTATTTGTGAGCAATAGCTCTGAGATGTTTGGACTCCAAACCCTTTAGGACATTTTGCCTTGCATTTGTGATTCACTCTTATCTTAGCTCATCCACAATCTGGCCCTTAGCCTCAAAATGTACAACAGGATAGGGGAATAGCAAAGTTCTGGGTATTTGGGTTTTTTAAATGTAATCTAGAAGGTTTTCCTCCTTTCTCAGATATGTAGCTTTATTTCTTCTTCACAGTTTGGTTTTGGATGCCTGGCATTATGTCACTATCTGGCCTATGGGTTATGATTATAACCATGGCTGTCATTCATCCGAAGTTAATATAATCATATATGTATGAATGATCCTTGATCAAGAAAAAATGTACATGCATCTATACACAAGTGCACTAACATCTGTTTGTCCATTACTGCCATAGCTGGCTGCCATACAGCATTAATAAAGGTTCAGGAGATCACATAACATGTGTCAGGCTAGGCTATGTGCTTGTTAACACTCTGTTTTGATTAATTGTCTAAGTGCACCTTTAACCATGTGGATAAAATGAAGATACCATGTGTCCTGAAGGGCACCAAAATCCTGAAGATTATCCATCTCAAACCTATTTTCATATGCATGTACATTATAGCCAAATATTTATTAATTTGCCTAGGTGATAATAGAAAGCAGCAGAAATTGTGAGAAGTGATTCTGATAAAATCTATTAATTCTTTGGCATGGCACCAAGGTGTTAAAAGAAACAATTGTAATTTTATGAACTATAGTCCACTACCAACAACATTTCATTGGCTGCATGTGTAGAGGGTATAGAAACAATCTATGTAGTGCCTTGATAGAGAAGGCTTGAAATAGCTGCAATGACTTACCCTAGCATCGATGCATTCTTCCTATGATGAATACATTAGATCAGTGCTATGCACTGCCTCCATAGCATGCACATTTTATCTCATGCATATTCATTGTAGATATCCTGAAAACCCAATAGGCTGGGGGTCCCTCAGGACAGGTTTGGAAACCTCTGCATTAAATAATATAACAGGTTAGCAGTATTGAAAGAGCTCTGCTATTGAAAGAAGTACAGCTAGTGGTGCTAGATGACAGCTGTCAGGACACGTTAGTACAAGGACACCTGCTTGGTATTACTGCAGAACCCTTTTATTCTAGGCCTGTTTTCTTTTATGCACTTTGACCTGTTTACCTGTTCTTTAAAGCTAGAACTACTGTGAATGGCAGGGGATTAATAAACATGTAGATGAAGGTGAACCGATAGATGTAGTGTATTTGGATTTTCAGAAGGCATTTGAGAAAGTTTCTCATGAGAGGCTTCTAGACAATGTAAAACGTTATGGGATAGGTGGTGATAATAGGAGACCTGCGAAGCTAGAGGCGCTCATGCTGTGGGGTATGCCTCTCTCACATGCACACTGGAGTGCGACAAAGTGGTTTGCTCCTTTGTGCACCCCTTCATGCATGCCTGAGTGAACATTTAGTTTTGTTCTGATTGAAATGTTTTATTTTATTCTTTTGCTTGCTTGCTTGCTGGTTGAAGTTTTTGTCTTCAGTGTGGTTAATTATGGAAGTCATGCCGAATATGGCCCTATACGTTGCGGATTACAAATACGTTGGAAATGAATGCACACCCCTAGTAACCATGGCCTTTCCATCTGGAGAACACGACAAGCTGCAGGATTAGAGACAGATGCTGCGAGACCCCCGCAATTTATTTATTTAGTTATTTAACTCTTTTTCTATACCGACATTCATGACACAAATGATATCAGATCGGTTCACAAGGAATAGGGGGGTTGTAACAATAATATTGAAGAGGAAGAAAAGTTACAATAAAACAAGGTTATGTAAACTTGGAAACAGAAATGTGCCGGAGACAGAGGAATAACGTTGTAAACTTAACAAGGCTATACTGAAAGTGCATTGGGTCGGAAATAAGGAATAACAAAGGGATAGATGCCTGTAGTCTTTTTCAATTTCTTTATTGAGATGGAGACAAAAAGGTAGCCCGACTCTGGCTGAGTTTCGCCGCATAAAACGGCTGCCTCAGGGGCTTATGTGTATTGCCTTGAGTTCCCAATTTAGTTCAGACAAATTGGTACAAATGGATTATGTAAACATCTATATAATACACAACAGTGTTCAATCATGTATCGCGTTCTGGAACCGGGTCTCCACTCGCTGTGAAAACATCAGTACCTTCAGCATAATAGGAGACCTACGAAGCTAGAGGCGCTCACGCTGGTGGGGTATGCCTCTCTCACATGCACACTGGAGCGCGACAAAAGGGTTTGCCCCTTTGTGCACCCCTTCATGCATGCCTGAGTGAACATTTAGTTTTGTTCTGATTAAAATGTTTTTTTTATTCTTTTGCTTGCTGGTTGATGTTTTTGTCTTCAGTGTGGTTAATTATGGAAGTTATCCTGAATAATAGTGAAAATTCAAAGGGCTTTGCCTCTTCTATTGCAATGAATATAGGTCAGGGTAAATATGGCGCTTTTGAATAATTCTTTGCTCCCTAAATAGAAAAAGCCTTCTTGTTTGAAGTCAATAATAATGACTAGTTTAGGTAAGCTTATTAGGAGTGACACTACAACCTTATAATCCTCAGCGAGCACTAAGATCTCAAAATAAAGGACTATTGTATATTCCCACAATACGATGCACTCATCTGATACAAACAAGATGTCGAGTGTTTTCCATAACGGGTCCAAAGCTCTGGAATTCTCTGCCTGAGACATTACGTATTTAACCAGAATGAAAGAGATTAAAACGTGAATTAAAAACATGGCTATTCAAAAATGCTTATGATTTAACTTAGAAACATCAGAATAAACAGAACAACAAAACAAGAAGGACAAAAGATAAAATCGAATCATGAGGAATAAATCAAAAGAGGGAATGCAAGATCCTCAAAACAACTTACTGATTAAGAAGTAAAAGCTATAATTTCATTTTAATATCCATCCTCTTTGCCTTATTTACTAAATCAATTTTAACGTACTAGAAAATATTTCACTTGATAATTATTAATACCTGCCTATGAATACCACCTCTGTAACCAATCTTTGGCCTGGATTTATCAAAATGCACTAAATATCACATGTGATAGGAAAAGGGACATGTTTTATGGTAAAAGGCAGTATATCACAAAGTGTGCTATGCATAGGTATTAGCACAAACTGCAATAACATTTTTGCACTTTGCGATAAGTGCCAGAATTGTTATTTCCTACATTCAACCACTGGGGGGACCATTTTAAGCTGCTGGAGATCCAGCCTAGCTATCAGGGCCCTTCTACAACCACTGGGGGAGGAGGAAGGGGAAGAGAGAGAGAGAGAGAGAAGCTATAGTGCCCTCATAATAGGTAGGTATTTATACCTCTATATGAGGCCTACCTAGTCACTTGAGGTGAGGTTTAGGTATTAGTGTAGGGTTTAGGGGCCACTTTGACATTCAAACAGACATCCTTAAAACAATTGGTGAAACATGATGGTAAAGCCTCTAGGATCATATGATTATCAGACAGTTCTATTAACATCATCAAGCTAGGTTGAGAGAACATTGCACCAATCTCATCTTTGGGTGAGTTTCCTCACTCCGAAGGTCATCAAATCTTCACAAGAGAGCACTGTTCTGTTCGTACGTCTCAGTTTGATTGCAGTAAATTACTATTGGAAAACATTCCTCAAATTAGATCAAGGTTCCTTCCAGGGGTTCTGCCCTTTTGGCAATTTTATTTAACATATACCTAATTCCATTGTATAAACGTTTGGCAGTCCTGGAGCTCTCTTCTTTTATCTATGTGGATGACATTCAATTTTTAGTTCCAATAAAGGGTACAATTGCCTCCGCAATGGTCTAATTGAAATCTATCTGGAGGCAATTCAGTGATGGATGTCTCATAATTGGCTGGTATTGAATCTTTCTAAATTGGAAATTAAGTTTTTGTCTAGAAGAAAAGATGTTCCCACAAACCTTTAGATTTCCTTAAAGGGTCATACAATAAAAATCTCTTCAGTTGAGAGAGATCTCGGGGTTATGTTAGACTTCAGGCTTTCAATGTCTGCTTAAATTAAACAAACAATTTGATCTGGATTCTATAAGATCCACTTGTTGAAGAAACTTAAATCTCTGCTAAAGCCTTTAGACTATAGACTTGTTCAATCTCTGCTCCTGGCATATTTAGATTATTGTAATTCTCTCTTGTTGTTTGGTCTTCTTGATTCAACACTTCGGCAATTGCTGCTGTTACAAAATTCAGCAGCTCGCTTATTTTCTGGAAGTACGAGGTTTGATCATATTACCCTGGTCCTTGTTAAATTGCACTGGCTTCCTATATCATTAAGAATTGAATACCAAATCCTTATGCTTATTCATAAGTTAGTCAATCAGGTAAATAGTAAATACCCCATGGCTTGGTGCAGCCTTAATGTATATTCCCTCGCAATCCTTACAATCATTGAATAAGGAACTGCTGGAAATCCCTTCGATCAAAGCAGCACACATAGAGGATATCAGAGATCAAACTTGTTTCATAAGTAGACCCATCCTATGGAATAATATGGCAGAATCATTGAGAGGTAAATTATCTACTCCCAAATTTAAGAAAAGTTTAAAGACCTGGTTGTTTCTGAGATATTTTGGAGTCATAGTGTCATAGGCAGAAGTATTGAATGGAAGTGATATTAAGCCCCAATTATACAGAGGAATTCGGATTGGTACCTCGAGATGTTTGTCTTTTATTAAATTTCAGTTTATAAACCGCAATAATACTGAGTGACTTTGTGGTAGAAAAGCGAGTGCACAAACAAACAAATAAATAAATAGTGTTTGTCTGTATTAAATAGTTAGATGACAGGCAAAAAACAGGAGTTTTGTGTGTTTGTATTAAAAAGCTAGTCGAGGGCAAGCAAAAAAACAGGAGATTGTGTGTTTGTCTTTCCCTCACTCCCACTCCTTCCTCACCTACCCCTTCCTCGCCCACCTATAGCTCATCCTTTGATTTATAGGCAGGTGACACCTTCACACTGAAAAAAAAATTATCAGCCTTGTAACTTAAATTCAGAAATTCCCAACACCTTATCAACAGTTTAATAGTGAATACACTAATATATTTAAAGGACCCTAATTGTACACATTCTTACTCCCATAGCAACCTAAACTCAACTAGAAACTGAATAAAATTAAGATGAAGGCTAGAGGGGGGCCTTGCAGTCTAATGCATCAAGTGTCACATGAATGATTTTTTACCCTTTGGAAAGATGTTGTATGTGTGCACCCGGTGAAAAGAGCTCTTGTCTCTCAGAGAACAAGTCCAATCTCTGGAGGCTAGAGTGACAGACTTGGAGGAGCTGAGGCAGACAGAGAGCTATATAGATGAGACCTTCAAGGACATAGTAGCCAAGTCCCAGCTCCAGTCTGGCACCCCGGTGATGCCTTGGAAGAGAAAGGTCTCTTGGTCAGTGTGCAATAATATGATGCAGCAGGAAATGATCTTGTAGCAAGGACCTGCTCTCCATGTGATGCATTGCCCTCTCACACTGAGAATGAGTCTCCCAGGGCAACTGCCTAGGAGAGAAGGGTTAGGTCATAATTAGTGATTCAATTATTAGGAATGTAGACCACTGGCTGATGGGCATGAGGATTGCCTGGTAACATGCCTACCTAGTGCAATGTTAAGTGGACCTCACACGTCACCTATATGGGATTTTAGACAGTTCTGGGCAGGAGCCGGCTGATATGGTACATGTGGGCACCAGCAACATGGGGAAATGTGGGAGGAATGATCTGGAAGCTAAATGTAGGCTCTTAGGTAGAAAGTTGAAATCCAGAGCCTCCAGGGTAGCATTCTCTGCAATGCTCCCTGTTACACATCTAGGTACCCAGAGAAAGGCAGAGCTCCGGAGTCTCAGTGCATAGCTGAGACGATGGTGCAGGTAAGAGGGATTCAATTTTGAAAGGAATTGAGGAAACTTTTGGGGAAAGGGGGAGTCTTTTAAAAAGGGATGGTCTCCACCTTAACCAGCATGGAGCCAGGCTCCTGGAGCTAACCTTTAAAAAGTAGATAGAGCAACTTTTAAACAAAATCAAAGGGGAAAGCCGACAGTCGCTCAGCAGCACATGATTCAGAAGGAGGTATCTTTGAAATATTCTAATGAAGCATTATAGTTAGGGCATTCCAACAGAATGGTTCCAATAATAAGAAAAGTAGTCCCTGTGCCTATAATTAAAGATTCACCTGAGCTAAATGATTCTAATTTATCCCTGTCAACTGAAAAGCAGAATGTTAATACGAACAAAAAACCCACTTTGAAATGTTTGTATGCTAATGCCAGAAGTCTAAGATGAGTTAGAATGTATAGCTGTGAATGATGACATAGACTTAATTGGCATCTCAGAGACATGGTGGAAAGAGGATAACCAATGGGATAGTGCTATACCAGGGTATAAATTATATCACAATGATTGAGAGGAGCAACTTAGTGGTGGGGTGGCACATTATGTCTGAGATGCATAGAGTCTAACAAAATAAAGATCCTGTAAGAGACTAAATGCACAATTTTATCTTTATGGGTTTAAATCCCTTGTGTGTTGAGGAAGAGTATACCAATAGGAGTATCCTGCCTTCCACCTAGCCAAAATGATGAGACAGACTATGAAATGCTAAGAGAAATTAGGGAAAGTAACCAAATTGGTAGAGCAGTAATAATGGGAGAGTTCAATTACCCTAGTATTGACTGGGTAAGTGTCACATCAGGACATCCTAGACAGATAACCTTCTTGGATGGAATAAATGACAGTTTTATGGAGGAACTGAGGAGAGAGGGAACAATTTTTGATCTAATTCTCAATGGGGCACAGGATTTGGTGAGATAGGTAACTGTAGTGGGGTCGCATGGCAATAGTGATCAGAATGTGATCAAATTTGAATTAATGACTAGAAGGGAGACAATAAGTAAATCCATGGCTCCAGCACTAAAGTTTCAAAAGAGAAACTTTGATAAAATGAGAAAAACATTAAAAAAAAAACCCTGAAAGGTGCAGCTACAAAGGTTAACGGCCGAATTTTAAAATGGCCACGTGCATAAAAAACGGGTGTTATGTCTGTGGACGGGCTTTGCGCATGCCGCACACATTTTCAAAGGGGCCTGGCCATGCTCGTAACCCCTGTTACACGCAGAAATGCTGAGCACAGAGAAAGGGGCGGTCCAGGGGGTGAGGAGGGGTGGGGCTGGAAATGGCTGGTACAGCGGCCATTTGAAGCTGTGCCAGGGAAGCACGTGATGGCAGCCTGCTGGCACATGCAAGTTGCTACTGCTCCTGAAGAGGAGAAAAAGCTAAAATAAAAAATTTGGGGTTAGATAGGATAAGGATAGGGGGTGGGGAGGAGAGTGGAAGAGGGAGGAATGTCAGGTGGGTTGAAAAGTTCCCTCCCAGTCTGCCCCTTAATTGGAGCGCACTGTGAGGGAACTGGGAGAGGCATGAACTTGTCGCCGTGCATACTTTTAAAAAATTAGGCCCCCCTGCGTGCGCCACCTGCACATGCGCACGTGGATTATAAAATCCAGATTATAAAATCCTGCGGGCATGTGCGTGCAGCCCACGGATTTTATAACATGCACGCCCTCCTGCGCGTGCTGCCCGCACATGCACGTGTGGATGATAAAATCCAGCGCACATGTGTGCACGGCCCACAGATTTTATAACATGTGCGCGCCAGCATGCTCATGCAATAAAATCGGCACATCCATGTGTGTTCACCGGGAAGCAAGTGCACATGGATGCGCATTCGCACCTTTTAAATTCTACCTCTAAGAGTGGGCAGCAGGCATGGGTATTGTTAAAAAATACCATCTTAGAAGTGCAGTCCAGATGTATTCCACCATTAAGAAAGGTGGAAGGTCGGGCATATGTTTGCCAGCAGAGCTAAAATGTGAAGTGAAAGCGGCTATTTTAGCCCAAAGATCTTCATTCAGAAATTGGAAGAAGGATCCAACAGAAGAAAATAGGATAATGCATAAGCATTGGCAAGTTAAATATAATACATTGATTGTTATAGGTAGAGTGGACCCCTGAGCCCAGACGAAGTTGGCCCCGCCTATAGGGGGAGGCCCCTATAGGCTCTTGTCATTGGAAGGTAGATGCAGGCGACCACCTAAACCAACTCACATTCCCTGCAGGTTGAGCCCTTGGACACCGAGGCCAGCAGGACTTAGGAGAAGATGGGAGGCAGCAGCGAAGTCAGACGTACCAGTGGTTGGGGCCAGCAGCAGATAGGCCAGGAGTCAGGGCAGGGGGCAAGGCGGAGAGATGGTAGGCAGGCAGGAGGTCAGGAAAGGCAGCAGATAAAGTGAAATCCAGAGACGAGACGAGTCAGAAACCAGAAGAGCAAGCCAAGGGGACGAAGAGCTGGAATGGAAGCAGGGGCGGAACCAGGGTTAGGAGAGGAGCAGGAACTGGAGCAGAAACACAGGTCAAGGAACTGGAACAGATAGAAGCAGGAAAGTAACAACTCACACTCACGAGGGAGCAGGACCTGTTGCTGAGGCGAGGGAGAGATGGCAAGGCAGGGTATTTATACCTGTCTTGCTTGATGTCATCACTCTGGGCTGTGGGGACTTCCCTGCCGCTGGCCCTTTAAATAAGAGAAAAATGGCATGCGCTTGCACCTGGGGGAATTTTGGACAGCAGCAGTGGCATCATGAGATGCAGAGAAGGTGGAAGCAGGCAGTACCCACTGAAGTCTGCATTGGGGACGGAGGCCAGCAGTGAACGGGGCAGAAGCAAGCCTTCTGGCCCCCGAGGTGAGGGGATTAGGCTGCTTCCCTTTCACATTTACCTCTCCATTGTTTGTTTAAAAATGTTCAACTATTTGTTTTATGTGAGGGAAGTAGGAGCAGAAGGATTATGCTGCAATCTCTTGGATGGCTCACTAGTACCCCTCAACTCTTAAGATTTAAAAAATGTACTAACAAGCTATTTACAATTGAAAATAAAAAAGTAAACCAGATGCTTTTACTGGGGCAAAGACAGTCTACTAGGGACTAACATATTTACAGAGTTCAAAATTGAAAGACTTGAGGAAAATAGGTCCTGCTGTGTTTCTTGGTCTGGTTGTGCTGGTGCAGGCACATGATGAAGAACTCCAGAGCATCCAGGTTCTCCACTTGCTCCCGGATTACCATAACTAGACCCTATTATCTGCCCATATGCTGGTCACATTTTCGTGTAGGCTGGCCAGAGATATTCCCCCAGCTTCATGAGTTTGCTCTAACATAGGAGGCATGGAGGGAGCCGCAGGATCTGCTTGTATGAACAATAATTATTTGGATAAATGAACCACAGATTGCTTATCACCTTGAAGCAGGAGAGGTAAGAACCTTATATGAGTGCGTTTCTGTATTAACTCATACCTGGAATGCTGATGAGAAACTTCCCTCTCTCGAGCCCTTTCTTGGAAGTGGAGGTCCACTTGAATGGCCAGGGTGATGAGATTCTCTAGTAAGCAGCAGATGCCAGCCTGCTAGTTCACCCTTAATGTGCTCTGCAAGGTCTTCCCAAAAGATGGCGATGCGACTGTCTTCACCCGAACAAGGTTCTGAGGCCAGCATCAGGAACTGAATGGTGTAGTCACCCATGGTGCGGGTGCCCTGTCTGATACAGAGTAATTCAGTAGCAGCAGATGATGCCTGACCAAGCTCATCAAATACCTGCTGGAATTGTCTCAGAAAGTTATCCATATTCTCTACCAGGGGTTGTTCCATTTTCAGAGAGGTGATGCTGAGGGCAGGCCCTACCAGGAAAGACAACATAAACATCACCTTATCTCAGTCCTAGGAGAAGCTGGTGGTTTTAGCTTGAAGTGCATCCTGCACTGATTGAAAAAGCCTTGGCAGGCCTTAGGATCCCCCTCATACCTTGGCAATGGTGGTAGATGTGGCATGGGTCCTAGATACCAGGTGGGTGCAACTGGAGAAAATGCCATTGCAGATGCAGGTGAGTGAACCTATATGGATTCCATTCTGGTCACCAGGTTTTAGAGTATGCCAGTCATATTATTGAGCTGATCTTGTTGCTACTGGAGCTGTAGAACCAACTCTGAAATAGCCTGAGCTGGGGATGAGTCCACCAAGCTTATGGCCTCAGCAATCTGTCACTGATGTGAACTCTTGAGCTGTGGTGTGATTGATGCAGCCTAGCAGTTAAACCTATTAGGATCATGTCAACAACAGATGGACTTGCTCTTACTAGGACTGGATCAGGGGTTTCTCCTATATCAATCCTGATTTTTACAGGTTGAGCCCTTGGGTTCCAGGGGCCAGCAAAACCTAGGTGAATTTCCTGTAAGAAGCAGTCATATGTTGTCGAGTCTCAGGTAGCAGTCAAGGTAGCCAGTGAGAAAATGGTTCCAGGCCAAGTTTGGTGCAGGCAGCAGGCAGGCAGGTCAAGGTCCAATCTGGGGTAGGGAAGATGGTAGTCCAGAAGAGTAGTCAGTGTCCATAGCAAGAGTCAGAACCAGGAGTCAAGCAGAGGTGGACAGACAAGACAAAGACAAGGCACTGGGAACCAAGACACAAGCAAGACAAGGCAGGGCAAGGTACCAGTGAAACAAGGCAAGGGAAGGCAAATCAAGTGTATGAATAGCCAGCAGTATTATGGAGTGGGCTAATATCCATTGGGATTTGCTAAATTGGACTAGAACAAGAGAGGAAGCATTATGCGTTATGGACCAATTCCATTCTCTGGCTTCCCATGGCCAGTTATCTCCCATATTGGTACCACCACAGACATAACAGTTGGAAACATTAAGCGATGTAGTAATGGCGTTTGCAAGGTCAATAAACAAATTCCGTGTGGTTTGGGATATGGGCGCCGATGCGTTCCACGTGGCAGAACGATGGGGACCAAAGGAGTCGCCATCATGCTTATGGATCTGTAGGACATCGGAGTGCTGGGCGTCAGTCCACACTGCCGATTGGTCGAGACCGGGAGTTTGGGCAAAAAGGGCCTTAATATCGCCCACTGCGAGGTGTACGCCCATAGTAAGATTCTCCAGCTTGAGGATCCAGGCATGAGCACCGCGAGAAATAGAGGGGACCTTAGAAAGAACCACCTGCAAATCAGAGAAAGACCAAGGAGTATAGGTTTTTGACTGAATTGCACCATGCGGTAAGGTAACAATGAGGCAAGGCAACAAGGAAATGCACTCAGGAAGCAACACGCACTGTAAAGCTGCAGGAGGACCTGTTACTGAGGCAAGGCTGTGAAGCACAGCTATGGTTTAAATAGCCGGGTTGCTGATGTCATCAGAAATCGCTGGCTGTGCACACCTAGGAAGCTTCAGGAACAATGGCAAGACTGCGTCTTGGCCACATCAGTGTCGTGGGGATTTGATGGTAAGTGCAACCGGTTGCAGACCATCTCGCAGCCAGCCAAAATGTTACACTTTGCCCCTAGGGGGTTCATGCCACTCTTGTCAGTGATTTTTGCCCTAACTTTGGAGCCTTGAAGTGTTCTGGTCACTCTTCTGCTGCTCTGCACCTCTGCCAGGGCCTTGGAGAGCTCCTGCCACTGCTAGTACAGTTTTGTTCAATTTTGGGGCCTTGGGAAATTCATACCACTTTTGGTGCCATGTTGACATACTCTTGAAGCATTCGTGTGATGATCTACCCACCAATTTCATTAAAAATGATTAGAAAACCCCAATTGGGAGCCCAAAATAGGGAGTATTCCTTCCCCCTTTGACTATAAATGGAAACAAATAAATGAACATTTTTTTTCATTCAAAACAAACCAAATGATATACTGTGACCGTTGAAATGAATAAACAAACTAAAACAAATTTTTGCCTCTGCAAATGCCTATGAATTTACCACAAACTGATTTGCAGACTTAATGCACATATTTCTCTATACCTTTGCTGGAAACTTGTTAAAAATTAGAGTTGATCTATATCATTTTCCAAAAGTTGACTATTTATCTAGTAGAAAATACATATCTATTAGAAAATGCATATCTCTACATTTTCATTTTCCACATTTCAGTGCATGGCTTTTTTTGTTTTATAAATTAGATCTTATTATTCAAACTAATTTGATGTTAATACAGCTTGCAAATTTGATTTTGATTATTTGTATTCTATGTAAATGGTGAAGTAAAATTATTTTTTCTTCTTATAAATGACTTGGCTGTTGCACACTGCAAATCAAAAAATGTTTTTCTTTATTAGATTTAATGTAATTGCAGTGAACTAGAAAATGTACCTTCTCTTAATTAATCTATATAATCTTTCCTTTAATTAATCTATGTATTTGCATCTTTAGTTTATTTCTGAAATGATTTGATATTTAAAGAACTAAAATAAGGAATTTTGTTTTTCAGATTTTTAATGCTTTTTATTCTTGTTTCTTACCATTTGAATTTACCAATTAGCTCAATACAATTGGGCTCTGTTTACTAATGACAGTACTTTTTAAACAGATATATGAAAATCCATGTAGTTTAGCAATTGAAATAGTATTTTGTATAAAAAGCTGCTTTCAAGTATACAACTCAGTTCTTTACTAACCACTCAATTATTTTATTTAATAATATGCAGGTCAATATTTCTTATATTAATATAATGAATGTTCTGGAAAATTAGTAGAGATTTAAATCCATTACTGAACAAACCAACCAACAATGCATTCTTTTATAATGGGCATCTAAAATATCATTTTTCACTTTTATCAATGTTTTAAAATATCCTGATTACCGGTAATAGTCTTTCTTGTAGAAAGTAGAGCAAGAAAGAATTATGTAAAGATTATGTCCAGCTAACTTCACTGGTTCACCCTGAATAGAAAAGAAAATGTAGTTTGCTTGCCCCAGGGACTTAGTTATTTCACAGGTCAGATCAGTGCTGGTTGTATCCCACTAAACCAAGTCTATCGAAATGTTTTCTGATTTTATTCTTTATAACTATTTCCACAATTTTTCCTGGTACTGAACTCAAATTTACTGGTCTATAGTTCCCCAGATCACCCCTGGATCCCTTTATAAATAGTGGGGTTACATTGGCTACCTTCCAGTTTTCAGGTACAATGGGTAATTTTTAGGGGTGTGCATTCGTTTTGAACTTAAATGTAAAACGCAACTTTTTTTTTTTTTTTTAACTTAAAAAAGTGATGAGGCGTAAACGATCGGATTTCCAACGTATTCAACATAGCTATGTTGAATACGTTGGAAATCGCGATTGTTGATCTAAATAAAAATTTAAACCCCTCACCCTCCTTAATCCCCCCCCCCCCAAGACTTACCAAAACTCCCCAAGCTGGCCAAATGTTCCGTGAGAGTCCGGGAGCGGACGCACGGGGAATCACGTGACGTCCGCGTCACTCCGACGTGACGCCAACGTCACGTGGTCCATCGCGGTTCCGCTCCCGGACCCCTCGTTGGACCCAAACGGCACTTTTGGCCAGCTTGGGGGGGCCTCCTGACCCCCCCAAGCTGGCCAAAAGTGCCGTTTGGGCCCAACGAGGGGTCCGGGAGCGAACCCGAGGGGAATCATGTGACACCGCGTCACTCCGACGTGGCGCTGACGTCACGTGATTCCCCTCGGGTTCGCTCCCGGACCCGAGGGGAATCATGTGACGCCGCGTCACTCCGACATGACGCCGACCTCACGTGCTCCTTGCAAAGGAGTTCAGAAATGGCGTCCTTACCCCGCTGGACCACCAGGGAGTTTTGGTAAGTCTTGGGGGGGGGGGGGGATTAAGGCGGGTGAGGGGTTTAAATTTTTATTTGCACATATGGACATAGACTCAACTTATGGAATTCTCCATATGTCCATATTGACCGCAAATGACCCCACCTTTCGACTTATGGACTTATGAACTTAAACTTTTGGTCTGCACATCCCTAGTAATTTTAATGATAGGTTACAAATTGTAATAGATCTGAAATTTCATTTTTTATTTCTTTCAGAACCAAAGGGTATATGCCATCCAGTCCAGGTGATTTACTATTCTTTAGTTTGTCAATCTGGCCTACCACATCTTCCAGGTTCACTGTGATTTGGTTCAGTTCAACTGAATTTTCACCCTTGAAAATCATCTGTAGAATGGGTACCGCTCCAACATCATCTTCAGAAAACACCAAAGCAAAGAATTTGCTTAGTCTTTCCATGATGACCTTATCTTTCCTAAGTGTCCCTTTAACCCCTTGATCATCTAACGGTCCAAACGACCTCCTCGCAGACTTTCTGATTTGCATATATTTTAAACAATTTTATTATGAGTTTTTACCTCTATGGCCAACTTATTTTCAAATTCTCTCTTAGCCTGTCTTATCAATGTTAGGCACCCCAGCCACAGACCCACGCGGCCAGTTCCTCTCACCTCAGGGGCCAGAAGGCTCACTTCTGCCCCATTCGTGGCTGGCCTCCGTCCTCGATGCTGACCTCAGTGAGCATGGCCTTTTTCCACCTTCTCTGCATCTCCTGATGCCACTACTGCAGTCCAAGGTCCCCCCATGTGCACGTGCATGCTGTTTTCTCCTATTTAAAGGGCCAGCGGCAGGGAAGTCCCCATAGCCCAGAGTGATGATATCAGGCAAGGCAGGTATAAATACCCTGTCTTGCCATCTCTCCCTCACCTCAGCAACAGGTCCTGCTCCCTTGTGAGGGTGAGTTGCTATGTTCCTGCTCCGATCCATTCCAGTTCCTTGACCTGTGTTCCTGCTCCAGTTCCTGCTTCTCTCCATACCCTGCTTCCGCCTCTGCTTCCATTCCAGCTCCTCATCCCTTTGGCTTGCTCTTCTGATTCCTGACTTGGCTCATCTCTGGATTTCACTTCGTCTACTGCCCATCCTGACCTCCTGCCTTCCTACCATCTCTCTGCCTTGCCGCATACCCCAACTCCTGGCCTATCCTTGGATTCTCCTGTCCACTGCTGGCCCCATCAACTGGAACACTTGACTTTGCTGCTGCATCCTGACTTCGTTGAATTGTCTTTGCCCAGAGACCCACTCCTAAGTCCTGCTGGCCCTGGTACCAAAGGGCTCAACCTGCGAGGAATGTGGGTTGGTTTAGGTGAAGGTCCAGTTGGGTCTCCACTTTGCCTGCATCCGTCTTCCAATGATGAGGGCCTATAATGGGCTCCCCCTATAGGTGAAGCCAACTTCATCTCAGCTCAGTGGTCCACTCTATCTGTAACAGTTTGCTGAGGCCATGGACCTGGCGAACCCATCCGGCCTACAGGCTATCCCGGTCCAGCCCAGAGGTTGCAGCAGCAGCAACAATGTCTGGACATGCTAGCAGCTACTGTTAAGCACCTAGTAACTCGGCTGGATATCTCCTCTTCCACCAATGTCAGTCCCCTGGTGGCACTGACTCCCCCAGCCTCAACCACGGCTCTTCATCTTCCAGCACTGCCTCATTATACCGGTGATCCCCGGCAGTATTGTGGTTTCCTAAACCACTGCTTTATGCACTTCTCCCTGCAACCATCTCAGTTCAGCAGTGACACTATCAAGACTACATTTATCCTAGATGGTAAGGCCCTGGCCTGGGCCTCTTCCATGTGAAAGTGGGGAGATCCCTTACTACAGGATCTACAGTGCATATAAACAGGTCTTCGACAACCCCAGTCAGCAAACCACAGCTGCATCGGACCTGTTCCACCTCCGCCAGGGCTCCAAAACTTTGGCAGAATATGCGGTTGAATTCCATACCCTGGCTTCTGAGCTAGGTTGGCAATATGATAGCCTTATGAGTATTTTCCTGGAGGATTTGTCTTCAAGGATCAAAGATGAGTTGGCTGCTCGGGAGCTTCTGGAGGACTTGGAAGCTCTTCTGACCTCTCTGGTCGGATAGACCGGCATTTCCAGCAGCGCCTCTGTGAGGTCCAGATGCCCCGCAGGCCCATGACCCTGGCACCATCATTCTCTCGGCCCATGATGCCTCCCTCTCCAGTGGAGCCTGGTTAGGGGTCCCACAAAGAACCCATGCAGTCAGGCTGGAGACACTTCTCATCAGAGGAGAGACAATGGAGGCACACATTGGGGCTCTGCCTCTACTGTGCTGGGAGGGGCCACATGCTGGCGCAGTGCCCAGATAGGCCAGTAAACTCCCAAGCCTTATGAGGAAAAGAAGAGGTTAGGACACTTCAGCTTGAAGAAGAGACAGCTATGATAGAAGTTTATAATATAATGAATGGAATGAGTAAATGTAATTGGTTGTTTACTCTTTAAAAAAGTACGAAGACTAGGGGACACAAAATTAAGTTACTAGGTAATACATTTAAAACTAATAAGAAAATATTTTTCTACTGAATGCATAATTAAGTTGTGAAATTTGTTGCCAAGGATGTGGTGAAAGCTATTAGTGTAGCTGCCTTTAAAAAAAGGTTTAGACAAGTTCCTGGAGAAAAATCAAAAAACCATTATTAAGGTGAAGCTGCAGAAATTGACTGTTTATCCTTGGAATAAGCAGTTTTGAATCTATCTACCCCTTGGGATCCTGCCAGGTACTTGTGACCTGGATTGGCCACTGTTGGAAACAGGATACTAGGCTTGATGGACTTTTAGTCTGACCCAGTATGGTAAGTCTTATGTTCTTATGTTATATATATGTTTATAGATAAGTTATTGTTTTAAGCTATGCAACTATCTTTGTGCCATACACACATAGAGCGCTCACTGTCTGCCTCCTGCTCATGAGGTGCCTTGCTATATGACCCTTCAAATTATAGCCTCTTCAGTATTGCTGAATATCATCCATTCAGTGAGTGTGAACGTTTATTTATGTATTTGTCGGGTTTTATATACCATTGTTTGGAGCAAGCCTTCACAACGGTTTACAGACGTAACAACTTATTACATAAAACAGAGCAAAAACTGAATACATTATAACAAATAACTTAGGTGAGGGGGGAGGGAGGAATTTTATCTGACTGAAGGGCCCTTCTGATCTCATCTTGGCTTGTTTTTCCTTCATATTTTGTCTATTGTCTATCCACTCATGGCTATGATCTTGCACATTTCTGTTATTGTGGAAGATGGAATTCAGTTTGTGGATTTTTCTCCCAGATCTCTTCCTTGAAATAAGAACCTACTTTTCTTGAGGCCTTTCCATAAAGTTTGTTCTCTATTTCCCTGAAATAGGTGGTCCACCTCCCAGGGTTGTAATTCTTGTGACCTCATCAGAGGTCCTTTTCCATTTGGCATGGTAAGATACAATGCTAATAAAATAATAAGGTTGCCTTAAAAAAGTCCAATATTGCACATAAAGCAGCAGTCCAATATTGCACATAAAGCAGCAGTGATCTCTAGGATACTGAAAAAAACATTGACATATAATGAGTATACACTCTGTGTTTCAACAATATCCTGTGATAGCCTATTTGAGATCATGGAATATTAATGAATGGTTAGTATGATCTTTTTTTTTTTTACCAGCTAAGGATCTTGGTGTCTCCAAAAGGTGACATTTTTCATGTCAGAATTGTAATCTCTGTGCATAAACAATAGAGGGTACTACATGGCAAACTCCAGACATACGATATGAGGTTCATTGGAAATATGTCATTAGCTGTCAATCATCTTTTGTGTTAAATTTATTTATTTATTTGTTTATTTATTTGAAATTCACTTTTAGCCCTCACCCTCCAAGGTTCAAGTATAATAAAAACACACATAATAAGATAAAACAAACTAAAAACACATTAGTACAATAAAAATTGGGAACCAAGGTATTTATTTATTTATTTATTTATTTATTTATTTATTTATTTTTAATTTTTATATACCGAAGTTCTTGTAAGGACTACAAATCACTCCGGTTTACATAAAACGATGGTATGCCCAAAATAGAGAAAGGGGCTTTACATGGAACATTAGAACAGAATGCCAATTTAACATAGAAATATTAAAATAAATTATAGATACAGTATAAAGGTAAGCTCATTATTAAAAATGATACTCAAACTTTAAGCTTGATTTAGAGTTGTTAGGGAGGAATGGTAGGAAATGTCTCATATCAGGTTGTTCAGGCAGTAGATCTTTAAAGGCATCTAAAAAGAGGAAGGATTTAAGGCCTTTCTAAATTCTTTAGTGGTCTCAATATTGTGTAACAATAAAGGAAGGGAGTTCCAAAGGGAAGGGCCTGCAATCAAGAAGGCCCTTTCTCTAGTGCAGTCAAGTTTGGTGCGTTCAGGGGATGGAATTTCAATGAACTGTTGGGTGGATGATTGAAGAGAGTGACTGTGGGAGTACAACTTTAAGATAGCATTAATCTAAGGGGATTCTTTGTGGAGCACAATTGTGAATGATGGAAATTATCTTGTAATGTATGTGCTGTTCTAAAGGAAGTGAATGCAGTTGAAATAACATTGGGCTAATGTAAGCAATAATGAGGTAGATTGTAAAAACATACGCGCGCGCGTACTTTTGTTCGCGCACCAGGCGCGAACAAAAGTACGCGCGCGCGTATGTTTTTACAATCCGGGGTCGGCGCGCGCAAGGGGGTGCACATTTGTACAACCTGCACGCGCCGAGCCCAGCGAAGCCCCGGGACTTACGCGCGTCCAGCCGGATTTACGCGTGCAGAGCATTTAAAATCCACCCCAATATGTCCATGTTGAAAAGTTTATAATGACAAGGCCAAGACTGATTGAACACTGCAGTTGTATATGCACTAAGAAATGACAAGCACCAATTGTGACTCATTATCAGACTCTTTCACATTATTTTGAACACATCCCTCTCTGGTGGCAGGATAGTGATAGAGATATTTTATTACATTGAAAGGCACAGTATTGGTATTGGATTTTCCATTTTAAAATTTTGCAGCCAGATAGTTTAAATGAAGAAATCTTGTGGCATGAAATATTTTAATACAGTGCATAGAACTGTTTATTGCATTGATAATTTTCTAATTTGATCTCCTGTCTTGGAAAGTTTAAAAAACCTGCTACTTTTAAAAGGTTGTCATTACTGTGCAGACTTCCTTCCAGTGAGCAGATGACATAAGATGCCCCTGAGACAGATATGAGTTTTGAAACATAGACACCATTTTGGAGACATATGATTAAGAATTGACTGCATGTTGAAGTCAAATGTTGTGTATAACCTGTGAATTATGATGCTCTCCAAAAAAACATGTATAAGCAACAAGTTTGGTGAAGTTTGTTTGGATCTGCTGATATTATAATAGAGAAGGATTACTGGGGTAGATTCACTGTTGTTGTTAATATATAAACACATCCTGAATTAGGTTTTGTTTTGCAAGTAGTTTTGAAAACCCCAGTCATGTTATTTTATAGCATTTGAAAAGGGGTAGTAATTTCATCTCGGGGACACTGGATCACTAATGTGCATCTCAATTTCCCTTGGATCCTTGTTAAAGGGCCCCAAGGCCTAATAATCCCCCTCCAAACACTCCAAAATCCCCCTCCCATATCTAATACCTCCTAGTAGCAGCCTCCATAGCATACACCATAATCACTGGTGTATAGTAGTGTGTCCCTCTCCCTTAATAGGAAATATACCCCAGTGATCTAAGGGCCTCCCCTGGACCTCCTCTTATGTAAAGAAAGAATCACTGGTGTCTAGGGGGCAGACCACTACTAGATACAAAGGATTATGGTGTATGTTGGGGGCACCTGGGGAGCTGCTACTGGGAGGGTGGATATGAGGGAATCTTGTTTTGGATGCAGGAGCAAATATGAACAAAGGGGCAGGGTGTTGCCACATGACTCTAAAGTGATTTAAACATTTTTGTTACCTATGGATTGCCTTGACAGGCAGTGGGGAAGGTGGAGGTCTTTTAAGAACCCTGGGCAGATTTTAGAGCATTCGGGGGGGGGGGGGGGGGGTTAGGCCTTGGGGTCCTTAAAAATAATTGTGACCCGCTGCGAAGTGGGTCACTATGCCACATTCTTTTTGGGCCCTGCCGTGCTATTTTCTTTCGTGGCATTTTTCCATGATAAAAAATAACACGAAAATACCACCATGATATTCCTCAGTGTGGGGTGAAATATCACGGAAACACATCCCACATGATATTTCACCCCTGCTGAAGTAAAATTTTTCAGCTTCGTAAATCTCCTTCACTAGCCAGTTAGGTTTTTTTTAGTTATTCGGCTACATGTATCTGGATAACTTTAGGAAAGTATATTCAGCAGGATGCTTATCCTGCTCAATATCTGGGATAAATTATCTGCCTAGCTTTAACCAGATAACATGTCTACTAAATGGATAATTGAATATGAGCCTCATAGTATTTAAGGAAAGTAGCTTGGTTCTTTAGCAGAGTGTTGTTTTGAGATGCAACCTTGGATTCCTTGATCAGTGTCAAAAATGCACCCACTTGGCTAAAGCGACTTGTTGTAGTAATGGAAAAGTGGTTTCCTGTTTAAGATATTGAGAGTTTTCATTGGTACCCAGGGTATACAAAGAGTTGGGCTGTGGCTCTCTGCAAGACTACCAATGACCCAGACTTTGTGCCTTTGCCACCATTCTCCTGCATGGAGTCTTTTGATTTTTCAGTACATTAACTGTGTGTGGCTGAAGGAAAATTTCATGCTGTTGGCATGACCAGAGTGGAATTAGCTATATCACCAATAGCTGGATATATGATGGAAACTGCACATAAATAGATAATGGAGAAGCCTCCCCAGTGGGAGGCTGATGTACTTACAGCAGGCCCGCTCCTACTTCATGTGCAGCTGCACCAACTACTTCCCTTCTAAGTAGGGCAATTCCCAGGCCTTTTATTCAGATCTGCCACCTATAGAGATTGTAAAGTTGGGTGGTATCTTAACAGATATCAGATGTTAATGCAGGGACATCAATAATAGCACATCCCCATAGGATCCATCTTACTTACCCTTGAACCCCCTCCCCCAACTGTTTCTCTTTCATGACCTTTAAAACATCTATCCATGATATGTACTTCCCTCCCAACCAGCTTGTTGCTAGTGATTCCCCTTCTATGCTAACAGCTGTACCCTTTCCAAGCCATTGCCTTGTGCCACAATACTGGGATTTGTTTTAGTGTCATAATGGCCTTCGAGATTAGGGATGTGCATGCTCAGATTTTTTGTTGGTATTCCATTCAGCTAGTTTTTTGGGTTATTTTTAAATTTATTGGTTTCATTGCTTGTATTTTCTTGGAATGTGTTGTCTATTTGAAGTTTTCATCAAATAGAACATACTAGGATGTGCATTCGTTCAGGACGAATTAGGGCAATTTCAACGAAATTTTGGGTTAGCGCGAGCTAACTTCGATTACTGTGCGCTACAGGGAGTTAGCGCACACTAACCCCATTAGTGCGAACTAAGCTGAAAATCGGGTCCCCGCAAACTTCAAAGGCCCGAACCGTGGGAAATACAATATTTCCCGCGGTGGGCCGAAAACGAAGCACATCCCTAGAACATACTGTTAGCAAATAGAAATATTATTAGTAAATCATATGTTAGCAAATCGTTTGTACTATTTTCCAAGAGCTGCATTACTTGCAAAAAACAAAAATAATACAAAAAAGTAAGGACTTTTTTTTTTGGTTCATTTGAAATGATAGGAAAATGGCCTGAATTATCCCTCTTTACACTTTTGTTTCTAACAAATGCATATCCTGACTTCCTTCTTGACATTTTTCCCTCTGGGGTATGAGGATATCTGGCTCATTTGCCTGGCATTTCTCTTTTATTTTGCAGATAAGGAATAAGATGTCCTGTTTGTAGACTATTAGGTTCATAATCCTTTCCATATCCCTCGCACTGAAATTTGGCTTACTGGCATGGGACGCCATTTTGGAATGACTGAGCCCTCTCTTGCAGAACTGCAAGTATATATACATACTTGTTAATCCTGAGTATGCATGTACTATTCCACATGCAACAAGTACCTGCATACTTTGGGGGGGATACAGATATATATATATTTTAAATCCTGCGTGAGGGCACTTCACTGGTTTTAAAATACCTGGACAAATCTTGCAGACCTCTGTACCTGCGTATATGGGGTTGAATGGACAGGTTTGAAAGTTTGGTTCTCTGTGGTAGGAGTATGTGTGTTGTACAACAACGCATAGATTTTTTCCCAGATAGAGAATAAATAATTTCAAAAAGCCCATTTCTATAGGCAAAATGCTTTTTGACATGTGGGAATGAATTTGATTGTGTAAAACATGCTATTTTTAGTGCATGTTAACAGTATGCCTGCTAAGCTTTATTATATAGGCCCCATAAGTATGTTGCTGTGTTTGCATCACTATCTATTTTTGCCATCTGATAGTGCATTAAGTACTTCTGCTCTGAGACAAATGGATCTCAAGAAACAGAAAACTGGCTAAGATTAAACCATTTAAGGTTTTAAATCAACAGTTATTTATGCTAAGTGTTTTTTATGTCCTTCTTCTTTCTGATGCTTATGACATCAAGTTTGGTCCTTAAGATACTCGCAATTTCTAAATTCAACCTAATGTACAGATAAGCTGTGTTACATTCATTTTATGATCCAGTCTGATTATTAATATCTTTAAAATAAGATTTCACTTTCAACATTAATTTAGAATGATTAAACATTGATAACAGTGCTTGAAAAGGGATTTGGAAATTATTACTTGAGGGATATTGATAGCATGATTGCTTAATGAAAACACTACAGTAAATGCTGAATATTCTACATATACAGTCATTTAATACTCCATATATATGGTGATTTACTAGATTTCAACTTGAAAAGCAATCTAGAATTGAAGGATAGAAATAACATTTTTTTAAATTCTAGTATGAAAGAATTGGGGATTCTGTGTTAGACCACTTGGATAGATTGTTTGTCGACTCTTAATACTACAGAATTCTTTAGAAATTCATCATGTCTTTTTTTCTATATATCAATGCAGAGGAAACACTTTTAAAGTTCTTCAGATTAAATAGAAAACTATTGAAGAAGAGGATATAGGAAGAATGCTGAACTGAGGTATAGGGTTTTTTTCATAACTTATTTTTTCAATTTTTGTTAACATCAAACGCCAAACCCACAATCATGTGATATCCATGACACAGATTCACTCATTATTGTTACAGAAATTCAAGCATCCTAATTCACCAGAAATACATTATTGTACTGTCTTACCTTTTAAGATTTTTTTTACTGTCTTTGATTGATTTTTCATACAACAAAACTCATAACAGTAATATTCATTTACAGATTTTGTCCACATGTACCTTGAATCTTCTCACTCAGTTTCCTCTATCAAATTCTAGCAAAGGTGACATACACTCAAGAGAGACTAAGGACCTGATTTATTTATAGGAAGCCAACATTCAAATAAACCTAAAACAGTGAACCTATCTGACTAAAGTTTGATGGATAAGTTATCCTGGATATTCAGTGGGATAAACTTCCCGTTGAATATCCATGAATAAAATTACCCGAGAATATGTATCTGGATAACTTGAAACCTAAACTGGTTTCGTTTGAAAATTATCAATTAGGTGATGAAGCTATTCAGGTACATATAGATAATTTTACATTTAACCAGTTATATTCATAAGAACATAAGAACATATAAGAACATATGAAATGCCATACTGGGTCAGACCAAGGGTCCATCAAGCCCAGTGTCCTGTTTCCAACAGTGGCCAATCCACGTTACATATACTTGGCAAGTACCAAACATTAGATCAGAAGCTACTATTGCTTATTAATTACCATAATAGCAGTTTATGGATTTAACCTCTAGGAACTTATCCAAACCTTTTTTAAACCCAATAACACTAACTGCTGAAACCACACCCCTGGCAATGAATTCCAGAGTTTAACTTTGCGCTAAGTAAAAAGAATGTCCTTCAATTTGTTTTAAATGAGCTACTTGCTAACTTCATGGGGTGCCCCCTGGTCCTTCTATTATCTGAGAGAGTAAATAACCAATTTGCATTAACTTATTCAAGTCCTTTAATGATTTTGTAGACTTCTATCATATCCCCCCACAGTGGTCTCTTCTCTAAACTGAATAGCCTTAACTTCCTTAGCATTTCCTCATAATTCAGTCATTCCATTCCATTTTGTTACCCTTCTCTACACTTTCTCCAGTGAAGCTACATCCTTTTTGAGATGCGGTGACCATAATTGATCACAGTATTCAAGGTGTGGTCTCACCATGGAGTGATACAGAGGCATTATGAAATCCTCCGTTTTGTTTTCCATTCCCTTCCTAATAGTTTCTAACATTCTGTTTGCTTTTATTATCGCCACGGCACACCTGGCCGACAATTTCAATGTATTATCCACTATGATGCCTAGATCTCTTTCCTGGGTGGTAACTCCTAAGATAGAATCTAATATTGTGTAGGGATGTGCATTTGTTTTTGTTGAATTGGACAATTTCAACAGCGCCATCTTGGAAAATGGCACGAGCCATCCATTGCTCCTTTCATGTGACAGGGGCCAGCCAATTGCACCGGTAGCCCCTGTCACATGGTAAGGGCAAAGCGCTACAGGCGGCATTTTGATTATTGGCAGCCGACAGCCCGAGAGGGAGAGATCGCTCCCGGGACCCCACTGGACCACCAGGGCTTTTAGTAAGTCTTGGGGGGGGGGGTGTGGAGATTGGGATGGTGCAAGGGTTGTAATTAAGTAAATTTGAAGAATTGGGGTGGGTTTTTATTTTCCGGTCTGTTTTGCCAAAAAAAAAAAAAGTTTTCCACGAAGCACCCGACCCGAAGCTCGACCCGAAAACTTAAAACTAAGCATATCTCTAATATTGTGTAACTACAGCAAGGGTTATTTTTCCCTATATGCATTACTTTGCACTTGTCCACATTAAACTTCATCTGCCATTTGGAAGCCCAACCTTCCAGTCTCACAAGGTCCTCTTGCAATTCATCATGATCCACTTGAGATTTAACTATGCCTCAAAATTTTGTGTCATCTGAAAATTTGATCACCTCTCTCATCATACCCCTTTCCAGATCATTTATAAATATATTAAAAAGCACCAGTCCAAGTACAGATCCCTAAGGCACTCTACTGTTTACCTTTTTCCACTGTGATAACTGACCATTTAATCTTACTCTCTGTTTCCTGTCTTTTAACCAACTTGCTATCCACAAAAGGACATTGCCTCCTATCCCACGACTTTTTAGTTTTCTTAGAAGCCTCTCAAGTGGGACTTTGTCAAATGCCTTCTGGAAATCCAAATGTACCACATCTACCGGTTCGCCTTTGTCCACATGTTTATTCACCCCTTCAAAAAATGTAGGAGATTTGTGAAGCAAGACTTACTTTGAGTAAATCCATGTTGGCTGTGTCCCATCACACCATGTCTTTCTAAATGTTTTGTGATTTTATTCTTTATAACAGTTTCCACAATTTTTCTTGGCACTGAAGTCAGGCTCACTAGTCTATAGTTTCCTGGATCACCCCTGGATCCCTTTTTAATTTTTTAGGTTACATTGGCCATCTTCCAGTCTTCAAATACATCCGATGATGGTTACAAATTTTTACTAATAGTTCTGAAATTTCATTTTTTAGTTCTTTCGGAACTCTGGGGTATGTACCCTCTGGTCCAGGTGATTTACTACTCTTCAGTTTGTCAATCAGGCCTACCACATACTCCAGGTTTACCATGATGTGGTTCAGTTGATTAGAATCTTCACACATGAAAATCTTCTCCGGAATGGGTAAATCTCCAAAATCCTCTTCAGTAAACTCTGAAGCAAAGAAATTGTTTACACTTTCCGCGATGGCCTTATCTTCTCTAAGTGCCCCTTTAACCCCTTGATCATCCAACATTCCAACCAACTCCCTTGCAAGCTTTCTGCTTCAGATATATTTTTTAAAGTTTTTATTATGAGTTTTTGCCTCTATGGCCAACTTCTTTTCAAATTTTTTCTTAGCCTGTCTTATTAATGTCTTACATTTAACTTGCCAATCCTTATGCTTTATCTATATTTCTTCTGAAGGATCCTTCTTTCAACTTTTGAATGAAGATCTTTTGGCTAAAATAACCTCTTTCACCTCACCTTTTAACCATGCCGGTAATTGTTTTGCCTTCCTTCCACCTTTCTTAATGCATGGAATATATCTGGACTGTGCTTCTAGGATGATATTTTTTAACAATGTCCACACCTGTTGCACACTTTTTACCTTTGTAGCTGTACCTTTCATTTTTTTCTAACAATTTTTCTCATTTTATCAAAGTTTCCCTTTTGAAAGTTTAGCACTAGAGCCATGGATTTACATACTGTCCCCTTCCAGTCATTAATTCAAATTTGATCATATTATAATCATTATTGCCAAACAACCCCACTGCCATTACCTCTCTCACCGAATCCTGTGCTTCTCTGAGAATTAGATCTAAAATTGCTCTATCTCTCGTTGGTTCCTGAACCAATTGTTCCATAAAAATGTCTTTTATTCCATCCAGGAACTTTATCTCTCTAGCATGCCCTGGTGTTTCACTTACCCAGTCAATATTGGGGTAATAGAAATTTCCCATTATTACCGCACTACCAGTTTGCTTAGGTTCCCTTATTTCTCTTAGCTTTTCATTATCCGTCTCATCATTTTGGCCAGGTAGATTGTAGTATACTCCTATCATTATAATCTTCCTTGACACACAAGGGAATTCTACCCATAAAGATTTGATTGTACATTTAGTCTCATGCAGGATCTTTATCCTGTTGGACTCTATGATATCCCGGACATAAAGCTCCGCTCCGCCACCAAGATGCTCCTCTCTGTCATTGCAATATAATTTGTACCCCGGTGTAGCACTATCCCATTGGTCATCCTCCATCCACCATGTCTCTGATATGCCAATTATGTCTATGTCATCATTCACTGCTATTCACTCTAATTCTCCAATTTTAATTCTTAGATTTCTGGCATTAGTATACAAACATTTCAAAGTGTGTTTTTTGTTTGTATTAACATTCTGCTTTTCAGTTCACAAGGATAAATTAGAATCTTTTAACTCAGGTAAGTTTTTAATTATAGGCACTTGGACTACTTTTGTTATTAGTGGAACCTCTCTGTTGGGATGCCCTAACTCTAATGCTTCTTTAATATCCTGTGAAGATACCTCCCTCCGAACCATGCACTACTGAGTGACTGTCGGCTTTCCCCTTTGTTCTAGTTTAAATGCTGCTCTATTTCCTTTATAAAGGTTAGCACCAGCAGTCTGGTTCCACCCTGGTTAAGGTAGAGCCCATCCCTTTGGAAAAGACTTCCCTTTCCCCAAAAGGTTCCCCAGTTCCTTACAAAACTGAATCCCTCTTCCTTGCACCATAGGATATGGTCAGTTAAGGGCTGATGCTGTAAAAAAAAAATTAAAATAAAGAATGCAGTGCAGGCCTGCCAGCTTGATTGCCCCCCCCCCCCCCCCCCCCCCAATATGCACACATTTGAAATCACTGGTGACCGAGGCCCTCTCTTCTCACTCCCCAAAATAAAACAGAAATATAGCAGGCCTATAGGCCTGAAACCCCCTCCCTTCTTCCTCCCCCCCAAAAAAACAAATTCTGAATTCACAGCTAAAGAAAGGAGCTAAAAGAAACCTATTCTTCCCCTGCCCAATCAACTTACCCTGAAACATCCCACCCCAGCTGGAAGCACCCCCATTCACCTTACTGCAGCAAGGAAATGGGAAGAAGTATCCAGCTCCTGCTGCATCCACCTTTGCTTTCACAGCAACGCTCCATTGTGTAAGCTACTCTTCTATTCTGTTTATATACTGCCATTTCCCTTCTTCTTAGAAATATTATCTAAATTATATATTTATTTATAAATGTATTTATATATTTACTTATTTATTTTGCATAAGTAGACCCCAGAAGGCACATACAACTAAATATTGTACGCACATATGTGGTATTTATAGGATGCCAAAATGATATTTAATTTCTCCAGCTGGCTGAAGATAAATATTAAAAAGTTGGAGAGTCGAAACTGAGTCTTGCTGACCCCCTCATTACAATGGTCAAGGGTTGAACATCTACCCTTCTAAAAACCTTTTGGGAACTTGAATCTAAAAATGATTGAAACCACTGTAGGGCTATATCAGCTAACCCTAAACTTGACAAACATTACAATACAATCAAATGGTCTACATTGTCAAATAGGGGTGTTCATTCGTTTCCTACGTATTTGTAATCCGCAACGTATAGGGCCATATTTGTATTCGAGGGGAAGCGAAACGTATCGCGATTTTCCACGAATACAATGAATCTTCTCCGAATTATTCAGCCATCAAAAGAGGCAAATTTAAACAACCCCCCCCCCACCCTCCTGACCCCCCCAAGACTTACCAAAAATCTCTGGTGGTCCAGCGGGGGGTCCGGGAGCCATCTCCTGCACTCACTCCCTCGGCTGCCGGTATTCAAAATGGCACCAATAGCCTTTGACTTTCTCTGTCACAGGGGCTACCGGTGCCATTGGTCAGCCCCTGTCACATGGTAGGAGCAATGGATGGCCGGCGCCGGCGCTGTGCAAAATCGGCAGCCTGCATGCGCCGAGCCGCACAGTCTGCCTCCGTTCCCTCCGAGGCCGCTCCAAAATCGGAGCAGCCTTGGAAGGAACTTTCCTTACACCCCACCCCCCGCACCTTCCCCTCCCTTCCCCTTCCTAACCCACCCCCACCAGCCCTATATAAACCCCCCCTCCCTCCCGGCCGCACGATTCCCTGGCCCGGGAGCAGTTTTGAAGGCCGCCAGCCATCCATTGCTCCTACCATGTGACAGGGGCTGACCAATGGCCATTTTGAATACTTAAAAAATCAAAACTGTATAACACAAGTGATGGAATCTTATAATATCAACTTTCAAAATACCATCAACATAACCGACAGTACTTGCTGTAGCCTGAATTTTATATGAACAGTGAGACCTCATATATTGTGGCGGGTTCACCGTGTGAACGCCCCGAACGCAACTTTCAAGGTTGTGCGGTGATAATTTTTCTGAATGCACCATAAACAAAGTTTAAATCATCGGTCTCTCTGTTAAGGTTTGCATTAAGGTAATGACAGCTTGTGTCAGTTTCCTACAAAATATAAGGCAGTGAAAAACTCTTATTATAGCGTGTCACTTATCATAGCGTATTGTAGCAGAGTATGCAGTAGGGATGTGAATCGTTTTAGGACGATTAAAATTATCGTCCGATAATTTTAATATCGTCTTAAACCGTTATGGAACACAATACAATACAGATTCTAACGATTTATCGTTATAAATCGTTAGAATCGTGAGCCGGCACACTAAAACCCCCTAAAACCCACCCCGACCCTTTAAATTAAATCCCCCACCCTCCCGAACCCCCCCCCAAATAACTTAAATAACCTGCGGGTCCAGCAGCGGTCCGGAACGGCAGCGGTCTGGAATGGGCTCCTGCTCTGAATCTTGTCGTCTTCAGCCGGCGCCATTTTCCAAAATGGCGCCGAAAAATTGCGGCGGCCATAGACGAAAAAGATTGGACGGCAGGAGGTCCTTCCGGACCCCCGCTGGACTTTTGGCAAGTCTCGTGGGGGTCAGGAGGCCCCCCACAAGCTGGCCAAAAGTTCCTGGAGGTCCAGCGGGGGTCAGGGAGCGATTTCCCGCCGCGAATCGTTTTCGTACGGAAAATGGCGCCGGCAGGAGATCGACTGCTGGAGGTCGTTCAGCGAGGGTTCCGGCGCCTCGCTGAACGACCTCCTGCAGTCAATCTCCTGCCGGCGCCATTTTCCGTACGAAAACGATTCGCGGCGGGAAATCGCTCCCTGACCCCCGCTGGACCTCCAGGAACTTTTGGCCAGCTTGTGGGGGGCCTCCTGACCCCCACGAGACTTGCCAAAAGTCCAGCGGGGGTCCGGAAGGACCTCCTGCCGTCCAATCTTTTTCGTCTATGGCCGCCGCCATTTTTCGGCGCCATTTTGGAAAATGGCGCCGGCTGAAGACGACAAGATTCAGAGCAGGAGCCCGTTCCGGACCGCTGCCGTTCCGGACCGCCGCTGGACCCGCAGGTTATTTAAGTTATTTTGGGGGGGTTCGGGAGGGTGGGGGATTTAATTTAAAGGGTCGGGGGTGGGTTTTAGGGGGTTTTAATGTGCCGGTTTTTCGATTTTTCGATTTTTCACGATTTTTAACGATTTTTCATGATATTTTACCCCCCCAAACGGCAACAATACGATTCCCTCCCCCTCCCAGCCGAAATCGATCGTTAAGACGATCGAGGACACGATTCACATCCCTAGTATGCAGTAGGGATATGGAACACTGGCACTGGCCCGACATGGCTCGTGTTTCTGGCAAAAGCTTCCTCAGTGGCCGCACTGTGCCACTACTGAAAAATAAAAACAGGGTAATCAATTCCTTGCAAAACAGCATTTCAAATCAATTCGCTAACTGCTTAATACCTACGATTCCCAGACACTGCCGCTTGGCTCTGCTACTAGGCTGCAGCTTTTCTCGGGCAGCCGGATCCACCATTTTACTCATTGGATTTATACCTACCGCAATGGGCAGAAACAATTAATTGTGACGTCACAGTGATTAACTTGAAGCGGATAGAATAACTAGAAGAGCGATGTCCATTCCACAGAATCGTTAAGGCCATTGGGGGATGTAGATGCTAAAGTAAAAATCCACCATTGTTCACGTACATTCAAAATTTGATTCATGTCGCCTCCACGAATATTGGGTACAATATGTTCAAGGATAGTCCATCGAAGTTGGTCAAACGTATGTCCGGATGAAGTGCAATGAGACACCATGGGTGCCTCCATGTTTAAAGTATTCAGACGACTTTGATGTTCAAAAAGCCGAGTTTTGATTTTTCTGCTGGTTCTACCAACATACACAAGTTTGCAAGGGCACTGTATTAGATATACCACAAAAGTGGAATTACAAGTTGTCACTGATCGTTTGTAAAATATGTGACCCATTTTGGGATGTTGCCAAAACGATCCCTCCATCGTGATGGAGCACATGTCACAGTTGCTACAGGCAGTATGTTGTCCTTGTAGGCTGTCTGTATTGGGTGGAGTGACTGCCACATGCACTACAAAGTCTCTTAAGTTTTTGCTCCGCTGATACGCAAACAACGGGGGTTCAGTGAATATGTGATGTAGCTGGAGGATATGCCAGTGTCTTTTAATGCTCTGCATAATTAAGTATGATTTGTCTGTGTGTGTAAGTACACAGATATCTGTAGTCACCGGCTCTTGAATCTTATATTCCAATAGGGCTGACCGTGGAGAATGCCACGCTCTCTTGAAAGCTTTGTAAACTGCACTGTATGGGTAACCCCTGGAAAAAAAACCTCTCTGCTAATTTACCAGCTTGAAATTTAAAATCTCCATCTGATGAACAAAGGCGTCTGAGCCTAAAGAATTGGCTCACAGGAAGACCCTGTTTAAATGCTCTAGGGTGAAAGCTGTGATATCTAAGGAGATTGTTTCTTTCAGTCTGTTTGCGATGGATGGATGTATGGAGTTGCTGATTTTGAATGGAAATGGCAATATCTAGAAATGCTATCTGTGTGCTGCTATATTGTGTAGTGAATTGTAAATCCTTGTCAATTGTATTAACCCAAAGCAAAAATGTTTGTAGTGAGACAACATCTTGTTTCCAAAAAATGAGGAGATCATCAATGTAACGGATCCACAAAGAGACCGCATCGAACCATCTTGACCTGTAAATATGGAGTCTTTCTAATCTATCCATGACCAGGTTGGCAATCGAGGGGGCTGCGGATGACCCCATTGCTATGCCATGGATTTGTAGATAAAATTGGGCATTGAAAGAAAAATAGTTTCTCTGTATGACTAGTTTGGCCACTTCAAAAATAAACCAAAACGGAATCCTCGACCCTTCCATGTTGATCTTAAGTGTTTCTTCGATGGTCAATAAAGCTGTGGCGTGAGACACATTAGTGTATAAAGAGACAACGTCCATTGTTACCAAAATTGTTGGGTCCTTCAATGTTGTGTGATTTTCCAAAATTTTAAACACTGCCGTAGTGTCTTTAATGTAAGACCTCATTTTTTGAACGTGAGGTTTCAAAAATTTGTCCAGAAAAATTGCCAACGGCTCCAACACTGAACCGTTACTTGACACAATAGGTCTCAGTGGGGGATCAACTAAGGATTTATGAACTTTGGGAATCCCGTACATTATGGGAATCCGTGGGTGTGGTACCAACAAAAAGTTCCGCTCTTTGCGAGTGAGAAATGGAGTCACTTTTTCTTCCAATAGGCTTTCAATGATGTTAACCAGTTCCTTGGTGGGGTCTCCTTCAAGAGGGCTGTAATATTTAGTATCAGAAAGATGAATATTTAGCTTGGTGATGTATTGATCGCGATCCAACATAACTATACTGCCCCCCTTATCCGCGGGTTTTATGATTGTAGTGGGGTCTGACGTTATGGACCGTAAAGCTTGACGGTCACTTTGTGAAAAGTTGATATATGGATGGGTTTTGCCATTTTCAAATGTTGCGATGTCCTTTAATATAAGGTCTCGGAATGTTGAAATGTTATTGTCCATAGGACCAGGTGGTATCCATTTCGACTTCGATCTTACTAAGGAGATGTCGTCACTGGGGATTTCATTAGTGGTGCAATATAATTTAATTTGGAGTTTGCGAATGAATTTCATTAGCATTATCCGGCTCTGAAATGGATCATGTCTCTGATGTGGGACAAAAGACAACCCCAGGTTTAGCACCTTTTCTTGTGCTTCAGTGAGGATATGTTGGGACATGTTTATAACTGCGGATCGTACCTGGTCCTCGATCAAGTTTGTGGCCCCTCTGGGTGAGATGTTGTATCCTGATGATCCCGGTGTGTATATGCCTGGGTCACCGGATCTGTCCGGTATGGCCTGCATTGTGTCTGACGTTGTCACCTCCCTCGGCGGCCTCTTCCTAAAAAAGGCTGCGACTGCATACCTTTTTTCATATATCTCGGGGCTTCACCCTCGTCCGACCCACTCGATCCGCTTCCTTCTGAATCCTCAAAAGTGACTTGTCTATCTGATGGGTTATCTTCTTTATTGAGCCAGCAATAAACATTATTAGTTGCATAGACATCTTCATCCCTTTTCAGGGTTTTGAGTTTCAGTTGTCTGACAGAAGTTTTGAACTCCTCCAATTTGTTATTATGTTTGTCAATGATCTCTTGTAGATGTTCAGCAGAGTGTTCTAGAGTGATCTGTTCTTTAAGTGATGTTATTTTCTCTGTGGTTTCATCAATGGACGCCTTGGTGCGCTCCACTATTAGCACCATTAGGTCTATAGAGCATTTGTTTAAAATCGAAACCCATCGGGCTACAAATGCATCGTCCTCTCTAAAAACTAATGGAGACTTGTTCACCCGCAGACCGCGAGGAATTATCTGTTGATGCAGATACTGTACTAGAGTTGCTGAATGAAGTTGAGATCTTATCAATTGCTTGTGAAGCTCCATATATTCTGTTTCTGTATTGAGTTTGGAAACACCGGCATCTTCGCATAGCAAAGAGTGACTTTGCACTAATGTTGTTACGTAGTCAGCTGTGTAGCTGAATGTGTCTTTAAGTTTGGCAGGATCCATAATGACGAACAGTAATATTTTACACGTAAAAAATCAAAACTGTATAACACAAGTGATGGAATCCTATAATATCAACTTTCAAAATACCATCAACATAACCGACAGTACTTGCTGTAGCCTGAATTTTATATGAACAGTGAGACCTCATATATTGTGGCGGGTTCACCGTGTGAACGCCCCGAATGCCACTTTCAAGGTTGTGCTGTGATAATTTTTCTGAATGCACCGTAAACAAAGTTTAAATCATCGGTCTCTCTGTTAAGGTTTGCATTAAGGTAATGACAGCTTGTGTCAGTTTCCTACAAAATATAAGGCAGTGAAAAACTCTTATTATAGCGTGTCACTTATCGTAGCGTATTGTAGCGGAGTATGCAGTAGGGATATGGAACACTGGCACTGGCCCGACACGGCTCGTGTTTCTGGCAAAAGCTTCCTCAGGGGCCGCACTGTGCCACTACTGAAAAATAAAAACAGGGTAATCAATTCCTTGCAAAACAGCATTTCAAATCAAATCGCTAACTGCTTAATACCTACGATTCCCAGACACTGCCGCTTAATTACCGTACTTATTAATACTTAATTATGCAGAGCATTAAAAGACACTGGCATATCCTCCAGCTACATCACATATTCACTGAACCCCCGTTGTTTGCATATCAGCGGAGCAAAAACTTAAGAGACTTTGTAGTGCATGCGGCAGTCACTCCACCCAATACAGACAGCCTACAAGGACAACATACTGCCTGTGGCAACTGTGACATGTGCTCCATCACGATGGAGGGATCGTTTTGGCAACATCCCAAAACGGGTCACATATTTTACAAACGATCAGTGACAACTTGTAATTCCACTTTTGTGGTATATCTAATACAGTGCCCTTGCAAACTTGTGTATGTTGGTAGAACCAGCAGAAAAATCAAAACTCGGCTTTTTGAACATCGAAGTCGTCTGAATACTTTAAACATGGAGGCACCCATGGTGTCTCATTGCACTTCATCCGGACATACGTTTGACCAACTTCGATGGACTATCCTTGAACATATTGTACCCAATATTCGTGGAGGCGACATGAATCAAATTTTGAATGTACGTGAACAATGGTGGATTTTTACTTTAGCATCTACATCCCCCAATGGCCTTAACAATTCTGTGGAATGGACATCGCTCTTCTAGTTATTCTATCCGCTTCAAGTTAATCACTGTGACGTCACAATTAATTGTTTCCGCCCATTGCGGTAGGTATAAATCCAATGAGTAAAATGGCAAATCAGGCTGCCCGAGAAAAGCTGCAGCCTAGTAGCAGAGCCAAGCGGCAGTGTCTGGGAATCGTAGGTATTAAGCAGTTAGCGATTTGATTTGAAATGCTGTTTTGCAAGGAATTGATTACCCTGTTTTTATTTTTCAGTAGTGGCACAGTGCGGCCCCTGAGGAAGCTTTTGCCAGAAACACGAGCCGTGTCGGGCCAGTGCCAGTGTTCCATATCCCTACTGCATACTCCGCTACAATACGCTACGATAAGTGACACGCTATAATAAGAGTTTTTCACTGCCTTATATTTTGTAGGAAACTGACACAAGCTGTCATTACCTTAATGCAAACCTTAACAGAGAGACCGATGATTTAAACTTTGTTTACGGTGCATTCAGAAAAATTATCACCGCACAACCTTGAAAGTGGCATTCGGGGCGTTCACACGGTGAACCCGCCACAATATATGAGGTCTCACTGTTCATATAAAATTCAGGCTACAGCAAGTACTGTCGGTTATGTTGATGGTATTTTGAAAGTCGACATTTTGAATACTGGCATCTGAGGGCGTGAGTGCAGGAGATGGCTTCCGGACCCCCCGCTGGACCACCAGGGAGTTTTGGTAAGTCCTGGGGGGGTCAGGAGGGTGGGGGGTTGTACTTAATTCAATTTTAGCCGGAAAATGAATAAGAATTAACGCATGTACATGTCGGGGGCCCCACTTGCCGAATGCAACGTATCTGCCCCCCGACAAATATGAATCCCAAATGCAGCATATGGCGTCCCTCTGCACATCCCTAGTGTCAAATGCAGATTATAAGTACAGAATCTAAGAGGTCCATTTTCAGCTGATAGGCTGCCAAAGTTAGTTGGATAAACTTATCTGGCTATCTTAGAACATAAGAAATTGCCATGCTGGGTGAGACCAAGGGTCCATCAAGCCCAGCATCCTGTGATATTCAGTGGTGTACCCATGCATCTGAATTTATGACACTATATAAAGGTTATACAGTCCACAGGGAGTGCAAAGAGGATACAGGTCCAATGGTTTTATCATCAAAATGTTTATTTTAAACCTTCAAATAGGCCACTCCTATTTTCATAGCATGCACAGGTAAATGACTGCTTCAGGGTCCCCCTTCGCCCGAAGGCTGCGTCGGGAGGGACAATCTATAAATTTAACAATGGCTTAAAGTAAGCTGAGGAGTTCACACAGCTAAATCGGCAAGGAGAGCCAGAGTGCAGCTCTGCTCCTTCTTTATATTTGACTATCTAAAGGTTAGCCAGATAAGTTTATCTGGCTAGCTTTAGGACTCTTTTCCAGCTGTTCTAATATTATCCAGCTATGTTACATGAATAGTGCTGAAAAAGTTCTTCTCTCCCAGAATTCCCTTAGAATACCCCTGACATAGCTACATATGTTTGTAACTAGATAACTTATTCAGCTATGTTAGGGATGGTAAGATCAGCAGGGTTTTTAAATTCCACAGTTCATTTGGCTAAGTTGATTTAATACCTGACCATTAGGGTCATTTTTCAAATTGCGTTGAGGCCCTAAAACACATTGAATGGTGTCTCACGCATGTTACACGTGTGATAAATATTGTGTCACAAGCAAGCATGTAAATTTTATTATGAATATGCAAATGGGAGGAGTTAATACAAATTAGGGTCTCCTACCACATTTTACAGTGATTTAACGCACAATAATGCTGGATTTAATGTGTGTAAATAATAACACCATTTTTTTAGAAACAGTTTTGCACATGATGGCAGCCATTAGCGTGGATTGTGGCTATTACTGCGGCTATTATTGTGCATGGGTAGGGGCTTACCCGAGTACCAGTGATCATCAGACAGAATGGTTGGATTTTGCGAATAGGACACAGAGAAGTCACATGAAGACCCAATTTTTGAATTTCAAAAATGTGAACTTTGTCAAAATGGAGAAGTACCTGGAAGAGGAACTGGAAGACTGGGAGACAGTGGGTGAGGTGGAACAACAGTGGGCCAAGTTAAATGAAGCTATTACAAAGGCAACAATATATGTTAGAAAAGTAAACAAGACTAAGGAAAAAGAAACTGATCTGGTTTTCTAAGGAGATAGCTGAAACAATAAATGCAAAAAGAACAGCATTCAAGAAGTATAAAGGATCCCAAAAAAAAGAAACACAGGGAAGAATAGCGTTTAAAACTGAGGAAGATGAAGAAAGAAATAAGGAAAGCAAAAGGTCAAGCAGAAGAAAGGATGGTCAAAGAGGTAAAGCGAGGAGACAAAACAATTTTCATATATATCAGTGAAAGAAGGGAGGCCAGAAGTGGTGTAGTGAAATTGAAATGGGACAAGGAGCAATGTGTAGAGAATGACAAAGAAATGGCAGAAATATTAAACAAATACTTCAGTTTGGTATTCACTGAAGAAGACCCTGGTGAAGGACTGTTGCTGGTTAATAAGATAGTGATGAAGTAGACAAAACTCCATTTATAGAAGAGAATGCATGGGAAGAGCTAGGCAAACTGAAAGTGGACAAGGCCATGGGGCCAGAAGAGATACACTCCAGAAAATGAAAGAGAGCTCAGAGATGTGCTGGTGGGTCTTCTGAAGGACAAATGCAAGATGATGCATATAGGGAAAAGCAACCTTTGCTGTAGTTACACAATGTTAGGTTCTATCTTAGGAGATACCATCCAGGAAATAGAGCTAGGCATCATAGTGAATACATTAAAATCATTGGCTCAGGGGGCTGTGGCAGTCAAAAAAATCAAACAGAATTTTAGAAATTATTAGCAAAGGTATGGCAAATAAAACAATGGATGTCATAATGCCTCTGTATCGCTCCATGGTGAGACCACACCTTGAATACTGTGTGCAATTCTGATTGCCACATCACAAAAAAGATACAGCTGCACTGGAGAAAGTGCAGAGAGGGTGACTAAAATGATATGGGGCATGGAGCGACTCCCCTATGAAGAAAGGACAAAGAAGTTAAGGCTGTTCAGTTTGGAGAAGAGACGACTGAGGAGCGATATGATAGAGATCTACAAAATCATGAAAGGATGTAAACATGTTAATGTAAATCAGTTATTTACTCTCTTAGATAACACATGGATTTACCAGGGGAAGGTCCTGTCAGACAAATCTGATCTTTTTGATTGGCTGACTAAATTGTTGGATTGAGGAAGAGCACCTGATGTGATCTACTTGGATTACAGCAAAACTTTTGATACGGTTCCGCATAGGAGGAATGTGAATAGAATAAAAGCTTTGTAGTCAGTGGAATACAAACTGGTTGACTGATAGGAGACAAAGGGGTAGATTTTAAAAAAGCATGCCCGCATGTACTTTTGTTCACGCACCAGGCGCAAACAAGAGTACGCTGGATTTTAATAGATATGCGCGTAGCCGCGCGTATCCTTTAAAATCCGGGGTCAGCGCGCCAAGGCTGTGCAAAATCGGCAGCCTGCGCGCCAAGCCGCGCAGCCTGCCTCCGTTCCCTCCGAGGCCCCTACCTAACCCACCCCCCCAGCCCTATCTAAACCCTCCCTACCTTGTTTGACAAGTTACGCCTGCCCAATGCAGGCGTAACTCGCGCGCGCCGGCCGCATGATTCCCCGGCCCGGGAGCAGTTTTGGAGGCCTCGGCCATGCCCCCGGGCTGGAACCACACCCACAGCCCCGCCCCCATATAACACGTCACCACGACATGCCCCCGGCACGCCCCCCAGGAAAGCCCCGGGGCTTACGCGCATCCCGGGGCTTGCGCACGCCGCCGAGCCTATTCAACATAGGCTCGGCATGCGCAGGGGGAACTTGGGCAGGTTTTCGGGGGGAACGTGCATATCTTACATGTGTACCCCTTTGAAAATCTGCCCCAAAGTGTAATTGTAAATGGAACCTACTCTAGAGAAAACCCTGTTAAGAGGAGTTCCACAGGGTTTGGTTTTGGGACCAGTTCTGTTCAATATCTTTGTGAGCGACATTGCGAAAGAGATAGAAAGTACAGTTTGTCTAATTGTGAATGATACTAAGATCTGCATTAGAGTGCACATACCTGAAGGAGTAGAAAGATTGAAAAGGGATTTAAGAAAGCTGGAAGAGCGGTCGAAGATTTGGCAGATTTGGGATTCAATGCCAAGAAGTTCAGTCATGCATCTGGTATGTGGTAATCCGAAAGAACTGTATGTGGTGGGGGGTTAAAAAATTGATGTGCATAGACCAAGAGAGGGATCTTGGGATAATAGTGTCTGGAGATCTGAAGATGGTGAATCACTATGACAAGGCTATATCTAAAGCCAGAAGAATGCTGGGCTGCATAGAGAAAGGAATAACCAGTAAGAAAAATGAGGTGAAAATGCTCTTGTACAAGTCCTTGGTGAGGCCTCACTTGGAGTATTGTGTTCAATTCTGGAGTTCATATCTCAAAAGGGACAAAGTCATGATGGAGGAGGGACCAGAGAAGATCATTCAAAATGGTATGGGGGTTTGTATGAGAAGACCTATGAGGAGATGCTGAATGATAGGAATATGTATACCTTGCAAGAGAGGAGGTGCAAGGGAGATATGATACAGACTTTCAGATACCTGAAAGTTTATAATGATGCACATTCGAAAAACTTTTTCCATTGGAAAGAAACCAGTAGAACTAGGGGACATGAAATGAAACTCCAGGGAGGACAACTCAGAACCAACATCAGGAAATATTTCTTCATGGAGAGGGTGGTAGCTGTCTGGAATGCCTTTCCAGAGGAGGAGGTGAAGACAAAAACAGAGAAAAAATGTAAATGGGCATGGGATAAACACTGTGGATCCCTAAAGGCTAGATGATTGAAATGAAGAAAAGAATGCTTGGGGGTAACTTACTGGTGTGGCGGTTACTACCGCCAACCAATAAGCCTTCATACTCTTGATGCAACTCAATCATGGCGCTATGCTTCAAAGGCAAGAGGAAAAGGGGAATTGAGTTCAAACAACAACCAATGAGGGCCCCAAATTTTACAGTCTGGGGAAACAAATAAGTATGGGGGTAACTTGCTGATGCAGAGATTACTAAACTTAACCAATAAGCCTGATACTTTTATAAAACTCCAACATTGCTCTCTTCTTCAACAGCAAGGTATATTGGGGAAATGGATTCAAACAGCAACCAAGGTCCCTGACTTTTACGGACTGGGAAACCAATAAATATGGGGGTAACCTACATGGCGCAGAAGATACTACCATACATTTTCTGGGCAGACTGGATTGACCATTTGATGCTTTTCTGTGGGGGGTTGGGGCCAGAGGCTGCAGGTACAGCAGCCATTTGCCGCTGTGCTTGGGATCATGTGCCGGGGCTGAAGTAAGTTTTGAAATACAATCAAAAAAAGAAAAAGGTAGGGGGGAAACAACGGGAGAGGAAAGAGAAGGGAAGGTAGATTGGGGGGGGGGGGGGAAGGGAATGGGGAAGGCAGAGCGGCTCAGCACGGGCTTGGCACATGCAAGGTGCACAATTGTGTACCCCCTTGTGCGCCGACCCCTGATTTTTTAATTTGCACGTGCCTGAACGCGAAAAATCGGACGTACATGTGTGCGAGCTGCATAGCGCATGCACCCTTTTAAAATTTATCCCTTAAGTTGTATGTTTCCTTTATGGATCTATTATTTGTAAATACATAAAATGATTGTATTATATAGGTTGCATTGTAAACTATTGCAATCATCTTTTTGAAGTAGCGGTATATAAGCTTTGTTAAAATAAATAAATAAATAAATGTATGCCAGAGAAGAAAGGCAAGATAGAGACATTTAAATATCTCAAAAGGTTTCCATGCACAAGAATCGAGCCTATTTCAATGGAAAGGAGACTCTAAAAAGAGGGGTGGGGATAAGCATGAAGGGGGGTAGATTCAGAAGTAATCTTAGGAAATATTTCTTTACAGAGAGGTAGTGGAGCATGGAACAGCTTCCCAGTGGAGGTGGTTACATAAATGGTATTTGAATTAAAGAAAGCATGAGATGGACACAGAGATTCTCTGAGAGAGTGATGGGAATTATAGAGCTTAATTAATTGCGTGGATGAGCAGACTAGATGGGCCATGCGGTCTTTTTCTGCCGTTATGATTCTATGCTTTCCTGTTTCCATGTTTATCAGTTATTCTGTAATAAAATCATTAAATTCAATCATATTCTTCCCCCATAAATATATTATTGGAAATTACCAGTTTTCCATTTCACCAGTTTTTAATAGGAAATATTCTAAATATCTGATTTCATTGATGTGATCTCCTATTATTACTAAAGATGAGTGAAATATAATAGCCTCAACCCCTGTTTCTTCGTACTCAATTTATGCTCATAAGAGGAACCTGGAGGATATATTTGTATAGAAAATAAAGTACACATAAATAAAGCCCTAAATTTTTGTTGACATTGACAACTTGGAGGGTAATTTTCAAAGGGCCTTCTTCAGTTAAAACAGTGCAAAAATGTCCTTTTACAACATTCCCCAACCAATATGTGGGTAAACTTACATGTGTATGTCATGTCTACTTGTAAGTTTACAAATACTGAGTGGACACATTCCCACTAACAGGGTTAGGGAGGAGTTTGTACTTATGTGCATACATTTGTCATTTTCAAAAGCGTGACAGTAAAATATCCTAATTAATTTTGTACACAATTTGGCAGGCATGATTGTGTGCAAGTAATTTTGGTGGGATAATTTTCAAAAGGAAGCATAAGCGTGTATGTGTACACTATACACACATTTTTCCTTAGAAAATTGGTGTAACTTCTGCATGTATTTGCTCTATTATTTATGCATGTTATTAGAGCATGACCCCCATTTTACTGCTATTTTATTCACATTTATATTTTTCCTTAATGTATTAGCCCAGCCAAATTATTTTATGGGCACCAGCTATAGTTGTGCTTAAAGATGAAACTCAACCTTTATTTTGATTTTATAGGCTTCTTTTTTTTTTTTTTGTAAATACTGATACGTTCCTTGTACCTTTCTCAGCTGCTGTCTTTCCTCCTTTACCTCTCTCCCCACTCTCCCCCCCCCCTTTTTTTTCTCGCTCCTGCTCCAGTCCCCCACTCCCTGTTTTTTGTAATTTCCTCCTTTCTCAAGTTTATTGTAAACCGGCGTGATGTGCTTGCACGAACACCGGTATATTAAAGCTGTTAAATAAAAATAAATAAAATAAAATAAATAAATGTCTTCAAAATTTTAGAAAGCTTATTGAAGATGAACAGAGAAAAATGTTTCCTTAAATTTCTTATATGGGTTAGATGGAGTGTCAAACTATTTATGCCTGTGATAAGAAATTAATAAGGATTGACATCAAAGTTTTGCAAAGAATATGTAATTATAGCTGTACAAATGAACAAGAAAAATGCAAAAGGGCCAATTGACTACTATGCCAGTCAGACCTTTTCTAAAATTACATGAAATGTTTCCCATTTCATTTTCTTGAGCTAATCAAAAAAGTGCTCTGCAGGGAAAAAAAAAAAAGTAATGACGGCAAAGTATGGAGGATTACTAATCCATTATTTACATTATGACACCTACACTCTCTACATCCCGACCACATTTCTATATTTTGGTTGAAATGAACTGTTATTAAATGTGAAAAGGCTGAAATACGTGAATAATAGCTATTAATCATCATGATTCATTAAATGAATACAGGCAGCAAAGACCTCAGACTTGTCTTTTGCACCATATAGACCGGGACTGTAACACTTGTGCAACACACATATTCTAGATCTTTCTGTTTACCCAGGGCTCGCCTTTTTTTTTTTTTGGTGTTATATAATCTCAAACAAAAATATTCATGGATTTTGTGCCTGCTTTTATTGCAGGAACAGCCCATGCAGAATACTAGGCATGGGAATTTGAAAATCTAATTGCTGTACATAATTTCCCTGGGCCCTGACCTCCTCCCAACTCTGGGAAGATTCCTTTTCCCCTGCCTTTAAATCTTGTTACCTTGCTCAGTTAAATCCACTGAGGACAGAGTAATTTTCTGCCCCAGGGATTTAACAGGGCAAATTCTTTAGGAAAGTTTCCACTAAATAATAATATTCTTATTTCTCTGAATCCCACAGGAAAGGCACAGAGCCTTATGAAAAAAAAATACTTTTCTCACTTGTCTCTGTACAAACCTTGCTAGTCCTTTATTTCTTTCTATATCTCTCTATTTGTTGCCGTATTCAATAAATTTACAACCCAAAGCGGTATTTTAGAAGTAGGGGTCTGATATTCAAAGCACATTCAGCACTATTTAGCCATATAAGTTGGATTTATGCAGCTAAGTAGCGGCCGATTTATATGCACCCACATTCAGCAGCCACCACTTAGCTGTATAAGTTCCTTATACAGCTAAAAGATACATGCAGAAAAAGTAGGCATGAACTGGTGGATCAGGGACAGAGCAACGTAGCAATATAACGTATATTCGTAGTTAGCCATGTAAGTATACATATAAGTTTAGATGTCCCATAGAGCAGGTCTAAACTTAGCCGGGTAGACTTATCTGGCTTAGTGTGTATATGTGTGTATATATATAGATAGATAGAAAGATAGATAGATAGATAGATAGATAGATATAGATATATGTATATTTATACACATATTTTCAATGGTTTCAATGAGCCACCAAATATACATCATAACTTAGCAGGATTAGTTCTAACCGGCTAAGTTGTTTATACAGCCAGCTTTGAATATCTACCCCACATAGGTTCAAAGTGAAAACAATGGTGATACGATCATGATCTTATAAAATTTCAGAAGGAGTGCATTTAAACACCTCTTACTGTTCTCCAAATTCTCACCCTTACAGTGAAGAACCACTGCCTTTAATATTAGATCAATTTGGCACTTTGATCTCAAAATGGCCAATATACTAACCTGGTAAACTTCATGCAGGTTTATAGCCTGAGCTCCATAGCAAACTTTCATGAGAAACACATTTACTTATTTATTTTAAAACATTTATATCCTGCCAATCCGAAATACTTGTTCTCAGTGGATTACTACTGTGCCCTGCCAAAAAAGAAAACTACGTCTCATTGTGTTGTAGTTATCTTGTTTGTAAACATTGCCATGTAAAGACGTTTTTTGAGGCTGGTTTTTGCTTGATAATGAATTAATGAACTGCTTTGCATGTTATTACTTTTAGGCAGATCATTAATTCACAATTTTACTAAACTTTGAATGTAATAGACTATGAGGTTAACTTGAAAGAATGCCACGCATCCCCATGTATGTGCATATATGGGTCTTTGCAGATTCACCATAGTATTTTATTATGTGTGGATTCATCTGCACAGATTATAAAGCATGAGCATCTATGACCCTAAATATCATGCATACATTTGCTACTCACACTAATGACTTTGTGTAAGTGAGCTTGTACACATACACTTTTGCTTATATAGCAAACATAGACATGTATGTTTTTATGCATTAGACCAAACTTATGGTACTTCCAATTGGGCTCATTCCAAGATTTCATCTCCCCCCCCCACCCCAAGCATAGTAGCCCATTTTCACCACCAGTGACTAATGTATATTGGTGTCTTTGCTGGTGGAGAATGAGGAGAACCATTTACCAATAAGGGAGGTCCAGAGAACCAATAGGGTGCTGCACCAGGTCTAGCACATCCTATAGGCAGAATTTAATCATGGAGCCTCCTATCTCCAGGTAAGTACCCAGTGTGAAGCATGAAGGAGGGTGCTATTCATTGTGTGGGTGTGCATAGGGTAGTAGGCGGTGATGGTTTTGGGGGGTGGATGGTTGATGGGTATAAGTGGGTGGAGGTTAGTTTGGGTTACAGTAGGTGGGGGTTTGGGAGGTTGGAGGTAGTGTGTAAGGGGTGTGGTGGGTACAGTTTAAGGGGTGGGGGTTAGGAGTTTGGATACAGGGTAGGAGGATTAAGGGCTAAAAGGATTATGGGGTAAAGGCCAGTAGATGCCCAAAGCCACACTTCATATATAGAAGTGCAAAGGGACAGTAGACAGTCCATTAAACAGGCAAAAGGTATATTTGGGAAATGATGCTACCTTGTAATTTGAAGGTCACACTACAAGTATCAGTGAACTAACAGCTTTCATTCCTACTTCTCCTCTATATAGACTTAAAAAAAAGGACTGGTAACTGTGTCACAAGGAGGGAGAGTAGCTCAGCCAGCTGTTGCCAGGCTGGAGGAGACCGTAGGTAAGCTCAATAACTTCCCATAATGGACAAGTGGAGATGCTTTATCTGACTTCTGCTTCCATCACAGGCTCCTCTGTCATCCTACTGCTCAACAAAACCTGGTCTTAGTCATGATCTGCTAGATTCTCTCATTGACAACCAGCCTTAAACTTACTGGGATCATGGCTTCCATGTCATGAAGCACAACATGTCATCGATTCACATGATCTTATTTGAAGCAATTAGGGTTAGAATCTTATGCATTAACCATTACCACAGTGTTAAATGACCGCCTTCCTATGAGGATCCATTCCCTTGTGCTTGCATCATGTCTGTTTTTGGCTCAGAATATTAGGCAAACTTGTACACATACCTCTAAACCATTGGGCCAACCATTGAACCCTTATCAATACTGTGACTGCATGCAGAAAAAGATGCTGCTAAGAAGCCCACACTAGCTTCAATATCAGACAACTTTTATGTAGCCTAGCTATCTCCTAAAGCAGTGGGTATTCATCTTATAAGATAATTATCCATTGTCTCCAATTATCCCATTAATGATATGCTCTCTTTTTCAATGCTGCAACTAAGGAGGAGGCAGAAGTAAGTAAAGCATGCTTCTCACTGACTCCTCTTGCCGGTGAGATAAGTCATTAAGAGAAGAGAGGGGAAGATGTTGCATAGCCAATGGCATCTGTGGATTGTTCCTATCGTTATTCTGCTAAGTGGCTGCAAACTTCCTGACAGAACTGTAGGTTCCTATGGCACACAAATGTGTCATGACATTCTGGTTGGAAACCAGTGATCTAACTTATGCTTCAACTGGACAGAATTTAATTGATTGAATGTGATCTAACCCCTTGCAGTCAATGTATGTGCAGTTGAATTTGTATTCTGGACAATAAACAAGATGGTTTGGACTATGTGGTTTACTGAAGCATACACACATTTATGTAAAATACATCATTGATAATGTAAGGGAGAACATCCAACTTCTGTCCTAAGTGCTGGTTACATAGCCCCATTCATTTGATTTCTGGATCTGGGATTTCTAGAAAAGAACAAGAGATACTTGAAACAAAAAGAAAAAGAAGACACCATTATGTCAAAGGAGCTTGATCTGCCTGTCACAAAGCTGATTATTTCTATCTTGGCAATAGTTTAATTAGATCTGATGTTTCCAAAGCTGTAGTGGACTTCACATGAATGTACTAACTTAAAAGACATAACACCCCATAACTGCTATTACCTTAACATGGCCTGCATGGCGTGGCAGCTGTTACTAAAAACAAAACTAACAAAAAAAAAGCTTTCTGGGCAGACTGGATGGACTATTTTGTTCTTTATCTGCCATCATCCTCTATCTTACTATGTTATACTGTTTCACTACCTGTGTTTGGGATGATTCTGGGAGGTTAGGATCATATGATTGAGGGGGGGAACACTTATTGGTTGTAAAGGGGAGGGGACATTAGGGATGTGAATCGTTTTTGAACGATTAAAATTATCGTCAGATAATTTTAAAATTGTCCAAAATTGTTAGAGTGCACGATACAATACAAATGCCCCCGATTTATCGTCAGGGGCACTTGTATTGTATCGTTAAATAGGGCACGGGAATTATTTGGGGGAGGGTGGGGAAACCAGCACACCAAAACAACCCCTAAACTCACCCCTACCCTTTAAAACCAATTCCTTACCCTCCCCCACCCTCCCGAACCCCCCCAAAATGTTAAGTTACCTGGTGGTCCAGTGGGGGTGGGGGTCCCGGCGCGATCTCCCACTCTCGGACCATCGGCGCCATTTTGGCTACCACTGATAAAAATGGCGCCGATGGCCCGATAAAAAAAAAACCCACCCCGACCCTTTACAAATTACCCCTTTGCTTCTCCCACCCTCCCGACACCCCCAAAAACCTTTTACATGTACCTGGTGGTCTAGCGGGGGGTCCGGGAGCCATCCCTTCAATCATACCCTCGGTGCTGGTGCTGGAGGTTTCAAAATGGCGCCGATCGCCTTTGCCCTCACTATGTCACAGGGAGCGACGGTCGCTCCCTGTGACATAGTGAGGGCAAAGGCGATCGGCGCCATTTTGAAACCAGTCCAGCACCGAGGGTATGATTGAAGGGATGGCTCCCGGACCCCCCGCTAGACCACCAGGTACATGTAAAAGGTTTTTGGGGGGGTCGGGAGGGTGGGAGAAGCAAAGGGTGAATTTGTAAAGGGTCGGGGTGGGTTTTTTTTTATCGGGCCATCGGCGCCATTTTTATCAGTGGTAGCCAAAATGGCGCCGATGGCCCGAGAGTGGGAGATCGCGCCGGGACCCCCCCCCCCCCCCCCACTGGACCACCAGGTAATTTAACATTTTTTGGGGGGGGGGTTCGGGAGGGTGGGAGAGCAAAGGGGTCATTTGTAAAGGGTCGGGGTGGGGTTTTTTTTATCTGCTCAGGCCTCACTAAAAAATTAACAATGTGAATTGGAATCGGAAATGATTTCAATTCACATCTCTAACGATCCGATTTTTTTCTCCCACCATCCGAACCTGATCGTTAAAACGATCGGGCACACGATTCACATCTCTAGGGGACATGGTGGGGTGATTAGGGGGAGGAGAGGAGGATGTTGGTTTTGGCTGGGGGGCAGGAGAGGGATATTGATGGTTGTGACTGGGCAGCTGTAATGGGGTATGTAGATGATGATGGTTGTGGAGGGGAAGTAGAAAGAAGGATAGTGGTTGTGTTGGCAGCCTAGAGAAGAGATGGCAGAGGAGGTACAGTTTTTAATTTGGCTTAGGTGCAAATTGTCTAGCTACAGCTCTGTATTCCTTTACTCTTCCACTTAAAAATAATCCCAATTTCTTCTGTGAGCGTCTCTGTAAGTATTTCTGTGATTGTGTCAAGGAGTGTTTCTGATGATAAAAACTAAGAGGATAGCTAACTGAGACCTAGATTTATCATTTTGCTATAAATTTTGCAATAATAGCACCTGCGATAAAAAAAAAAAGGGGGCCTGGTTAGGGTAATTTTTGGGATACTGCATCACATGCTATTTTACAGCATTGTATGTTAAATTTATCACTAGGGATGTGCAGAGGGATGCCATATGTTGCATTCGGGATACGTATTCGTCGGGGGGCAGATACGTTGCATACGTCCGTATGGCGTCCCGATACGGTTATACGTCGAATCCTATTCGTTACCCGGCTAAAATTAAATTTACTACAACCCCCCACCCTCCTGACCACCCCAAGACTTACCAAAACTCCCTGGTGGTCCAGCGGGGGTCCGGGAGCACTCTCACACCCTCCATACCAGTTCAAAATGGCGCCGATAGCCTTTGCCCTGCTATGTCACAGGGACTACCGGTGCCATTGGTCAGCCCCTGTCACATGGCCATCGGCGCCATCTTGTGCTCCTGCCATGTGACAGGGGCTGACCAATGGCACCGGTAACCCCTGTGAAATAGTAAGGGCAAGGCTATCGCCGCCATTTTGGTTCCTGGCACCCGACGGCACGAGTGCAGGAGATCGCTCCCGGACCCCCGCTGGACCCCCAAGGACTTTTGGCCATGGGGGGGCCTCCTGACCCCCACAAGACTTTCCAAAAGTCCAGCGGGGGTCTGGGAGCGACCTCCTGCACTCGGGCCGTATTGCCAATATTCAAAATGGTGCCGTCACTACCTTTGCCCTCACTATGTCACAGGGGCTGACTGTCGGTGACATAGTGAGGGCAAAGGCTAGCGCCGGCGCCATTTTGAATATTGGCAATACGGCCCGAGTGCAGGAGGTCGCTCCCGGACCTCTGCTGGACTTTTGGCAAGTCTTTCCAAAAGTCCAGCAGACTTGTGGGGGTCAGGAGCCCCCCCCCCAAGCTGGCCAAAAGTCCCTGGGGGTCCAGCGGGGGTCCGGGAGCGATCTCCTGCACTCGTGCCGTTGGGTGCCAGGAACCAAAATGGCGCCGATAGCCTTGCCCTTACTATGTCACAGGGGCTACTGGTGCCATTGGTCAGCCCCTGTCACATGATAGGAGCACAAGATGGCGCCGATGGCCATGTGACGGGGGCTGACCAATGGCACCGGTAGCCCATGTGACATAGCAGGTCAAAGGCTATCGGCGCCATTTTGAACTGGTACCGAGGGTACTGTAGAGTGCATGGGATGGCACTCGGACCCCCCGCTGGACCACCAGGGAGTTTTGGTAAGTCTTGGGGGGGATCAGGAGGGGGGGGGTTGTTTAAATTGGCGGCCGAATAATTCGGCGAAAATCCATTGTATCCGTGGGGAATCGCGATACGTTTCGCTTCCCCACGAATACAATGAATATTGGCACATCCGTTGCGGATTGCCAATACATAGGGACCGAATGCACACCCCTATTTATCACCCCCATCATATTTTCACATTGCAAGCTGTGAGGTACCCAGACAAGTTTTTACCACTTTTTGAGTTGCTGCTGGTGGGTAAGAAAGAAAATGAAAGAGAGAAAGAGACTCTTCATGAGGCTCTCCTATAAGTAAACTATTAATACCACTGTAGGAGGAAAAACTAGTAACTCAGGGTGAGGTTTTGGTGGTACCCTAGGTTGTACTCTCGACCTAGCTTGATAGCAGCTAGGTAGAGAGTGCATCAAACTAGGTCGAGAGTACATTGTACAAATCTCATCTTTGTGTACATTTTCTCACTCCAAATCACATCAAATCTTCACTGATTGTACTGTGCTATTCAAACCTCTGTCTGTGCATGTAAAACTGCCCCCAAAACCTAGGCCACCACCAGAACCTCACCCCCGAGTTACTAGTTGCCCCTCTTACAGAGGTATAAAAAGTTGACTAATATGTGTGCCTCCCCAGAGGCGCTCTCTCTCTCTCTCTCTCATGGGACTTTAAGCACAAATCCTGTTTCAGGTACAGCATAATTCCAGGTTAAAGGTGTAGTTATTTCTGGCGTTAAAATCCATGATAACTTGTGGCACGCAATACTAAGCATCCCTCATTTTAATTTACTCTGTCCAAACTTCTCCCATTTGGGAAATATTTTAAAATTTGCATATGTATCTGACGATGTGTTATTAATCACAGACCTTATGGCACTATCATGGGCATTAGGGCCCTAACACTCTTGATAAGTCCCTAATGCGATTTGAAAATGACCTTGAAATTATCCAACTAAATGGCGAGTTTCTGAATATTGAGCCACCTATCTGGCTAGATTTCAGTCAGATTAGTCATTATCCAGCTAAAATCTAGCAAATTTTAAAAAAGGCATTCTGGAGACATTTCTCGGAGGGCTTGTTCTTTATCTGGTTAATTTAGCTGAATTTCAGTTCTGTCCTGCTAAGTTAGTGGATATCTTTAGACCTGCTTCAGAGTAGGTCTAAAGTTAGCCAGCCTTGTGTGACCAGATAACTAGCTATTTAAATGAATATTTTCAAAAGAAATTCTGTAGAGCAAAAATGTCTTATTTCCTAGCATGTAGCAGATGGACTCAGGACCAATGGGTATAGTGTACTCCTGATAGCAGTTGGAGACGGATTAGATTTCAATCTGACGTCAGCCCTAGTACATATACCCCTGCAGGAAGTGCAGCTCTCCAGTATTTTCCGTCTCCATAGCAGTTCGGGACTCTATGCATACTAGTACAGCGTTAGAGTAATTTAGCAAAGAAAACCAAAACAAAAAGAAATCTTACCTCTACAGACGAGTGCCGCTCTCCTGTGGTGACACCCATTGGGTCCCTCCCTCAGTTGAGAATTCCCGAGGTGATTTCTGTGATCCCTCGGAGGTAAACCTCGGTCCGGCGGTCGACCCTCGGTGGGGACCTAGCCCCCGACATTGGGTGAGGCTGAGAGGCAGCGGGTGCAACTTTGAGCGCGGCATGAAGGTATTTTCCCTCTCCCCCCACAGCTGGAGACCGCCCAGAATGAGACCGGGAAGCGCCGAGACAAGGTAAGGTAGAAATCTATTAAAGTCTCTGGTCTCCAAAACTCGAGGAGTCGCACAGATCGCCAGCCATGACCAGTGCCTCCGGGTTGATCTGCCCTAGCAGGGCTAGACCCCGGTCAAATCTGAGGGTCCTCACATATGGAGACCCTCCGAGGTGGTCGCCATATTGTCCGCTTGGTCGACGGCACCATTTTGATCTCTTCACCACCCTGTCCACCACCCCGATCCGTGCGCACAGTGGCAAGCTATGAGCACAAATATCTTGTGCGCCCAACGTCGTGCGCCCAAGTACCGTGCATATAAGCGACACGCATAGCAACGCGCTTACTATGCCGGGCGCATAACTTCGATCTGTGCGCACAACTTCGATGCACCGGAGCGCATAAGAAGCTCAAGGGTCAGGGCCTTTGCCCAGCATGCCACATTAGAGCTGCACAGCATGAGGAGGCCATGGCCCTGTGTATACAGTGCGAAAAGGCCCTGGGGGATCCAGCCCATGGCCATCTCCAGCCGGTACCGGGTTCCAACTTCTCAAACAGTACGCTGGACCTAGCGTCTCTCAGCGGAACCCTCCCTCAAATGGGGATCCCCAGGGACACAGCGCCTCTTAATTTAGATCCAGCATCTATCTTCTGGGTGGAATTCTTCAAAAGCCTGCATACCTTCGTCCACATTCCACCGGGGCCTCCGATAATATGGCCACAACCTCCGACAGAGGACCTCAACATCCCGGGACCCTCTATGCCCAGGGAAGTGATTCCAACCCCCAGAAGCCCCACCTTCGAGAACACAGACAACTCAGATTAGAGAACCCCTGGAGGAAGGGGAACTCCCTCCAGGGACAGAACCTCACCGAACAATGAGGCGCTTCTTCACCAAGGACGAGCTTCCAGACCTGGTCAAACACAGCTTGAAAGAGCTTGCTATCCCGGGCACAAGTACCTTGGGGGAACCTAAGACGAACCCCCTACTAGAGGGACTCCGTCAGACCTCCCATCATTTCCTGCTATTACAAGCCATCCAGCAGCTAAATGACCTGGAATGGGATGCCCCGGAGACTACGTTCAAAGGGGGACCTGCCCTGGCAGCCATGTACCCTCTGGACCCAGCTGCCAAAGATCTCCTGGCATGTCCGAAAGTGGATGCCATGGTCTGCGCGGTCTCGAAGCACACTACTATCCCAGTAGAGGGAGGAGAAACACTCAAAGTTGCTCAAGACAGACGTCTGGAATCCATCCTCAAACAGTCTTTTGACATCTCTGCTATGTCTCTACAGATCGCAGCCTGCTGTGCCGTGGTGACACGCATCTGCTTATCACAGACCAGGAACAACACTCCTGGGGAAGCCCTAGAACCAGCAGTATCATTCCTCATGGATGCCGCTTCTGATCTGGTGCGCACCACAGCTAGAGGAGTGTCGGCAGCAGTGGCAGCCAGAAGACAACTCTGGCGACCGAAGCATCTTCCAAAATGAGACTCACAAGGATGCCCTTCAAGGGATTCCTCCTGTTCAGAAGCGAACTAGAGAAACTAGCCAACAAATGGGACGAATCCCCACGACCGTGGCTACCAGAGGACAGGAATAAGAGAAACCAGTGACCCTTCCCCCGAACTTCCAGGGGCAGAGAATCACAGCGCTTCAACCCATACAGAAGCACATATCAAGTGGCTCGCCCCGCAGGCAGGAGCCAGTCCTTTCAGAACAAGCACAACAAAAGGGGAGCCAGCTTTGGCCCAGGCCCCAGCCGTACCCCACAATGAAAATCAGCCGACCCGTCCAAAGGAAGAAGCCATAGGGGGCAGACTTGCCCTATTCTACCAAAGATGGGTCGAGATAACTTCGGACAAGTGGGTCCTAGCCATCATTCGAGAGTGATATTACCTGGATTTCCACCACCTCCCTCCGAACAAGTTTGTGGAATCCCCCTACCACGACCCTTCTAAGAGGATGGCAGTGGAAGCTACACTGACCAGATTGCTAGCCTTAGAGGCTATAACACTGGTACCCGCACAACAAATAAATACTGGACATTATTCCATCTATTTTATCGTTCCCAAGAAAGAAGGAACGTTATGGCCCATCCTGGACCTCAAGTTGGTCAACCTCCCCCTGAAGATTCCTCACTTCCGCATGGAAACCCTACGCTCGGTAATAAGGGCGATACAACCAGGAGAGTTCCTTACGTCCCTGGATCTGTCGGAAGCCTACCTACACATTCCGATCCATCAAGAGCATCAGCGTTTTGTTGTGATCCGCGCCTGTGGCCATCCACGGGCGTGGCCCCCTACCTCCACCATGGCAGCGACCCGCCGTGGCAACTCCTGACACGCTCCCCGGGGCCAGTGCCCATCACCCCAGGGATGGTCTGCGGTCTGGCCGCCCGCTGGGGAGCCGTCCCTGCGCCTCCCTCGTGGAGTTCTGCTGGCTTTCCTCCTCGGAGGAAATCCAAGATGGCCGCCACCATCTTTAGGCTCGAGGCCACGCCCCCTGCTGGATTTAAAGGGACCTGATCCCTTTAATGATACTCACCTGCTTCCAATGATCCAGAGCAGAGGAAGTATTTAAGGAGGCTTCCTCTGCTCATTCCTCGACTTGGCAATGTCCTCCAACACTGTCTAGTCTGCTTGCTTCAGTGAGTTCCTTGTGCTCGGAATCTGGTTCCTGTTTCGTCTTGGTATTCCTGGCTCCTGACTTCGGATTGGCTTACGGTGATTCTCTGGCTCCTGACTTCGGATTGGCAAGCAGTGATTCTCTGGTACACGACTTCGGACTGGTGAGCGTTGACCCTCTGGCACCCGACCTAGGACTCCTTCAAGACCACCATCTCCAAAGGCCCACCTAAGTCCCAGTGGCCCGGGTCCCTACAGGCTCCTCCTGGGGGGACCGCGGGCTTCCAGGGTGAAGCTCCAGTTGGCCTTTGCACCGATACCCTGACCTCTCTAGGTCCACCTAGGTCCCAGCGGTCAGGTCCCTACGGGCTCCTCCCGGGGGGACCACAGACCACCAGTGATGAAGATCGCTCATCTGCTCATCTCCTTGTCCATCTCCACAGTAGCTTCTGTCTTCAGTGCCAAGAGTCAGCTGCTCTCCTCCTCTGTCCTGCCTCGCCACCCGACGAGAGAACCTACGGATCCTCCGCAAGGTATAACATCCCCTCGTTGGCCCAAGGGTCAACAAGCCTGAGCATAACAGATTGCCAAGTCCATGGACCCGGCAGAGGCATCTACCCGCCAGGCCATTCCTGGAATGGCCCAGCGCCCAAAGGAGCAACAACAGACCCTCGATGCCCTGGTCTCTGCGGTACAGGGCCTGACCCAGCGCCTCGAGGCATTATGGCCCATGAACCCTACGCTCCCGTCTCCGCCTGGGGCTCAAGGAGGCCGCCCTACTCAGCCGCACACCATCCAAGCCTCCGGGGGCGACCTGGGACAAGGAAGCTCCACCCAACTCCCGGCACCTTCTCATTACGCCGGAGATGCAAAGTTGTGTCGAGGTTTCCTCAGCCAGTGCCAGGTCCGTTTTTCCTTGCTTCCTGCGCAGTTTCCCAGCAACCTAGTTAAGACCAGCTACATTATGTCCCTGCTCGACGGGAGACCTCTGATCTGGGCCTCTCATCTGTGGGAGAGAAGGGACCCTATCTTCGAAAACCTGAGTCAGTTTCTGTCTGCTTTCCGGCAGATTTTTGATGAACCCATCTGCAAATCCACGGCAGTCTCTGAATTGCTCCGATTGCGACAAGGTACTCGGACTGTGGCCGAATACGCAACGGAGTTCCGTACCTTGGCCGCAGAGCTGAACTGGAGAGACGATTGCCTCCACGGGATCTTTCTGGAAGGACTGGGCCTTGGTGAGGCCTCACCTGGAGTACTGATGTTACCAAGGTTCCCACTGAGGTGATGGTTTAATATATGGGGGATGGGAAATGGAAACGTTTGGTAGCTTGACAAAGGGAAGGGAAAGGGGGAGATGAAGGGCCAAGCAGTCCCACTCTCTGGTCTCTGAAGGACAGATCTCTTTAGAAAATCAGAGCTGCTGAATGCAGGGGCTGTCACACCCTTCACATCCCTCTCCCCCCCCCCCCCCCCCCCCCCCACCCCCATTCATTGTGCTTAAGTCTGCAGTTCCTGTGTTAAACTACTTTTTTTTCACTAGAGTAGAATAAAATAAAATGAAGTACTTTGTGTATTAAACTAAAGAAAGTAAGAAACTTTACATAACATGAAATTAAGTACTTCTCTATATTCTACTTTAGTGAAACAAAACATTTACTAAAGAAACTTGCAACCTGAGCTTCAAAACATTAACATAATATAGAAAAACTAAACAAAAATCTTTATTATTAATTTATTATATTTACACTGGTTAAATTTAAAGAGCAGGCTGAGGCTAGACTGGCTAGTGGCTAGTGGCTACTGCTGGCACTGTCACTGCTGCAGCCTGCTGGCACTTTTTTTCTCTTTCTGGCTAGTGCGTGCTATATCTGGTAGCAAAATGGCCATGGGGGACAGCTCCAAGCACTTCTAGCTAACAAACATTTCCTCAAATGTTACTTTTAAACCATTAAGTAACAATTTTTGATAGTGGGCACTATCTCACGTTAGTGCGCACTATTCAGAAAAACGATTAAAAAAAAAAATCATGCCGATCAGATTTTTTTCTCCCCCCAGCCGATCCAGATCGTTAAAATGATCGGGCACATGATTCACATCCCTATTGTCTAGAACTAATAACTCCTCCCCTCTTATTGCCACACACATTTTGTCTATTAGAAAGATGTAGTTATTGTTCACTAATCTATTTCAGATACTGAAAATCTATTGAACAGTTCAACTTTTTTATTCACTTGTTGAAACTACTGTCATAACAGTTTTAACAGATATTATGTTCATCTAAGGGTTTTTGGTAAGGTGTTTATCTCCCCTCAGTCAGACACTTTTAAAAAAATGTCAAGATGCTGCTTAAGATTTAGTCACTGACTATAAGCTGCTTCTCAGAGCTCAAATTCAGTTTCACTACTGAAATTCCTTCCCAAAGAGGTTTTATCTGTACATTAAGGGGCGGATTTTAAAAGGCACGCGAATAGCCTACTTTTGTTTGCGCTCCAGGCGCAAACAAAAGTACGCTGGATTTTAGTAGATACGCGCGGAGCCGCGTGTATCTGCTAAAAACCTGGATCGGCGCGCGCAAGGCTATGGATTTTGTATAGCCAGCGCGCGCCGAGCCGCGCAGCCTACCCCTGTTCCCTCCAAGGCCGCTCTGAAATCGGAGCGGCCTCGGAGGGAACTTTCCTTTGCCCTCCCCTCACCTTCCCCTCCCTTCCCCAACCTAACCCACCCACCCGGCCCTGTCTAAAACTCCCCCTTACCTTTGTCGGGGGATTTACGCCTCCCTCTGGGAGGCGTAAATCCCCGCGCGCGAGCGGGCCTCCTGCGCGCCGGGCCGCGACCTGGGGGCAGGTACGGAGGGCGCGGCCACGCCCCCGGACCGCCCCGGGCCATAGCCACGCCCCCGTACCCGCCCCCAAAACGCTGCCGACACTCCCCCGAAACGCCGCGACGACCGGGCCCGCCCTCCCAACACGCCCCCGACACGCCCCCCTCGGAGAACCCCGGGACTTACGCGAGTCCCGGGGCTCTGCGCGCGCCGGGAGGCCTATGTAAAATAGGCTTCCCGGCGCGCAGGGCCCTGCTCGCGTAAATCCGCCCGGTTTTGGGCGGATTTACGCGAGCAGGGCTCTGAAAATCCGCCCCTAAGGGTATCACTCATTGAAATGAGGACCATCACACTATCTCTCTTTCTTTGATAGTGCAAAAGAAATTTGTTTCCTTTAATCTGGACCACAGTTTCAAGATGGTTTAACTGTAACCAGTCTCAGACTTCACTATCAATGTTCTGTCAGTCTTCCTTAGCATCATCACTGTCTCCTACCTGAGCTGGCTTTCAGTCACTCGAAAAGCCACTCCTATGGCAGAAATTTCAATTATGGGACTCTGCCAACATTAAAATTAACTTCAGTAGTTCCCTTACCTAGTTCTCAACCTAGTCAGGTTTTAAGGAAAGACACAATGAATATGCATGACAGAAATTTGCATGCACTGCCTCTATTGTATACGAATCTCTGTCATACATATTCATTTTGCATATCCTGAAAATCTGACTGGCTAGGTATGTCCCAAGGATTGGCTGAGAACTCCTGCCCTTACCTACTGTCAGGTTGCTGACATGTCTCTATGGAAACAGAGTTTCTCAGCCTCAGACTGTCTATTCCCAATCAATCTAACAAATTAACAATATTTTCTTTTTAAACTACAATTGGGACAACAGCTCCCTTCAGCTCCCTTTGTTCCTTTTAGTGTCCAGTCCCAATTGCCAACAGTCATAAAAAACAAAACAAAAAAAACCAAAACAACTGCCACTCACTCCAACCAAGTTTCTTGGTTGCCTAGCACCACAGCACCATTTCTTCAGTCTCTGACTTCTTATCATTTTAAAGAGACAGCATGTCTGCATTTAACAATGTCAGCAATGAGTAAGCCCATTTTTTTTACTCTTATTCACACAAATAACTTATCTATGAATTCACAGAGAAATATTATATTTTTTCCTGGAATAGAAGATAAACACTTTCTTGAATCTATACTCTCATCCACAGGTGCCGTATTGATTGAACCACTGACAATGATACGGGGGTTTGGGGGTGATGACATACAAATTGGTATTTCTCATTTTAGTCCATTTTCAAATAACTTTAAAAAATAATCTCTCTCCCCAGTGGAAGAATGTGATGAAGTTTATGATAGTCTGGCTGTAGGGATGTGCATTTCTTTTAAACAAATGGGTAAAATACAGTAAAAGATTCCATATTAATTTCATTCGTGAGCCCCTGACATGAATCTATGGCACATTTAAGTCTATGGCTGTGCTGTGAGCATGGAACACTGAACAAACAAATAAGTTCAGATCTGCACTTATTTGATGTCACACATCCTCCTGAGAGCTGAAGCAAGAGAAGTTAACAAGGAGACCAGACGAAGCACAAATCACAGTGAAGTATCTTTTGACCTAGCTTATAACTGCCAACTGGATAATGTGATGCTGATGTCCTCCCACTGAAAGGTCTGTGTATGTGCATGAAAGTCTCCTTTTACTTTCTAGCAGTTGGTAGAAAAAGATCTGGTTTTGGGAAGCCCCCTGACAGTTCAAAAAAAGCATTAAAAAGGTGGACTTTGGTACTGGTAAAGGGCTGTTCTTCTCTGCTGCAGCAGTCTCACTCACTCACTGTATCAGAAAAACAGAGGCAGTGGCACTATGCTTTCTCTGTTTACTAGAGGAGGGGGTAGGAGTGTGGAGATTGAAGCAGTGCTTTTGTCTTTGTGTGAGCATCTAGTGTAATGCATTGTGGGTAGCACATTGGCAAGTGAAGATTAAGACGAGTCTTGCCAGGCTACAAGCCTTGTAGGTTCTGTTTAACATTCTAACATTTTTTTTGTTTGTGGAAAAGGAGTCAATCAGCATTTCACTGCACTGCACAGTGAACACATTCAGTGGGTTTGTGTGTGACAATCATTTCTGCACATAGAAGAATGGTACTTTCTGTGGTGGTATAGTATCAGTAAATAAGTTGCTTTGTGAAATTCAAATCCCCATTAGGCACTTCTAATTCTATCATTCCAATGAAAGGGAATGACAGAGTAGGGAATGGTAGCCTTGGTGGGATAGATCATTTGCTTCAGAGCCAGACCAGTCTAGTAGTAGTAGTAGCAGAAAGAAAAAAGGAAGTCCTGCCACTAAATTTAAAAGATACTTTCTTAGCAGCAGAATGGCAGGAATGGAAGGCAGCTCAATGCAGAAGAAATTGAAATTTGGAAAGCATGTACCACCACTGCCTACTCCTCTGCCTCTTAATTTGGAGAAGAGGGGAAAAAACAGGAAATCCAACTAAGGCTAGTAGTAACAGGGCAGGGACTGGGGCAGCAGAAATACAACAGCTATAACCAGTAGCATGCCCCTCTATGTTGGTTAATGTGTCAAGATAATGGATGCAGTATTTTGAAAAACTGATTCTGAGGAAGAATCTTGTATGGGATTCCCTGAATCAGAAATTAAAGAGCTAATAGCTGAGGAAAATCTGGGAAGTTTAGTGAGTAGCTTCTTAGCTTTCAATGAGGTGATGGGAGAGAAAACTGATACTGCCGATATTGAAAGCAACCCCCTAGGAATAGCAGGCAGTGTAGGTAAAGAGTGTGAGCATTGTCCCTGGCCAATTTCCTCATGGTCAACTCTCAACCTCAATTCCAGTGTCAACATAAGCCCTCAATGATATAGAGAAGATTGTGAAGACATCTCTGATCTGGAATAATTTTAAAGTGATGAGGATCCAGGTTTTGATCAGTGTATTCACTCCAGTAAGGCCATCATTCGATGAAAGGTACTGGGGCATCTTATAAATGCTGGTATATAGCAACAGCTAGACAAGTAGCACCTGCTAACATTGGCATCAGGGGATGGTGCCAGTACTAGCCTGAGGAACCCTTCTGCAACTCAAAGTAAAAGCCAGAGGAAAGGATTTGAAAAGAGTAAGATTTATCCCCAAGCTGATCCCATAGCCCCCTCCAGAAGTCAAGATGCAGACCAGTTGCCCCCTGTCATGCATCCATAGAGGCATCCCACCATAAAGGAAATGGGGGGGGGGGGGGATGTTTCTTATCACTTCCCTAGGGAAAGAGGCAGGCAGCATCCAAAGTAGTAATTAGGAGAATCAGGAAAATGATTGTCCTAGATTATATGCTCTGGTAGGTAGTGCAGAATGTGGGCTTTGAGCATCTGCTGCATGTGTTAGATTCCAATTATACAATTCCCTCCAGGACTATGTTTACTAGATAGGTTATCCCCATCCTGTACAATCAATGCCATAGTCACATCCAATTGTAGATGGTTAAGATAGAGAGAAGTAGCATGTATTCCAGCAGTGATATCTGGACCATTTTGAACCTTATACATGGTTATGTCTCCCTGACAGCACACTGATAGGTCCTGCGTTAGCCAGGACCTCCATGGGGGATAAAGCCTCAGGGTGCAGTAAGGCTGTGCTGCATTCCAAAATGATGGATAGCCACCAGCATTCATGCAATATTCTATCAGCCACAAAACAGATGCAAGACGGTTAGCAGCTAGACTGGAGAAGCAGGAGTTTTCAGACATGTTTCTTTGTGTTAGATAGTGAGAAAAATATATATTATTTAAAATATGATAAGGGAAATGGATGGTGGGGGCCTATAAGGTATCCTTTGCTTTGCACACTTGCAGCATGTGCTATTGAGGAATGCTGTGTGGCTATGGCCCAGGGACCATGGGAATCTATTCCTAAAGAACCTGAGAGGTGCAGGAAAATAGTGGGGAATTTCCTTTGAAGTATGAAAAGGGGCAGATTCTCCATGAGAAGCAGGAAGAATTAGGGATGCCTCATAAGTACATGATTCAAGATGTTGACACCTTCTAGAATTCCACATTTACAGCAAGATGCTCTAGAGAGCTTAGTGGACCAGCAGGCACCCCTTCATTATCTGTCTCTGGATACAGAGATAGATGTGAATCTCCCATCGGGTAGTGATGTGGCACTTGATTCAAATCATGAAGCCCTTCAAGGATGCCACAGAAGATCTTACATTAGCTCCACATTGACCATGGTCAAACCTATAGTAAATATTCTGGAGAAAAATTAGAAAGTTTCTGTTAGCAAGAGGAAATGGAAGCAGAAGTATTGTAGTGTGTGGATTCATTGAAACCTCTGAAAGAAAACAATACATACATGCTTGTCAAACTTTGTAATACACGAGTGAAAAGAAGTCTCACCCTCCATTCCCAATGTCTCACATTCATGAGAGATGCTGGTAGCTAGAGTGTGTAAACAGGAGTGCCAGAGGCAGAGGCACAGAGGGGATGAATCACAGGAAAGAGTGGCCAATCCTAAAGTTCAGCTACTACTTCCTCCCCCACCTCAATACCCCAAAGCCACATTGCTCTCAAAAAAACATCTCTCCTGACATGGGTCATAGCTAAAGAAGGTGGCAAAAGAGACCCTTGGCCCACCCCAGTAAAGGAGAGCCCTGCATAACTTTCTGTGAGACAATATCTCACAGAGTCAATTGAACACATGGACACAGATGTGCTGGCATATTGGACACACAAGTCCACAGTTTGACAAGACCTAGCCATGGTGGCTCAGCATGATCTCTTCTGCCCACCAACCAGCATGCCCAGTGCAAATGTCTTCTCAAAGCCAGGGGATATTGTGAGCCCTCATCATTCAAGGCTGGTCCCAGACTTGATGGAAAAGGTAGCATTTTTTAAACCAATCTACCTTTGCTGGTCTTTCCAGAATTTCTATTCTCATGGCAAGATGACTAACAGCACCTTGAAGAATGTTCTGCCATGCTCCTTACCACCTTGCCCCATATATAGCACCTTGGTGGTCTTGTTTCTACTTTGCCTACATCCCCTGCCCAAGATATAACACCTTAGGGGTCTTGCTGCTAATTTGTCTAACTTCCATGCACCAGATGAACCACCTTGGGCATCTTGCTGCCATTATGCCTACTTTTCATAATCTGAATATTCCAACTTAGGGGACTTGCTGCCACAATGTCTAGCTGCCATGACCCAGATGTATCACTTTGGAGGTCTTACTACTACCTTACCTAACTGCCATGCCTCTGATATACCAATGTAAGGGTCTTGCTGCCACTATGCTTAGCTGTCATGCCCAAGCTGTACCACTGGAGGGTCTTGCTGCCACTATGCCTACTTACCATGCCCCAGTTATAATATCTTGGTGGGTCTTGTTTCTAGTATGCCTACATTCCATGTCCCAGATATACCACGTTGTGGACTTGGAGCCACTATGTAAAGCTGCTATCACCCATATGTACCTTCTTGGTGGGGGGGTCTTAGAATACCTGTCTGCTATGCCAGTGATGTACCACTTTAGGGTTTTTGTTGCTTCTATGTCTACCAGCCATGCCTCTGATATGCCACATTGGGGGCCTTGCAGTTATTATGTATATCTATCATGCCCCAGATATACCACCTTAGAGATCTTGTTGTCACTATTCCTTGCTGTCATGACCCATATATATATCACCTTAGGGGTTTTGATGCCAGACCTATCACCAAATGTATCACCTTGGAAGCCTGGCTGCTACTATGTCTTCCTTCCATGTCCCAGATGTACCACCTTATTGATCTTTCTGCTATAATACCTACCTTCTATGCCCCAGATAATCCAATTTAGGGGTCTTGTTTCCACTATGCCTAATTGTCATGCCTCAGATGTACCACCTTGGGGGTCTTGCTGCTGCTGCTGCTGCTGCTCTACCTAGCTTCCATGCCCCAGACATTATACCTTATGGGTTTTGATGCCTTCTTGTTGCCTGCTGCTTGGATACTAACCTTGTTATTCCACTTTACTTCTTTCTTGGATATACTGCAGTGTGTTTTCCCCAAAATGAAATATAATACAAATTTCTTTTCCCATTCCATCTCTTTCCTGGTTCTCTACCAGGGATGGTAACTTTCAAACAGCTGTGCTGATGTACATGTACACACCTAGGCTGGCTTGCACCCAGAGACGAGGCCATTTTATAATATAGGCACTTATATATTCATATATGATATATAATTTGCTGTATATGCATACATGTATGAACAATTTTATATGGATGTGTGCATGTGCATGCAAATGCTGGCTGTACCAAGAAAAGGGGGGAGGGGGGGATTTTAAAAACAACGCGCGATGATGCAAAAGTACTTTTTCCCAGTTCGCTCCCAGTTTGCCCAATTAATAGATCGGATTTCCTAAGCCCCCTGTTATTTATCCTCCTTTTTACCCTTTTAACCCAGACCCTTAAATCCCCACTGACTCGCGTAGTGTTTTTCATTTTAATACTTACATGCCGTCCATATCAGAAGTAAGATTACATGGTAGAGGACCCTGGTGCATGCTTGTGTGCGTAATAACTTGCATGTACATTTCGAGATAACTTCCTGGAAATCCCAAGTCTCGCCCATACTCCATCTAGACCATGCCCCACCCCTTTTTAAATTTTTTTAATTTGTGCACATACTGGGTCATACATGTGTGCTCACGTGTTTTTTCAAATCTGCGTGGGACTTGCTGGCCCAAGACATGCACTTTGGCATGTGTAAGCCTTTTAAAATATACCTTTCAGTGTTTTCTTGTGCATCTTTAGGATCCTAGCTTATTCCTACCCTTCTTTCTTGGTTATACTGGGGGGGGGGGGGGGGGGAATATGGTATTCCACCTCCCTGCTTTTCTGGTTCTTCACCAGTTTATACCTCTCCGATTCCAGCTTAGTTCTCCTTCCCTGCTTCTCTCTTCTTTATACTTGGTTGTTTTGTCCCTAAAAAGAAATAATATTTTAAGAAAAATAAAATACAAGTATCTCCTCCCATCCTATCTCTTTTGTGGTTGTAACACACAGTAAGAAGGTAAATGATAGCAGAAAAAGACCCAAGTAGTCCATACAGTCTGCCCAAACAATATATTCTTATTTTTATTTTATTCTATATAGTTTTTTATTCCTTAAAGTAGTAACATCTGCTCTGTGCATGTTATACCCATTAACATGGGTTACTCATTTCCTTCATCCCTATCTTTTAGCCACTAGGGATACCCTGAATTTCTCCATTGCCACTTTCCAATCTTCAGAAAAAAATGAACACAGAAACAGTAATAGAGGGACACATCACTGAGAGTTCCATGATACTCTAGAACAAAACAAGATATTGCCAGAAAGACCTAGAGGGCATGCTTCCTCATGTTCCTATTGGAAAAAGTGCAAGAATTAAACAAATTCAGCAGGAAATTATCCTGTATAAGAGTAAAGTGCCAGTAATATCACACACACAGGAGAAGAACAAAAAGATCCTATAACTTTGAAATCACTGATCTGATTTTGAAGACAGACAATATGCATATACAGACAATAGCAAAACCCTCAGTAAAAAGGAAGACATTTAGGCACAACAGAAAACATCCACCTGACAGTCCTTTCATATGTTCTGAATGTGGGAAATGTTTCAGCAGGAAGAGAAAACTAATGCAACACCAGAAAATCAACAAATGGAAGAGATTGTGTTCAACTACAGAATATGAAAAAAGCTTTCTTAATAAATCAAACATCATAAATTACTAAGAAAGCTATACTGATGAGACACCATTGTCTTGTTTTGATTGTAACAAACGTTTGTTTTAATCTGAAAGCAAATTTCACACACAAAATTGACCCCGCAACAAGATCAGTTTCAAGAAGGGAATTTATTAAAAGCTAATGTCACAAAAATTATACTCATGACAGATCAATTCTCTTGTACTAAATCTAACAAGTGGTAAGAGCTTCAACAACATGACAGACAAACATCTCCCATGCCACTCTGCTTTAAGGCTGTACTCCTTATTTTACAACTTTGAAGTCTTTCTTCCACTCAGCAATGTTGCCATGCCCAGACTTTGCACCTTGAGGATCTTGCTGTTATTCTGCCTTGCAGTCATTCCCAAGACTCTAAACTTTAGGGTGTTCTTGCAACTGTGGGGGACTGATTTGTAGGGATGTGCAGACCAAAAGTTTAATTTCATAAGTCCATAAGTCGAAAGGGGGTCCCATTTGCGGTCAATATGGACATATGGAGAATTCCATAAGTTGAGTCTATGTCCATATGTGCAAATAAAAATTTAAACCCCTCACCCGCCTTAATCCCGCCCCCCCCCCCCCAAGACTTACCAAAACTCCCTGGTGGTCCAGCGGGGTCAGGACGCCATTCCTGAACTCCTTTGCAAGGAGCACGTGACATCGGCATCACGTGATTCCCCTCGGGTTCACTCCCGGACCCCTCGTTGGGCCCAAAAGGCACTTTTGGCCAGCTTGGGGGGGTCAGGAGGCCCCTCCAAGCTCATGGAACTTTTGGCCAGCTTGGGGAGTTTTGGTAAGTCTTGGGGGGGGGGGATTAAGGAGGGTGAGGGGTTTAAATTTTTATTTAGATCAACAATCGCGATTTCCAACGTATTCAACATAGCTATGTTGAATACGTTGGAAATCCGATCGTTTACGCCTCATCCTTTTTTTAAGTAAAAAAAAAAAAAAAAGTTGTGTTTTCCATTTAAGTTCAAAATGAATGCACACCCCTACTGATTTGTATCCCTTATGGTGCCTTGGTGTTTTGTTGCCACTCTTTATCCCTTTATCAATACCTTGGGGATTTTACTCCTAGCTTTTCTGCTTTGTTTCCTCTTCATGGTACCTTAGGATGCTGATGATACTCTTGTGTTACTTTGTCTCTTATGCTGCCTTGGATGGTTCATGCCACTATTGTTAGTAAGGGTGTGCATTCGTTTTCGCCGTATTGGCGAGCCGCAACGTATACTGCACTATTCGTAGTATTCGTGGGGAAGCGAAACGTATAGCGATTCCCCACGAATACACGAATATTCGCCGAATTATACAACCACCTAAATACAAATTTAAACAACCCCCCACCCTCCTGACCCCCCCCCCCCCAAGACTTACCAAAACTCCCTGGTGGTCCAGCGGGGGGTCCGGCAGCCATTCCCTGCACTCACACCCTCGGTGCCGGGTTCATCATGGCGCCGATAGCCTTTGTCACAGGGGCTACCGGTGTCATTGGTCAGCCCCTGTCACATGGCCATCGGTGCCATCTTGTGCTCCTACCATGTGACAGGGGCTGACCAATGGCACTGGTAGCCCCTGTGACATAATATGGGCAAAGGCTATCGGTGCCATTTTGAGTCCTGAATTCGGACGGCCGGAGTGCAGGAGGTCTCTCAGGGACCCCTGTTGGACCCCCAGGGACTTTTGGCCAGCTTAGGGGGGGCCTCCTGACCCCCACAAGACTTGCCAAAAGTCCAGCGGGGGTCCGGGAGCCACCTCCTACATGCCAGCCGTCCGATGCCAGGACTCAAAATGGCACCGATCGCCTTTGCCCTCACTATGTCACAGGTACCGATGGTCGGCCCCTGTGACATAATGAGGGAAAGGCGATCAGCACCATTTTGAATACTGGCAGTAGATTGCATTTGCTCTCACTATGTCACAGGGGCCGACCGTCGGTACCTGTGACATAGTGAGGGCAAAGGCGATCCACGCCATTTTGAGTCCTGGCATCGGACGAACGGCATGTAGGAAGTCGCTCCCGGACCCCCGCTGGACTTTTAGCAAGTCTTGTGGGGGTCAGGATGCCCTCCCAAGCTGGCCAAAAGTCCCTGGGGGTCCCAGAGCGACCTCCTGCACTCCGGCCGTCCGATGCCAGGACTCAAAATGGCACCAATAGCCTTTGCCCATACTATGTCACCGGGGCTACCGGTGCCATTGGTCAGCCCCTGTCACATGGTAGGAGCACAAGATGGCGCCGGTGACCATGTGACAGGGGCTGACCAATGGCACCGGTAGGCCTGTGACACAGGCTATCGGTGCCATGATAAAACCAGTACCAAGGGTGTGAGAGTGCAGGGGATGGCTTCTGGACTCCCCGCTGGACCACCAGGGAGTTTTGGTAAGTCTTGGGGGGGGGGTCAGGAGGATGGGGGGTTGTAGTTAATTTTTATTTTAGCTGGGACACGAATATAAATCGCTGTATTAATGCATTGGGGCGCCATACGGCCCAATGCAACGCATTTGCTCCCCGACGAATCTGAATCACGAATGCAACGTATGGCATCCCTCTGCACATCCCTAATTGTTGGTGCCTTCTTTTGAAGCCTCGGGGTATTATTCTCATGCTTGCTTCTCTCGTGCTCCTCTCATAATGCCTTGAAGGCGCCCTACCACTGCTGGCACCCTGTTGAGCCTTTATGATGCCTTAGACCAGGGTTGTCCAATGTATGGCCCACAGCCAGAATGTGGCCCGCCAAACCTTTGTAACCAGCCCGCAGATCGGGTGCTAGGGAGGGGTGCGGGGACTATCGGGAAGAGGATCGGGTATAAGGGAAAATTCCCTTCCATATCTAGCAGCCATTAAAGCAGCATTCCCAAATGGTGGGTTGCGACCCCAAATGGAGTCACAGAATTCTCATTTGGGGTCGTAGCTGCCTTCCAATGGTAAAAAAAAACCCTCTTCAATTTGAAAAAAAAAAACCCACTCCCTGGAAAACAAGCCCCTGCATTCTGAGCCATGTGCTGCAACAGCAGGATGCTGTGTAGCAGAAAAGGCCCCGACGCCGGTAGAGGAAGGCGAAGTAAACCTTTGATTGCCTTTGCCACTGGCACCGATCGAGCTGGGACTTAGCAGGTGGGAGGTGAGGGGGTAGAATTGGGGATCTGAGGGTGGGGAGTACGAGGGGAGAGGGCAGTGTGTGTGTGAGCGAGGTGTAGATGTGCTGGACCTGAGTGGAGGAATTTGTGGGAGAGCTGGAGATGTGTTGGACCTGAGGACAAGGACACACACACCACACACAAGAAGCAGCAGCATAAGTTGGGGAACATAGAGAGAGAGAGAAAGTGCAGAAGCTGCTTGAGGAGGGAATCAGAAAAAAAAATGTGTATAATCTCAGGTGAACAGTGAGAGACAAACAGAGAGAGAAACTGCTGCAAAAGGGAAAGAGAAGCTGGAGGAGGGGTAGAGAGAGAAAGAGAGAAAGAAGCTGCATGAGGAGAGAGAGACACACACTTGCATGTAGCAGCTGCCTAAGGAGGGAGACAGAGAGAGCAGAAACCGCTTGAGGAGGGAATCAGATGCTGTATGATCAGATGAACAGTGAGAGAGAGACAGAGAGAAACTGCTGCAAAAGAGAGAGAAAGAAGCTGGAGGAGGGGAGGGAGAGGCGTGCACACATACACAAGCTTCTGCATGGAGGAAGGAGGGAGAGAAAGGGAAAGAAGCTAGAGGAAGGGGGCAGTGAGAGAGAGAGAGAGAGAAGCTAGAGGAGCTGCATAAAAAGGAGACACAGAGAAGTTGCCTGAGGAGATGGGCAGAGGGAGAGAGTTAAAGTCTGTTTTAGTCCATTTCAGCTTTTACAGACACCTGTTGTAAATATTGTCAGCAAAAATGGTGGCATCTGTGAGTAGAAGTACTGGAAGTAAAAAAACATAAAGTTGATGTCAAAAAAAGCATATTAAAAAGTTCGTGGATGGATGATTTTTTCATGGTGGAACATGTAGGTAAAGGTTTGTGCTTGATTTGCCAAAAAATAATTGCTGTTTAAAAGGAGTACAACAAAAAGTGACATTACACTACAAAGCATGCAAGTAAATTCAACAGCCTCGTTGGTCAACCATGAACTGATCAGTGATCACATCAACTTGTTGAAACAAAGCATCGATAGCCAACAGTCTTTGCTTAAAGTATCCAATCAGAGTTCCGAAGCAGCAACAAAGGTCAGCTTTTTAATAGCAGAAACCATACCCAAGAGAGGAAAACCAAAGGAATGCTTGGAGATGTTTATGGATATGGTTTGCCCGGTTAAGAAGTCTGTAGTGCAAAATGTCAGCCTTTCTCTTCAGACTATTGCTAGAAGAGTTGATGACCTGGCAACAAACATTCAAGAGACTTTGATAAAGAGACTTGATACTTATTAGTTTTACAGCTTAGCATTTGAGATCACAGACATAAGTGACACAGCTCAACTGGCAATATTTGTAAGAGGAGTTACAGAAATGTTTTCCCTTGTCAAAGAACTGCTTGATATCTGTGCTATGAAGGGCATGAGAACAAGATAGGAGATAATTGATAAAGTCAAGCAGGTAATGGAGAAGTTCAATCTGTGTGAGAAGAAGCTGATTGGCATAAAAACAGATTAAGCACCAGCCATGGCAGGGAAGCGGAACAGATTTGCGACCTTGTTGGAGTAATCAGTGCCACAGGAAGTCGTCATACACCACTGCATCATTCACCAGGAAAACATGAGTGCCAACAAACTGGAAATGAAGAATGTGATGGAAAAAGTATTAAGTGTAAACTTTATTCGATCCAGATGTCTGAATCACAGGGAGTTTAAATATTTTCTGGCAGAAGTGGGCTCAGATCATGATGATGTGATTTATTTCAGCCAAGTTTGATGGCTCAGCAGGTCAGGAACGCTATCCAGATTCTGGAGTTTACTTGATGAAATAAAGACATCCATGGCCAACAAAGGGAAGGATAAAATTTTCCTAGATGATAATTCATGGGTGAGTGACTTGGTATTTCTGGTTGATATGACCAAATATATGGCAGACTTGAATGTGAAACTTCAAGGAAAGAATTAGTTGGCGCACAAATTGTACAAACATGTCATTTCATTGATTGAGAAATTGGAGCTTATTCATTCACTGTTGATTCTGAAGAAAGTTGTACACTTGACAGTCCTTTCCACTGGGCCTACTGACACAGTGCAATATAAGAAGTACTCAGAATTAGTTGTCATACTGGTTGATGACTTCAAATAAAGGTTTCAGAAAACACACTAATGTCATGAAACTACTGAGTAATCCATTTCAAACTGATCCGAAAGACTGTGCTGATAAATACCAGATGGAACTCATTGACAATAAGAATGACAGTGACTTGAAGAGAGCTTTTACTAAGCATGATCTGAGATTCTACAGTTCTTAAGTTTCACCACACAGGTTCCCCAATCTGTCACAAGATGCCAAGAAGTTCATTGCTTTGCTAGGTAGCACCTACTGCTGTGAACAATTGTTTTCAAGAATAAAAAAACACACAAAAAAAGTCACAGTCTCTGCTTACATCATTAACAGCATCATTGCGCATTGCAAGCTCTACAGTTGGAGCTGACAGACTACTTGTGTAAACAAAAGCCATGTCAGATTTCTCATGGAACTTGATTAGCTTATGATGCTGTGTCTTTATGACATGAGAGGCTTTGGTTAACTTTTTAGAATCTAAATTTTAGACTAGAGTAGACTGTTGGAATACACTGGTCTAAAAATTTTCTCAAGTTGTAATTTTGTATTTTTAATAATAGCAATATTGTTAATCTGGCCCGCAAGCTGGTCAACAATTGTTTATGTGCCCCCCCCCCCCCCCCAACCAAAAGGTTGGACAACACTGCCTTAGACTATTCATACCACTTTTGTGCCATTTTGCCACAGTCTATAAGCTTTGGAGTTCTTTCCCCATTTTGATGAATTGATGAGAAAACCTCATTTCTGGAGTACAAAGCAGGGTATAGTGCTTCCTCCATTGATTTTAATAGTAAATAAATGAAAGAATATAGCAAATCAATTATTTTCTTTTCTTTTGAAATGAACCAAACAAATGGAGGTGATCTACAAAACAAATGAATGAATCAAAATGAACATTCTTCCTCTGCACATCCCTACCAAGTAATGACCATCTACAGACTGTGCCAGAGAATACAGATGAACTGAAGTTATGTCTAAGAGAAGAAAAAGCTCATATAAATGAAAGCAATGGGATTGAAAATTCAGAAAGGGAATTCCTTTCTTAGAAATGGAGAAAGCCTCACTAAGAAGAACATCAGTTGTATTTCTGGTGTGTAAGGTTTGTTTTGATTTAACATCAATTATTTATTTATTTATTCATTCATTCATTCATTCATTCATTCATCTATTTATTTATTTACAATCAATTATAGCCCCTACTTTCTCAGAATCAAGGCAGGGAAAATGTACATTAATAAAATCACATATATTCTGATGTGTTGCACCCATCGGTTGCAGATGGCTGCGACCTCTCATGCTCACCTCTTTTTTCGCTGCACCATCAATTCTGGGAAGAATGGTGGCCTCCGCCAGTGAACGCCGACCTTCCTGGCATCCCCAGGACAGCGTGGGTGATGCCGACTGTCATCTTGTTCCTGAAGTTACCTAGAGCGCGCGCGCACACAGGCCATCTTTAATACATGTCATGGCGGGAACCAAGGGGGCGTCCCCTCTGCATGACATCACTGCCTCGCTGAATTTAAGCTGACTGGCCCTACACTTAGACGAGCTAGCAAGGAGTTTCCTCGTTGCTAAATCCTTTTCATTGGACTTCCGGTTCCAGTTCCTGGCTTGCTGTGTGAACACTGTGAGTACCCGCTACTCGGGGCTATTCCGCATTCCTAGGCTATCTGCTCCTCGGAGGGCCTTCCTGCCTTTGAACTCCTGTTTGTTCTTCTCTTCAGGACTTCCTCTGGAACTACATCTTGTGTGTACTTCTACTCTATCAAGCATTGCTGGATTACCTGCGGTGTACCCCGTGTCCTCCTTAGCAGGATTCACTTCACCATACCCTACGCTGTAGACTACTGCCTCGACTTCATCAGGAACCTTCTGAGCTTCCAGACCTCTGACTATCTCAGCATCACCACCTTTGTACAGTGATCCTTGGCATACCCTGCGCTGCGGGCCACCTCTGGATCTGCACACCTGAGGTAATTGCTACTATTGAGAAGGCTGCCTGGCGTACCTTGCTCTGCAGACCACTACCGGATATCTACATCTGAGATATCACCTTGGGCATACCCCTTTATCAAGAACTGTGTCTCAATTGCAGTCCCCGCTCCATGGATTCTGCTCTTTCTTCTCATTAATAAAGTATCTCTTACAGCAGTGTCCTAAGCCTCTGAGCGTGCCTACCGACAGTGAGGCCCACATGGCTCCTCCCTGTGGGCGAAGTCATCTTTCACCTCAACCCAGGGTTCATATCCATACTAAAACATAACATGATGATTTTGCAGGATTTGGAAGACCTGTCTTTCAGACTGTTAAAACATTTTGGGCCGGATTTTATAAATTAGCGCGATCGCGTACTTTTGTTCGCGCACCAGGCGTGAACAAGAGTACGCGGGATTTTAATAGATACACGTGTAGTCGCACGTATCCATTAAAATCCGGGGTCGGCGTACGCAAGGCTGCCCAAAATCGACAGCCTGCGCGCGCCGAGCCGTGCAGCCTGCCTCCGTTCCCTCCGAGGCCACTCCGAAATCGGAGCGGCCTCAGAGGGAACTTTCCTTCCACCCCCGCACCTTCCCTTCCCTTCCCCTACCTAACCCACCCCCCCGGCCCTATCTAAACTCCCCCCTACCTTTGTCGGCAAAGTTACGCCTGCTGGAAGCAGGCGTAACTTTACGCGCGTCGGCCCGCTGCCCCACTCCGAGTTCCGGTCCCGGGGGGCTGGTCCGGAGACCGCGGCCACGCCCCAGGAACGCCCCCGGGCCGAAACCACACCCGCGGCGCCGCCCCCGAAACGCCGCATCACGTGCGACACGCCCCCAAAACGCCGCGTCACTGCCGGCACGCCCCCGACACGCCCCCGACACGCCCCTCCATGCAAGCCCCGGGATTTACGCGCGTCCCGGGGCTTGCACATGCCGCCGAGCCAATGCAAAATAGGCTCGGCTCGCGCAGGGGGGGTTTGGGGTAGGTTTTCGGGGGGTATGCGCGTACCCCTTTGAAAATCTACCCGTTTGCATTCCCATTTGCAGGTACAACTGGAAAAGGAGGGGATGAAGCAGGCAATTATACAGGCTGGAGAGAGGAAATGAGTTGTTTCTGACATGGTTGAGCAGCCATCCCATTGTGTAAAGGGGGAGGCCACAACAGCATGTTTAATATGTGATTCTTGCTCTTTTATGGACCAGAATGCTGTCGTCTTACTGAGCACTTCACCAGTAATTAAGGATTGAATTTCAGGATTACCTGAGGAGCAAGGCTTCAATGGCCCTGCATCCACAACAGTTGAATACTGCAGTTGCATGATACATTACCTATTGAGCCTTGAGAAATTGATACTTAGCAGTTGAGGGCATGGTCACGCTATGGGTATTTGAGAATATGTTTAGTTATTGAACTGTTGTATGCAATTTACCTGTGCTACAGTTATATCCATCCAAAAAAATCTTCTTTTTGAATAATAGTGTGTCATAGAGTTTCTTTCACAGGTCCAATTAGTAAAACTGGGAAGGGGGGGGGGAGGGTTGTCTGGAGTGAGAAATTATATAGGCTGGAGAGGGAAGATGAGTTGCACATGACGTGGTTGCATATGTATACTTTGAAATTTTTATATACCATTTTGTAGGAATAATATAGGTTAGTTAATATGAATTTTAATTGCTATTTTCATTGTATAACGATTGTATTGCTTATATGTAAATCACCTTGCTTTCATGAAAAGGGACATCTCTAAATATAATTATAAAATAGAATAAAAAATAAATTATATAATTCAATAAGAATGGAACAAATGTAGATTATATCTAGTGGTGAAAAAGCATCTAACATTGTTTCAAAATCTGGAAACCCTGAGGCTTACATTCAGTGCTACTTAGCCTAGATTTATCAAAATGCACTAAATATTGCCTATGATAGAAAAAGGGGTGTGTTTTATGGTAATAGGCACTTTATTGCAATAATACCTACCACAAATTGTGATAACATTTTTGCACTTTCAGATAAGTGCCAGAATGTGATATTTCCTACATACAACCACCGGAGAGAAAAAAGGGGGGGGGGGGGGGAAGAGAGAGAGAGAGAGAAAGAGAGAGAACCTAGCTGTAATGCCCTCACACTAGATAGGTATTTCTATTCCTATGGGAGGCCCACCTAGTAACTCGAGGTGAGGTTTAGGTAGTAGTGTAGGGGTTAGGGACCAGTTTGACATTCAAAGTGAGACGTACGAACAAGGGTCATCAAATCTTCCCTAGAGAGCACTGTTCTGTTCGCACGTCTCACTTTGAATGTCAAAGTGGCCCCTAACCCCTACACTACTACCTAAACCTCACCTTGAGTTACTAGGTGGGCCTCCCATAGGGATATAAATACCTATCTAGTGTGCGGGCATTACGGCTAGGTTCTCTCTCTCTCTCCCTCTCATTCCTGGGAGCTTCAAACTACCAAAACCAGCCTGCACAACAAACTACTTTAATGCATGCAAAAACACCTTATAGCATTTTGATAAATGAGGGGGTAAGGGGGTTATTTTCTAAGGACTTATCACGTGCATTAGGACATTACCATCTTTTTGCGGTGGTAACATAAAAATTAGGGGGAGGGGAGGAGTCGGTGCGGAGATAGGGAGGAGTCAGTGGCGGCACCGCTGCCGGCGATAATGTTTCGAACACTATCGCCGGCAGTAGCATGGGGAATAGCACCACCTTTTATGGTGGCGCTATGCTCGCAATAGCCTGCAGCCGGCCGCACTGCGGCTGGCGAAATCCCACCACCGTGTTTTGGTCGGCTGCAGGATATCACCCGCCCACCCCCTCCTTCGGCCCCCTGCCCCCTTTAGCACAGGCTTCATCATTCCGCATGGAATGATGAAGCCTGGCCCAAAAAAGAACTTATCCATCTAAGTGGCAGTGGCTGAATATCCGGTCCCATTCAGTGGCTGCCAGTTAGCTTTAAAATTCTACCGCCCTGTATTAACTCCTTTCTTGCAACTGCTAGGACACAGATATTCAGAGTTTCAACATTTTAAATTCTATAGGTACTTAGCAGATTTTGTGTTACAAGACATTTTGAAAAGTGATAACTTTTACTGGTAAGAAATAGTTAGTGTTACTTTTTACAACCAATTACAGCCGCAGTGGACACAAAAGACTGAAAGGGAAAGAAATATGATTAGCTCAAGAGCTTGATAAGGCCAATTATAGCATGATGCCTGTTTGTTAGAGGATCAAAGTCATATTTAATTTACTTAGATGAGGCCGTAATTGTATTTGAAATCAATCTTTTATTTATTTTTATCTCCAAAATGTGATTGACCATCATTATTTCCAATATTCAAAGACAGAATAATACAACACAGAAATAATTCACAATATACAGTATATACATAAAACCCCTTTCCCATGAAACCAGGATATAACATACAGAAATGCAAGCTGTTCATTATATGGAATCCATAAAATATCCTGGCAAAGAAAAGAACATCAAGAATATATAAAAAAAAAAAAATAACAACACAGTCCCAAACATATTTTTCTCCCCATCACTCCAAACTTAAAAAATATTATATTGAAAGAGCTACATTAAAAATGGCTATCAAGAGATTCTAGCCAACCTTACATCCTATCCCAAAGAATGAGTTCATTCTTTTAGATACACATTTTATTCATATATTTATTTATTTTATTTTATTTATTTAAGGTTTTTCTATACCGGCATTCATGAAAGCATTCACATCATGCCGGTTTACATGAAACAGGGGTGTGAAGAAACAACCAAGAACATAAATAAACGTGAAGAAGAGATGCAGTTACAATTAACAGGGGCTGATAACTGGGAGGGGGAAAATAGAAAGAGAAAAAGGAGGTTAATTATATACAATAGTACAGTATATATACACTTTTATATATATATATTTACTTTTTTCTTTCTTACTGGGAAATCATATCACTAAATAATTTTGCCAAAATCCAAACTAAGATTACATAGCAACTGCTTCATTTATTGCACTCCATTTGTGACTCTAGGGTGAAATGTTATGTCAAAAGCCTGAAGTACCACTGGAAATTTTTCTATTTCTAAACTAGTCCCTAGTGCAATGCTTCCATTATTCCACTCTTAAATGAAAAGCAATTGTAAATTACAATTGACAAGTTATCTCCCTTGTTTGTTGTTTTCCCTACTACTGTAGTTTTAAGAGGGCATTTGCTCACAGATTTTCAGAGATTGCCAAGTTAAAACTATGAGAAACAACTATGAAATTGTATGGAATTAAAGTGTTCCTGGAGTTATTATAGGAAGCAAGAATTCTATAAATTTAGTGTATTCCCATTTCTAGGAAGATAAAGGCTACATATTTTTCATTTTTTCTACCTGATGAAAGACTTTATCGACCTTTGCATCCATTTACATAATAATTATTTGAATAGAAATAGTATAACAAAAAAGTTGCTGCAGCTGATTTTGTAGATGAGGATTTAATTTTCATTTTAATATTAACAATAATAATCAACATAGCATCTTTAGATTTTAGGGTATCTCTTTCATAAAATATGAAGGTTTACACAATATGATGCACAGGAATATATCTACATTAGTTTGACAGTCCACTAGTACCAGTGAGTTGCTCCAAACTAGGGGTATGCACAGAAATTTTAGTTTTGAATTTTATATAAATTATATATCTATAGATATATCTATACCTTTCTGTTATGCTCGATGGACGGGAGTGCCAGGAGGCACTCCTAAGCATGGGACAAGATGTGTGCCCCTGCTGTGAGACTAGTCCCTTTGGGTAGAGATGAGGAATCTGGAGGGCCAGAGCCTCCGCTGGACCTGCACACCCCAGAAAGATCACCAATGCTATGGAGGTATCTGAACGGTCCTCCCACCATTCCCAGCCCTTTCGGACCTGCTGCAGGGAGCAGCAGAGGCAGCAGGCTGGGCAGAGGTCAGAAATAGCTGAAGACCTTGGAACAGATGAGACCTTGGAACTTGGAGCAGACGAGACGGGTCTTGGAACTTGGAACAGACAAGACAGGAGAGCACAGTCTCTCAGGTGCCCTACACAGCCCGTAGGCTGGCCACGAACCACACTGTCCTCCAAGCACCCTACACTAGGGTTGTGAATCGTTTTTTAATGATTTAAATTATCGTCCGATAAATTTAAAATTGTCATTAATCAGTAAGGGACTCGATACAATAGGAATTCCCTTGATTTATCGTGAAAAATCGTTAAATCGAGTACGGGAATTATTTGGGGGGAGGGCGGGAAAACCGGCACACCAAAACAACCCCTAAACCCACCCCAACCCTTTAAAACCAATCCTTTACCCTCCCCCACCCCCCAAACCCTCCCAAAATGTTAAATTACTTGGTGGTCCAGTGGGGGGGGGGGGGCAAGACAGACTGAGCGAAGAGTCCTTAAATAGGCAGAAGAGGCAACTCCCTGGGAGGAGCTCCATAAGAGCTGCACCTGCACTGGCCCTTTAAATCAGAGGAGAAGCCACGGGCCCGCCACTAAGGAGAAAGGGGCAGGTCCCTGGACAGTGGCCATGCTGCCACTGAGCAGACGGAGCAGGGCTGGGCCGAGGAAACAGGCCCCGATGCACAAGGCAGTTCTCCTGCTGCTTGAAGGAGGAGGGAGAGCAGTTCCAGCCATGTAGGGCAGTCTGGGGATGTGGCCTCCAGGCCGCGGAGCCAGACAGCAGTGTCGGTGGCTTCTTGCCGTATTGGGAAAGCCCGGCACGGCTCCTGCCATGCCGGCAAGATGGCAGCCGGACTGTTGGAGCACCCGACGTCGGCAGCCCCAGGCAAGGCTCGGCAGCGCATGCAAGCCCCGGGACGCGCGTATGTCCCAGGGCTTGCAAAAAGGGGCGGTTCGGGGGCATGGCCAGGGGGCATGGTGTCAATCGGGTGTGTTCGGGGGGGTGGCGGCAGTCTGGGGCGGTCCGGGGGCATGGCCGAGTACCCCAACACAGCGGCCTGTGTCGGGGCCTGCCGCGCCAGCAGACATTCGGTGCGCAAAAGTTACGACTGCCCAGAGGCAGGCATAACTTCCTGGATAAAGGTTAGGAGGGGGATTTAGGTAGGGCTGGGGGGTGGGTTAGATAGGGGAAGGGAGGGGAAGGTGGGGGGAGGTGGAAGGAAAGTTCCCTCCGAGGCCGCTCAGATTTCGTAGCGGCCTCAGAGGGAACGGGCAGCATGCGCAGGGCTCGGCTCACGCAAGGTGCAGAAATGTGCACCCCCTTGCATGCGCTGACCCCGGATTTTAAAAGCTAAGCGCGTATTTATTGAAATCCGGCGTACTTTTGTTCGCGCCTGGTGCGTGAACAAAAGTACGTGCTCGCGCTTTTTTTTAAAATGGACCCCACAGTTTTTTGGCATCAAACTAAACCTAGCCCCACATACAAAATGTCTGTAATATACCATCATCTACTGTGATCACTTTCCAATCGCAGCCCCCTCACCCCAACCCTCAGGGCAGCTCCTGCTACCTCCCAGTATTGGCTGCCTGTAGCCAAACTCTGGCTTCCGAAGCTGCTCTAGTGGACCATTGCTATGCTCCAAATCCTTCCTTCCAAGTCTCAAATGGAGAGGTCCAATAACAAGGAGGGTAATCATACTGAACTGCCACTGTCTGGGGCTTATATCTCCCCTCCCCCCAAATATGAACAGAGCAACCTTTCCACAAATGAACATGTAAAATATGAAAGTTTCCCAGGGCTTGGGTCAACTGCCACTGCAATAATACAATCTCTCTAAATATAGATCCTCACCAAATGAGCATAATCAAGACCACACAATGAAATTCACCCGGTGTATAATTTTTACAAAATGTTTTTTACATATAGGTGACCCTCTATATACCACCTTGGCGCTGTTGATAACAACAATTCTGTATACCAATTTCTTCTTTCTAAAAATTTTTTTAGAGAGCAGGAGATGGTTTCATATATTTTATAACACCATCCAGGTGTCAATGTTTTTTCCTTTAATCATTAACACACCTTCCGCCTCCAATTGTTTATTTTAAATTTTTATATTAAATGCCAAGCTGGGTTACAGAGCGTAAACCCTTTATTTTTAATCACTGTTTGTGTTCCATTATTAAAAATTTTTTTTTTACTGTGTCTAGCACTTTTTTATTTTTATAAGCCGTCCCGGGACCAACTGCAAAGTACTTAGCTTTCTAGCGAATGTCTTTTTTACTCCCGACTTGCGCAAGTTTCGACGTTTGCAAGTTGCTGTCTTCCTCAGGGTTTGTTTGTTCCTTAATGAATAATTTTCTTTGTAGAACTGGTATCCAATTTCTCCGGTGCTCTATTGAGCACAAACATACCCTGGGGTATGTAACCCAGCTTGGCATTTAATATAAAAATTTAAAATAAACAATTGGAGGCGGAAGGTGTGTTAATGATTAAAGGAAAAAACATTGACACCTGGATGGTGTTATAAAATATATGAAACCATCTCCTGCTCTCTAAAAAATTTTTTAGAAAGAAGAAATTGGTATACAGAATTGTTGTTATCAACAGCGCCAAGGTGGTATATAGAGGGTCACCTATATGTAAAAAACATTTTGTAAAAATAATACACCGGGTGAATTTCACTGCAATAATACAAGCAGCACAAAATATGTCAGAAAAAAAGGGGAGGGATGGTAGGAATGAAAAGCTGAGGAAGGAAAAGAGAAAATAATCTAAGGTATGCAGGGAGGAAGGAAAATTAAAGGGAAGGAGGATCCAAATACAGAGTTCGGTGAGAAATGAAACCGTTTAAACCCCTGATGGATTTTGAAAGTTCCATGGGAGAACAGTTGGGAAAGGTAGGGAGTAGAAGGAAAGACCAGGAAGATGTGAGGGTGCAAGGTCATTCCTGATCTCATGTCCTTCCCCACCCACTGCTCTTCTAAAAGTGGACATATGTCCACTCCCCATCACAAACTTGGGAGGAGAGGGGGGTGAATGAAGAAGCCCTGCACATAGCCATGTTATTGGCAGCAGGCTAGGACAGGGCCCTTCTTGACAGTTACTTATCTGAAGAAAAGTAATTATTGCGCAGTACTGAGACAGCTGTTTGTTATTTTGTAGTGAGGGAAAGGAAAATGATTTGCAGATATGCTTTGATTTTTCTTTTATTTCAAGCTAGATGAATAATATTAAAAGCAGTATTAAAATAATTTAGTTAAGGGAAGTTTCAGAATATTTGCAGCAATTTTATTTAGAGGAGAAAGAATATTATTTATTTTTGTGAGATTCATGTCTCATTTATTTTTTGACATTCATCTCCAGAAAGCAAGTTGATCTTAGACCCACGCAAAGTGATAGTAACATTTTCCCAAGTATCAGCCACTGTTTCATTATAGTAACATAGTAACATAGTAATGATGGCAGAAAAAGACCAAAATGGTCCATCTAGTCTGCCCAGCAAGCTTCCCAAGGTAGTAACTGCTGCTCCGTGCAGGTTACCCCCATGTTTCTCTTAAGGATAGTAACTGCCACTCTGTACCAGTTACCGGTAAGCTTTTTTATTTATTCCCATCCTCTAGCCTTTTAGGGATCCACAGTGTTTATCCCATGCCCCTTTGAAATCCTTCACAGTTTTAGTCTTCACCACTTCCTCCGGAAGGGCATTCCAGGCATCCACCACCCTCTCAGTGAAGAAATATTTCCTGACATTGGTCCTAAGTCTTCTTCCCTGGAATTTCAAATCTTGATCCCTAGTTCTACTAAATTGTTTCCAATGGAAAAGGTTTGTTGATGACCATGGATTATTAAAACCTTTCAAGTATCTGAAGGTCTGTATCATATCACTCCTGCTCCTCCTCTCCTCCAGGGTATACATATTCAGGTTCTTTAACCTCTCCTCATAAGTCATTCGATGGAGACCACCCACCATTTTGGTCACCCTTCTCTGGACCGCCTCCAACCTGTCTCTGTCTCCTTTGAGATACGGTCTCCAGAACTGAACACAGTACTCCAGGTGAGGCCTCACAAAGGACCTGTACAAGGGGATTATCACTTCCATTTTCTTACTAGATATTCCTCTCTCTATGTAGCCCAGCATTCATCTGGGTTTGGCTATCAGCTTGTCATACTACTTCATCGACTTCAGGCCGTTAGACACTATCACCCCAAGGTCTCTCTCCTGCTCTGTGCATATCAGCCCTTCACCCCCCAATGCATATAGTTCTTTCAGATTACCACACTCCAGATGCATGACTCCACATTTCTTGGCATTGAATCCCAGCTACCATATCTTCGACCACTCTTCCAGCTTCCTTAAATCCCGTCTCATTCTCTGTACTCCTTCCGGCATGTCCACTCTGTTGCAAATCTTAGTATCATCCGCAAATAGACAAACTTTACTTTCTATCCCTTCCGCAATGTCGCTCATGAAGATGTTAAACAGAACCAGTCCCAACACCAATCCCTGTGGCAATGGCAGAGATGTTCATCTAAAGGATTAAAAAATTATGTGAGATTATACTGAGAATTTATGCTAATATTTTGGCCAGAATTTAGGAGGCAATTTTAAAGTTTTCTTGAACTGAAATGAGATATAGAGTGCGATAGTGGTTTTCTCTGACAACTTACAAAAAGCTAATTTTTCTTACTTTTACAACTTTAATATTTTTGTTTCTTTTACTGTAATTCCATATGTTTCTGTTTTCTCAAAATATGAGAATTTAGATGCATGAAGTAAATGTGCATGCACTGATTCTGCTATTTTGCTTGCAATAGTAATATAGTGTGTTTATTTTATTTTATGTAACTTTCATTTCTTCTCCTCTCCATCCATGAGAGGGGAGAGAAAAGGCTGGAGGGTTTGTTGTGGTCAGTGCATGCTATACATGCTCATTTTAATTCACACAGCTGAGAGATGGAGTTATTTATATGGCCCCTCCTATAAGTGGTGGTTTACACAGATGCAATGATAAACAACTAAACTTGCATCTCTCACCATATACTTGCTACAGCTTGCTTCTTGGTCCAAAACATGAAGATGTGGCCACAGATCCAAATTAACTTTGGCTGGCTCACTCCATTCTATTCAGATCATCCTTCTTCTCTTACATGGTATACTTACAACAGCCTGTTGAACAAACTCATATACATATCTATCTATCTATACACAACACAGAGATAAAAAATGAAACCTACTTATATACCAAGAGGTGTTGCTGATGAGAACCCGAGTTGTAGTCACAGTCTGGAAGAGCTTTAAGAAACCGAGAGGAGTTAGACTGGTGGTTAGAGCTGTAAGCTGTGACCCAGGGAAGCCAGGGCTCCAATCCTGTTGATATTCTTTGTGACATTTGGCAATTCGCTTCACCCCATATTGTCCCAGGTACAAATGTAGGTTTCCTTTTACTAAGCATTTTTTCCAATGAGAGAAAACCTTTAGTAAAGAGGCCTCCCTAAATTGTCAAGAAAAAGGACAAGGAAATGTCTTGAATGTAATCTGCTTTGAATTGACTGACCAGTCTTAAAAGCTGGAATAAAAATACAAAATTTAATTAACTGCGATATCCTAAAATTGTCTTGTGCCAAGTATCTTTCCTTATTTGTCTACTCCTCCACTATTTCCTCTATTTCACTCTCATCAGTTTACTAATCCTCTATCTCCTTGCTCATTCTTTGCTTCTCTGCATCCTCCTCTTTCTTCCTCTACTTCCTTATCTGCTTCTTTCTCTCTCTCAGCCTCTACTGTCTCCTGCTTTGCTCCTACCATCTCTGCTTCTTCTTCCCTATCAATCTTTGTCACCTCCTCTCTCTCTCTTCCTCCACTGCTTCTTCTGCCCTCTCCTTTACCTTCTCTATCAGGGCTACTTTCTGGGTTTGCCACTTTGACACAGTAGCTATTTTGCTCTGAATATCAATAGTAACTGCAATGGCATGGAAGCATTCGTGAAATTAATGGTAGTGGTGTGTACTACATGGTTGAAAAGCCACAGTGATTGTGAGAATATCACCACTATCCCTCCTGCATTTCATCACCACTGACCCTGCTTCCTCCTCTATCCCAACTCACATTTCATTAAAAAAAAAAAAAAAACAAGAAAAGGAAAAAGTTAAAGAAATAAATATAATTTCAAAAAGAAATAAGACACAAAAAAAATCCACAGAGACTACAGTCTGCAAAACATTATAAAAAATCCTTGTCTTTCTCTTTCTCTCCTGCCTTCTTCCGTGAACTTCTCATAAAACACCATGACCACTTCCTGGAGACAAAACATTTTGTATTACCTGTGACAAATCTTTACAAATAATAGGTGCTACTTTTTCTGATTTTACATTTCCATGCACAGTTTGAAAGCTTCCTATAATTGTCTATAGGGCTGATTTATTAAAAATTTACACCTGTTTTTTCCCATACAAAACTTGCTTCAGATTTAGCAACAAAAAAATTCCTTTTTATCTTTCTTATAGTTGTCCAATGTTCTTCACCACATTCTCTAAATAAGCACCTCCTCTATGTTGGAGAGGCTGCAGCCTGACTGGTGCGTACTCACATAGCTGGTTGTCAGACAGCAGAGACCAAGCTGATTTGTAAATGCGATTTTTTGCTTACCCCAATTTTAGGCTTGCTGGGAATATGGAGATATATGGAAGTACAGTCTCTGATGGTATTAAAGCTCTCAGTATATAATGCTTGCATGCTGCCGTATAATCTCTGTGTTTTGTAAAATATACACCTTGTGTCTCTCAATGGAAAAGATAATTGGTGGAAATTGCTCTAATAGAGAAAATCAGATTATTTTTCTACAAGAGAATGTGGATAAATATGATAAGATTTGGGGAAAGTTTGGGGATTATATACATGGTCCTGAGTGACTCCCCTGATGTTCAAGCATTTTTTTTTCAGCTGTTGTAAATAATACCTTAGCATAAACTGGAAAAAGAAGGAGGGACCATATAACTGACACCCTAGCAGAGTTACATTGTCTAACAATTGAACACAGAATTAAATACAAAACCCTATGTATCATTCACAAACTAATTTATGATGAGAAATCAGACTGGTTGAACACAGCATTACGGGTACACACTCCACACAGGAACCTCCGCTCAGCAAATAAAGCACTCCTAACCATTCCATCAGTTAAAACAGCAAGACTGACACAAGGGAGAGAAAGAGCCCTATCACTAGCAAGACCCATAATCTGGAACACAATGCCTCCAGAGATCAGGCTACAAAGTGATCTCAAGACATTCAAGAAAAACATAAAAACATGGCTTTTTAAACAAGCATTTTACAAAGAGACAGGAGAATAGAGAGAAATATTTCAGGAAAAGGCAGAAAGGCACCAACATACAGTCCTTAGGACTATACAGTAGATTAGTCTATGAACTCTACACCACAATAAACCATAACTATAATACTATGTGTAATAAAACTACCAGTGTAAGTACCTTGGTACAATTGTCCATGAACTACTTCGCTAAATGACTATGTCTAATGATATATTGTAACCGAATCTTTGACAGCACCTGTTAGAATGTACTATAGTACACTTTTACCTACATTAAATATGTGCCTACATGTAAACCGTTGCGGCGGTATTTAACTTAGCAACGGTATAGAAAAGTTTTTAAATAAATAAATAAATAAAGCTTGCTATGCTGAGTTTTCTAGTTCATGCTATTTATTGGGTGTTTATTTAATAAATGTAAATAATACCTTGTCATGATTCCCTGTGATGCTGACATTTGACTGCAACATATTAAAGGTAACTTTCAAACAGGCGCATAGGTGCACATTGACGTGTGTGTCAGTGCATGCCTAGGGCTACGATGATTTTATAACATGCATGCATATATGTATGCATGTTATCAGATATACTGAACACACATACATGTGCATCTAATTTTAAATGGGCTTGTGCCTAGGTATGTAAATCCCGATTCTACCACGAACGTCAAGGTATTTTATATGAAGGCACGTAGACCTGCATTGCCAGTTTCACTAGTTTGTCCTCCAGTTCACCCAGTGTTGATCTAGGACATCCATAGCACCATACTTTAATAGCCTGCAGGCCTCCTAGTTAGCCCAGACCCTTTAAATTCCTCTGACACAGCTGTTCTTTAAAAAAAAAAAAACTTCACCTTCTCCATAGTAGAAGTAAACATGTGGCAGTGCAGCTGGGTGTGCACTGGGGTGCATATGTATGTACATGCACATCTCTTGTCCATACCTCAGAAAGCCCAGACCTTGCCGAAATCATGGCCATACTATGGCTTTTTTTGAAATCGTGTGAGATGTGTACAACTGCACACAGGGTCAGATACATGCAAATTTGAATGGCTTTTATAATTTGGTCAGAGCACGCAAGCCCAACTTGTACGCGCACCCCCTAATTGATGCGCGTGCTGGGATTTTAAATTTACCTCATTGTGCCTACATGATTATATGTTACTGATGTGTGTATAACCTGTTAAATATAAAGTTATAAATGAAAAGCAAAAATATTAGCACAAAGTTGGTACAAACTTATCATAAATCCTCCCTCAAGTTTCCAGTCATTCCTGAAATGGCTTTCAAGAAGGGTAAAGGCTTTCCTGAAAAAGGCTTTCAAAAGCATTTCAGTGGGCAAAACAGTGTTTTATGCAAAGAAAGAAACTCTTTGAAAATGTCCTACCTTACCAGTATATAAAATTATGCAGGTAGGACCAGTGCATGTAACTTTATACACAGAGAGAGAATATGTTATTGGTAGCAGAGTGAGGAAAGAGTCAGCACTTATGCACGAATGTACAATTACATGTGTATACAGTGAGGTGTGCAACCCCCATTTTTTTGTTTGCTTTTTAGTTTGGGATGGTTTATTATTTTCCTCTTTTTAATTTTTGTTTTTGGCTCAGCTCATTTTCCAAACCAGAAAAAAAAAATCTAAAACAAACAAAAACACCAGAACAAACTAAAATAAAAAAAATAGGTCTGGTGAGGTCCTGGGCAGATCTCCCAGGCCAAAACTCTGCACTGAAGTCTACCTGAGGCTGCCTGTGCTGGAGCCTACCCAAAGCCAGCCCAGCACCGAGGCCTACTCAGTGCTGGGGTCTGCCCACAGCCAGCCCAGTGCTGAGGCCTAGCCAGTACCAGGCCTGTCCCAAGCTAGACTGGCACTGAGGCATGCCTGACAGACTTCAAGGGTCTCCAGAGACTGCTGACCCACCCTCCCAGCACCTCTGAAGGAAGCCAAAGTTCCCCCAAATAGGTAATATTAGTGAAAAAAACCTGTTCCCATGTTTTGACCCAACCCCTCCCTTTTGCTTAAAAAATACCCCCCCCCCCCCCCACCAGCTGCCCTCAACTGCCAGCCTCCAGATTACCTACCCTAGTCCACCCTCCCAACCTGCCAGATTTATAAAAATCTTCTAGGTGGTTTAGTGGGAGCCTGTGGGCTACCCCTTTGCCTCCATAGGCTTATTGAGACTAACAACCCACAAGTTTATTTAGGTAAACACAAAGGCTTCTTCTTGATGTTCTGTCCATTTGGCAGGCATAAATGTCTGTTACCAGAGACTGCATTTTCTATAGCTGTGTGATCTTTCAGGAAGTGAGTATGAAAGAGTCACACAAAATGCCTAAAAATATTTAAGACACAGCTTAAAACAATGCTCCTTAGGATGGGATTTGACTTATAAATAAATATTCATGAACTTTTTGTCTATCATTGTGTTATGATTCTGTTTTTTTATTATGATATATATTATGTACATTGTCTAGTGCTATTGTATAGGTAATTAAAACATTTTTGATAAAGATAAACACAACTCTCTACACTGCCTCCCACCTAGACCATTCCCCAATGAATAGAAAAATAAACAGCTAGTTCCACTGCCTGTCTTTCTCTGATGACTGTCATAGTAAGTGAGACTACTGAAGCACATAGAAAATTTGATGCAACCCACAAGTGCCAAAAATCCAAAAATTTTAAGCTGTTTTTTAAGAGATCTTTCTTTTAGCACATTCTTTTCTGAACAAATCTAGAGAGGAAATACCGTGTTCCTTGCACAAGCTCAGATTCTCTAGTAGAAATAGGTCAGCATCATTTCATCTAGATAGCAGTGATAATCTAGTTTAGAAAAATGCTTGACTGTGAATTTTTGTGTGTGTTGTTTCTTTGCTAACATGCCCTGACTCAGGTCTGAAAAGGTGGTAAGATCAAACAGGAAAGGGCAGGTTGCTAAAGTTATTTTCACCAGTTTCAAAGCCATAAATTTCAGTGGGCCATAAAAATCAATGGGAAACATAAACAAATGGGTCAAATAATATTTGTTTCATTTGTAAGAGCCCCTCCATTCATTTTGTGGACCCACAAATGACTCAAATAGGGACTCATTCTTTACATTTCAAATAAATGCACACCCTACTAGTTAGGTGGTTATGCAGCTCATTTAAAATTTACCAGTAAATCTTGCTTGATTCTAATACTTAGGATCTTTCCACACTGCTAAAGAAATCAATGATGATTTATCTGGACCTGAAATAATCTGCCGTAGTGCTAATTCCTCTCTTACAGGATCATTCATCAAAATGCATTAATGCACGTGATAATGCATTAATGCATGTGTTAACACCATAACGCACGATGCATTATGGTGTTAACGGTGCAAATATAAATGTTTTGGATGGGTGGAATCAGGGAGGAGATTGGGTACGATTTAGTAAAATGAGGGGCAGTATAACACTGTGCAATAGCATAACATTTTAATGACAAATAACTACACCTTTTTTTCTTGGTGTTAGGTTGTGAGATATGCCCAAAAAGGCCATAACGCAATTCGTGATAATTTTTTTGAATTGCATCTTGGCTATTTCTGGGCTTGGGAAGGGAGAGGGGAGAGTTGGAGGGGAGTGGTGTGGAGAGAAAGAGAGACAGAGAGAGCCTCTGGGGAGGGCCTCACTGTGTGCACCAATTTACATCTCTATCGGGGGGCCATCTAATAGGTCAAGGTGACAGTACACCTTGGTGAAGATTTATCATCATTTGGAGTAAGGAAAGTCTCACAAAGATGAAATTTTGTTCCATCAAGCTAAGATGAGAGAACTTAATAGAAATGTCATCTTTGTGAGACTCACCTCACTCCAAATTATGTCAAATTTTCATGGTGTATTGTGCTATTTGTTCAACTCACTCTACATGCAAAACTGGACCCTTAACCCTAAATCACCAACACTTCAACTCGAACTATTAGATGGCCCTCCTATAGAGATATAAATACTTCACTACTATAAGTACCTTGTAGATAGAGTCTGTCTCTCTCTCTCTCTCCCCCCACTTGCAGTAATTCTAAACATGTCCCTTTAAAAAAATGTAATTACATAAAGCTAACTCCATCAAACGTTAGATAATATACACTAAAAACAGTCACTTTTGTAAATACTTCACTTACAATTTGTAGCATGTCATCCTGGGGGACAAAGCTAAGAAGAAAAGTTTCTGTAGACAATGGACCACATGTATATAGCTTAGGTAACGAGGTAGATATTTAAAAAGTACTCGCGTGTGTACTTTTGTTTGCACAACTGGCGCAAACAAAAGTACTTCGGATTTTATAAGATACGCGCGTAGCCGCGCATATCTTATAAAATCCGGGTGTGGCGTGCACAAGGCTGCTCAAAATCGGCAGCCTGCATGCACCAAGCCGCGCAGCCTGCCTCCGTTCCCTCCAAGGCCGCTCCAAAATCGGAGTGGCCTCGGAGGGAACTTTCATTCCGCGTTCCCCCACCTTCTCCTCCCTTCCCCTATCTAACCCACCCCCCAGCCCTAGCTAAATCCCCCCCTACCTTTGTTGTGCAAGTTACGCCTGCTTGAGGCAGGCATAACTTGCGCGCGCTGCCTCGGCATTCCCTGGCACAGGCCACAGTGCCAGGGGACTCGGGACCGCCCTCCCGGCCTGCCCCCGAACAGTCTCCACGCCCCCGGACCCACCCCGGACACGCCCCTGGACACATCCCCGGCCTGCTGACATGCCCCCCGGACATGCCCCCTCCTGCCCCTTTTATGAAGCCCCAGGACTTACGTGCGTCCCGGGGCTTTGCGCGCGCCGGCACGCCTATGCAAAATAGGCGTGCCGGCGCGCGAGTGCCCTGCGTGCGTTAATCCGGCAGGATTTACGCGCCCAGGGCTTTTAAAATCTACCCCAACATGTGCACTGTGTAATGAAGATATGAGACTGCTTGCTGCACCAGTGGTTTTAAAATTGATCAACAAAGGTTCCAGAAGAGACACGTGGATTTACTAGGGTTTTATGGATCTTCAAAACCCCATATATTACTGGCATTCTAGGAGAATCCAATTGCAAATATTTTATTTTTTTTTAATTTGGCTCCTTCCAAAGATCTAAGTCCCAGGGCTTTCAAAAAGGGAAGGGGCAGAGCAGGGCGGTTCGGGAGCGGGGCAGGGTCAGTGGTTCTCGGCACAGCGGCCATTTGCCACTGTGATGGGGATCGCGCGCTGGCAGTTGGCTGGCGTGCGCAACTTACTTCAGCCCCAGGGAAGAAGTAAGTTTTCTAACAAAAGAGAAAAAAAGAAAAAGCTAGAGGGGAAAGGGTGAGGGAGGTAGGGGAAGGAAGGGAAGCTGGGGTGGGGGGTAGGGAACGGGGGAAGGCAGAACGGCTCGGCTTGTGGAAGGTGCACTAGTGTGCACCCCCTTTCGCACGCTGACCTCTAATTTTAAAACTTGCATGCGCAAGTTATAAAATCTACCCCTTAATCTTCTGTTGTATATCGGGTGTAGGATCCTTGTCAAATTTAGTGTAATAGCATGTATCTTCAAATTGTCTGCGCAATTCTTGTACATAATCAACAATGTTCATGAGCACAACAGCACCTCTCTTGATATATATTTATTCACAGCTAGAGTTCTTAAAGCTCTATTTTCTTCTGTTTATAAACTGAAACATTTATGACAGGTTTTCTGCTTTATCACATTGAGATCCTGCAAAACCAAATTTTAAAATGTCACTTCAAGCTTGTAAAAATCCCTGTTTTATTTTTCAAAGTAAACAGCAGCAGTCCCACACAGACCAAGTTTCAGAGAAAACCCTGTGTCAGGGGAAGCACTTTTTCTCATAATGTTCATAGGGGACTGCTTCTTCATGTAAGAAGATAAGGGAGTTTTTTTCAGTTTGAAGTGACTTCATGTTTATATCATGAATTTGTTCCAGTGAGTCACAGTGTGTTGGGATGTAACTGAAATATTTCAAAAAACTATTTATGCAGTGAAAACAGAGACATAATGGTTGGTAGATCATATAACACTTTGGACTTTAAGTATGTTTAAAAAGAAGGTCAACAAAAAACAGAAAATGGTTTGAACACTGACCCCCAAGGAGGATACAATTGATTTTCCTGGGGGTTTCTTTAAATTTTTGTGTGACTTTGGGACTGTACAAAACTGGTATCCAGGGATATTTTGGAGTTAAAAAAGTTCTCCTCTTCATGAGAAAGACTTGAGATTCTGCCTCTTCAAGTACAGCCTTGATTAGACAAATTAAATAGGGAGTCAGATCAGCAGATAAATGTTCATAGAAATCTACATCAGCTAATTGTCTTATCTCAGTGATATAGTCTCCTTGATTCTATAAAAAATAGACTGGTTTGAGATTCACGTAAATATACCCATGCATGCTATATGCTGCTTTACTTTTTGTTGTGCAAGTACAAGATATGTATTTATTTATTTATTTTTAACTTTCATATACCGACATTCCTGTATAAAATACAAATCACACCGGTTTACAATAAAACATAACTTTGCCTGTGAGCGTTACATAGAACAATCAACAAATTATACTAAAAAGCATACATTACCTTTGTCAGAAATGTAAAACAATTATAAAGATATGTGAGATTTTTTTTGTTTACAGTTCTGCAAGTTTTATTTGCAAAATTAAAAGATAAACAAAATTCTGTACATGGTTTATGGTGCTGATACAGAATTCTTTGACCTATGATTACTTATAAGGCAATTGAAAGCTTAAGAGCTGGTAATGCATATTATACGGTCATCAATGGGAATACAATTGTTTGAAAATGTTTGATATATCAGTTGCTCAGTAGTTGTTTATTGATGACCAATTTTGTTAAACACTTTTTTTGCATGGGACAAAGTATACATTTGTATACATTTGTCCAGATAGAGACAGTTTGTTGTTAGCAATAGCCTTCCAAATTGTTGAACTGTTAAAGGTGTAGTAAAGAGCAAACGTCTTGATCAAATACAGTCTGAACAGTCAAACCTGATATTGCTTGCTGCAATATTCCTTTCATTTTCTGCTTGCGCACATGTATACACATATATGGATGCCCATGCACTTGTTTTAAAGTTACTGAATTAATGTTTCTACTATCCAGTTAAACAGTACTGATGGTTATTATTATTGCTAATGGAATTCAATTACAGTGCTCTAAGGCCAACGTTGCTTTCAGGCACTCTCAGATTTTGGTGTGCAGGATTTTTCTTATTTATGGTCTTTGACCTTCTTTATCAGCTCAGGGTTTCAGGTGACTTATCAGTTAGCAACCACTCTCTCATTGACTCTCACACTTCCACTCTTCCCCTGTCTAAAGCTGATTATATTTCTACATTTCAGCTTTTAATTAGCATTTAAGCTAATCCTCCCTGCTTCTTACCTGATCAGTGCTTCACATACTAAATTTAACTAACAAAAATCATCTTTCAGTCATTCTCTTAGTCAATACGATATGAAATCTCATGTTTCTCTAATGAATTTTACTCTTTAGTCTCTGCAATCTCAAATGATGTTAAGTTCTGAACTGTATCAACAGTAAAAACAGTACTGATGTTTCTTAAGGCACTTTTTTCTAGTATGGGGTGCCAAGATTTAAATTGGGGGTAGGTAACTCTGGTCCTCGAGTGCTACAAACTGGTCGGCACCCTAATCCATCAAATTCCTTTCATACAACACTTGAATATCAATTTTAATTCACACTAATTTTCAGTTAAAATATTCAAGAGTTATGTATAAAATACTATTAAAACTAGAGGGTCCAATATTCAATGCACATTCAGCATTATTTAGCCAGATAAGTTGCTAAGCGGGACTTGGCAGCTAAGTAACATTTGCTAAATAAGATGAATTTTAAAAGCACTAAGTGCACCAAAGCCGGGATATACACAAGTATCTTGGGCCAGCACGCATCTCGCAGATTTAAAAAAGTGCCTGAGTATGTGCGTATCTCCTGGTATGCACACAACTCAAGAAGTTAAAAAAGGGACGTGGCATGGCTATGGTTCCAGTGGAGCATAGACGAGACATGGGTGTTCTAGGAAGGTAACTTGAAATGTGTGCATGAGTATTTTAGCACACAAGCATGCTGGGGGACCCTACCATATAACTTTACTTTTACTATGGATGGCCTATAAGTTTTAAAATAAAAAAATCAGGGCTAGTTATTGGGGTTTGAAGGGTTGGGGCTAATAGGGTTAAAAGAAGAAAGGTTAATTAGGGGGGTTAGGAAATCAGGATCCTTTAGCTGGGTAAACTAGGAATGGACTAGAGAAACTGATAATTGTTTCAGCGCACGTATCAAATAAATCCCCCCACTTATGTGGTAGAGCTGGCATTTGCACACACAAGCACACCTCCATACAAAATTGCATGCACATGTATGCACTTACAATCTATTTTATATCATAGAAACATAGAAACATAGAAATGACGGCAAAAGAAGACCAAACGGCCCATCCAGTCTGCCCAGCAAGCCACGCAGTTTATCCATTTTTTTTTTAATCTTCCCCCCCCCCTTTTTTCTCCCCCTCCCCCGTCACTATTGGCTTCCAGCACCCTCCGGCCCCAATTCCCTTCCACCCCTCCACCAATGCAGAGAGCAGTGCCGTATCCGCATCCCAATGAACATCCAGCTCAATCAGGGGTAGCAACTGCCGCAATAAACGGCCACACCCCTGCCCCATACTCTTACCCACCTCTGTTTTGTTTGTTTGTTTTTTGTTTTTTTGTTTTTGTTTTTTTGTTTTTTGTTTTTTTGGAGATGGCAGCCCTCCAACCTTCCGCTCCGTGAAGGTGGAACACAAACCACTGGCATCCCGCTCCGTGAATGCCTCTGTGGCTACTGCCGCTCCGTGCAGTATTTTGCTGCCTGAAGGTGGAACAACTACTGGCCACTGGCATCCCGCTCCGTGAATGCCTCTGTGGCTACTGCCGCTCTGTGCAGTGTTTTACCACCTCCTCTATATTTACGCCCACTAGACTTGATGGATCCACAGTGTTTATCCCACGCCCCTTTGAAGTCTTTCACAGTTTTAGACTTCACCACTTCCTCCGGAAGGGCATTCCAGGCATCCACCACCCTTTCCGTGAAGAAATACTTCCTGACATTGGTTCTTAGTCTTCCTCCCCGGAGCCTCAGCTCGTGACCTCTGGTTCTGCTGATTTTTTTCCGTCTGAAAAGGTTTGTCGTTGTCTTTGGATCATTAAAGTTTTTCATGTATCTGAAAGTCTGAATCATATCACCCCTGCTCCTCCTTTCCTCCAGGGTGTACATATTTAGATTCTTCAATCTCTCCTCGTACGTCATCCGATGAAGATCCTCCACCTTCTTGGTCGCCCTTCTCTGTACCGCTTCCATCTTGTCTTTGTCTCTTTGTAGATACAGTCTCCAGAACTGAACACAGTACTCCAGGTGAGGCCTCACCAAGGACCTGTACAAGGGAATAATCACTTCCCTTTTCTTACTCGATATTCCTCTCTCTATGCAGCCCAGCATTCTTCTGGCTTTTGCTATCGCCTTGTCACATTGTTTCGCAGACTTCATATCATTAGACACTATCACCCCAAGGTCCCTCTCCTGCTCCGTGCACATCAGCCTTTCCCCCCCCATCGAATACAGTTCATTCGGATTTCCACTCCCCATATGCATGACTTTGCACTTCTTGGCATTGAATCTCAGCTGCCATATCTTCGACCACTCTTCCAGTTTCCTTAAATCCCGTCTCATTCTCTCCACTCCTTCCGGCGTGTCCACTCTGTTGCAGATCTTAGTGTCATCCGCAAAAAGACAAACCTTACCTTCTATCCCGTCCGCAATGTCGCTCACAAAGATATTGAACAGGACCGGTCCCAAAACCGATCCTTGCGGTACACCACTTAAAACCGCTCTCTCTTCAGAGAAAGTTCCGTTTACCATCACACATTGTCTTCTGTCCGTCAACCAATTTGCAATCCAGGTCACCACCTCGGCCCTCACTCCTAAGCTTCTCGTTTTATTCACCAGTCTCCTGTGCGGAACCGTATCAAAAGCTTTGCTGAAATCCAAGTAGATGACATCGAGCGCTCTTCCTTGATCCAATTCCTTGGTTACCCAGTCAAAAAAGTCAATCAGATTTGTCTGACAGGATCTTCCCCTGGTGAATCCATGTTGCCTCTGGTCCATTAATTTTCCTGACTGTAGATAGTTCACTATTCTCTCTTTCAGCAGTGACTCCATTACTTTTCCCACCACCGAAGTGAGGCTAACCGGTCTGTAGTTGCCAGCCTCCTCCCTGTTCCCACTCTTGTGAAGCGGGACCACCACTGCTCTTCTCCAATCTCTTGGTACCATTCCCGTTTCTAGGGATCTATTGAACAGGTCACACAGCGGACCCGCCAGAACATCTCTGAGCTCCCTCAGTATCCTTGGATGAATCCCATCAGGCCCCATAGCTTTGTCCACTTTCAGATTCTTTAGCTCTTCCCATACATTTTCTACTGTAAAAGGATTTTCATCTATTCCACTTCCCTCCAGTTTCTTGTTGTGTAGAGATGGTCCTTCTCCAGGGTCTTCTTTAGTGAACACAGAGCTGAAGTATTCGTTTAATATTTCTGCCATTTCTTCATCTCTCTAATCATATGCGCATATGCACATCTCTCATATCATATGCGCATATGCCATAAAATGGCCATATCCATGCACATGAGCCATCATACGCGCATACATGTACGCCTGCAGGGCTATTTAAAAGTAGAGATGTGAATCGGAACCGGAATCGGTTCGGTTCCGGTTCCAATTCAAATCGTGCATTTTTTTTCGTCCGGCCCGATTGTTTGTTTTTTTTATCGGCTGTGCCCGATCCGATAAACAAAAAACCCACCCCAACCCTTTAAAACCACTCCCTTAGCCTCCACCACCCTCCTGACCCCCCAAAAAATGTTTTAAAATTACCTGGTGGTCCAGCGGGGGTCCTGGGAGCATTCTCTCGTGCTCGAACTGTCGGCCGATAAACAAAAAACCCACCCCGACCCTTTAAAACTGCTCCCTTAGCCTCTACCACCCTCCCGACCCCCCCAAAAAAACATTTTAAAATTACCTGGTGGTCCAGTGGGCCCCGGGAGCGATCTCCCGCTCTTGGGCCGTTTGCTGCCACTAATAAAAATGGCGCCGATGGTCCTTTGCCCTTACCATGTGACAGGGTAACCGTGCCATTGGCTGGCCCCTGTCACATGGTAGGAGCACTGGATGGCCAGTGCCATCTTTAAAAATGGAGTCTGAGGCAATACAAGACTGGAATCTGAGGCAAGTCAAAGCTGAAGTCTGAGGCAAGGCAATGCTGGAGTCTGAGGGAAGGCAAGGGCTAGATACAAGGGACTGGATTAGGCCAGACAAGGACAAAACTAGGCAAGATGAAAAAGGGCAGGCCAGAACAGGACAAGACAGAACAGAGAATGAGGAACACAGAGGCCTGATAGCCTCCCTCCCTGAGTCCCACCAGAAAGGAGTATTTTGGGCATCAGGGGTATAACCAGAATAGAATTAGACAATACGAGTCATAGGAGACAGAGTCTGAAAGAAAGTCTTTGAAAGTCCACTGAGAATACCCGGGACAAGGTTCTCAGACTCTGTTGGGTTTTTTTTAGGAACACAGTTGATGGACTCAAGTCTATCAAAAGCAAGGCTGTGGAAGTATAATCCCTCAGAGGCAAGGATGTAGAAATGGGATCCCTCAGAGGCAAAGCTGTAGAAGTAGGAGGCCTCAGAAGCAAATTTGTTGGACTGGCTAGCTGACACTCCTCCCAGAACAGCTCAGCTGGTATGACTGAATGGGTCTCCTCCCAGAGCAGTTCAGCTGGCTGACTTGGGCTCCTCCCAGATTGGTATGGCTGACTTGGGCCAGAGAGGCATTGATGATTTGGGCCCCTCCTGGTGCAGCATGGTTGGACTGGACTCCTCCTGGGATGTCCAGCATTGTGGTTCATGGAGAAAAGATGTATCATCACCGTGCCCTCCTTCATGGCAAGCTCTGTCATGGACCCCGATGCTCTCCCGATGGGGGTCAGAGGCTGTAGCTCCAGTGCAGGGACTTTGCTGGGAGGGATTTGAACTTCTCTTGCCAGTTGTCAAGGTTGATATTGTTCTTGTTGTTGTCAGTGCCAAGCATCCTGAAGCAGCTAGTATCCTACTACAAGTAAACTCCCCCCTAACATTATAGCTTTAGGAAGAAAGGACAAGTAAGAAAAGGTGGTTTTATTGGCCCAGGAAGATTTCGTAGGTGTGTCTGATAGAGGGCCTCATTTTATTGTCCACAATAATAGCCACGGTAATAGCCACGATATGCTATAATGGCTGCTGTCATATGATAAAACATATTTTGCCCCCTAACTCCAAAAAAAAGTGTTGTTATTTCTGTCGTTAATTCCTGCATTATTGTACATTAAATCACCCCAAAATGTGGTAGGAGACCCTAATTTGTATTAACTCCTCCCATGTTTAAACTCATAATAAAATTTGCATGCTTGCTTGTGATACAATATTTATTAGCTATTAATGCACCCTTAGATACCATTGAACATGCATTAGATTCTCAATGCGATTTGAAAAATGACCCTATTTTTTAGATGGATAGAAGTAAACCTCCCACTGCTATAATCTTCTTAGTCAAGCATGGGATTTCTAGTGAGATTCCAGAGTACAGTAAGTTTCCTATAGAATCTGTATCCTACCTGAATCTATGGTATCCTTAACCATAAAGTATCACTACTTCAGTCTGCACTGTCATTTCAATATATTTTGTCCATTTGTATCCATGTGTTGCATTTGTTATCCTTTCCCCCCCCAGGTTTCTGAGATGCCTATTATGTCAATATCTCCATCTAGTGCCATGCACATTTAAGGCTGGATTTCAAAACCCCGGCGCATAAATCCCATGGTTTACGTGCGTGGCCGGGCCTTATGCACGACGGGCCAATTTTCAAATGGGCCTGGCCACATGCGTAAACCCCAGGATGTCTGTAAGTGCTGGGGCCCTAAAAAGGGGCAGTCTGGGGGCGGGGCGGTCCGAGGGGCAGGGGGCAGGATGCCCGGTACAGCGGTCATTTGCTGCTTTGCTAGCATGTGCAACTTGCTCCTGCTCCTTTGCAGGAGCAAAACGTGAGTTAAAAAAATGGGGGGGACTAGGATAGGGATAGAGTGAGGGTAGGATAGGGGAAGGAGAAGTGAGGTTAGGGTGGGGGATTGGGAAGTTCCCTCCCAGTCCGCTCCTTAATTGGAGCGGACTGGGAGGGAACTGGGGAAGGCCCCGATGTGTCACCACACAAATTTGCTAAATTATACCCCCCCCTTGCGTGCGCTGACCCGGAATTTTATAACATGTGTGTGCCAGCTCGCGCATGTTATAAAATTGCATGTCCATGTGCGCATGCCGGTAGCATGCACACATAGACGTGCGCGTATTTTTTGAAAATCTACTCCTTAGTCTTCCATTTAATTTTTTAGACTTTAGCATTTGCATATAAACACCAAGGGGACAATTTTCAAAGGGTTTAGGCTCCTAACTTGTGAATTTAGGCTCCTAAATTGGCCCTTTTAAAAATGTACCTCCATTTAGGATCCTAGTTTTACTAGTGTTGCACACCCCGACCACGCCCGGCCCATGCACGGGCCTGCTCACCTCGCTAGCTCCTCTGCAGGTCATGGGTCGGCCTCCCCAGGGTCCTGTAGCGGTGGTTGCCGAGCCTTCCACTGTGCACCAGGACTCAAGCCAGAGTTCGGAGTCCCCAGTGGTGATAGCCACGCCCCTACGCACATGCATGCGGACTGCCTGGCCTCTTGTAGGGCCAGGGGCTAATCCTAGCTCCGCGGTGTGCTCTGATTGAACGTACGATATAAGGAAGTCCCTGCCTGCACTTCCTTACCTTAGCAAACAGGTCGGCACTGTAAGTGTACTAGTTTGCTTCCGCGTTCACAGTCTTGTTCCAGTCTTGTTCCAGCCTTGTTCCAGCGTCCTACTGTTCCAATGTCCTACTGTGCCAGCCTTGTCCAGTGTCCTTCTGTTCCAGCATCTGTCTGTCCTGTCTCCCCAGGTAGTACCCTTGGACTATCTCTCTGGTACTGACCTCGGCCTGCTCCTTGACTATTCTGTTCGCTGCCTGAATCCTGACCTCTGCCTGCCTTGTGACCTCGTCTGACTCTGGAACCTGACCAGTGCTTTGTTGACTACTCCTCGGACTGACCCCGGCTGCCATTGACCACGTCTCCTGATTCTGGCTTTGTCCCTTTCCTTGTCATCGCCTATGCTGTACTGGCCTTCCTTGCTCCTCCAGACCTACAGCCTAGTGTCAGACCGTGCTCCCTTGCTGTTCATGGGCACACCTCGCTACTGCCTCTCCGGGAAACCCTGGGAGGCAAACATAAGTCCAAGCGACCCGGGCCTTACAGGCTCCGCCCGGGGGGACCACGGGCTTCCAGTGGTGAAGTTCATCCTAGCCTCTGTCTCCTCCAGTGCTCCGTCCCCTGGGGGCAGGTGCTTTCTGGTCCCTACCAGGGAGCTGATCTCCACTGCTCCAGGAGAAGGCTCCACCTCCAAGTGCAACAGGTTGCCAAGGCCATGGACTCGGCAGAGTCTCCCACTTCCAGGGCCCTACCGGGTTTGGCCACTACAGTCCAAGTACATCACAGGGCTTTGGAATCGCTAGCTTCTTCGGTGGAAGAGCTTCATTCCCAGCTGCGAGATACAGCTCTGGCCAATCCCGTGGGCCTATCGGCCTCTATGCTACCCAAAGCATCATTGGCGCTCCCTGCACCTCCTCGATACAACAGGGATCCATGCTCCTGTCATGGCTTCCTCAATCAGTCTTCATGCAATTTGCACTGCAACCCTCCTTGTTCCTGAAAGAAACCACTAAAGTGACCTTCATCCTTTCCCGCCTGGAAGGGAAGGCTCTTGCATGCGCCTCTCCATTATGGGAATGCTCTGATCCCATGCTTTCCAAGCTATCTGAGTTTGTTGCTCTCTTCAAGCAGACCTTCGTAGATCCAGGCCTCCAAGTTGTAGCCAGCCATAATCTACTCCACCTCAGTCAAGGGTCACAGATCCTCTCTGAGTATACGGTGGAGTTCAGGACCCTGGCTACTGAGCTCTGGTGGCAATAAGATTGTCTGCAAGTCATCTTTCTAGATGGACTCTCTAGCGCTCTCAAAGATGAACTCTCCATCCGTGAGACTCCCACGTCTCTAGAGGACCTGATTTCCCTCACCGGGAAGATCGACCATCATCTCTGGCAAAGGCGCCTAGAAGTAAAGGCTTCCTGCTCTCCTACACCGTGTCCCACGCGTGTCCAGAGTCCTCCAGCCAAGACTCCATCACCACCAACTCCTCCCATGGTGGAACCTATAGAGGTGAATCGTGGGTGACTGTCTTCCACCGAACGTCTCCGTCGGAGGGTCTTTGCCTTTACTGTGATGCTTCCGGACATCTTCGGCAGTCCTGTCCGGTCTGTCCGGAAAACTGCCATGCCTGAGCCCGGCGGGGGTCCCAATCTTAGGAGCTACTGTTACCGGCCCCCAACTCTTGCTTCCAGTCTCTCTGGGCATCGAGGCCCACTCCTTCGCCACCACTGTTCTTGTTGATACAGGAGCAAGTGGCAGTTTCATCATGGATAACATTGTTAAGCTTCTGAACATTCCTCTTCAGCCATTAGATGTGAGCCTCCGCATCACCTCCATTCAAGGAGAACATCTTCCAGGGCTCATCACCCAATGAACAGTGGCTGTCTGTCTTACCGTGGGCACTCTTCACAAGGAGGAGATGTCCTTCTATGTGTTAAAATGTTCCACACATCCAGTCATCCTGGGGCTGCCCTGGCTCCAGGTTCATGAACCCCAGTTCAAGTGGCATTCCCTGCACTTGGTGCAGTGAGGTTCGAAATGCCAGAAGACATGTCTACGTCAAGTATCTCCAGCAATCTCTGTCTTGAAGTCTACCACCCTATCTGGTTTGCCTACCCAGTATGTTTAGTTTGAAGACGTCTTCTCGAAACAGAAGGCGGACACTTTGCCTCCACTACGCAAGTTCAGTTGCTCCATAGAACTTCTGCCGGGCACACCTCCCAAGGGCAGAACTTATCCATTGTATCATCCAGAAGCCCTAGCCATGTCTGAGTATATCAAAGAGAACTTAAGAAAAGGGGTTCATTCGTCCCTCTGACTCTCCCGCTGGAGCGGGCTTTTTCTTCGTCAAGAAAAAGGACGGCAGTTTATGCCCTTGTATTGACTACAGAGGGCTCAACGCCATTACCCGCAAAGACTTGTACCCCTTGCCCCTTATCAGTGAGCTGTTTGACCACCTTCAAGGGGCACAGATCTTCACCAAGTTGGATCTGAGGGGTGCGTACAATCTGGTATGCATCCAACCTGAAGATATCTGGAAAACCGCATTCAACACGAGGGATGGTCACTATGAATATACCGTGATGCCCTTTGGGCTATGCAATGCCTTATGAACGAACTCCTCCAAGACCTCTTGTTCTCATTCGTAGTCGTATATCTTGATGGCATCCTGATCTTTTCCAAAGACATTGAATCCCATCGAGATAATGTTTGGATCGTCCTCCTAGGGTACATCATACCTGATCAAGGTTTCTCCATGGATCCGGATAAAGGCCAAGGGATCCAAGACTGGCCCCAGCCAGTAGGCCTATGGACCTTACAATGTTTCCTTGGCTTTTCTAATTATTACAGGAGCTTCATTGCCAATTATTCTACCCTAGCCACTCCGCTCACCGCCATGACCAAGAAAGGGGCTAACACTCATATGTGGACACCCAAAGCACAAGCCGTCTTTCAGACGCTAAAAGAAGCTTTCTGTTCCGGTCCTTGTCTTCAGCATCCAGACCCAAGATGCCCATTCGTCATCGAAGTTGACGCCTCTACAATTGGAGCAGGAGCCATCTTAAGTCAGTTTTCTCCAAAGGGTAAATTGATACCTTGTTCATCTACTCACACAAGTTCACTCCTACAGAGCAGCACTACACCGTTGGAGACCGAGAATTTCTAGCCATCAAGTTGTTGCTCCATGAGTGGCACCCCTGTTTGGAAGGGGAGCAACATAAATTTACCATTTTCACCGACCATAAGAATCTTGAGCACTTTAAAGAAGCTCAACTCTTGAATCCTAGACAAGCCCGATGGGTGCTCTTCTTTGAACGGTTCAATTTTGTCCTAAATTATCACCCAGCTTCCAAGAACCTCTGTGCTGATGCACTATCAAGATCCTTCGAACCAGAGGATGTTCCTGATGTTCCCAGACACATCATTGATCCTGCCTGCGTATCCCTTGCCATGACCACTACAGTTCCAGTTGGGAAAATCGTTGTTCCACGTAGATTACGTGAATGAGTTCTGAAATGGGCCCATGATTCCAAATTGGCAGGACACCCGAGTCATACCAGGACCCTAGAGAGGTTGCGGAGATATTACTGGTGGCCTTACATGGTGCAAGACTTTTGTAACTATGTACAATCATGTCCCGTCTGCACCCAACAGAAGCCACCTACAGACAGCCTTGGGATCTACTCCAACCACTTCCAGCACCTACTGAGCCATGGTCCAGCATCTCAATGGACGTAATCACAGACCTGCCTTCAGAGCAATACCGTAATCTGGGTCATCATCGACCATTTTTCAAAAATGGGTCACTTCATTCCCCTGCTGGGCCTCACATCAGCCCCAGAACTAGCCAAGTTGTTCCTGAAACACATTTTCCATCTCCATGGACTCCCAAAGGAAATTATATCTGACCGAGCTCCACATTTTGCCACCAGGAACTGGCGCTCTCTATGCAAAAAGTTTAACATTGCCTTGAATTTCACTTCGGCCTATCACCCACAGGCCAATGGTAAAGCTGAAAGGGCCATCCAGACCTTGAAAACGTTCCTACGTGAACGACCAGCAGGACAACTGGTCTGATCTGTTACCCTGGGCTGAACTGTCGCATAATTCCCACGTCGCTGCTGCCACCAATGTATTTGGTGCGTGAACAAAAGTAAGCGCTCGCGTAAATTTATAAAATCCACCCATAAGTGTACTAGTTTGCTTCCACGTTCACAGTCTTGTTCCAATCTTGTTCCAGCCTTTTTCTAGCATCCTACTGTTCCAGTGTCCTTCTGTTCCAGTGTCTGTTTGTCCTGTCTCCCCAGGTAGTACTCTCGGATTGTCTCTCTGGTACTGACCTTGGCCTGCTCCTTGACTATTATGTTCACTGTCTGGATCCTGACCTCTGCCTGCCTTGTGACCTTGTCTAACCTCTTGAACCTGACCCCAGCTTCGTTGACTACTCCTTGGACTGATCCTCGGATTCTGACCCCGGCTGCCATTGACCACGTCTCCTGATTCTGGTTTTGTCCCTTGCCTTGTCATCACCTATGCTGTACTGGCCTTCCTTACTCCTCCAGACCTACAGCTTAGTGTACGACCGCACTCTCTTGCTGTTCATGGGCACGCCTCTCTACTACGTCTCTGGGAGACCCTGCGAGGCCCACCTAAGTCCAAGCGGCCTGGGTCCCTACGGGCTCCACCCAGGGGGACCGTGGGCTTCCAGTGGTGAAGCTCATCCTATCCTCTGTCTCCTCCTGTGCTCCGCCCCCTGGAAGCAGGTGCTTCCTGGTCCCTACCAGGGAGCTGTTCTCCACTGCTAAAGGACAAGGGTCCACCTCCAAGCACAACAACTAAGCTCCTAAATTTAGGATCTTAAAAAGTGGGTGACTAAAGAGATGGTATATGGCAAAAAAATAAATGGTCTCATTCAGTAAGGCACATCAGGCCATTTACCTTGCAAAGAACAGCATTTTTTGGGGTAGAAAATTACCTCAAATGGGGATAACACAAGTTATTTGAAGTATCTCGGTATTTCAGTCTAGGCACTGCACATATTTATTGAGCTTATTAGAATATAAATTCATGCTAATGAGCTTATTACTGCTCTGGTTGATACAAATTAAATAACACTGAATTCCAAACAGATTGCAAGTTGCGTTATTTGATTTGAAATTAGCTACAACTCAGGAGTTTAACATTTATTTTACACCTGAATGTAAGTTGTTAGCTGGCTCTGCGAGGGCTTCCCAATATATGCTTATAATATCCAGTTCTATATTCCATTAGAAATAGTCCTGGGCTGAGGCAACTTCTTATTTCTCTCCTTGCATGTCAGCAATTAAATCTTGGCTGAATGGGAATAGACTTGCACTTAACTTAGCAAAAACAGAAATGGTAGCTATTCAACACCAGGACTCTATCTGAATTCCTTTTAGCTTAACTTTTGATAAACAGGAAATGAAAATCTCCCCACATGCCAGGAGCCTTGGAGTCATTATTGACTCCAAGTTATCATTTATTCCTCAAATTAGATCCATTGTGAGAGCTGGTTTCTATAAACTGTGCCTGCTGTGTCCTCTTAAATCGCTGTTATATCTTAGTGAATTCCGAATTGTAGTTCAATTACTGATCATGCCACTTCTTGACTATTGTAAGTTTTTACTTAGGCCTACTGTTGGCCAATATTAAATCAAAGCAATTGTTGCACAGTACCACTGCTTGGCTCATCTTGGGGAGTACAATAAGGGAGCATATCTTCCCAATTTTGTTCCAACTTTACTTGCTTCCTATTCAGTCAAGGATCAGATACAAGTCTATCTTGATAGTATTTAATTTGATTGCAGTAAACTCCTTCTCTTGGAGTAAGAATTTATTGAAAATTTACAGTACTGCAAGAACTTTGCACTCTTCACAAAGTGCTCAACTGGAAGTGACTTCACTATATCAAGCACGATTTGTCGAGACCTGGCAGTGCTCATTCTCATTAGCTGCTCCAAATGTATGGAACAGCCTTCCATACAACATGGGATCTAAGACTTGTAAGAAAACATTTAAAAGCCAGCTAAAGACCTTTATTTTACAGAAGTCTATCAATAGATTGTTGTATAATCATGAGGAATAGTTTGGGAATTTTTTTGAATCTTTTGTTATAAGATATTCTGCATTGTTTTACTCAATTTTAATCAATTTATTTTCTTATTGAAGCTGTTTAGATTGTTTTAAGTAATGTTTGTTTTATATTGTTTTATTATGTTTGTTCTTTTGTAAGCAACCTAGAGCTATTGCATAGGCAATATATAAATAAAGTAACCTTTAACCTCATTTCTCACAGGTGCAAGGGACATTACCACACATCCCGAAGCACGCATAGCCTATACATAATAGAGGCCACTTGGCCTTGTGTAAAGCTTTTCCGAGAAAGTCATACAATTTCCCCTGGCTGCCTTTGGAGGCGGTCCGTTGCTGAAAAAAAATCGCACATTTTTAAGCCCATGGCAATTCCCATCCTAAGCCCCCAACCCAGCTCCTTCACAAGTTAATCTGGCCCCCATAATAGGGATAAAGGCCAGGTAGAGGCACCTTGGAAACAATTAAGCAGCGCCATGGGCCCCAATGATGTTATTAAGTAAGGGGTGATCTGAAAGGTTGGGGTTGAGGTCCACTAGACCACCAGAGATCTGTTTTTATGCAAGGAGGAAGGAGTTCAGAGAGGTGGGGACTGAGGGGTGAGGCAGTCCACTGGACCACCAAGACTATACTGTTTATTAAGGAGGGGGTCAAGGGGTGTCCAGAGGGTGGGCAACCTGGCTTCCCAGTCTCTGGGGGCTGGGCTTTCTGGTGAGAAGTTGGCATGTCTCTAGGGGTATAAAATTGTGTAATTTATTTTTACAATAATGGCTGCCTCTAACGGCAGCCAGGGGATCTATGCAAAGCCTCAGGAATTTTGCTGACTTTGATGGGGGGGGGGGGGCAAACATGGATCCGAGTGGTTACTTTAAGTGATGGTGGTCTCACAGTCCTCGGGCTGCCATCAGTATTTCTCGGGGATCCTTTCATTGCCACAGTATTTTTCTCTATTGGAAAATGCCACCAGATTCACTAAGCAGCAGGTTGATTCACCAAGCCACAGGGTCATTTACCATGGCTTTGTAAATCCCACTACTTAGTAGGGATGTGAATCGTTTTAGGACGATTAAAATTATCGTCCGATAATTTTAATATCGTCTTAAACCGTTATGGAACACAATACAATAGAGATTCTAACGATTTATCGTTATAAATCGTTAGAATCGTGAGCCGGCACACTAAAACCCCCTAAAACCCACCCCCGACCCTTTAAATTAAATCCCCCACCCTCCCGAACCCCCCCCAAATGACTTAAATAACCTGCGGGTCCAGCGGCGGTCCGGAACGGCAGCGGTCCGGAACGGGCTCCTGCTACTGAATCTTGTTGTCTTCAGCCGGCGCCATTTTCCAAAATGGCGCCGAAAAATGGCGGCGGCCATAGACGAACACGATTGGACGGCAGGAGGTCCTTCCGGACCCCCGCTGGACTTTTGGCAAGTCTTGTGGGGGTCAGGAGGCCCCCCCCAAGCTGGCCAAAAGTTCCTGGAGGTCCAGCGGGGGTCAGGGAGCGATTTCCCGCCGCGAATCGTTTTCGTACGGAAAATGGCGCCGGCAGGAGATCGACTGCAGGAGGTCGTTCAGCGATGCGCCGGAACCCTCGCTGAACGACCTCCTGCAGTCGATCTCCTGCCGGCGCCATTTTCCGTACGAAAACGATTCGCGGCGGGAAATCGCTCCCTGACCCCCGCTGGACCGCCACTGGACCCGCAGGTTATTTAAGTCATTTGGGGGGGGTTCGGGAGGGTGGGGGATTTAATTTAAAGGGTCGGGGGTGGGTTTTAGGGGGTTTTAATGTGCCGGTTTTGCGATTTTACGTTTTTTCGATTTTTCACGATTTTTCACGATATTTTACCCCCCCAAACGGCAACAATATGATTCCCTCCCCCTCCCAGCCGAAATCGATCGTTAAGACGATCGAGGACATGATTCACATCTCTACTACTTAGTGAATCATCCTGAAAGTTAGACACTTAGCACTAATTTTCAGCACTAGTCAACTTATTTAGGACCCTAAATCTAGGTAAATGAATAGCAGGTCTAAATTTAGGGACCCACATTTTAGGTCCCTATGGGCCTCATTTTCTAAAGTATTGCAGGCCTGCAATACTTTAGGGAATGAGGGGCGGGAGGCCGAAATGGGGGCGGGCCTGTGTTAGCCGGCAGCGATCACACCATCGCAATGCGATCGCTGCCGGTTTCGCACCCAACAGCACCACCATAGGAGGTGTAGCTATTGGGCGTGAACTCGGACGCGAAAAGGGCCTTACCTTTTCGTCGTCCGCGGCATCTTCGCGGAGTCGGCCTGGTGATGCCCCGACTCCTCCTCTTCCGGGGCCAACTCCGCCCCCATTTTGGTATCGCACGCGATAAGGGAAATGAGGCCCTATATGTAGGTGAATTTTCTGCTGAAAACTTACGGGGTTATTTTCTAAAGGCTTATTGTCGGCAGTAGTGCGCTGAATAGCACCACCATTCACGGTGGCACTATTTGGTGTGAAAGCCGGAAACGAAGACACCGTGGTGGTGTGAAGGCTGCGGGCATTCGCAGACCCGCCCACCCGTTTTTGCTGGATTTATCATTCTGCGATTAATGATGAATCCAGGCCTTATGGTCTTAAGTTGGGATAAAAATAGGTACCTAATTTAGTGGTATTTTTCCTAAACCTCAATAGGCATTTATCACATGTTAAAAAGCATTTACCACAAGGTAAATGCATTAACACAGTGATAACATGCAGTATTTTAAATGCTGGGTATTATTTTATTTTCAGTAATACCAACGTTGAAAAGAGCTACTTTTCATCCAAAAGCTTTGCAAATGCATGCAAAGCAACTCTTTACTAGGCAATTTCATGGTAATAAAATAACGCAGCTTGCCTGAAAATTTGCAAGCCAGTTTATTTTAATGAAAGACAGCTGCAACGCTGCTAATTTGCATCCCGATTCTTTCAGGCAGTGTATCAAATGGCTTGAGCACCCTGAAACCCCATTCCAAAGAGTAAAAAAAATCCCAAGGGTCTTGTGAGACCCCTCTGTCACTTTTAGAGGCAGCCCCAATGCAATGAAAAATTGTTATAGTTTTGCAATGAAGACGCTTCCTTTCCTTTCCATCCCACCCCTTTGTAAAAATTGTCCCTCACAGCTTCCAACCCCATTCCCCCAAAAGCTCCAAGACTCCCTTCAGGCCTTTGGATTCCCCACCTTAACACACCTCCTTAACTCTCTCCCAGGCACACTTTTCAATCCGTGGTTGACTAGTCCATCTGGAGCATACCTAGGTTTTGGGTTCTTCATCTTGTGAAATCTCAGTAAAAATGGCACCGGAAAGCCCCTTATCAACGTAGGCCCCTATCGTAGGAGTGAAGGTTGATAAGTGACAGGCTGGCATCATTTTTGTTCAGATGGCAGAGGGCTCAGAACATAAGGTTCATTTCAGATCCCAGTAACCCACCAAAGGTTAAAAGGTGTGACTGGGGGTTGAGGGGGATGGACTAGGGTGGGGAGGTCCAGAAACCTGAGAGGGAAGTCCTGAGGCCTGGGAGGGTTTGGAGGCTGGAGAAGCAGGTCAAATTTTACAAAATTGCAGATTTGGAAAGGGAAGAAGGAGTCCATCACTGTACGATTGTACGATTTCAAGAACAATGTTTACACTGGGGCTGCCTCTACAGTAACGATGGGGTTGGGGACTATGGGGTCTCACAAGAATCCTGTTGTTTTTTGTTTTTTAAATCTTTGGGAAAGTGGGCTTAGGAGCTCTTTGCACTGGGTGCACATATAAACCACACATATATGTGGCATACATGTGGTAGTTAGTGCAAAACCCCACTGCTGGACTACAATTTTTAACTCAGAAAAGGATTGAAAATGTAAGCAATTAACAAAAATTATATTGTATTTCTATCAAAAACATAGCACACAAGAATTATAATACATCTAAGAGAGAAAAAAAGAGATTTTCTGTACAGGTTTCACTTTAATAGGGATGCACATTCATTTTGAACACACTAAAACTAAACTTGCTGAAAAATATTTGAAAATATTCAGATATTTTTGGTTTGTTAAGAAAATAAATTTCCACCAGTCCATTCCCTATTTCAGCTCCTGCCAATAACTTGGGTCAACCCCTCCTTTTGTGGGGTTTTTATGTTTAGAAAAAGGTGGGAGAGAGCCTCAGTTGCTCTTGTCCCACTAGATTCCCTTTAAAATGGTGCTGGCTAGCCCTGAGACCGGAGCAATTTTTATTGCATGGCTGAACAATTTGCAGACATACAACAAAACAGCAACAGCTGAATCTGAGACTGGCACCATTTTATTTGACATCAAACATTGAAACTGGGCTCAGGGCCAGCTGGAACCACTTTTCAATAGAAGCTGATGGGGCAGGAGTGACTAGCAATCACGCCTGCTATTTTCTACCCAAACAAATCCCATTGAACTGGGGGCTAGGAAGACCCTCACCCCCTCATATTTTCAGAGGCAGAGGCCTAGATTTACCGATGTCACAGGCCTCCCTGAATCGCGCGCTAACGAGGGTGGAGGGGCGAAGCCTTTTCACTGTCCATTTCACACCCAATAGCACCACCTTTTATGATGGTGCAATTGGGTGCGATCACTGCCGGCTTTCGCACCCAATAGCGCCATCATAAAAGGCGAGAAATGGACAGCGAAAAGGGTTCTTACATTTTCGCTGTCCGCGATGTCCTCGCAGCATCCGCCCCGACTCCTCCTCTTCCGGGGCAGACACCTCCTGACTCCGCCCCTTTTTTGCTAACGTCCCTTTTCGCATGTGCTAGCTTTAGTAAATAACCCCCAGAGATGGCTAGAGATAGTTATAGTTATAGTTTATTGCTTTTCTATACCATTACATCGGCAAGGCCTTCACAACGGTGTACAATTATATTAAAGGAAAATACAATAAATTCATAAAAGAAATAACAGCTAATATTACTAAAAGATAAAGCACAGAAAATATAAATTAGCTGTTAAAAATAACATACTAAAACTTTAATATTTAAAAACATCAAACTGAAAAAAAATTCAATAACAACAAATATTAAGATTATCTAAAAAACTACAAATATTATAATAAAAGAAAATAATATTAGCTAAATGAAAGAAACAGAAAGGATTATCCCTTAAGTTATTACAGCTCAGCCTCCACGTAGGCACATTTAAACAACCATGTTTTCAGTTCCGCCTTCAATTTCTTTTGGTTGGCCTTGGCTCAGCCCAGTCAGGGCAATCCTAACTCTAGCTCTGGGTTATTGGAAGAAGAGTGGAGAGTAGGGGCTCAAGGAGGCCTTGTGACATGAAACAATGTCAGTATGGCCTGGGGAGATCCCATTTAGGTTTTTTTTTATTTAACATTTTATTTCAAACTGAAATAAACATGGAATCAACTGAAATTAGATTTTTGAAAAATGAAGCTCAATGAAAAGTTTCCCTTGTACAGCCCTAGATTTTATATCAATGAGGATATTTATAAGAAAAGAAAAGCCTGCTTACCACAAACCTTAAGGGAGTGTATATAAGAAAGGAAGTGGAATGGAGGAATTTGGGTAGGGTGGTTTGGAATAAATAAACCCCAAAGGTTCTAGATTTATTTCCACATAGTAAATTCTATCGAGCATCAACAGAATATATTGACAAAAAAGAGAAACTATATATAATCAAAAAAAAGGGAAAAAATTGCACAATATTGAGAAAAGCTAGGCATGAAAAATAAAACCAGTACAATATGGAAATAAAGCCAGACAAGTAAAAATCAACATGAGAAATTCAAAGATATAATTAGAGTACTTATGCTGTTGGGCTTGATCCAGTTCCTCTGAAAAAAGCAGTGGATTGAGTAGGCTCTGGACAAAAGTTGCTTTAGACTAGCTATTCAGAATACAATGGTTTATGATTTCCTGTGGAGATAAACTCCTACTGCGCAGGGATTAGGTAAATATTAAGGTTCAATTTCCAAGCAGCAGATTCTATCAAGAGAAAACAGAATACATTGAACCGAAAAAGAGAAAAATTGTATAAATTTTTAAAAAGCTAAGCAGTAAACACCCCACAATATGGATATAAAATTAGGCAGGAAAAAAAACAAGTATATTAGCATCCTTATTTGTTTTTGGAGATTGGATGGTGATATAAATAAAAAGAACGTGCATATATTGAAGTCACTGGTTTTCAAACTGGGAGTTGCATCCCTGCACTCATTGAGGTTGCACAGCAGGTCTCCAAGTCTCATGGTTTCTCCCATCTCTCAGGAAGTGTAAGCAGCATAATACCAGTATTCCCATGCTGTTGTCATGATAATCATCAAAAGGCATGATAGTGCCTGCACTATGTTTCTCTAAGTAACCAAGAAGTGCAGACCTTCCAAGTTTCCCATATGCAGTGGGAGACTCCCACCTTAGCAGGTCATCTCCCTCTGGGGCAAGCTGATTTTCCACCCAGCGACACACTCCAGGCACACCTCCGCATTGCCTCCTTTTCCTGCATAGGCATTTTGCAGCCATGTGTAACAAGGAACAGAAGGCCTCTGCTGCCTTAGCCTTGGGAAAACTGGAATTTTCTATTTTTCCCCCTACCTCTCTGACCTGACGGTGGGAGGGCAGTCCGTGGCATCAGAATGACTGGGCCACTAGAAGTAGGCATGGTTCAGCCTCAATTGTGTTGCTCCAAAGTGGAATAGTGAAGGTGAAGGCCTCTATAATGCAGCCAACAGCTCTTAATAGCTGCTGTATTGCTGTGCTAAATAATTGCTCCAGAGGGGGAGGGAGGGAGGAGGAGATGAATTTCTCCTGGAGGAGGGGCAGGGTGTCTCTTATACAGTTCTACTCTATGTCAGAAAAGACTGTGTGATAAGAGGTCAGAAAATGACCCTGGACAGAAAAACAAGACCTTCAAAACCAAAAAATATGCATATACTTTACTTTTGATGTATCTAACATAGCATGTAAATAACTAGAAGCTACTTATGCACAATTATGCTAATTGTGTGCATGTAACTGCCTTGAAAATTTACTCGTAAGAGGGAAAAGGCAGAATCTCCTGTTTTGTTTTGTTTTTTTTGGGGGGAGGGGGGTTTGTGTGTAGTTCAAGGCTGTAGAGGCAAAAAGACAGCCTGTTAGCTCATGGAAGAACGGAGTCAGCTAAAGGACATAACCCAAGGCATCAGTGAGGCTGGAATTCTGTGGTTGTGATTTCTGGGAACCAGTTTGGTTGAAAATGCAAAACAAATCTTAGAGCTAAAAAGGTAAGCAAGTTGTCATGAAAGTGCTTGAGAATGAAGCTTTCATAAATGCCTATCTTCCTGCAGATGAATATATATTAGAACCATCATCTCTGCCTACCACCTGGTTTGGGTTTCCAAAAGTGATTGAGTTTTATCATACCAGTAAAAAAAGAGGATTATCCCATGAAAATATACTGCTATACCAAAGCAGGTTCTGCTGAGATGAGGAATAGTGTAATAAGAAATGATTTATACCAATAACTAAGGGATGAGTGAGGAGGGACAAACCAGCACTGACCCTGCTGGTGAATCAGTGCTATAAATAAGGGTGTCCATTAGAGAAATACTTATCTTTATTTTGCCACATTCAACTTTACCTCTTGTGGGCTCCCTTGGACATAGATTGCGTCAGTTACCATGTATTTATATTCAAGGCTGGATGTTTCTCAGGTAGTGGACTTCATTTCCAACTGGTCTTGGTACAGATGAGTTGAAAGTAGATTAATCGGACCAAAGTTGAAAAGAGGACGGGAGAGACCATTATTAATATTAATAGGCACTCAATTGATGAAAGGGTTTAATGGATTATTTGAGGACCAAATCAATACAACAAGATGTTGTTGCCTTTAAAAAGTCTATAGAATAAAATAAACAGTGAAACTAAGAAGAAGAGATTAGAATGTCATAGGCTAATTGAGATAAGAATCTAACAACAGCAAGAAAATCTATATAATAGTTTTAGTCAAGCTGATAGCTGGAACCATTATAAGACTATTATTATTTTTATCTTAAAACTTTAAGCCTTCTAGGAAATTTGGAATTTTTAGCCCACCCGTGCAAAGAATATTCAAGGTATCGTACAGCATTTTGAAATTTGATCCAATAATTCCCTACCCAAAGAGCTTACCATCTACTTGGTTACCTGCACCAGGGCACCGAGTGACTGAAGGAAAGTCACAAGGGGTGATTTAGCATTTAATTACTCACATTTCCAACCCAAACTCAGGGCAAGTTGCCAATGCAAGTACAGTAAGTAGGTCCCTGCCCTGGAGATCGTTCTACCCCAGTTACCACACTAGGCACCAGAGGCAGCAACCCATCCAAGGGCACAAGGAGTGCCAGGAAGAGAAGCAAGACCCAAACCATGAACTTTGTGGTTCTTACCAAACCAATCTTTTAAGAAAATAAGAACACAAGCTGTGACTTTCTGGGTAAGACCAAGGGTCATGGAGCCAGGTTTCCTGTCCCTGACCATGGCCAATCCAGATCACCCTTGTCACTCACTCCCCTAGTCCATCTGGCTAATAACTGTTTATGGACTATTCTTCCAGGATCTTGTCTAAACCTTTTTTTAAAGCCAGCCATGCTAGGTGCCTTTGCCAGATTTTCCAGCTACAAATTTTGTAATTATTTATTTTGCATGAGCTAGAATTCAATGTTAGGGATTGGAAAACCTATTCCTGTGTTTTATATATTTATTATTTTTTTTTTAGATATTCTGCCTGTGTTTATATAATCACACACATGGACATTTGCCATTCCATTCTTGCACTTATAAATACCACTTTCCTCTGAGGATCCTGATTGATGAATATAAACATATATGCATACCTGCATATTTATGTGCACAAATGCAGAAACGTACTATCCACAAGCAGAAGGTACACCGCAGAATTCTGAGATGTTCCTCTACCTTCTTTACTGATATAATTCAGCAAAAGGCTTCAGGTTGCTTTGTCTATTTAAATTAGGGTAGCAACTGCAAGACTTTCCAGGACTATGTTGGCATTTGGGGTCAGCAAAAAAGGCTGAGTTGACCTATGTTTGACTTTGTAAATCCACCGGGATGCCCCACCCTAGTCCCCCTACTCCAGGCTTACATAGCCAGCCTGACCTCAACTGACTCTGCACCGAGGACCTTGGTACAGGGTCAGAGGTCAGGCAACTATTTCAAACTGGGGGTGGAGGCCATGCCACATGGCAGCAGGCATGCTTTTGCCCTCTGTCGTATTAAACAGAGGCAGCTCTGGTTCTGTAAAAGGTTACAAATGTCAGAAAAAGGCAGTTCTCAGTTGAGTAGACAAAAGAAACAAAATACAGTTCCTTATGTTGTTTAAATAAGACTTGAAGGAAACTGGGAAATCCTCTACTTTGAAAAGGTCTCTATGTCCCTTAGAAACTTGAGCCTTACAAAAAGTCATTTGCTCCCAATTTCAACAATAAAAATACCTGGTTGGTGCCTTCTATCTCCCAAAAAAAACATTCCTTATCTCATTTACTGGAAGCAAGTGCCTTCCAGAGCATGGCTGGCAGATGCATTTCTCCTGAACCCCACTCCAATTTTCACAGGAGAAAAAAAGGAAAACTGCCCTTTCTCCTCCAGGAGCCTGGTGAGCCACAGTTCTTGTTGCCCCTCCGTGATTCTCTGGTCAGTGACTTCCTCTAGTGACTCATGGTGCCACCTACAGTACATAACCTTTGGTCAAAGACCAACTCTATATGAGATGGAAAAGGACAATCACTTCACATTCTATTCCCATGGACACTCCCATTGCTGGAAATTTCTATATTATAAATCTATAGTGAGCCTTAGGCCTGGATTCAGTATTATCGCAGAGAATAATGAATTGCGCGGTACTGGGGGGCGGGGCGAAGCAGGGGGTGGGCCTGCGAAAGCCGGCAGCCATCACACCACTGCGGTGCGCTGGCTGCCGGATTTCGCACTGAATAACTACCCATAAAAGGTGTAGCTATTCGGCGCAAAACTGGCGGCGATAAGGGTCCTTACCTTTCGTCGCCAGCGATGTCTCCACAGCATCGGTCCTGATGCCGCCCCGACTCCTCCTCTTCCGGGGCTGACTCTGTCTTGACTCCGCCCCGATCACCCTATCGCACGTGAAAAGGGACTTTTGTGTGTGAAAGCTATTGAAAATGACCCCCTTAGTCTTAGAAAAATATAAAATGCCTAAATTTACCAACAAAAATACAATAGAATAAATGATGGCTTGAGGCGAGAGACTAAGTAATGGAGGCTAAGGGGTGGTGGTAAGAAGTTGACAGGGGCTGGGGGCATGTGATAGTGTGAGCAATGTGGGCCTCGGGGTTGCAAAGTAAAACATCGGATTTGGATGGGTAGGTGAAAAAGTTAGCAATTGAACCAAGGTGTTAAAAAAGCTTTCAAGGATGAGGAGGGAGAGAGTGAACACTGAGCAAGAAAAATAGATTATTTCCTCTCTCACACTTCTTTCTAAGAACAGAGTTAATTTAATTCCAATGCTCCTGCTCAGTTTATAAAATTAACCATTTTTTCTTTCCTCAAAACTTGTTTCACATACCTTTTCAAAATAGAAGTGTTTTATTTATAATTTTACTTTCAGTTTGTATTACCATAGTTATTCCCTTAGGAGTGAAATTTCATAGGGGTTGCTTGAGCTAAAATAGTCCAAGAAAGCACTCGAGCAAAAAAACCAGCACCCAATAAAATAGGACATGCACTCATAGGGGCAGATTTTCAAAAGTTTACGCGCACCAGGCCTATTTTCAAAAGGCCCGGTGCCGCACATAAAGCCCCGGGATGCGTGTAAGCCCCGGGGCTTGCAAAAAGGGGTGGGGAGCAGGAGGAGCAGGGCTGTCTGGGGGGGCAGGGTCAGAGGCTCCCGACACAGCGGCCATTTGCTGCTGTGCTGGGGATCACGCGCCAGCAGTTGGCCAGCGCGCACAATTTACTTCAGCCCCAGGGCTGAAGTAAGTTTTGAAACAAAATAAAAAAGAAGAAAAAGGTAGGGGGGAAACGCTGGAGGAGGTAGGGGAAGGGAAGGGAAAGTGGGTTGGTTGGAGGGATAGGGAAGTTCCCTCCGAGGCTGCTCCGATTTCGGAACGGCCTGGGTGGGAATGGGGGAAGACAGCGTGACTCGGCGCACGCAAGGTGCACAATTGTGCACCCTCTTGTGCACGCCGACCCCCGATTACATAACATGTGCTCGTCTGTGCGCGGATTTTATAAAATTGCGTGTGCATGTGTGCGCGCCAGCTAGCGAGCACACATGGACGTGCGCACAAGTTTTAAAATCTACCCCAAAGAGTATACATGTACTAGCAACTGTACCTGTTCTATGCCCAGGCGGCGAGCCTTTTTATTGGCACATATGCTCTTAAGTTATTATATTTTAAATTATTAAAGAAAAAGTTATTACTTAAAGTTGCAGAATTTTAAATATTTTAAGCAGAATTTCCCTAGAAATTCACTGTAAGAGTGTCCCTTCCACATACACACACCCTCATACAGGCTCCCTCACTCTCTCGCACACACACAAATCGCCTCATATAGGCTCCCTCTCTGAAACCCACACTCAAGCATCCCCCGCACTCCCCCTCTTACCAACCAAGCTGTCTCTCGCCCTCCCCCACACCCCCTCTCCTCTCTCATACACACATTCTCTCTCACCGGCATCCCCCTCCCCTCATATAGGCTCCCTCTCTCTGAAACCCACACTCAAGCATCCCCCCATCAATCCTCTCTTACCTCCCGTCACACCCTCCCCACCCCCCAGTTACCAACCATGCTCTTTGTCACCCCCCCCCCTCTCTCACATACACACATTCTCTCTCACCGGCATCCCCCCATGCTCTCTCTCACACCCTCCTACTCTCTTCCACCCTCCCCTCCCTGACACACATTGTCTCTCACAGGCATGCCGCGGGACCCGCGCTGTTCGCGGTGAAGATGAAGGCCTGGTGCGCCGTTCACAGTGAACATGAAGGCCCGGCTTGCCGTTCATGGCACACAGGGGCCTTCCATTTTCGCCTTGAGCAGAAAGTAGCAGCAGAGACCCCGGCGTGCCGCGAACGGAGCGCTTCACACGGCACACGCTCTGTTCATGGTGAAGATGAAGGCCCGGGTGTGCTAATCGTGGCACATGGGGGCCTTCATCTTCGCCGTGAACGGAGCGTGTGCTGCGGGACATGTTCCATTCGCAGCATGCCAGGGTCTCCTCTGCTATTTTCTGCCTGTCCCGCGATGGCCGCTGTCCTTCCGGTTTTGAATAGTCTTCCGGCGAGGGAAGAAGTCAGCGAGGTGAGGGAGGAAATCTGTGGGAAGGAGGAATTCTGCGCAAAATCTGTACTCCACAGTAGCGCAGAATTCCCCTAGTAGTACCTCTTGTAGCTGGTCTTGTGACATGTCCGCTGTACGGCGTGTTTGAGCCTCCAAGGTGGCCAGGGAGCCGTCTGTGCCATCTATCGGCGGGCTGGTGAACATGCGCGAGCACTGACAGACACACTACCAAGCCCAATATATTATGGATTTTTGGCCTCATGATGAAATTTTACTAGGGGTGTTCTGGGGCAGGGTCCAGAAGTAAGCATGGAGGTTACTATTGTGAATAGGGTATAAAAAAATTATAAATAAATACCTGGGGTCTCTGTGATGGCTGGAGATGATGAATTAGGGACCGAGGACTGGTATTCTAAATGGGGCCTAATGGGAAATTAGGGACTAAGAAATCCAAAGGATATGGCCTGGTGTGGGCCTGGAGGAACCTGGTGGGAGCCATGGATGATTTGGGGTTTTTTTTATGACCCAAGGGAGGTCTGATGCAGGAGATCCCAGAGGCTAATTTGAGGCCAGTGGCTATGTCAGTATTATGGGTAGAGAACTGCTATAGCAGGGCAGGAGCTCCCTGCAGTATTGGAAAGGCAGCCTGGTGGTGGGGCCAGAGCAAGCCATTTGAATTGGTGCCACTGTCTTTGCTGACCTTGTACAGGGAGCAAGGCCGTGGCAGTGAATTAAAATTAAAGCACTAGCATGTGAGTACCCTGAGTAATGAGCAAGCTCACTGGGGGCCTTGGGAAGGCCCATGGTATGATTACATAACATAGGCCACAAAACTGACATCAATGATGATGTCAGAAGCTCAGTGGAGTCAGCCCAAAGTAAAAATAAATGTTTAAAATAAAGTTCAAAATAAATAACATTTAAACAAATATAGCCCTGATTCCAGGTAGGGGGAGTGGGCTCTGTAGAGGCCTCTCATGAAGTCACAACCTTCAGGAATCACCCTGGTAATCCTGGAACCAACAGGTTTAAAAAATTAAAACAAATTTAAATAAAATAATGTTTGGACACAGGAAACGAGACGTTGGAGACCTGAATTAAGCCCCTACTTGGCTTAAACTTGAATTTTAAAGACAAAGTCAATCTGTTTTCCTTGGAATATTTTTGGAGTTTTAAAAATGCAAAACACCTTCAGGGAAATTTAAATAATAGAAACATCTGAGGAGAAACTAAAAATCCCTATTTGATCTAAAAATAGTGTAATTTTCAAGATATGGGTATAGATATTTTCAGAGTGTTTTGGTGTTTTGTTTAAAGAGTTTGGGAGTGATATTGGACATCTTTTTTGAGGTCTCTGATTGCTGTGGGTTTGGATTGGTTTTGAAACTTTAAAATTAAAATTTTTGTTAGTTTTAGATTCCATTTCAGTAATTCTTAAATCTAGTTTTGGTCTTCCTATGCTGAACCTTGTAAAAGAAGCTTAAAAAAAACTTCATATCTGAAGTCATTGCTAAGGAACACCATAGCAACAGAATGTTTACCAAGAGACAACATGAAAAGAGGCTAATGTATTTATACATTATTAGGTTAAAGTATAGTAATTTCCAACTACTTAACTTAGTTGTAGGAAAATTCCAAAGTTACTAAAAATTTATTTTCCTTACATATATATGTGACATAGGGTTTAGAAATGGGTCTATGGGAGTTAACTATGAGAACAGGATACGGCAGAAAGTATTTTTATGTTGACATCACTATGGTAAGAATATTCCCTGATAGGAAAAGAGTTAGTGACGGTTTCAGATCTTAGAGGAACTGTGCTGGAAGTTGATCGGAAAAGAAGGGTTTCATTCTAATCCTTTTCTGAGGTTTTATTTAAAGTCACATGGATTTAAAAACAGTGAGAAAAGACATTTTTGTAAGTGTGTGAATGAGAAACTGTTTGGTGATAAAACAAACCTGAAAATGTAAAAGAAAATTTGTGAGTTACATTTTAAAACAGCTAAGCCACGAAACCTTTAAAATCAGCTTTTATAGTTAGCTGAATGATAGAGACCTGAGTGCATGGACAGAAAACAAATTAAGGGGGTCATTTATCAAAATGCTATAAGGCATTTTTGCATGCGTTAAGGCCTTATCGCATGCGAAAAGCCCCATTAACGCATGCGATAATGTGTTAACTCATGCGATAATGTGCTAACACATGCAAAAAGGGCTGAACCGCAGATTGCGATGCAAAATTTAAGAAGGGGAGGAAGAGCGGAGGAGTTGGGGGAGGTCTAATGTAAAGTAGGAGCAGCTATCGCGGTTTGTGATAAAGTTTGTCCATTATCGCAGGCCATTAACGCAGAAAATAACGACACCTTTTTTATTTACGCTAATGACTTATCACATGTGATATCGCGTACCGCGCTATTATCGCAGCATGTACCGCATGCGATTAAAAACTCTAAACAGCTACCTAGCCTTCCTGGACCAATAAAAATGCTTATTTTTAGTAGGTGAACCTTCATGAGACCATTTGCTCACTGCCAGGTGTATTTATACACGGCCACTTCATGCCTCGCCAGTCCCGTCGCAGACCACAGCATGTGGAAGCAGGATAACATGAACAACAGGCCAGGCCACATCCAAGATATCACAGGGAGTTACTAGCAGCGCAGGCAGAGGCTGCACTCCCACAGGGTCACAAGCCTGGTCAGGGCTGGCCACATGCCTGGCCCCAGCCGAGGGTAAATAGGTTTCCTCCACGAACTTCCTTGGAGAGCATGCCTGAGGACTTTGTGGTAAGCAGGTATCATCTCAGCTCTCAGGCAATACATGAATTATTTGAAGACATGTGAGTTGATCTGGATCCAGCAACCGCAAGGACCCACACTGTCCCTGGCATCACCAAACTGTTGGCTGAACTCCATTTCACTGCCAGTGGCTCCTTCCAAACCACAGTTGGAGTTGTGGGAGGAATGTCTCAAAGCACATTTTCACACTGTCTGGATCAAGTCATTGAAGCAGTCATGGACCGCATTCATCGCTACATATACTTTCCTCGCAACAGGCAGGACTTGATGGACTTGAAGAGAGCGTTTTATGCATTTGCACACTTCCCCAAAGTTATTGGAGCTATTGACTGCACACATGTGGCCATCATTCCACCAAGTGAAAGAGAGGAGGTGTACCACAATAGAAAGCTATTCCACTCCCTCAATGTGCAAATGGTCTGTGATGCTGGAATGCACATTCTGGATGTGGTGGCCAGGTACCAGGGAGGAGCGTATGATTCCTTTATAGTAAGGCAATCGGTCCTTTTGGGCAATTTTAAGGCTGGCCTATATAGTGATGCTTAGGGTTGTGCATTCGTTTCCAACATATTGGTAATCCGCAATGTATAGGGTCATATTCGTTGTATTCATGGGGAAGCGAAACGTATTGCGATTCCCCACGAATACAACAAATCTTCACCGAATTATTTGGCCGTCTGGAGCGAATTTGAACAAACTCCCCACCCTCCTGACCCCCCCAAGACTTACCAAAACTCCCTGGTGGTCCAGCAGGGGGTCCAGGAGACATCTCCTGCACTCATGCCGTCGGCTGCCAGTATTCAAAATGGCGCCGATAGCCTTTGACCTTACTATGTCATAGGGGCTACCAGTGCCATTGGTCGGCCCCTGTCACATGGTTGGAACAATGGATGGCCAGCACCATCTTGTGTGCCGGCCAATGGCAACGGTAGCCCCTGTGACATAGAAAGGGCAAAGGCTATTGGCGCCATTTTGAATACTGGCAGCCGATGGCCCGAGTGCAGGAGGTTGCTCCCGGACCCCCGCTGGACCACCAGGGACTTTTGGCAAGTCTTGTGGGAGTCAGGAGGGTGGGGGCTTGTAGTTAATTCAATTTTAGCCGGGAAACGAATAAGAATGAATGCATGAACGTATCGGGGGCCCCCCTTGCCGAATGCAACATATCTGCCCCCCGACGAATATGAATACTGAATGCAACGTATGCCATCCCTCTGCACATCCCTAGTGATGCTTGGCTTGCAGGTAACAGAGTGTATAGTGTATAGGGAATAGAGTGTATAGTAGCAAATGATGAGATTGACATAATTGGCATCACAGAGACTTGGTGGAAGGAGGATAACCAATGGGACAGTGCTATATCAGGGTGCAAATTATATCATAATGATAGGGAGGATCAACTTGGTGGGGGTGTAGCACTTTATGTCCGAGAGGGTATAGTGTCCAACACGTGTAACATTAATTTCACATGCCCCTGAGGAAGCATTCATCGCAAAACACCGGCCGTGGAGGGCTGCTGTTAATTTTTACAAAGAGACTGCTTTTAGACTTCTCTCATGATTTCAAGTTGAAGGCTATAAAAGTTTTTATATAAAAGAAAAAAAATATGATAAAAATATTTTTGAGATTGAATAAAAAGAGTATTTTTTGAAAGTGATGGTGAATGATTAAAAGACCGGTTGGCTTCTTGTTTAGAAACTATGTCAGGCTTGCTGACACTGTCACTTAGGCTATTTTTTCTATATATACATTTGGTTTCCCTCATTAGATTTCAATTACCCCAATATTGACTGGGTAAATGTAACATCAGGACTTGCTAGAGAAATAAAGTTCTTGGATGTAATAAATGACTGCTTCATGGAGCAATTGGTTCAGGAACCAACAAGAGAGGGGACTATTTTAGATTTAATTCTTAGTGGAACACAGGATTTGGTGAAAGAGGTAATGGTGGGGGGGCCACTTGGCAACAGTGATCATAACATGATCAAATTTAAACTAATAACTGGAAGGGGGAGAATAAGTAAATCTGCAGCTCTAACATTAAACTTTCAAAGGGAAACTTTGATAAAATGAGGTGCAGTTGCAAAGGTTAAAAGTGTTCAACAGGGAGGCAGAGGAGAAAGTGCTTAAACTTTACCTGCAGCTGAGGAATCCGGGGGTAAACGTTGTTTTGCCCCGACGGTAACTATTCCATCACCAGCTGGGAACTATGATGCTGAGAGGCGTGTTTCAGAGGCGGGACCCTGAAGTGGAGTATAAAAGTGAATTGCCAGCGGCTTCACCGGGATTCTGCCGGATCTGCTTTCTCGTTGGATTAAAAAAAACAACTCAGGACTATGCAACTTTAAATCCACTTCATGTAGGATTAACTTCATTAAGTCCCTTTACTCCTTTAAGCCTCCAAAAAGTGAAATCTTTGTTTAAATTTATTGCATTATCCCATCTGATATTCTGGAAGTTTTCCTTTTGGTAATTTGCCACATACCAAAAGGAAGGCCAAGTTAAGGCCTTCAATTGGGGTGGCAACAGTAGAAACAGGACAAAGAACTGTATCAGAATGGCTAGACTCAACATAGAATACCCCCATAGGGCTGACCGCTGTGGGAGATATATTAGCGGAATGTATCTTCCCGGGTCGAGGAAACATCATTAAGCCCAGGTGTACCGGCTACACCTTCACCTCTTGGAATAGAAGGGGGTTTAGCCCAGAAAGCCCAGGGAATCTGCAAGAGGTATTCTTGAGACGTATAGAGCCAGGTGACATGCCTAAACAACTATCTACTGAAGTACAGAAATCATTTGAACAAATAACTCAAGATATATCTCAATTGAACATTTTGGATCCTAGTGAAACTAGTACACTAAAATTAACCAACCCTGTTAAAGGAAATTGTAATATATTGAAGTTGTAATTAAATCAGATACTCAGTTGATGAAACCAGTTAATATAACCTTAGAAAGTTAATGGAACTATATGGTTAAACTAGACAAGTCAATTAACAAATTAACTGAAGTAGTAATGAATACAACTAGTTCTTCTGAACAAAATACAGTAAAATTGGAAGATCAAGGAAAAGAAATAAATCAGCTAGTTAAGCGTGTTTCACAAATAGAAAAGATTCAAAATCATCAGATAAATTTTGAGGGGGAGGTTAATAAAAGAATGGAAAATCTTGAAAATTCTATTAGATCATTAAACTTAACGGTTAATAATTTTCCCATTATAAGAAAGATGGATCCTCTGGAATTGTTCAGAAATTATTTAACACAAATATTGAAAATATCGGATAACTGTTTACCAATTATAGAGCTTTTTGTTATGACCCTCGGCGGCGGCAAACCGCAACCGAGGTCTGTCACTCACCAAGGCGGCAGACCATCCCATTCCCGTTGACGGCACTGGCATCTCCTGGCGCCAGCTATCTGGATTTCAAGACCTGCAGGAGGCGCCTGCATCCAGATTCCCTTCACCAAATGACATAAGACTGACTGAGTGTGCCTTGCCTTCCGACGGTGATACGTTGGTTACTACCTCGGATCAAGGGTCCACTTTCCGGTGCATAACAGTAAGTCAAGGCCATGGATCTGGCAGAGGCATCTGCACTACGTGCGATTCCCAGCTTAGCCCAGAAGATAGTTGAACAACAGAGTATGTTGGAATCCATGGCCGTCTCCATCGAATGACTCAATGCCTGGTTAGATGCGGTGGTCGCTACACATTCTAATACTCCACTTGCTAATCCGCTGCCCGTACCTGTTCTGCCAGCCCCACAAGGCTGTCCTCATCCAGTTCTCCCTTTACCTGCTCCACCACGATATGCCGGAGATCCTCGCTTATGCTTGGGATTTCTAGACCAGTGCAGCATGCATTTCCGTCTGCAGACTTCACTCTTTCCGGACGATATAACCAAGACTACCTATATCTTATCTTTATTGGAAGGCAAAGCCCTGGCGTGGGCCTCTCCGTTGCGGCAGCGCGCTGACCCGGTGTTACAGGACTTTCCATGTTTTCTGGAATTGTTTCGGACTGTGTTTGAAGAACCCGGGAAACAAGCAGCCGCTGGGTCTAATCTTCTTCACCTCTGTCAAGGAGGGCACTCTCTCTTGGATTATAATATTGAATTTCAAACCTTGGCTATAGAACTTCATTGGGAAGAATCAACACTCCGAACAATTTACCTGGAAGGACTATCAGCTAGGATCAAAGATGAACTGGCGGCCAGGGAACTTCCAACCTCCTTAAATTCCCTTATTGAGCTAGCCACCAGAATCGACCGGCGACTTCAAGAAAGGGCTCGTGAAAGCCTAGGATCAAGAAGACGCCCGGCCACCTCCTATGTTCAATCTCCCCTCTTCATGAACACTCGAGAAGCTTCTACCAACGAAACGACCGCCGAAGAACCTATGCAGCTTGGCAGAGGTCCTCTATCTCCGGCAGAACAACAGAGACGGCGTAAGGAGGGACTTTGTTTATATTGTGGAGGTTCCGGCCATCGTATCACAGTTTGTCCAATCCGTCCAGGAAACTACAAAGCCTAGGGTCCATGGGGGGAGTAACCCTAGGTCTCACATCTCCAGCTCCCCCACTCACGCTACCAGTCACCCTCATGATTGAAGGGCATGAATTCACTACCTTGGCTTTAGTGGACTCCCTTGCCAGTGGAGAATTTATTCTTCAAGAGATAGTAGATCAATTACAGATTCCTACTCGTCTCTGCCCAAAGCCGTTAATTGTGTCCTCTATTCATGGTGATCCATTACCAGGAACTATCTCGCATCATACAGAACCTCTGGATTGTCACATCGCACCCGATCACTCAGAACAGATTACTTTTTACGTGCTCAGAAAAGCCATTCACCCGGTGGTTCTTGGCATCCCGTGGTTGCAACGCCACAACCCACAATTTGATTGGACTTCTTTAAAACGTACTCATTGGGGGTCCGAATGCCATGGAACTTGTTTAAGAAAAGCAACTCCCACGCACAGTTTCATCTGTACCTCTGGCCTGAGGGTAACTTCCTCTCAGTACGAACAATTTGCGGACGTATTCTCCAAGGAGGCCGCTGATACATTGCCTCCGCACCGGGAGTTTGATTGTGCTATCAATTTGATTCCGGGATCTACACCACCTCGAGGGAGAACATATCCCTTATCAGCCTCAGAGACTCAGGCTATGTCTGAATATATCCAGGACAATCTACAGAAGGGTTTTATCCAAAGATCTGCCTCTCCTGCGGGGGCTGGATTTTTTTTTGTTGAGAAAAAAGATGGGACATTATGATGGGACATTATGACTTTAGGGGACTCAACGCTATCACCATCAAGGACAGATATCCATTGCCACTTATTGCAGAATTATTTGATCGACTACAGGGAGCTCGAATTTTCTCTAAACTTGACCTACGAGGAGCGTACAATCTAGTCAGAATTCGTGAAGGTGATGAATGGAAGACGGCCTTTAACACCAGGGATGGACATTATGAATATTTGGTTATGCCGTTCGGCTTAACTAACGCTCCGGCCGTCTTCCAGCACTTCATTAATGAAATCTTTGGAGACTTACTCTATATCTGTGTGGTGGTCTATCTAGAAAATATTTTAATTTTTTCCAAGGACTTACAAACACATCGTCAACATGTTATACAAATTCTGCAACGTTTGCGAGATCATCGATTATATGCCAAACTAGAGAAATGTGTTTTTGAGACCGAATCCCTACCTTTTTTGGGATATATTATCTCCAAGCAAGGTTTCCAGATGGATCCTGCATACAAGACTGGCCTCAACCTACCGGTTTACGTGCACTTCAACGGTTTCTCGGATTTGCCAATTATTATCGTAGTTTTATCAAGAATTTCTCTAAGCTGGCCGCACCACTTACCGCACTCACATGTAAAGGAGCTAATATCAAAAACTGGCCAGTAGAAGTTGCAGAAGCATTCCAAGCTCTTAAGAATTCCTTCTTGCAGCAACCTTGCCTTCATCATCCCGACCCCAGACGTCCTTTTACGGTTGAAGTTGATGCTTCCACAGAAGGAGTCGGAGCAGTCCTGAGCCAAAATACCGTAACTGGAGCGTCTCATCCGTGCTCCTATTTTTCTAGAAAATTCTCTCCTGTGGAGCGTAACTATTCCATTGGCGACAAAGAATTATTAGCCATTAAACTCGCATTTGAAGAATGGCGGCAGTGGTTGGAGGAGGCGCAGCATCGTATCACATTTTTTACTGACCATAAAAATTTAGTTTACCTACAGCAAGCTCAACGTCTAAATCCATGTCAGGCCCGCTGGGCACTTTTTTTTTTCACCCGTTTTGATTTTGAAATCAGATATCGACCAGCTAACAAGAATATCAAGGCTGATGCGTTATCACGATCTTTTGTTAGCGAAGACATGATAGAGCCTATACAGAACATCATTGACCCAGCTTGCATCATTCTTTCTGCAACTTTCACGGTTCATGTTGGTAAAACAGTGGTACCTGGGAGACTTCATAACAGGGTACTGAAATGGGGGCATGATTCCCAAGTGGCTGGGCATCCAGGATGGAGACGAACACAAGCCCTTCTGCAACGACATTACTGGTGGCCTGGGATGCGCAAGGACATTCACGCTTACGTAGATTCCTATCCCATTTGCGCTCAACATATGAATCCTACGGGGAAGACTTGGGGGCTGTTATAACCACTTCCGGCGCCTACTAGACCGTGGACTCACATCTCTACTGATTTCATTGTCGATCTTCCATCCTCAGAAGGACATACGGTAATATGGGTGGTGGTGGATCGATTTTCCAAAATGGCTCACTTTACACCACTACCCGCCCTCCCATCTGCTCCCCGTCTGGTTCAACTATTCATGTTACATATCTTTCATCTTCATGGAATTCCCCAGCATATCACCTCTGACCGCGGATCACAGTTCACAGCTCGATACTGGCAGAGCCTTTGCACCAAGTTTCACATTACACTTGACTTCACCACTGCCTTCCATCCCCAAGCCAACGGGCAGGCAGAAAGGACTAATCGGGCCTTAAAGCAATTCTTGCATTCTTATGTTAATGCTCGACAGGACGACTGGGCAGCGTTGCTGCCTTGGGCAGAGTTTTCTCATAATTTTCATGCCTGTACTTCTACTGGGACTTCTCCATTCCAAATTGTTTATGGACAGCAACCTGCTCCACCGGTGCCGCTGCTTTTGCCGGTCTCCTCTCTGGCAGCCCAGCTTACTGCTATACAACTGAAACGACTTTGGAGGCATACGCAGCAAATGTTACGGAAGGCGGCGAATACTGCAAAAAAATTCTCTGATCGACATAGACGACCTGCACCATGATTTTTTCCAGGAGACAAAGTGTGGCTGAGTACCAGACATATCCGTTTATGAGTTCCCTCGATGAGATTGGCCCCTCGTTACATTGGTCCGTTTCCAGTGACAAGACAATTAGGCCCTGTGACTTATCAACTACGCCTACCCACCACATTACGTATCCACAATTCATTTCATGTATCTCTTTTAAAGCCATTGCTCCTCACCTGGCCCTCTTGAAAGGTGCCCGTTCCTCCATCATTGAGGGCTGAGGAAGACACTACTTATCAAGTTCGGGAGGTCCTTGATGTACGCAGACGATTTCGTAAGTGGCAATACCTCTTAGCCTGGGAAGGATTTGGGCCTGAGGAGAATTCTTGGGAGCCAGCTACTAACATCCTAGATAAGGATCTTCTCAAGAACTTCCATATCAGTCAACCCGATAAGCCCAAGCCTTCTAGGGGGAGGCCTAGAGGAGGGGGTACTGTTATGACCCTCGGCGGTGTAAAGCCACGACCAAGGTCTGTCGCTCACCGTTGACGGCACCGGCATCTGCGGGTGCATTCCGCGGCTGTTTCATTGCTCAACATGGCCGCGGCGTTGGCCGTTCTCCTGGTCGCTCCTGGCTCTGCCCCCTTTACTGCTACTCAGTAGTTGATTTGTTAAAGGAGCCACGGCAGGTTGGGATTGGCTCCTTCCTGCGGACTCCAGCCTTTGGGGACTATTTAAAGGCAGGGTCTGCACCTCAGACCTTGCCTTGACTTCATCTGGGCTCCTGTTGGTGTTGTTCCTGAGTTTGTTCCTGATTGACTTCCGTGCTTGACTCCCGGACTGGCTGCTGAGTTTCTCCTGGTATTGACTTCTGGATTTGGCTGCTGACTTATCTTCGTTTATTCTCTGGACTGGCTGCAGAATACTCTCTGGCTTTTGACCCCTGGACTGGCTGCGGAATACTCTCTGGCTTTGACCCCTGGACCGGCTGTGGAATACTCCCTGAACCCTACGACCTGCTGGAGGTGCCAGCTATCTGAACCTACGACCTACTGGAGGCGCCAGCCTACGACCTGCAGGAGACACCAGATTCCCTTCACCAAACGACATAAGACTGACTGAGTGTGCCTCGCCTTCCGACGGTGGTACCTTGGTTACTACCTCGGATCAAGGGTCCACCTTCCGGTGCATAACACTTTTTTTGTAGGAGTAAAGAAAAAGGAGATAGAACAAGAACAGCCAATAAGATATGAAAAGGAGAGAGAAAAAGAATCATCAGAATTAGTTATCTAAAAGCAGTTCATTGGAAATATCTGACTTATTGCAAAAATCTCAAGAAGATTTAGAAGTTTAAAAACGTGGAAGTTTGTTAATCCAGTTTGCATTTATAACAGATAGAGATAAAGTAATGAAAAATTTCTTTCATAACCGATCGAAGACCTTTTATGGTCAAAAGGTATGGATTTTCCCAGACCTAATAAAACCAACTCAGTTATGCAGAAAGACATTTTTGCTTCTGAAGAAGGAGGTTCTGGATAAAGGAAGGTATTTTATTCTTAGGTACCCATGTAGATGTATGATTAAATTGGATGGTAACAATTATTCATTTACAGTCCTGGATGATCTCAAGGGTCTTCTAGGCAGTTTAATCACCGGTAGTTAAAATTTAAATTGGGTCATAGATAATGCACATTTTTCCTATATTATGTATTATTACCTAATTTAACTGTTTTAAATGGAAATATTTCACTTTGATTTACCTTTTATAAAAGTAATAGTAACTGAACAGTTAAAAATATTGCTATGATTATAGGTTTATACCTGAAGAGTGTGATAGGATTCAGTTACTATGTAATTTCAACTGTATTGTGTTATTTGTTGTAATTATTTGTAAAGCAATAAATAAAGTAAATTTAAAAGTGTTTAACAGGCATGGACATTATTTAAAAATACAATACTAGAGGTGCAGTCCATATCTTAACCATTCCCTTGTTTTTATCTCCCTTGCTAATAATTTCCATGTTTATTATTGTTCAATGTATTGACAAAGGAAAAGCTTGACTTCCTGCATTTTTTGTTGGAATGTAAACCGATGATATGTAAAATTGAACACCGGTATATAAAAATAAATAAGTAAATATGTATTTCTTCCAGTAGAAGGAAGGCAAAAATGACTACCGTCATGGTTAAAAGGTGAGGTGAAAGAGGCTATTTTAGCCAAAGAAAACATCCTTCAAAAATTGGAAGAAGGATCCATCTGAAGAAAATAGGATAAAACATAAGCATTGTCAAATTAAGTGAAAAACATTGATAAGACAGGCGAAGAGAGAATTTGAAATGAAGTAAGCCATAGAGGCAAAAACTCATAATAAAAACTTTTTTAAATACATCTGAAGCAAGAAACCTGTGAGGGAGTTGGTTGGACAATTAAATGACCGAGGGGTTAAAGGGGCTGTTAGGGAAGATAAGGTCATTGCAGAAAGACTAAATTAATTCTTTGCTTCCGTGTTTACTAATGAGGATGTTGGGGAGATACCAGTTCCAGAGATGGTTTTCAGGGGTGATGAGTCAGGCGAACTGAACAAAATCACTGTGAACCTGGAAGATGTAGTAGGCCAGACTAACAAACTAAAGAGTAGCAAATCACCTGGACCGGATGGTATGCATCCTAGGGTACTGAAGGAACTAAAAAATGAAATTTCTGATCTATTAGTTAAAATGTGTAACTATCATTAAAATCATCTATTGTACCTGAAGATTGGAGGGTGGCCAATGTAACCCCAATATCACTGGTCTATAGTTACCCGATCCGAGTAACTATAGACCAGTGAGCCTGACTTCAGTGGCGGGAAAATAGTAGAAACTATTCTCAAGATCAAAATCATAGAGCATATAAAAAGACATGGTTTAATAGAACACAGTCAACATGGATTTACGCAAGGGAAATCTTGCCTAACAAATCTGCTTCATTTTTTGAAGGGGTTAATAAACATGTGGATAAAGGTGAACTGGTAGATGTAGTGTATTTGGATTTTCAGAAGGCATTGGACAAAGTCCCTCATGAGAGGCTACTAAAAAAACTAAAAATTCATGGGATAGGAGGTAATGTCCTTTCGTGGATTACAAACTGGTTAAAAGACAGGAAACAGAGAGTAGGATTAAATGGTCAATTTTCTCAGTGGAAAAGGGTAAACAGTGGAGTGCCTCAGGGATCTGTACTAGGACCGGTGCTTTTATATATATATATATATATATATATATATATATATATATATATATATATATATATATATATATATATATATATATATATATATATATAAATGATCTGGAAAGGAATACGACGAGTAAGGTTATCAAATTTGCGGTTGATACAAAATTATTCAGAGTAATTAAATCACAAGCGGATTGTGATACATTACAGGAGGACCTTGCAAGACTGGAAGATTGGGCATCCAAATGGCAGATGAAATTTAATGTGGACAAGTACAACGTGTTACATACAGGAAAAAATAACAATGTTAGGTTCCATATTAGGAGCTACCACCCAGGAAAAAGATCTAGGCCAGTAGATCACCCACACACATCACCCACACACATCACTTTAATCAATATATGTATATGTTATTTTTTATTTTTATTCTCGCTCACTAACAAAGGATAAGATACAATTACTAATCTATTTTAAAACTGATACAGATAGGAATGGACATGATTTTTACACCCACCAATTAGTATTTTTTCAAAAGTATGTTACCGTAACTTAATGGCACCTGTTTAGTTGTTATAATTTAATACAGTTAGCAATATTAATTTATGTGCCTTATTGTAAACCGTTGTGTCAGTATCTAGCTTAACGACGGTATAGAAAAGATTTTAAATAAATAATAAATAAATAACTAAAAATAGTGGATAATACATTAAAATTGTTGGCTCAGTATGCTGCCGACCAATGGCACCGGTAGCCCCTCTGACATAGTAAGGGCAAAGGCTATTGGCGCCATTTTGAATACCGGCAGTCGACAGCCCGAGTGCAGGAGATCGCTCCAGGACCCCTGCTGGACCACCAGGGACTTTTGGCAAGTCTTGGGGGGTCAGGAGGGTGGGGGTTTATTTGTTAGTGATACGTTGTATTCGTGGGGGTTTGCCATACGTTTTGTGACTCCCACGAATACAAGAATATGGCATATACGTTGTGGATTGCCAATACGTTTCAAACGAATGCACACCCCATCCCCCACCCACCCACCAGAACTTCCTTAAATGAGACAGGAAGGGCATGCATCCTTCTCGCTTATTGGCTTGATGTACAGCACCTAACTGAACAAAAGGGGAACTGTCAGATAAAAGAAAATGTAGGGTTCAAAATCTTAAAGGAAGAGGTTTGTAGACCAATAGAGGTAAAAGTCTGCCTTCAGATAAAATACAGGGCTGGTTGTATTCATACACAAATGACAAAGAGGGCTGAATAAATTCCTAGAGAACAATATATATATCTAATCTACTTAGATTTTAGGAGTTTACGCTGCCCTGAGAGATGTCATTTTGGGATTATGAAGGCAAATCGTTACACTTGGAGATTAAATAATGTGTGGTAACGAGTATTCTTATCTTTCCTTAAATTACCACTATGGAGCTTTTAAAGAGTTATGGTAGATGGAGAAAACAAAACATGATGGATTTCTAGTCTCACATGAATTTAACTTACTGTCTAACTGTGTCTAAACTAAAAACATTATTCAAAATAATTAGCATTATTTGTTCAACTGGGTAATCAATATGAAAAATTTTCTGAATGTGAGCATATCTAAATTATAAAATAAAGCTGTACATTCTTACAAAATTTACAGTATCAATTAGACTGTATGATATAGTAGACAAGTCACTGATAATTTATCAGTGAGAGTGATTCTAGCCTTGTTTTCCTCTTTATGATGTACCAAAATTAATTACTCTATTAAGCATTCTATTTAGACAAACAAGGTCAGGGTTAGTTATGAGAATTTATTCCTTCTTTCTGGAAACAATTTTAGAGTACTTCTATAAGCTGTTTAAAAAAAATAAATGGAAATAATCTAAACTGTATACATATATATTCTGTCAGACTACACGCTTTTTAAAAAATATGTTGTTAAATGTAAGAATGAATAAACTTTGGATTTAATCCAAGCTCCATGAAGACAGGAGACTCCACTGTGGCTTAAATTAAACTAAGTTGTGATTCAGAGAAAAAAAATATCTAAGTCAACACACAGATTTGACTTTGCAATATTTTATTGACCACAAGGCAGATTCTTTGTGAACACTTCTTTACAGGATACTTTGAGTTCTGTTTTATCAATAGCACCTTTATGAACTGCAATTTGTTATAAGAAAAATAAATATGAACTTGTTTTTATGGGGATTATATATATATATATATATATATATATATATATATATATATATATATATATATATATATATATATATCATGAAGCACTCACTAACAATGACTGTGCGTGCAACTTTAGAATCATTTACCACAAATGAAGAGTGTTTTTTTCTAGTGGTTAGAGTATAATTGAAAACATTACTTTATAGAGCTTTCAAAGAGTTTCCAAATTTAAAAAAACATAATTGCTTATATATCACCCAAAATGGTATGTATTTCCCCATATCCAGTGATTGTCTCGAGACAATCTGAACCATCTCTAATCCTATTCAAGTCCCATACCAGAATAATAATTTGGTTTGGACATAGCGACCCTTCTACATTCTACATCCATTGCCTATTTAGCATAAAGAGCCACACTAAATTGAACATGCTTGTGTTATTTTTAGCACAGTCTCATTTGAAGGGGTTAGCAGGAATGGTAATCCTCTTAGTAAATAGCAATAAATAGAGTACAGCTTACTACATAGTCTGCTTTAGGGACCAAAAGTGTTATCTGCTGCTTTACTTTACTGAAGTAAAACCTCCAGATAATTTGATGCAATTATTTCTAGTCTTGCGCGTCCCATCCGCTCATCCCGCATCTGGACCTACTCACCCCACCAAGACTCCCTCAGGTCTCGGGTCGTCCTCCCCTGCTTCATCAGCAAGCTCAGCCAGGCCTCGGCGTCCCTCAGCGGTGGTTGCCGGGCCTTCTACCTCCAGCCAGACCTCATGGGCTTGGCGTCCTCCATTGCGTCGGCCACACCCCTAGGCGTGCATACACGGACTACTCGGCCCCTTAAAGGGCCAGGGGCAGATCCCAGCTCCGTGGCATGCCCTGATTGAACTCTGCTTAAAAGGAAGTGCCTGCCTGCACTTCTGTGCCTTGGCAATCGGGTCGATCATGCTGTTATTTCTAGTTTGCCTCTGCATTTCCAGTGTCTTGTCCAGTCTTGTTCCAGTCTTGTTTGAGCCTTATTCCAGTCTCGTTCCAGTCCTGTTCCAGGGTTCTCCTGTTCCTGCGTCCTTCTGTTCCAGTGTCCTTCTATTCCTGCGTCCTTCTGTTCCTTCGTCTCCCCAGGTAGTACCTCTCGGACTGTCTTCCCGGTACTGACCTCTGCCTGTTTTTGACTATGTTGATCTCTGCCTGGATTTGACCTTGCCTGTTTCCTTGACCTCGTCTGCACGCTGCCTGGAACTGAACTCTGCCTGACCACTGACCACGTCTGACTGCCATCTGGAACCTGACCCCTGCTTTGGATGACTGTCCTCGGACTGACTACTGGTATTGACCCCTGCTTTGGCTGACTACGCTACCTTGACTATGGCCTTGATCATTGCCATACATTCAGAGACTTAATTCTGGCCTTTTCTGGCACCCCAGACTTATTTATTTATTTTTATTTTTAATTTTTATATACCGGAATTCCTGTATGCAATACAAATCAATCCGGTTTCTAGTCTGAACATCAACTGTGCACCCTTGATTGTGCTGGGCATACCTCTGAACTTTCTCTCAAGGAGATCCTTCAAGGCCCACCAAAGACCAGGCAGCCCAGGTAACCAAGGGCTCAACCTGAGGGAACACTGGGTTGCTAATTGTTAAGCTCCAGCTAGCCTCTGTCTCCTTTTGTGCTAAGCTCTCTGGGTCTAACCAGGGAACCTACCAATCCTGCACTAGGCCAAGGGTCCACCTCCTGGTGCAACATCTAGGTTCCTATTCTGTTTGTTAGTTCCACTAACTAATAAGTAACAAATGTTTTGCAACCCAAATCTTTATTTATTCAAGCATTTATTTAAGCTTGTTGTGCTATTTCCAAAGATCTTTGCAGGCACATATAAAATCATTACAAACATTACAAGGAAAAGCAAACAGTTCATGTTAGACAAAACAAGGACCATCAGCTGTTACGGTGGCAACATTTATATCAGATAACCTGTTCTAGTAACAATCCACGAGAAAGTTAACAGATTCCCCAAAACATTAAATAATACATCAACTATGGGAATCTCATTAAATGTATCACACAAGTCTATACTTATATGCATGTATATCACATTTGATGACAATGAAAATCTTCATTGCATTAAGTAATAGTACAAAAAACTGCACAATATATATTTATTATTTAAATTTCCCTAAACATATTTTCACATAGACATTTTTTAATATACCATATTACCAATTACAAAATAATGTCTACAGATTCATATATATAGCTCCAAAAGTGGACAGAATAATTTAAATACGCTTTATTACAAATTACAAAATGGTATCAACACATTCATAAGTGTACTTCATATTACTTCAACAAGTGGACACAATACTAAATACACTTTCAAAATAATATATCACATAAAACATTATCAATCAAATACCATATTAATACTTGATCCCATCACCCTCATAATCACACACATATTCTCACCAAGCATACCACACTCACTAAACACTCATCCACATAAAAAATTCACCATATAAAATATCTACGCTCACAATATCCCCACTAAATTTTTTCAACACTATAGCTGTTACGATTCCTCCCATAGTTGGAGCTACAGGAGGCCTCTCACCTTTCTCTGGAGGCCACTCTGAAGCCGGGGCCTCGCCTGATCTGATTGCCCAGGTTTTGCACCATGGCCTGGGAGGCCTTCGACGTCCTCGGGGCCCACTTGAGGCCTGCTTCAGCCTTCGCCTGGACTTCCTGGTTTGGGCCACGCCCTTCTTCCTAGGGGTCGGCCCGCAGCTCTTCTCTCCAGTTATAGGGCCAGCCAGGTGTGGCCCATCTGAACTCCTCCCAGGGAGTTGCTTGTTTCCTATCCTATAAAAGGACTTCCTCTGCTCTCAGTCCTTGTTTCGGCAATGGGGCTAGTCTACCTTGGCTATGTCTCCCTTGGACTTCCTGATGTTCCTGCTTGCTCCTGATGTTCCAGTCCTGATTTTCCTGCTTGTTTCTGATGTTCCAGTCCTGAACTTCCTGCTTGTTCCTGATGTTCCAGTCCTGATGTTCCAGGATGTGGGACCCATGCCTCCGAGAGTTCCTGCTTCTATTCCAAGTTCCTAGACTCTTGCTTCTGATTCCTAGTTCCAACTCTGGAGGATCCGAGGGGTTTCCACTACCCTGTGCTGAGTGACTTCCCGACCTTCTCCCGCTCTTCTCGTGGTCCGCGACCAGCCTCTGGGCTGTGTAGGGCGCGAAGGAGACAGTGTGGTCCGCGACCGTCCATTGGGGCTGCCCGTTGGCAATGGATTGGTAGGGCGCCTGAGGGTCCTGCTCATCCCTCTTGTTCCTGTCTTCATCCTGAACTCCTCTGTGCTTTGCTCCAAGTTCCAAGGCTTTGCTTTCTCCACTTCAGTCCTGTGCCAACCTGACCTCCGTCCGGCCTGCTGCCTCTGCTGCTTCCTGCGGCAGGTCCGAAAGGGCTGGGAATGGTTGGAGGACTGTTCAGAGACCACCATAATAGTGTGATCTCCCGGGGCATGTTGGTCGGCGGAGTGGCCGGGACGTGGACCTTCTTCACCACTGCAAGGGCACACCTCGCTTCTCTTCCACCTAGAGAGCCTTGGGATGCCAAGCCTCGAGTGCTTGCTCGAGACTGACGCTAGCCATAACAATAGCTCTTATCTTATCATTAAAATATCACTTCTCTTCTATTTACAATAGATATATCCCCTCTTCATTTTTCAAAACATATATCCACAATAAATTCACCGTCACTACTCCAGCTGAACTGTTCACTATTTATCCATACAATGTTTTCAGAGCAAGGTGCCTTGTTTCACCCGAAAGGTCTTCCTCAGGTGTATTCCTTGACCTGCTCTTGATCTTCACGGGGACATACTCCTAAATCCACATATGAACTCTACTCCGAAGTCCTTCAGCACATGTTCAAAATCTTCACCTAATATATTTCTCGATGTCCACTCGTAAACAGTAGCACCAGCCACTACCAATGCATTTCAAAGTCAATAAGTTCACCGTCACTACTCCAGCTGAACTGCTCACTATTTACCCATACACCAGAACAAGGTGTATGCTGCCCGTGAACATTTTGTTGGTTAAATAGTGAGCAGTTCAGCTGGAGTAGTGACGGTGAATTTATATCAGGACATTAAATTGATGCCCACATTTTATTTTACACAAATGACTACAAGAATACAAAATTAATGATGTCATATATCAACATCACATCATAGCTAGAGCACAAGATTTTAATTGACCATTATCACTAATAGCCTTAATCTGGCCACCCAAAAGCTTGATAGAAGAGGGACACTTTTGTTTTTTGAAAGCTGACAAAATAAAACCCTCAGCTCTTAACTGCTGTGAAATAGAGTTCCACAGCAGGAGGTCTGCAATAGAAACTGTCTTTTCTCTTCTCTTAGCTAGATGTACTACTTTTAGAGAAGGCACATCCAAAAGATTCTGCCCGCAGATCTTTAGCAAGTGAGAAAGTCTATATACTGTATATTTTCAAAAAAGAATTAAAGATTTCAGATGTTTCAGAACACAGAGCCTTATATGTCAATAATAGAATGTTAAAGCTGATCTGAAATTGAATAAGGAGCCAGTGAAGGGAGGCCAAGACGCATAGCTGCCAAGCCCTTAAGCATTCATTTAATTTCACTATTAGATAGGGAGAGATTGAAAAGTCTTTCTTCCCTCAGAGTGAGATTCTGGTTTTCTGGTGCTGTCTCTGTTTTGACAGTGCTAAGTGGCCAATGATTACATTTAATTTTAGGGAAAAATAGTGTAAACCAGACACAGATCCTTTAACAGGAAATGTTATTGCCTGACAGCATTAATCTGGTACTACAATTATTAAATATGGTGACAAAACTTACTCCATTTCTGAGGTTGGGTGTTCACAGGCATCCAAGACTCATATACAACAGAACAAAATATCCTATGTAGTTAAATTCAAGGTATTTGGGCATAGGTTGTGTTTAAATTTGTTGTTTTATATGTTATTTAATTGTAATCTGCTTTCAATATTAAATTTCATAGGGATGGAATATAAGAACTTTAAAATAAATAGAAATAAAATAAATAAGAGTTACACACCTAGTGTGTTTGTGTGTTTGTGCCTTTAATAGTCAGAAAGGTAGTGAATAAACAAGTTAGACTGTTTGCATTTTTAAATAGTCAGTCAATAAGGTAGCTAGTAAGCAGTAGGTAGTGTGTTTATTTTTGAAAGTCTGCAGAACTGAGTGTTCTGCAGACTTTTAAAGAACTGAGTGTTTGTATTTAATACAAACTGAGTGTTTGTATTGAAAAAAAAAACAAAAAAACCCCCAAAAAACCAAAAAGGAGCCAGAAGCTAGAAATAAGTAGAGATGTGAATCAGAACCGGAATCGGTTCGGATTCCGGTTCCGATTCACATGTGTTTTTTTTTTCATCGGGCCTGATCACGGTTTTGTTAATCGGCTGCGCCCGAGCCGATAAACAAAAAACCCACCCCAACCCTTTAAAACTAATCCCTTTGTTTCCCCCACCCTTCTGACCTCCCCAAAAAACATTTTACAGGTACCTGGTGATCCAGTGGGGGTCCCGGGAGTGATCTCCAGCTCTCAGGCCGTCGGCTGCCAGTAATAAAAATGGCGCCAATAGCCTTTGCCCTTACCATGTGACAGGGTATCTGTGCCATTGGCCAGCCCCTGTCACATGGAGGGAGCACTGGATGGCAGGCGCCATCTTTAAAAATGGCGTGGGCCATCCAGTGCTCCTACCATGTGACAGGGGCCAGCCAATTGCACAGATACCCTGTCACATGCTAAGGGCAAAGGGCCATCGGCGCCTTTTTGATTAGTGGCAGCCGACGGCCCGGGAGCAGGAGATCGCTCCCAGGACCCCCACTGGACCACCAGGTACCTGTAAAATGTTTTTGGGGGGTCGGGAGGGTGGGGGAAGAAAGGGATTAATTTTAAAGGGTTGGGGTGGGTTTAGGGTTATTTTTGTGTGCCGTTTTTCCCACCCTCCCCCAAAACGATAAGAGAACCCCCACGAACAATATCGTGGGGTTTTCCTATCGTTTCGGGGGAGCCCCCAATTTCAGACGATTTTGAAAATAGCGACGATATTTTCAATCGTCCGAAGCCCGATTCACATCTCTAGAAATAAGCTAGGAGCAGTGTATACCTAAGTAAAAAGGTTGAATAGTTCAGCTCAGTTACTCACCTTGGAAAGGTGTTGAGGTAGTTATTTATTTATTTATTTATTTATTTATTGTTTTTGTTATACCGAGTTTCATGACAGGCATCACATCAACCCGGTTTACAATTAACAAAGTGTGTAAAACATAACATAACGTAAAACAATGTTCTCAAAAAGAACCTTGAACTTTAAATATCGTGAATCAGATAAAGGAATTGAGAAAGTTACAATAAATCAGGGAAATCAACTTGGAACTGGAAAAAGGGGAGAGATTGCACAGAGCAATATTTACATTTCAGTCTATTAATGTAAATGATTAGCATAGTGAGTAAATAAGAATATGTGAGAAACTGTAGTAGGTAGTATGATTGGGTTTAAATAGGGACCTATTTAAATTTAAATTTAAATAGGTCCCTATTTAAATAGGGACCAATTTAAATTTAAACCAATTTAAATTGGGTTTAAATTGGGTTTAAATAGGGACTGTAGTAGGTAGTGTGATTGGGTTTAAATAGGGACCAACATTTGTTAATCAAGAGAGCAGTGAGTCACTCTGGCTGACTAACTGAAGTTAGACTGTTTGTATTTCCCAATCCTCTCACCCCTCGCCCACCCACCCCTAGCTCATCCCTTAATTTATAGGCAGGTGCCACTTTCACAAAAAAAAAAAAATAAAAAATACATCAACAAAAACTTTATTGAGAATTCGATCAGACCCCTTAGGCCACTACCAAACACATAGTGAATTCACTAATACATTTAAAGGATGTTAGACACATTCTTACTCCCATAGCAACCTAAAACTTAACTAGGAACTGATGAAAATTGAGATGAAGGCAGCAGTTCAGGAGCAAGAGGGGGGCTTCCCAGTCTTTTGCATAGAGTGTCACATGTATGATTTTTTACCCAACGGTGAGAAGTTGTACATGTGCATGCAATGCAAAGAGCTCCTGGCTCTTAGAGAATGAGTCCGATCTCTGGAGGCTAGAGTGGCAGATCTGGAAGAACTGAGGCAGACAGCGAGGTATATAGATGAGATCTTCAGGGACATAGTAGTCAAGTCCCAACTTCAGACTGGCAGCCCTGCTGCTGCCTTGGAGGAAGAAGGTATCATGATGGGCGAGCACCAACCAGGTGCAGCAGGAAAGGATCCTGTAGCAAGGACCTGCTCTCCAGGTGATGCATTGTCCTTTCGCACTGAAGATATCTCTCCAAGGCCTACTGCCCAGGATGGAAGGGTTAGGTCGGCCGTCATAGTTGGTGATTTGATTATTAGGAATGTAGATAGCTGGGTGGCTGGTGGGCGTGAGGATCACCTGGAAACATGCCTACCTGGTGCGACGGTGGGGGACCTCACGCATCACCTAGATAGGATTTTAGACAGTGCTGTGGAGGAGCCGGCTGTAGTGCTACAGGTGGGCACCAACGACATAGGAAAATGTGGGAGGGAGGGTCTGGAATCCAAATTTAGGCTCTTAGGTAGAAAGCTTAAATCCAGAACCTCCAGGGTAGCATTCTCTGAAATGCTCCCTGTTCCACGCGCAGGTCACCAGAGGCAGGCAGACCTCCGGAGTCTCAATGCGTGGATGAGACGATGGTGCAAGGAAGAGGGATTCAGTGCCTGTAACTAAAAACTCACCTGAGCTAAAAAATTCTAACTTATCCCTATCAATTAAAAAGCAGAATGAAAATACAAAAAAACCCCAAACTTTGAAATATTTGTATGCTAATGCCAGAAGTCTAAGAAGTAAGATGGGAGAATTAGAATGTATAGCAGTGAATGATGACATAGACTTAACTGGCATCTCAGAGATATGGTGGAAAGAGGATAACCAATGGGACAGTGCTATACCGGGGTACAAATTATATCGCAATGACAGAGAGGAGCGCCCAGGAGGAGGTGTGGTGCTTTATGTTTGGGATGGCATAGAGTCCAACAGGATAAACATCCTGCATGAGATTAAATACAAAATTGAATCTTTATGAATAGAAATCCCTTGTGTGTCGGGGAAGACTATAGTGATAGGGGTATACTACCGTCTACCTGATCAAGATGGTGAGACGGACAGTGAAATGCTAAGAGAAATTAGGGAAGCTAACCAAATTGGTAGTGCAGTAATAATGGGAGACTTCAATTACCCCAATATTGACTGGGTAAATGTATCATCGGGGCACGCTAGAGAGAAAATGTTCCTGGATGGAATAAATGATAGCTTTATGGAGCAATTGGTTCAGGAACTGACGAGAGAGGGAGCAATTTTAGATCTAATTCTCAGTGGAGCACAGGACTTGGTGAGAGAGGTAACGGTGGTGGGGCCGCTTGGCAATAGTGATCATAATATGATCAATTTTGATTTAATGACTGGAAGAGGAACAGTGTGCAAATCCAAGGCTCTCGTGCTAAACTTTCAAAAGGGAAACTTTGATAAAATGAGAAAAATTGTTACAAAAAAAACTGAAAGGAGCAGCTATAAAAGTAAAAAATGTCCAAGAGGCATGGTCATTGTTAAAAAATACCATTCTAGAAGCACAGTCTAGATGTATTCCACACATTAAGAAAGGTGGAATGAAGGCAAAATGAGTACCGGCATGGTTAAAAGGGGAGGTGAAAGAAGCTATTTTATCCAAAAGATCTTCATTCAAAAATTGGAAGAAGGATCCAACAGAAGAAAATAGGATAAAGCATAAACGTTGGCAAGTTAAATTTAAGACATTGATAAGACAGGCTAAGAGAGTATTTGAAAAGAAGTTGGTTGTAGAGGCAAAAACTCACAGTAAAAACATTTTTAAATATATCCAAAGGAGAAAGCCTGTGAGGGAGTCAGTTGGATGATTAGATGATCGAGGGGTTAAAAGGGTGCTTAGAGAAGATAAGGCCATCGCAGAAAGATTAAATGATTTCTTTCCTTCGGTGTTTACTGAAGAGGATGTTGGGGAGGTACCCGTAATGGAGAAGGTTTTCATGGGTAATGATTCAGATGGACTGAATCAAATCACAGTGAACCTAGAAGATGTGGTAGGCCTGATTGACAAACTGAAGAGTTGTAAATCAACTGGACCGGATGGTATACACCCCTGAGTTCTGAAGGAACTAAAAAATGAAATTTCAGACCTATTAGTAAAAATTTGTAAGCTATCATTAAAATCATCTATTGTACCTGAAGAATGGAGGATAGCAAATGTAACCCCAATATTTAAAAAGGGCTCCAGGGGTGATCCGGGAAACTACAGACCAGTTAGCCTGACTTCAGTGCCAGGAAAAATAGTGGAACGTGTTCTAAAGGTCAAAATCACAGAACATATAGAAAGACATGGTTTAATGAACAAAGTCAACATGGCTTTACCCAGGGCAAGTCTTGCCTCACAAATCTGCTTCACTTTTTGAAGGAGTTAATAAACATGTGGATAAAGGTGAACCGGTAGATGTAGTGTACTTGGATTTTCAGAAGGCATTTGACAAAGTTCCTCATGAGAGGCTTCTAGGAAAAGTAGAAAGTCATAGGATAGGTGATGATGTCCTTTTGTGGATTGCAAACCGGCTAAAAGACAGGAAACAGAGAGTAGGAATAAATGGACAATTTTCTCAGTGGAAGGGAGAAGACAGTGGAGTGCCTCAGGGATCTGTATTGGGACCCTTACTTTTCAATATATTAATGATCTGGAAAGAAATATGATGAGTGACATAATCAAATTTGCAGATGACACAAAATTGTTCAGAGTAGTTAAATCACAAGCAGATTGTGAGAAATTGCAGGAAGACCTTGTGAGACTGGAAAATTGGGCATCCAAATGGCAGATGAAATTTAATGTGGATAAGTGCAAGGTGATGCATATAGGGAAAAATAACCCATGCTATAATTACACAATGTTGGGTTCCATATTAGGTGCTACAACCCAAGAAAGAGATCAAGGCATCATAGTGGATAACACATTGAAATCATCGGTTCAGTGTGCTGCGGCAGTCAAAAAAGCAAACAGAATGTTGGGAATTATTAGAAAAGGAAATGGTGAATAAAACGGAAAATGTCATAAAGCCTCTGTATCGCTCCATGGTGAGACCGCACCTTGAATACTGTGTACAATTCTGGTCGCAGCATCACAAAAAAGATATAATTGCGATGAAGAAGGTACAGAGAAGGGCTACCAAAATGATAAGGGGAATGGAACAGCTCCCCTATGAGGAAAGACTAAAGAGGTTAGGACTTTTCAGCTCGGAGAAGAGACGGCTGAGGGGGGATATGATAGAGATGTTTAAAATTATGAGAGGTCTAGAATGGGTAGAAGTGAATCGGTTATTTACTCTTTTGGATAGTAGAAAGACTAGGGGGCACTCCATGAAGTTAGCATGGGGCACATTTAAAACTAATCGGAGAAAGTTCTTTTTTACTCACACACAATTAAACTCTGGAATTTGTTGCCAGAGGATGTGGTTAGTGCAGTTGGTATAGCTGTGTTTAAAAAAGGATTGGATAAGTTCTTGGAGGAGAAGTCCATTACCTGCTATTAAGTTCACTTAGAGAATAGCCACTGCCATTAGCAATGGTAACATGGAATAGACTTGGTTTTTGGGTACTTGCCAGGTTCTTATGGCCTGGATTGGCCACTGTTGGAAACAGGATGCTGGTCTTGATGGACCTTGGTCTGACCCAGTATGGCATTTTCTTATTTTCTTATGTTCTTATCTCTGAATTAGAAAACAATTTTCCTTGGTTCAGTGCCTAAATTTAGTGGCCTTACATTATAAGGCTCCCAAATGAAGGCACTTAAAAAGAAGTCAGGACTGGAGCAGGGTGACAGAGTTAAGCAAGTGTGGGAAGAGGCAAGAGGGGATAAAAGGAGCATAGGAGAGGGAAGAAAAGAACAAGAGACTGAGGAAAAGCAAATAAAGAAAAGATCAAGCTGGAGAGGTGGCAGAGAAAGAGAAAGTCTGGAGGAACATAAAAATATAGGAAAATAAGAAATGCCATACTGTGTCAGACCAAGGGTCCATCAAGCCCAGCATCTTGTTTCCAACAGTGGCCAGTCCGGACTACAAGTATCTGGCAAGTACCCAAACACTAAGCAGATCCCATGCTAGTGACGCTTATTAATTAATAGCAGTTTATGTATATTAAGGTTTTGAGGTGTTGGAGTGGATTCTTGGGTACTGCGGTGATGGCCACTCCCACAGGGAGGAGCCCCGTGAGGAACCGCAGTACTAGACTCTATACACGCAGACACAGAGAATTTGTATTTATTATACAGCTTGGTGGTACTGCCCAGGGAGCGTCAGCAGTGAGGCAATCCAGTAGAGTTAGTCCAGGGGTCCTTAGGAGAGGAGACCAGTCCCACGTCTGTGCTGATGGTAGGCAGCGCAGGGTAATAGAGGAAGTCCTGGATGCAGACTCCCAGCACTGAAGCTGAAGATGAGACATACTGACAATGTTAGTTACTCGCTGAAGTAGATAGCTGTATTGATGAAAAGCCTGGCAGGCAGAAGTAGTTGAACTGTAGGTACCAAGGTAGGGAGAGCAGGCCCTTGAGGAGCAAGTACCCGGTATCCCAGATAGGTACCTGAAAGAAAGCATAAAGGCCCCAGAAGAGCGGGTACCCAGGTTAGAGAAGAAATACCCCGAAGGGTAGACAGAGCTTCCTGCAGCAGCTGGGAATTGGCAGAGCAGCTTAGACCAGAGGCAATCCAATCCTATCTCGATCCTTGCTAACTCAGTTTGTTAGCAAATGAAGGGCAGGCTAAATACTTGGATGGCGTGATGTCACTCGGAGGGGACGCCCCCCAGGTTCCCGCCATGATGTGGATAAGACGTGGGTGGTGTGCGCGCGCGAACCCTAGGAGGTCCTCTGGAGAAACATGTTGAACACCGTCGCCTTTGCCGTTCCGGGGACACCAGAGAGAGTAGCATGAAAACGCGGCAGCAGCCATCTTCCCAAGGCTTGAGGAGAGAGAAGGAAGAAAGGTGAGGCACAGAGGACGAAGCCATCTGAGAGCGACGGACGCAACAATGGACTTCTCCACCAGGAACTTATCCAAACCTTTTTTAAACCCAGTTACACTAATTGTTGTAATCATATCCTCTGGCAATGAATTCCAGAACTTAATTATGTCTTGAGTGAAAAAGAATTTTCTCCAGTTTGTTTTAAATGAGATACTTGCTAACTTCATGGAGTACCCCCTAGTCCTTTTATTGTCTGAGAATGTAATCTACTGATTTACATTTACCTGTTTGAGTCCTTTCATGATTTTGTAGACCTCTTTCATATCCCCCCCCTCAGTTGTCTCTTCTCCAAGCTGAACAGGCCTAACTTCTTTAGCCTTTCCTCAAAGGGGAGCCGTTCCATCCCTTTATCCTTTTGGTCGCCCTTCTCTGTACTTTCTCCAGTACAACTATAGCTTTTTTGAGATGCAGCGACCAGAATTGCAAACAGTATTCAAGGTGCGGTCTCACCATGGAGCAATACAGAGGCATTGTGACATCCACCGTTTTATTGTCCATTCTCTTCCTAATAAGGAGAGAGGAGCAATGGGGCCGAGGAGAGAGAGAAAGAGTAGATCATGGGACAAAGGAAGTGTAAAAAAATAACATGTAAGGAAAAAGGAGGAGGAGGAAATCACACCTGATGTGTCCATTGCCCACCAATCTAGATTAAATTCAGAATGATCAGATTTCAAAATTTCAGAAGTATGTAAACTGGAATGATTATTAAGCTCAGGGTGAGCAGAATGCTAAATATTATGTGGTTCAAAATAATTAAGCCCAGAGAGAATAATTTTCAAACTTGGTCCCCACAGGACTGCAAGCTCATTTTAAAAATGAACACTCCTCATGGAGTTATTCCGTTGAAAATTTCTGCCCCCATTGAAACATGAATATATAGATCCAATAACACTAGACACTTATAAAATATCAATATATATGAAGAGTCTAGTCCAGGTATGACTGAAGATTGTATGATAACAACTGGGGAAACCTCATATAGTGCCTAAAAAAGGCTATTATGATGCCTATGTGGCTACTGGAAATCTGACTCCACAGCTGTGGATGTCTGTCAAGGTTTTATTCATTGGTAACCCCAGAAGGTATGATGCTTTGCTGACTATTAAAGCTATCATATGAGTCAGGATGAAGTGGTCAATGTCAAACCAGCCGGACGTGCAGATGGAGACCGCATATCGCACCAAGAGTCTTAACTGTGGGAGCGCATTGACCACCACCACCTGACCAAGATACATGAACATATTCCATGCTAAAAAGTGATTCCCTGATGAAGAATTTCGATTCAAAACTTTGTAGTGTTGGGACTGTTACACTTACAGTATGAAGATTCTTTCATAATCTTGGGGCCAAAACAGTGAGCATAACACAATCTGGTAAAACATATTTTTGGATACCAGCCACTTCATCCTGACTCATATGATAGCTTTAATAGTCAGCAAAGCATCATACCTTCTGGGGTTACCAATGATTATAACCTTGACTGACATCCACAGCTGTGGACCCATTCAAACATGAGCATAAAAGGGCCCACAGAGCTTGCAATGCAAATTTGCTAAGAACATAAGAACATAAGAAATTGCCATGCTGGGTCAGACCAAGGGTCCATCAAGCCCAGCATCCTGTTTCCAACAGGAGCCAAACCAGGCTACAAGAACCTGGCAATTACCCAAACACTAAGAAGATCCCATGCTACTGATGCAATTAATAGCAGTGGCTATTCCCTAAGTAAACTTGATTAATAGCAGTTAATGGATTTCTCCTCCAGGAACTTATCCAAACCTTTTTTGAACCCAGCTACACTAACTGCACTAACCACATCCTCTGGCAACAAATTCCAGAGCTTAATTGTGTGTTGAGTGAAATAATTTTCTCTGATTAGTCTTAAATGTGCTACTTGCTAACTTCATGGAATGCCCCCTAGTCCTTCTATTATTTGAAAGTGTAAATAACCGATTCACATCTACTCATTCAAGACCTCTCATGATCTTAAAGACCTCTATCATATTCCCCTTCAGCCATCTCTTCTCCAAGCTGAACAGACCTAACCTCTTCAGTCTTTCCTCATAAAGGAGCTGTTCCATCCCCTTTATCATTTTAGTTGCCCTTTTCTGAACCTTCTCCATTGCAACTATATCTTTTTTTTAGATGCGACGACCAGAACTGTACACAATATTCAAGGTGCGGTCTCCCCATGGAGCAATACAGATGCATTAAGACATTTTCCGATTTATTAACCATTCCCTTCCTAATAATTCCTAACATTCTGTTTGCTTTTTTGACTGCTGCAGCACACTGAGCCATCAATTTTAAAGTATTATCCACTATGATGCTAATGGGAAGTATTCATGAAGAGTTGAGAATAAACTCCCTAAGCATAATTTGCCTGGATGGCCCAAACACCCCTTTTTCCTTCACACAGAGGGGAACAATTTTCAAAAGGGGTAAAAATCCATTTAAAACTCTGTAGAAACCTAATGTGGCCACACTCACAATAAAAAATCTGGTGAAGGCATTCTAAAATTATAAGTGAATGAAGAGTAACTAGATATGCAATGATCTCATTAGTAGAGCATAAAATCTCTTTAAACTTTTCACATCGCTAATGTATAATCATAGTGCCCATTCATAAAGTTCATAACTTCTGTGCATGAAAGCATTAAGAGATTGTTTGAGTTTTGATCCTGTTGCTCCAGTGAGGCTTTTGAGATAAGTTTTTCATTTCGTAAACTTTTTGTCTTTCAGATGGTGTATGAATGTATTTGATCAGCTGTTACTTCCTTTATTTTGTGCTGCCTGGGAATAATCTGGTTAAAGAAATCACTTTTTGCACTTGTCTTAAAGACTGGTACTTTCTTTGAAGAATTTGTTTGAAAGACTTGTATTTTCCTTGAAGAATTCATTTTTTGAAGTCATTTTAAAAGCACTCATACACTTTATTCATGGGGCGATGATTATACTTTAGTGCTGTGAACAGTTTAAAGAGTTTTTTATACTCTGTTAATGAGTTCATCACATATCTGACCACCCCTCATTCACTTATAATTTTAGAATATATTCACCTGATTTCTTATTGTGAGTGTGCCTACATTAGTTTCCCCACAACATTTTATTTGGGCTGTTTATTCAGTGGGATTATTAGAGAATGAGTCCGATCTCTGGAGGCTAGAGTGGCAGATCTGGAAGAACTGAGGCAGACAGCGAGGTATATAGATGAGATCTTCATAGTAGTCAAGTCCCAACTTCAGACTGGCAGCCCTGCTGCTGCCTTGGAGGAAGAAGGTATCATGATGGGCGAGCACCAACCAGGTGCAGCAGGAAAGGATCCTGTAGCAAGGACCTGCTCTCCAGGTGATGCATTGTCCTTTCGCACTGAGGATATCTCTCCAAGGCCTACTGCCCAGGACGGAAGGGTTAGGTCGGCCGTCATAGTTGGTGATTTGATTATTAGGAATGTAGATAGCTGGGTGGCAGGTGGGCGTGAGGATCGCCTTGTAACATGCCTACCTGGTGCGAAGGTGGCGGACCTCACGCGTCACCTAGATAGGATTTTAGACAGTGCTGGGGAGGAGCCCGCCCAACTCTGGCCAAGTTTTGCTATACAAGCTGCTTCAGGGGCTATTTCAAACAAATAAAAACATGTAAAGGAGACATACAAACATATATATTTGTATCAACAAATAAATTGTAATACAAAAAATCATAAAAATATTAAATAATATAAAATGAATTAAAATAAAAGTAAATAATAAACATATTGCACTATTGTGCTCCGTATAAGGGTATGGAGATACGAAGGGATTGCGGCGAGGCTGTAACATTTGGATGAAAGGAAATCCCTGATGAAGGCTATTTTTAGCCGAAACATGGTCCGTGTTGGGAACAACTTATGATTTATGATACAGTAGCGGAAAATATGATACCGATTAGGGATGTGAATCGTGTCCTCGATCGTCTTAACGATCGATTTCGGCTGGGAGGGGGAGGGAATCGTATTGTTGCCGTTTGGGGGGGTAAAATATCGTGAAAAATCGTGAAAAATCGTGAAAAATCGAAAAATCGAAAAATCGCAAAACCGGCACATTAAAACCCCCTAAAACCCACCCCCGACCCTTTAAATTAAATCCCCCACCCTCCCGAACCCCCCCCAAATGACTTAAATAACCTGCGGGTCCAGCGGCGGTCCGGAACGGCAGCGGTCCGGAACGGGCTCCTGCTCCTCAATCTTGTTGTCTTCAGCCGGCGCCATTTTCCAAAATGGCGGCGAAAAATGGCGGCGGCCATAGACGAACACGATTGGACGGCAGGAGGTCCTTCCGGACCCCCGCTGGACTTTTGGCAAGTCTCGTGGGGGTCAGGAGGCCCCCCACAAGCTGGCCAAAAGTTCCTGGAGGTCCAGCGGGGGTCAGGGAGCGATTTCCCGCCGCGAATCGTTTTCGTACGGAAAATGGCGCCGGCAGGAGATCGACTGCAGGAGGTCGTTCAGCGAGGGTTCCGGCGCCTCGCTGAACGACCTCCTGCAGTCGATCTCCTGCCGGCGCCATTTTCCGTACGAAAACGATTCGCGGCGGGAAATCGCTCCCTGACCCCCACTGGACCTCCAGGAACTTTTGGCCAGCTTGTGGGGGGCCTCCTGACCCCCACGAGACTTGCCAAAAGTCCAGCGGGGGTCCGGAAGGACCTCCTGCCGTCCAATCGTGTTCGTCTATGGCCGCCGCCATTTTTCGCCGCCATTTTGGAAAATGGCGCCGGCTGAAGACAACAAGATTGAGGAGCAGGAGCCCGTTCCGGACCGCTGCCGTTCCGGACCGCCGCTGGACCCGCAGGTTATTTAACTCATTTGGGGGGGTTCGGGAGGGTGGGGGATTTAATTTAAAGGGTCGGGGGTGGTTTTTAGGGGGTTTTAGTGTGCCGGCTCACGATTCTAACGATTTATAACGATAAATCATTAGAATCTCTATTGTATTGTGTTCCATAACGGTTTAAGACGATATTAAAATTATCGGACGATAATTTTAATCGTCCTAAAACGATTCACATCCCTAGATACGCCAGTGATTGATATCGATACGCCAGTGATTGAGCTAAGTATCTTGTGTAAGAAGAAAAATATCTTTACACTTGAATAATTTTAGCGTTTTCTTAGATAAATAAAATAATATAAAAGAATAAAAATAAAAATAAAAATAAAAAAATATATATGAATAAGAGAGTGGGTACGTGATTACAACTAATGGTGCCATAAGAGCTGATACGATTTGTGGCCCTATGTGGGCGGGAGACGGTGGATTGACACTAATAGGCACTTTATTTATGATACTTTCTCCTTATTTACATATATTGAGTAATAGTTTTAATATTTTTGGGAATACAATTTCCCTCTCCATATTATATCATTTATATATTGGGAGAGGAGGTTTGACTTCTGTGTTGTGATTTATATATCAGAATTATTGTGTTAACCATGTAACCTGATTTGGACTGGATTGAACTGAACTGTGAGTTTGTCTTCTGAATTAACATGGTTTTGCCTGCTATGTAGCCTCCCTGTGTCACAGTTCTGACCGCTATGCAACCACCCTCCAGCAGAGGTCATCAGTGAGCCTCCCTCAAAGCTGCTCTAGCCATCTCCTCACTGATCACCTGACACAGCAGTTCCTGCCCTATAAAACTTAGCCTATCCATTCTCTCGGTGCCTTTTCATTGAGTCACCTTGGCTCCTTGATCTGACCAGTCTTTCCTTGTTGTCCTGCTGTGTCTTAAGGCCTACATTGGCCTCATGCTATGTCTTGTTATCCTGCCGTGTCTTGCTATCCTGTCTTGCCTTGTGGCCTTCCCAGGCCTTCTGACTTGCCTTGTGGCCTACCTAGGCCTTCTACCTTGCCTTGCAGCCTACCTCGGCCTTCTGACTTACCTTGCAGCCTATCTTGTCTTTCTGCCTTGTCCTGTGCCATTCTATGCCTTCTGGCCTTGTTCTGTGGTATTCTAGGCCTACCTGCCTTGCTCGGTGCTTTTCTAGGCCTCTCTCTATGGCTTTTCAAACCTACCTGCCATGCTCAGTGCCCTCTTGAGCTTTTATGTCCTACCTTACGACCTTCAGGTCTTCTAGGTTTACCTAGCCAGCCTTCTGCCCTTTTCAGCTTTCTTGTTTATTGTTGCCTGTTCTGTATGGTCCTTGTCTAGTCCTGTCCTTGTCCATTTATTGCCTTGTCCTGTCCTTGTCTAATCCTTGTCCTGTCCTTGGCCCCTGGCCCCCTGAGGCTTCAACAACTCCCTAACCCTGGCCCCCAGCCCCTGAAACATCTACTTCCCACCTCCACTCCCCACCCCCCCTACAACATCATTGTAAATTCCCTAAGTCCCACCATTCACATCCTCCGGATCTCCCCCACAACATCATCATCAACACCTCACCCTGTACCCTCTAGTCACCCCATCCGCAACAATGCCCCATCCCTGGCCCCCCAAAACATAAAAATTAGTTTGAGATTCCACTTCTACCCCACACACCCTGCCCCACCCCCACACTCCTCCATAACCCCCCTACCTTGAACTGCCTCCCATGTCATAATGAGTGTACCTTCGTACCCAGCCTGGTTGGTGCCATTTTCCAAACTGGTGCCAACCTGACCTTGCCCCAACCATGTGACTGGGGTAAGGTTCAGGGTTCAGACTCAGGCCACACAGAACAGCTTTTTTTATTTTATTTTTTGGGGGGGGGGCTGAGGGGGTGAGGTTGGGTAGTTGCTCATGATATCATGGGGTTGGCAGTTAGGGGGTGGGGAATTGATGATGCTTCTGGGGGGCCAGGGCATGAGGAGTTGTTGATAACACAGTGGGCTGGAGGGTGGGGAGTTGGTAATTATGTCGGGGGGGGGGGTCGAGTGGGATGTGGGGAGTTGTTGATGCCTCTGGGGAGATGAGAGGTGAGCGGTGACAAGTTGTTGATGTCAGAGGTCCAAGGGTGGTGGGCTTAGACTTCAGGGGGGGCACTGTCATTGCACAAATATTTTTTATTTATTTTTCAGTTTTGTGGGAGTCGAGGCTACCTCAACCTATGATCTCGGGTTGAAAGGGTAATGAGCACTGACTCCCGCTCAACCTCCCTGTTTCACAGCTGTTTTGTTTTTTGGGGCCAGCAGTCCTTTAAAGAGATGGTGGTCCATTGAGCTTGAGATGGGGAAGCCTAAAGTAATTTTTTTATTCTGGAAGCAGTAAGAGAAGAATATGGTGGGAGCAGATATTTTTGTTTTGTTTTTGTTTTTCATTGCTATTTCTATCAGTTTTATATTTCATTTCAACTAGACAAAACAAAAAATGAACATAAAGCTCAACTTTTAAGCCTATCTACAGTACAGCATTTGCTTGTGTAAGTGGACATGCAGAGATTAATGCTAATATTTTATAAGCTGTGCTGCGGGAGCTGCACTATTCATACAGGGGTAGATTTTATAACATGTGCACACAGGTGTGCGTATGTTATAAAATCCGGGGTCGACGCGCTCAAGGGGGTGCACAATTGTGCACCTTGCGTGCGCCGAGCTGCGCTGCCTTCCTCCGTTCCCTCCCCCTAGCCTGACCTTCCCACCCCTTCCCCTAACTTCCCCCCCCCCCTTAGCCGTACTCTAACCCCCCCACCCCCCAAAGTTTTATCCTACCTTTTGCGCCTGCCTCCGGGCAGGTGCAAGTTGCACATGCCAGCTGGCTGCCAGCACGCAATCCTTCAACACATCGGCAATGGCCACTGTGTTGCAGGCCTCTGGCCCAACTCTCCCCTTTTGTAAAGCCCTGGGACTTACACGTGTCTCAGGGCTTTACGCACACCCTGGGCCTTTTTAAATTAGGCCTGGCGAGCGTAAGGTCAGTTATGTGCGAAAATCCTCTGGATTTACGCGCATAACCTTTTGAAAATCAGGCCCATAATACTAGGGTCTGCGTGGTAAAGTTGTTTGTTTTACTTTTCATTTTGTTTATTTCCATAGTTTTTTTATATATATATTCTGCAACTAACTTAAAATAATGCACACTATTTCAAGTTAGTGCACACTATGACAGTAACTTTCAAAGCGGTGCGCTGGCGCACGTTTTCGCACATTTGCAGCTTGCACCCATGGACACGGCTATTTTATAACATAAGGTGCATATATGCGAGCACATTATAAAATAGCCTTGCTGTGCGCACATGTGGGCTGAAGTCAAGCTTTTACAGCGTAAGTGGGTGGATTTAAAACAGGCACACACCGACACCATTGCCCGTTTTACCAGTTCATTCCATTTGCCCCGTTAAGGGTTAGGACTTCCAAACGCCCCTAGTTTAATAGGCCTCCTTCTCCCCTGTTAGACCCGACCCTTAAAACCCCACTAATATGTTTAGTATTTTTTGTTTTATGACTTACATGCCATCCATAGCAAAAGTTAAGTTACATGGCAGGGAACCCTCAGTGCACGCTAATTTCAGTGTAAAATGCAGGAATGCCCATGCCCCACCCAGACCATGCCCATACCCTGGCTTGATTGAAATTTTTGTTTGTGCACACAGTGGGAGTAATTGTGTATCCTAGTGGCTTTTAAAATCCGCTCGCCCAACATATTCATGCATCCCCTAATTGATGCATGCGCTGAGCTTTTAAATTTCACCTTTATTTAGTTAGTGCATGTTATTTGAGATAGCGTGCATTATTTTGAATTAGTGTGCATTAAAAGCAAAAAAAGGAAATTTCATGTTTTTTTTCTGTTTTTATTAAAATCAAAAACACTTACTTATGAAATACCTCATACTTCTGATCGAAAAGTATGTGTGTATGTTTCAGTACCCGCGTATATTTTCAATGCAATATAACACATGCAATAAAACACATACCAATTTTACAAACTTATGCACATATATTTAGTGTGCAAAATAACTAAGACAGTACACGAATAAACACAAGTATTTTATAAAGTATGAGTGCACACTACTTTGAAAATACTTGAGCAAGTACTTGGATCATCAATTCACCAATACCTCCACCAGTTCACCCATTCCTTCTCCAGTTCACCTAGATACTCGAACACTTCATCCTGAGCCTCTACCAATTCGCCTAGATCTCCCATCAAAAACTGCAGATAATATGTCTGATTTCACTTAAGTCAATTTGAAGGTGTAAAATCTTCGAACAAGTTTGTTAATGAATATGGTTATATTTTTTACAAAATAGCACCTACCATATGTATTTCTGATCCACACCCCTAGACTGCCCCTTTTTTGCCTGTTAAAATATATACTTGAAACTGAAAATACATGCATATTCTTGAGGGTTCTAAAATAGCATATACATGCATATATGTTCTTATTCACATATATACTATTGTTATGCCTGTCGGTCGCAGACGGCTGCGACCACTCTTTCTCACCTCTTTTTTAATTCACTGACTCTGTGGGGGTAGACTGGCAGCCTCCGCCAGCTGCCGATGGCCTGCCTACTACTCCTAGGCCTCCCGGGGCAGCACGGATGCCCCCGACCGCCATCTTGCCGTCGGAAGTCTTTAGGTGTGCGCACACGCACAATGGCCAGTCATAAAGCCGTCATGGTGGGAACCTCGGGGGCATCCCCTCCGGATGACGTCATCCCTCCAGGACATTTAAGCCCACTGGCCCTGCCTACTGACAACTTGGCAAAGAGAACCCTTCTTGCTAAATCCACCTCACTCTCAGAGGACCTGCTTTCCAGTTCCTGCTTCCAGGCATAAACGTCTTGGGTACCCACTCCTCGGGGGCCCTCTCCTCATCTTGGATATCCGCTCCTTGGAGGGCCTAATGCTTGGGACGTCTGCCTGCCCCTTTCCCCAGGGCTTCCCTGGAACCTTTGTTACTCTTTCCGTAAGTACCCCGCTCCGTGGACTACTTCCTGTTCTACCGAGGATCCCTCTGGTGTACCCCGCTTTGAAGACCACTACCATCTCTACTAGAGACCTCACCGGTGCTCCCTGCTCTGCAGATCACTATCAGCTATACTGAGGACCTTCACCATGAGTACCCCACTCCGCAGGCCATTGCCATTTCTATTAAGGACCTCATCTGTGTGCCCTGCTATGCGGACCGCTATCATTACTATTGAGGACCCTCTCCGGTGTACCCTGCTTCGCAGACCATTACCATCTCTACTAAGGACCTCATCAATGTACCCCGCTCTGCGGACCACTACCGACTCAGCTGAGGACCTCCTTCAGTGTACCCCGCTCCGCGGGCCACTACCATCTCTACTGAAGACATCATCAGTGTACCTCGTTCTGTGGATCATCATCTACTCTACAGAGGTATCCACTCGGGGTATTCTCCTATCCATGGACCCTCTTTCTCTGGGTCTATAAGACCTCCTCTCTGACACCCCCTGTTCAGCGGGTTGTGTCACTCTTTCTCTTTAATAAAGACTCTAGTCTGATACTGTTTCTGACGTCACTGAGACCTCGCCTCTGACGGTGAGGCTCACGGGACTCCTCCCTGTGGGTGGTACCATCTCTCAGTACGGCCCAGGGCCCACACACTAACTAATCCTAACAACTATATTCCTATTTTTATGCATGAAATCCTTTTGAAAATTCAGTCCATAATGAAGAAGGAAAAAAAAAATAGAAACCGAAGCAAACATTTTGTGAGAGAACTTTCCTATGTCTTCTTTAGTTTTACTTTTTTTCTTTTCCCCTTAGTGTTTTTGTTATTCATTTTATGCCTCAATCTTCTGATTTTCTATTTTCTGACAAAGTTTTTTGCATATGTTTCTTACAACCAGCTTTGCATCTCTACTACACACTTTCCAGCGTGCATATATAACAAGCAGTAAAATATTCTGCTTTTCTTGTGACAAATATTACCTCTCTTGGTTCCTGTAAAAGTAGATCATCTAGACATTATTTTTTATATGGTCATAATTATATGTGTTTAAACCCATTTGTGAGGCCTTTATCCCTTTTGAAATTGTCTCCTTGCCAACAGCAATTATCCATGGGATCTCTACATAATTACTGGAACCTACTTAATATGACTACATTCTCCAGGAGCACAACTGAACTACTACACAATTTGATAGTTCATTTGAAACAGTGACTTTCTATAAATTGACCTTGAAAGAACAAGTACAGAGGCTATTATCTAAAACACCAACCTCTACATGTTCCACTGAGTCATTTAAATGGAAATTTTAATACGGGCACGCGAGTGCCAATACAAGGGCTTACGAGCGCGTGAGCGAACATACGCTGGAATTTTAAATCATGTGTGCATTTACACACGTATGATTAAAAATACACATAGGGCCTGATTTTCAAAATAATTTATACACTTATAAAAAGGGTTTTTATGTGTAAATGCACTTTACACATTAAGTGGGCTTCTGAAAATTGCTACAATATATTCCATTGAATTAACAATAGATTTTAAATGTGCAAGTGCACTTTATGTAGGTAAATGGCTTTGAAAATTGCTACGATAGTATGTCACATTTACATGCGTAACTCCTTTGAAAATGACCCCCTTTATGTGGGTAAATGGCTTTGAAAATTGTTATGATAGTCAGTTACATTCACATGTATAACTCCTTAGAAAATTCACCTGTTAGTGTAAGTTTGTGTGCTCTTAATTTTAAGCGGTTACTTGAGCAAACATACTTCATGTATCTTTCTTAAGAAATTGTTGGCTTTAACACTCGAAGGTAAGCAGATTTTGAAACATGCTCGCATGAAAGGCATACCCAGTTTTCCCAATTGGTCCACCAGTTTGCCCAGTCTATCTTGAGATCATCCAGACCCTTTTGGTTCTTCAGTCTGCACTCTCCCCAGTTGACCCAGCCCCCTCATCCTGTTGAGTTTGGCTTAAAATAAATTTTTGCAGACTTGAACCTCATCAAGAGCAGCAGTAAATATATGCAGCTAATAGCCCGCCGCACACTGCGGAGGATGTTTTTTAAAGTATGGACTTACACGCGTAACTGTTAGCCCTATACTGGATCACCCATATCTTGCCACCAACTCATCCCTTTTTTCTGCCCTTTTTTTAAAATTCACACCCACATATATATGAGCGTAATTTCTGCTTTTTAAAATACTTGTTGCTTGTGCACCTTTTGCATGAGCAATGCTTTTAAAATGTGCCCTTAATTTGTTTCATTCACACTGTGAAACATATTTGGTTTTGTAATGTATTTTTTATTCTTTATCGTATTTTATCTGTTTATGTTCATTGATTTTTTAAATTATTCCCCTGATGCAGGCAATTTGCTGAAACAATATTTTTGTTGCTTAGAACTAGATTGAAAGAGCAGTTGAGCAGTGAAGTAAACACGTTAATTTTTAGGGATGTGAATCGTTTTCCATATCGTCTTAATGATAGAAATCGTGTGGCAGGGCAAGAAAATCGTGTTAGGCACGATTTTTTAGTTAAAAAATCGTTAAAAATCGTTTTTTCCGATTAGTGCGCACTAACTCGAGTTAGTGCGCACTAATGGGAGTTAGTGCGCACTAACTGGGAGTTAGTGCGCACTAACTGAAAATGATATAATTTGACACTTTTCAGGTCAGTTAAGGTCAGTTTAGGAATGAATATGTATTCCTATTGGCTGCCCTCTTATTTATTCATGTTACCAAGGTTCCCACTGACAGTATATGGGGGATGGGAAATGGAAACAGTTGGTAGCTTGACAAAACAAGTAATGTGATCAATCAATGTGACTAGAACTTGTGCCCTAACCCTGATATCAGGGGTATTGTGATCTTCCTGCACACAGTGCCCTATCCCTAATAATACCAGGAGTATTGTGGTCTTCCTGCACATAGTGCCCTAACCTTGGCACCAGGGGTGTTGTGATCTTCCTGCACACAGTGCCCTATCCCTATTAATACCAGGAGTGTTGTGATCTTCCTGCACACAGTGCCCTAACCCTGGCACCAGGGGTGTTGTGATCTTCCTGCACACAGTGCCCTATCCCTATTAATACCAGGAGTGTTGTGATCTTCTTGCACACAGTGCCCTAACCCTGGCACCAGGGGTGTTGTGATCTTCATGTACACAGTGCCCTATCCCTATTAATACCAGGGGTGTTGTGATCTTCCTGCACACAGTGCCCTATTCCTGATACCGGGGGTGTTGTGATCTTCCTGCACACAGTGCCCTATTCCTGATACCAGGGGTGTTGTGATCTTCCTGCACACAGTGCCCTATTCCTGATACCGTGGGTGTTGTGATCTTCCTGCACACAGTGCCCTATTCCTGATACCGGGGGTGTTGTGATCTTCTTGCACACATCCCGGTATCAGGGATAGGGCACTGCATGCAGGAAGATCACACCACTCCTGGTATCAGGAATAGGGCACTGTGTGCAGGAAGATCACAACACCCCTGGTATTAGGGATAGGGCACTGCGTGCAGGAAGATCACAACACTCCTGGTATTAATAGGGATAGGGCACTGCATGCAGGAAGATCACAACACCCCTGGTATCAGGGATAGGGCACTGTGTGCAGGAAGATCACAATACCCCGGAGGAGTGAGGGTCAGGCAGCTCCCCCCTGTCTGTGAAGCCAGCCTCTCACTAGTAATGCAGGGAGGGAGCTGTCTCAGACTTCACCATCCTCCCCCCCCCCCTCACCCACACACCATTCTCTGGCTGGGACATGGGGGAAGTCAGGAGTGAGGGTCAGGCAGCTCCCCCCTGTCTGTGAAGCCAGCCTCTCACTAGTAATGCAGGGAGGGAGCTGTCTCAGACTTCACCATCCTTCCCCCCCCCCCCCCTCACCCACACACCATTCACTGGCTGGGACATGGGGGAAGTCAGGAGTGAGGGTCAGGCAGCTCCTCCCTGTCTGTGAAGCCAGCCTCTCGCTAGTAATGCAGGGAGGGAGCTGTCTCAGACTTCACCATCCTCCCTCCCCCCCCCCCCCCCCCCTCACCCACACACCATTCACTAGCTGGGACATGGGGGAAGTCAGGAGTGAGGGTCAGGCAGCTCCCCCCTGTCTGTGAAGCCAGCCTCTCACTAGTAATGCAGGGAGGGAGCTGTCTCAGGCTTCACCATCCTCCCCCCCCCCCTCACCCACACACCATTCACTAGCTGGGACATGGGGGAAGTCAGGAGTGAGGGTCAGGCAGCTCCCCCCTGTCTTTGAAGCCAGCCTCTCACTAGTAATGCAGGGAGGGAGCTGTCTCAGACTGGTATCAGGGATAGGGCACTGAGTGCAGGAAGATCACACCACTCCTGGTATCAGGAATAGGGCACTGTGTGCAGGAAGATCACAACACCCCTGGTATTAGGGATAGGGCACTGCGTGCAGGAAGATCACAACACTCCTGGTATTAAAGGGATAGGGCACTGCATGCAGGAAGATCACAACACCCCTGGTATCAGGGATAGGGCACTGTGTGCAGGAAGATCACAATACCCCGGAGGAGTGAGGGTCAGGCAGCTCCCCCCTGTCTGTGAAGCCAGCCTCTCACTAGTAATGCAGGGAGGGAGCCTGTCTCAGACTTCACCATCCTCCCCCCCCCCCCCTCACCCACACACCATTCACTGGCTGGGACATGGGGGAAGTCAGGAGTGAGGGTCAGGCAGCTCCCCCCTGTCTGTGAAGCCAGCCTCTCACTAGTAATGCAGGGAGGGAGCTGTCTCAGACTTCACCATCCTTCCCCCCCCCCCCCCCTCACCCACACACCATTCACTGGCTGGGACATGGGGGGAAGTCAGGAGTGAGGGTCAGGCAGCTCCTCCCTGTCTGTGAAGCCAGCCTCTCACTAGTAATGCAGGGAGGGAGCTGTCTCAGACTTCACCATCCTCCCTCCCCCCCCCCCCCCCCCTCACCCACACACCATTCACTAGCTGGGACATGGGGGAAGTCAGGAGTGAGGGTCAGGCAGCTCCCCCCCTGTCTGTGAAGCCAGCCTCTCACTAGTAATGCAGGGAGGGAGCTGTCTCAGGCTTCACCATCCTCCCCCCCCCCTCACCCACACACCATTCACTAGCTGGGACATGGGGGAAGTCAGGAGTGAGGGTCAGGCAGCTCCCCCCTGTCTTTGAAGCCAGCCTCTCACTAGTAATGCAGGGAGGGAGCTGTCTCAGACTGGTATCAGGGATAGGGCACTGAGTGCAGGAAGATCACAACACACCTGGTATCAGGAATAGGGCACAGGTTCTAGTCATATTGACTGATCACATTACTTTTTTTGTCAACTACCAACAGTTTCCATTTCCCATCCCCCCAACCATCACCTCAGTTGGAACCTTGGTAACATCAATAGATAAGAGGGCAGCCAGCCAATAGGAATACATATTCATTCCTAACTGACCTTTACTGACCTGGATAGTGTCAATAATTTGTATCATTTTCTGTTAGTGTTCCTGAGTTTCCATTTCCATTTCCCATCCCCCCAACCATCACCTCAGTGGGAACCTGGTTAACATCAATAGATAAGAGGGCAGCCAGCCAATAGGAACACATATTCATTCCTAACTGACCTTTTACTGACCTGGAAAGTGTCAATTTGTATCATTTTCAGTTAGTGCGCACTAACTCGAGTTAGTGCGCACTAACACGATTTAACAATTTTTAACGATAAATCGTTAGAATTTCTATTGTATTGTGTTCTATAACGATTTAAGACGATATTAAAATTATCGGACGATAATTTTAATCGTTAAAAAACGATTCACATCCCTATTAATTTTGTCTGGATATTCAACTGCAGCTAAGGGCCTCATTTTCCAATATCGCATGCGATACCAAAAAGGGGTGTACCTTATGCTAATAAGCATGTGTATTGCAAGTTGCACTATTAGTACAATTTGGGCTACATTGTGGTTCTGGATGAGGATGAGGATGAGAGAGAGAGAGAGAGAGAGAGAGAGAGAGAGAGAGAGAGAACCTTGCTATAGTGCTGCCTCCCTAGACAGGTATTTGTATCCCAATGGGAGGCCCACCTAGTAACTCGAGGTGAGGGTTAAGTATTAGTGTAGGGGGTTAGGAGCCACTTTCACATTCAACATGAGACGTACGAACAGAACAGTGGTCTCTTGTGAAGATTTGATGACCTATGGAGTGATGAAACTCACTCCAAGATGAGATTTGTGCAAGGTTCTCTCCACCTAGCTTGATGGACTCTCTACCTGGGTAACAACAAGCTAGGTGGAGAGAACATTGCACAAATCTCATCTTGGAGTGAGTTTCCTCACTCCGTAGGTCATCAAATCTTCACAAGAGACCACTGTTCTTTTCGTACGTCTCATGTTGAATGTGAAAGTGGCCCCTAACCCCCTACACTAATACTTAACCCTCACCTCGAGTTACTAGGTGGGCCTCCCATAGGGATACAAATACCTGTCTAGGGAGGCAGCACTATAGCAAGGTTCTCTCTCTCTCTCTTTCTCTCTCTCTCTCCCTCCATAATGAACTGTGATAAACCTTTACTGGCTGAAAGAGGTGTAGTTATTGGCCACGTTAGGAACCCCACTAACATTGCTTTGCAGCACACAATAAACCCTCCCTGCTTTACATTTGTTCCGCCCCTGAATACAAAATTATAAATTTGCATTCGCAAATCACGTTAACTGCTGTTAGCGCGATTTGTGGAATTATCACACGCGGTAACTCCTTGGAAAATGAGGCCCTAAGTGACTAAAGTTGGGACTAAATATCCAGTTAAATCTAACTGCACAAAACTTGTTCTAAAGGGTAATCTGTAAACACAATTAGAGAGAATTAATAAACCAACCAAGATGGCAGAAAACAGAAGAGGGCAAACTTACACTTTACATACCAGGCAGGACAAAGCCAAAATGAGTAAACCATATCTGAAATAAAGATAAATTGTGAAAAATCTAAACCATGAAATCAAAATAACGTATACTGGTAACGAAGTAAAAAAGGGCAAACCTTATCAAAAGGTTCATTATGCACAGCAGATTTTAGCGGCATTAAAGCAAAGAGCAGAATAGCCAGCTCAGAAGGTGATAGAGAGTCACTTTTTGACATCCTGTGAAGTCTTTTTTTTAGGAGAACCTAACCCTATCACTCCTACCTTTTATATCCTTCCTAAAATCCATAAAGGCTTATCCAATCCACCTGGACTTCAATTGTTGGAGGTATAGGTTCAATTCTGGAACCTTTATCTATTTTCACTGATCTCCAACCCTTTGTATCTCATGTCCTTTTTGTGTCAGGGACTCTGTACATTTTATCACACAGCTCCAACAGATCTCTCTTACATCATACCCTTTTCATCTAGTATTCTAGACATTGAGGCTCTCTATAGCAATGTTCCACAAGACCAGGCTCTCATCTCTATATATGTCCCCATCCTACCCATATACCCACAGGTTTTATCCTTTATCTTGCCTCTGTTGCACTGACTAAAATATTTGTATATTTCAAGAAACTTTCTACCAACAAATTAAAGGTAATTCTGTGGGTGCCACTATGGCACCATGTTACTTGCCTATTTATATCTCACTTTGAATCTCAGTATATTTATCCATCTTTTTTTTTTTAACTCTTTATCCTTATTTGGTTATGATTTATTGATGACATATTTTTGACATGGACTGGCTCTATCATCCAATTTTACATATTTCTTGACTGGTTGAAGCAATGTGATCCCAATCTCTGCTTCACCCATTCTTTATCACACCATCAGATACCCTTTTTTGATTTTTGAGTCTCCTTTCATGGTGGACAACTAGTGATTTCCATCTACTGCAAACCAATAGACCATAATACTTTACTTCAATTCACTAGGGACCACCCCTATCCTTTAAGACATAATATTCCAGCTGGCCAATTTTTAAGACTTCCAAGTCTATGTTCTGACTTTATCATGCAGGCAGAATCCTGATATCCAGATTACCTATGTCCTTCCTTTCTCTGGTCGCATTCATGAAATCAGTTCCATTGTTAATAAATATTGGCCCGTGCTTTCTCCCATTCCACTTTTTCAAACCGACCCAGGTTTGCATTGGCATGGTAAGAACTTTTGCGATATTTTAGTATCGTCATACTTAAAGCCGGTCACACCTTCTCGATCTTTACCCATGGGCCACTCAGCATGCTGACATTATCTGGCCTGTCCAATGTCACTTTCTCTTTAAGTATTTGTACAACCCATTACAAAAAAAGAATATACTCTGCAACATTCTACTCATTGCGACACCATGGGGGTAATTTATGTGATCCTTTGCCCATTCCACTACTAAATATAGGCAAAGTGTCCTAAAAACTCAAAACCAGAATCTTTGAGCATTGCTCATGCATTCAAAATATTAAATTAGAGGCTCCATTAGTCTACCACTGGCTAACAATGAATCATCCCATCACCAATGTACAGCTTTTCGCCATGGAAGTTATTTCACCTTCTACCTGTGGTGCTACCTTTTTTCATTTTTTTCTTTTTAACTTCTATGTTTCTTCCACTTTTGTTTACCTTTCTCTTTTTTCATAGTTGTTATCCCTTGTTAACAATTTTAATTGTTATTAATGTTAAATGTATTTGACAAAGGTAACTTTTTTCCCTGGATCTCCTGTTTTAATGTAAAACGGTATGATTTGTATATTATACAAGAAATGTCAGTATATAAAAATTAAAAATAAATAAATAAAATAAATAAATGAAGTATACTTGAACATCGTGAACAATGTTGGATCTATGAACTTAACTCTCTAATCCCTGCTGGTTTAAACAAGGAAATAGAATGGTACGCTTTGGTATAGAAATTTTTTGTAAAAAAAAATGTTATTAGAAATTATTAGAAATCCATGTAAAAACTTTTTATACAAATTTCATTTGACACTAATTTCTGGGTCTTTCTACACCTGGCTCAACTGGTCTCCTATATAATTTTTTTTCTTTAGCTCTCATTATTGATGGTTTTATCATTCAACTTCATCTACTCTCTGTGTATATTAGTATTATTATTGCATTATTCTTCTTTTACCTTTGTAACCCCACACTGTCATTCAGCTTTCCATTGGTGTTATTTTTGCGTGCCTTTTCTACCTTATAACTTCTAAGCCGTTTGCACCATTCTCTGCTTTAAATGCCACTCAAACTAGTTGTGAATAACGACATTCTAATAAAGTTGAATACCTTGTTGAACCTCGTTTCCAGTACATTTGACCTTTTTTTTAATATTCTAGATATTTCTCATTTTCTATTATTCTTCTATTTTAGATACCGTTTACTCCTTTCAGTTTTGACCTGATTGGTAGGTCAGGTTTAATTTTACTCTTTAACCTTTGCTTAAATTTAGCTAGGTTTTCTTGATCATGTATTATTTTTTACAATTTTATTAAAATCTGTGTCACTAGTCCACCCAGTCTTTTACCTAACCTTTTTCCCTCTTTATTGTTAACTTTATATGGGTTTCAATTTCCCATGTATATTTGTATCACAACACCTCTTTATAATTCTTTTCCTTTAATCCTGGTCTTTCACCCTTCTGTTTACACTTCTGATGCTAACATTGCATTCAAGATCTCTGACTCTCCTTGGCAGTTCTTTCCGTGTACCTTTTCACTTTTGTCTCTCTATCTTCTGAGCCAGCTGTTCTACTCTTTGCTCCTAATGCCGCTAAAATCCATAATGAACCTTTTGATAAGATTTGCCCTTTTTCACCTCATTACCAGTATACTTTATTTTGGTTTTCATGGTTTAGATTTTTCACAATTTATCTTTTATTTCAGATATGGTTTACTCATTTTGGCTTTGACCTTACTGGTATGTAAAGTATAAGTTTGCACTCCGCTGTTTTCTGCCATCTTGGTCTGTTTATTAATTCTCTTTAATTGTGTTTACAGATTACCCTTTAGAATGTGTTCCTCCCAATGCAGCTCCTGTGAAACATGGTCCTGAGTCGGGGGACACAGCTTTCTATCCAACCTTATTTACTTTATATTGATTGAATGGTTTCTGTTTAAAATGTCTGTGTTTACCAACTTTGGTTATTCAATGCAATATCTCAGCCACTTCTGATTAAAACTGTTGTATTGAAGTTTCCAGACCTGAAGTCTTTTGCAGCACACCTACTGCCCTTGCTTGCCATTCAAATCTGCTATGTGCATCTTTCCACGTGATGTTGACATTTCCTATTTTATTTTAAATGAATGTACATCCATGATATCATATAGACCAGACTGCTATAAGCAAAGGTCATAGGAAGGATTCCATTTTCACTCTATCATATTAATCCTGTTGCGCCGGAGGTGAACCCTTGGGCCGAAGTGGGGTTGATGCAACCCATATGTATTATTTATTTAACAGTTTTATATACCGACCTTCATAGTTAATAACCATATTGGATCGGTTTACAATTAACAAGAATAAAAAACTGGGGTAACTATTCAAGTAAACGAAAGATAAACAGTAAGTAGGAATGAGTCAAAGGGGTCCCCACCATCGGCAGGCAGAGTGGGCTGATGAATAGAGGCCAGCTGGAGCTTCACCAATACCAGCCCTCGTTCCCCGCAGGTTGAGCCTTTGGGTGCCGGGGCAGGCTGGACTTAGGTGGGCCTCATCATGAAGTCAATGTAGAGATCGGTTCAGCCCAGAGACAGCAGGTGAGAGATGGTACAGTCTTACCCTGGATAAGGTAGTGTCCTGGAGACTCAGGTGCCAAAGGAATGGAGGCAGACAGGGGGCACCCGAGCAAGAGCAGGCCGAAGCCTGAATAGACCAAGTCCAGGAGGTAAGTTTAGAAGCGTTGAGGAACAGGCTTGAGTCAGGGCCGGCGGCAATCCAGAGGAAGTGGCAAGCAAGGCTGAGGTCTGAACACGGAGATAGTCAAACATAGTCATACGATATGGAGGTCTAGATCTGGAGATAGGCAGTAGTGTAGTCAGACAAAGCAGAGGTATGGATCTGGAGATAGGTAATGGCGTAGTCAGGGGAAGCAGAGATCTGGGTCTGGAGATAGGCAAGAGCGCAATCAGGCGAGGCAGAGGTACTGACCCCCCCAAGCTGGCCAAAAGTTCCTTTTGGGTGCAACGAGGGTATCCCGGAGCGATCGCGTGGGGAATCACGTGACGCCGCGTCACGTCGGACGTGGCGTCACGTGATTCCCCGCGCGATACCCTCCTTTTGGGTGCAACGAGGGTCCCCCGGAGCGATCACGTGGAGAATCACGTGACGCCGCGTCACTCCGACGTGATGCCAACGTCACGTGCTCCTCGCAAAGGAGTTCAGAAATGGCGTCCTGACTCCCTGCTGTACCACCAGAGAGTTTTGGTAAGTCTTGGGGGGGGGGGATTAAGGAGGGTGAGGGGTTTAAATTTTTATTTGCACGTATGGACATAGACTCAACTTATGGAATTCTCCATATGTCCATATTGACCGCAAATGGGACCCCCTTTCGACTTATGGACTTATGAACATAAACTTTTGCTCTGTGTTGTTACAAAATTACCATCCCTAACAAGTAAATTTTCAAAGGCCCGTGCGCACAAATATCAGGGCTTTCGCGTGTGACCGGGACTTGTACATGCCGCGTGCATTTTATAATGGGCCCAGCCAAGTGCGTAAACCCCGGTATATGCACAAGTGCTGACCTCTCCAAAAGGGCTGGCCAGGGGGGGCGGGGTCTAGGTGGAGAGGGGTGGGCCAGGTGAACAGCGCCATTTGATTTTGTCCCAGGGAAGTGTGCACTGGCAGCCAGCCGGTGTGCACAGATTACTTCTGATCTAGAGGAGCAGTAAGTATTGAAATAAAGAATTTGGGGTTAGTTAGGTTACGTTTAGGGGATGGGGAAGAGGAGGGAATAGGGAGGAAGGTTAGTTAGGGAGGTAGGGAAGTTCCCTTCCAGTCCACTACTTAATTGGAGTAGGCTAGGCAGGAACTGGGGAAGACCCGATGCATCACTGCACGTATTTACTAAAAATTCCCTCCCCCCCCACATGCACCGCCCGCACATGCGCGCACAAATTTTAAAATCTGCTTGACTCTCAGATTTCCCTGCTTTCCGCCTACCTCTGACCACTTCCTGACTCTCAGACCTTCTTGCTTGCCACCTGCCACTGACTACTGCATGACTCTCGGTCCTTCCTGCTCGCTGACTGCCTTCAACCAAAGTCCACCTCCGGAGTCACCCCAACCATTCTTGCTTCATACCAGTCACCTTGATGGATCTTTTCAGGCCCCAGCCAAAGGCTCAACCTGAGGGGAACATAGGCTAGTCTAGGCGAAGCTTCAGCTGGGTCTCTGCCTATTCAGGTCTGCCTGCTGACTGTGGGGACCAGCAGGGTCTTCCTCTGCATGTTGCATCAATCCCACCTCTGCTTAAGGTCCACGCCCACAACATTTGCTTCATGCAACAGATGTTCATGGGACCAGCCAGAAAGGGAACGACAATGATCTAGTTCTCAGTGGTACTGAGGATCTGATGCAAGAGATAACAGTGGTGAATATGCTTGGCAATAGTGATCATAATGTGATTAAATTTGACATATTCACTGCTGGGCAAATACTAAAGAAAACTACTAAAGTAGCATTTAACTATAAAATAGGAGACTGATAAAATAAGGAAATTCATTAGAGGAAAACTAAAAGGAGCAATTCACAAGGTTAAAAACTTGAATAAGGCATAGACATTGTTTAAAATTACCATCCCTGAGGCCCAGACAAACGTATTCCATGCATTAGAAAAGGTATAAGGAAAGCCAAAAGATGGCTAGTGAGGTTTAATAGTGAGGTAAAAGGGCAATTATGGCCAAAAAGGTGTCTTTCAATAAATGGAAAGCAGTCCTAAGTGAGGTAAATAGGGAGTAGTGTAAGTATTGGCAAGTTAGGTATAAAAATGTAATTAAGAGAGAATTTGAAAAGAAGCTTGCTAGAGAGGTAAAAATATGTAATACCATCTTTTTCAAATGCATTCAAACAAAAAGCCTGTGAGGGAGTCAGTTGGGCACAAGATGAATGAGAAGTAAAAGGAGCACTCAAGGAGGAAAAGGAAACATTACAAAAACGAAATGAATTCCTTGCCTCTGACTTTACTGAGGAGGATGTCATAGTCATACCTACCAAAAGAAAACACATATACAGACAAGCAAATGTAATGAGTGTATATGGTAAATGTTAACCACTGAAGATACCATAGGAAATGGGTGTCAGCAAGCTGGGACAAAGTGCTAGACCTCCTGCAATAGCTGGGAGGTAGCCCATAGGGGTGTGCATTCGGATTGACCGCATTAGTAAAACGCAACTCATATTTTTTTTTTACTTAAAAAATTGATTCGACATAAACGATCGGATTTCCCACATATCGAACATAGATATGTTCGATATGTGGGAAATCGCGATTATTGAGCCAAAATAAAAATAGTAAACCCCCTCACCCTCCTTAATCCCCCCCCCCCCCCGACTTACCACAACTCCCTGGTGATGGAGCGAGGACGCCATTTCTGCAATCCTTGGCGAGAAGCATGTGACGTCGGCGGCACGTCGAGTGACGCCGGTGTCACGTGATTCCCGACTCGTTCGCGCCGGACGGCTCGTTCGGCCCAAAAATAACTTTTGGCCAGCTTGGGGTGGCCTCCTGACCCCCCCAAGCTGGCCAAAAGTTCTTTTTGGGCCGATCGAGCCGTCCGGCGCGAACTCGCCGGGAATCACGTGGCGCCGCGTCACTCGACGTGCCACCGACGTCACATGCTTCTCGCCAAGGATTGCAGAAATGACGTCCTCACTCCTCGCTCGATCACCAGGGAGTTGTGGTAAGTCTGGGGGGGGATTAAGGAGGGTGAGGGGGTTTAAATTTTTTTTTTGCACATATGTACATATACCCAACTCATTGGATTTTTTTTTATGTCCATATTGGCCGCAAGTGGGACCCCCTTTCGGACATAAAAAATATGAACATAAAATTTTGCTCTGCACATCCCTAGTAGCCCAGACCACCTAATTATTCATCCAAATCTATTTATACCAAAAAAACCTTGTTTAGAATGATTTTTGCTATGAAGATAAAAAGATCATCGAAAGTCCAGTTGCAAGTGGAATGAGATCAGCAGATCTGAGAATGAGCAATGTAGTTTTCTTGACAGGTACAAAAGATAAGCCCCCATGATGCAGGGTTTCCCAAAACAACAGCTGTTGTGGGGGTTTTGCTCCTTTGTTGATTGATTGTGTAGTTCACCTGTGCTCAGAACTGATATTTTGCAGGGTCACATGAGTAGTTCGAGGGTGTCAGGCTAAAAGGGGCTGCCTTTAAGAATTAATACAGCTCTTATGATGGATTACACAGGAAATTTGCAATGAGATTAAAATAATTGTAAAAGAAAAGGAAAATAAATATAGACAAGTACAAATTTAAACAATTATTTTTATTTAAAAAAAACTGACTGGCAGGTATAAGTGAGTTTCAGCCTTGATATTAATGATGTTATATGATCATGACTTAACTAATTATCAACAATGAAAGATATTTCATGAATGCTCAGTGTCATAAACTATCTCACTAATATTTTCAGAGAAATACAACAACTACTATGAGATGAGAACATACAAAAACATGAGAGGATGTGAGAACCTAGAAGAATATTTGAAAAGGAAAGAGAACCAGTTCCCAATGAAAATAACTCTTGTCATAAAAGTATACATCAGGAATTATTTTACCTTTCTTACTGTTTTATATAGCAGTTTAAAACTTCAATTTAGAATTGATTCTCTGTGTTAACTTTTTTTTTAACAGGATCAAAGAACATTTCTGCTAAACCATGGATTCAGGTAAGTATTATGGGACAGATTTTAAAAGCTCTACGCGGGCCGGGCCTATTTTAAAAAGGCCCAGCGATGCACGTAAAGCCCCAGGACGCGTGTAAGTTCTGGGGTTTGCAAAAAGGGGTTGTCCTGGGCGGGGCAGGTGGTCCAGGAGCAGGGCGGGGCAGGGTCGGAGGATCGTGTGTCGGCAGGCTGCTGGCGTGCACAACCTGCGCCTGCCTCCAGGCAGGTGCAAAAGGTTAGATACAACTTTTTTTTTGGGGGGGGGGGGTTAGAATAGGGCTGGGGTGGAAATATTAGGGGAAGGAGTGGGAAGGTTAGGTTAGGGGGAAGGGAAGTTCCTTTCCAGGCCTCTCCGATTTTGGAGTGGCCTGGGAGGGAACAGGGGAAGTCCTTGAGTGTCAGCGCATGCAAGGGGGTGCACTAGTGTGCACCCCCTTGCACGCGCCGACCCCTGATTTTATAACTTGCACGCGCAAGTTATAAAATCAGGAGTATATGTGTGCACGCCTGCTCGCAGGTCTTAAAATGTACCCCTACATCTTTAAATGTATATCTAGTGCGATAAAATTTGTCTGACTTGGTTTACTTAGCTTGTATCCCCTGCAGCAGCTGCTATGGGGAGGAGCTAGAGCTTGTTGATTAAGAGCGGAAAACAGGAGCAACACCCGCTTGGCGAGTAGCTTTCGAGGCTTTGAGAACGATGCTAGGGGGCCCTTTTTGCATGTGTCAATTGTAGCCCACTCTTATTCTTGAGTGTGATGATGTCTGGATTCCAAAGACACCTAGATTCCAAGCTCACTATTCTAACTTTAAAAACTCAGAAGGCTATCTCCCTTTCTTAAAAATAATTTTCTATATCTCAGTATAAACTAGAGATGTGCATTTGGGTTGTTTTTTTTGTGAGCCCAGGAAAAATTCTATTCGGATTTCGTCACCCCTGAACCATGCCGAATTAGACAATTTTGTTGAAATGTTCTAATTCGGGAAAAACAAATGCATATCTCTAGTATAAACTATTTGTATCTGGATACCTTAATGATATAGCTACAAGTTATAATAAACAAAAGGATAATTAAAATCCATATCTGTGTCAGTGCTGAGATGGAGCTGCTGAACTCAGTTGAGCTGTGTCAAAGAAAATAGTGCATGTGACTTAGTCTTTCCATCTCTCATGCATACATTCATTTACGTTCACTCTTGTTGTTTTAGGAAATTATTTTAAATAACAATAGAATGTTAAATATTTCCCATTCAGAAGTTTCAATAGCCCATAGGAAGGTACATTTTGCAATTAGAGCTTATCAGGTTTTATTATTGAGCATAATTTCACCACCTGTTTGCAACTTTTCCATTAATTCTGCATAGGTCTTTAACAGCTAAATTATATTTATCAATTTCCCATCTCCCTTTTCTATAGGAGAGAGCCAGCTTTGGGATTAGCTCAATCCTATGTATCCTTTATCTACAGGAGGTAACCTGATTTATAAGGACTTATCTCTTTATAGAATATATATAATATTCTTAGTGTAATTTAGCTAAGTAATTTTTACTTGCTTTCCATTTCATTTGCATGTTCTATAAATGCCAATAAAATTCTACTATTTGGCAATCAATTACAGTTCACTAACTTTATTCTCCTTACCTTTCCTTTTTAAAGGTTTCTATAAGTTAAAGCACTTTCTCACATTCATAATCACACAAACCTATATGTTCCCTATCTACTGTGTGTATTTTTCACTGTTACAAGCCCTCAAGTCTGGGATCTAGCAGTGCAGCTCCTCTCTCAGCACTTCTGCCAGCTTCTCCTTTCTAATCTGTCAGCAGCTTTTTTTTAAAAGCTGTGATGTCACTGATTTGATGAAGTCACTAAAAATAGTGCTAAACCTATTGAGGTAAGAAATATAAGATCTTAATTTCTACTTAAAAACCATCTGGCACACATAACTGTTATAAAAAGGAATTTTAGAGACCATCAGATTCTCTAAATAGAACCAAATTTTGGTGCTTGTCTGAAAGATAGTATCATTCCTCAAACCTAATTCACCTCCCGCTTAGTGTAAAAATCTGGTATCCCTGGAGTTACTTAGCAACTCCCTGGTGATGGCTTCAGAATGTTCAGATTAAACCAATTTTTTCAACGCCCATGAGAAGGGAAAACCCATTGAAATGAATATGAATATAGTACTACTTATAAAAACCCCAAACAAAATAACTACAGTTTAAAAACACATTGTCAGTCCCAGCCCTCACATACAATCACATTGTCAAATTCTGACATAAATGTTCAATATAGCTTCTCTCAGAGCTATTTAATAAAATAGTTCAAAATGTGGGAAATTTTTCAACAAACTAATGGTTCCTTTATAATTTATAATCTTCCTTCTGCTGACCAAACTCACTAAAATCATTTTCTGAGATGTGTAACCTCTTTTGAGCCTTAAGGGTCTCAGTATCTAACTGGATAAATAAACCTTTAAAATAACTATGATGGAGTACAAAATTCAGTCTTGGTTATGTAACTGAATCTCCTTCAGGTGACCACAACCGGCAAAATTTAAATTTTATTACTCTGGAGAAATTTACATTAACTTTAATTGTACTGGGTTCACCATTCTCATCTGCTTCCCACTTAAGTAAGCCAATGTGTCAGCCTTCTCTTTGCTTTGCCATCAAAATTGCTGGATGTAAAAATAAAAATATTGCCCAAAAATTGTATTTTTTAATATAAAAATGGCTGCAGATATTTGGTTACGCACCCGCTGCTGTCACCGATGACATTAGGGGGTCCTTAAACTTCCTGGTGCACCGGGTACAATATGCAACTTCCCCTTTATAATTTGAACTGCAGTGGGAGCTCCCCATAGTTATCATTGCTATTTTTGTTTATTTATATATTTAACATGTTTGCATCAGGACTGATACAGGAGATCCAGAGTGACAGCTCTCACTTGTGTGACTCAAGTCCCTTCCTGCTATTGCGGATTCTTTTTTTTTTTTTTACTTTTCCTCAAGCTCCCACGTCACTTAAAACGATTGATGCAAATCTTTCAGCAGCATCAGGATACCCTCAGATTGGCCGCTGCACTCATCAGCCACCCGCTAAGGCTCCCCGACCCTCTCTCTCTCGTCTCCTCAGCACCATCATTTTCATCGCGACAAATGTTTCTTATTTTAAAACATGGTATGAGTTACCAGAGCCTCCCCATTGCTTTTCTGCCTTGGGCCATTAAAAAAAAAAAAATTAAAATTAAAAACCATGCGGACTAGCTTCCGGGCCTGTGCCAGGCCTCCCCATCACCTCTGGACACTTTTAATTTCTTAAAAAAAAAAAAAATTGGGCTATTTTTTAAAATAACAAATCGGAAGAAGTCTTATCTTGGGCTGAATGCCCCACCATCTCAGGGATCTCGTCAGGAGTAACCAGGACTCCTGCAGAGCAGGTAATTTAAATGTATATAATTTCATTCTCACCACATTCATAACTGAATATTATTTTCATGGGAACCTGTTCACCTTATGGGGATTATACAGCTTATTGTAAACATAGCTGTTGTAGGCCATATGACCTTATATGACTTTTTATCTGCATAGCATTTACACTCAGTGGAACAGATTTTAAAAGCCCTACACGCGTAAATCCAGCTGGATTTACGGGCGTAGGTGGGTTACGTGCACCGAGCTATTTTGCATAGGCCCGGCGACGCGCGCAAGCGCCAGGACGCATGTATATCCCAGGGCTTTGTGAAAGGGGAGGGGCGGGGCGGAGGCCTCTGGCACAGCGGCGCGCGCAACCTATGCCTGCCCAGAGGCAGGCGCAACTTGCGGAACAAAGGTTGGGGGGGGGGGTTAGGTAGGGCTGGGGGGGCAGGTTAGGTAGGGGAAGGGAGGGGAAGGTGGGGGGGCGGAAGGAAAGTTCCCTCCGACGCCGCTCCGATTTCAGAGTGGCCTCGGAGGGAACAAGAAAAGCCATCGGGGCTCCCCTAGGGCTTGGTGCACGCAAGGCACATAAGTGTGCACCCCCTTGTACGCGCCAACTCTGGATTTTATAACATGCGTGTGACTGCGCACGCATGTTATAAAATCGGGTGTAGATTTGTGCGCGCCGGGTTGCGCGCACAAATCTACGCCCGGGCGTAGGTATTAAAATCCGGCCCAGCATGTTCTGTTGTCTGCATGTATGTTTTGTTTTGGTTGGTTTATAACCATCCTAAGAGGTTTTTGGTTCTGTGATAGTCATACAAATCAACTCCTCTAATTTTACTTTCATCCATTATAATGACTACAAAATTTAGTGATGTCAGTTTTACCATGAATACCTCAGTATGTTTCTATAACTCCACCCCCTAATCCCCCAGCTTCCAAAACCCACCCCAATTCAAAATTCCCCTCTTCAGTGATACATATATAGAGAGTGTCAAACTGACTCTATGCATTGTGGGGTAGATTTTAGAAAAGTACGCCCGCACGTACTTTTGTTCGCGCACCAGGCGCAAACAAAAGTACGCCAAATTTTATAAGATACGCTCGTAGCCACGCGTATCTTATAAAATCCGGGGTCGGTGTGCGCAAGGGGGGTGCAGATTTGTGCACCTTGTGTGCGCCGAGCCCTGCGTGCGCTGCCCATTCCCTCCGAAGTCGCTCCGAAATCGGAGCGACCTCGGAGGGAACTTTCCTTTGGCCTCCCCCACCTCCCCCCATCTTCCCCTCCCTTCCCCTACCTAACCCACCCCCCCAGCCCTATCTACACACCCCTACCTTTATCGCGAAATTTACACCTGCCTAACTCGCATGTGCCGGTCGGCTGCCGCCACGCGATTCCCTGGCCCAGGAGCGATTTTGAAGGCCTCGGCCACGCCCCTCAAACACCACTCGGCCGGAACCACACCACCCAGAATGCCCCAAACGCTGCGCCACCCCTCCCGACACGCCCCCCGACATGCCCCCCTAACAAAGCCCTGGGACTTATGCGCGTCCCGGGCCGCGCGCGGGGGGCGGGGGTTTAAAGGGTTACGCACAGAACTTATGCGTGTAACCCTTTTAAAATCTACCCCTGTATCTCCCTCTCTCCCTCCCCCTCCCCGCACTAAAAATGTTTTCTGTGTAATGCAAGCACAATGCACCGAAAAATAGATGTAATTTCTAGTGCTAAATCCTGTGTTGCTGTATTGCATTGAGCACTACCAACCCTCATTACCATAATCACCTCCCATTGGAATACTCTATTTGCCTTGTGTTATTTATTGTGTGCATTAGGGCATTAATATACGTGTTAAGGCCCTAATGTAAATTGAAAAATGAACCAGTTAGAAAGCCAGATATCTTTGAATATTTGGGCCAAAATTACTGACTACAAAGATAGACGGTTTAATAGGATAGAGTAAATATGGTTTAAGCAAAGGGAAGTCATGCCTTACCAATTTACTAGATTTTTCTTGAAGATGTTAATAAGCATGCATATAAAAGTGAGCTGGATGATATAGGGAATTTGGATTTTCAGAAGGCATTTGACAAAGTACCTTATGACAGATTCCTCAGGAAATTGGGAAATTATGGGATAGGCAGCACTTTCCTATTGTGGATCTGGATAAAAGACAGGAATCAGAGGATAGTACTAAATGGTTAGTTTTTCAAATGGAGAATGGTCATTAGTGGAGTGTCCCTGGGCTCTGTATTGGGACCTGTGCTATTTGGCATATTCATAAATGATCTAGAGAAAGGAACAAGTAAGATAACCAAATTTGAAGATGACACAAAATTGTTATAAATCGTTAAAATAGAAGCAGATTGTGAGGAACTGCAGAAGGACCTTGTGAAACTTGGATACTAGGCATCCAAATGGCAGATGCAATTTAACGTAGACTAGTACAAAGTAATGCACATAAGGAAAAATAATCCCAACCATAGTTACAGAATGTTGGGTTCCTTATTAGCAGTCACCACTGAGGAAAAAGAGCTTGTAGTCCTTGAGGACAGTACCTTGAAATATTTGGCTCAGTGTTGAACAATCATAAAGGCAAATAAAATGTTAGGAATTATTTGGAAAGGAAAAGAGAACAAAACTGAGAATATCATAATGTCTTTGTTAGATCCATGGTACAACCGCACCTTGAGTATTGTGTGCTGTTCTGGTTGCCCTATCTCTAAAAGGTCTTCAACAAACATCAAAAAGGTACAGATAAGAGCGATAAAAATGACAAAGGAGATGGGAAACCTCACTTATGTAAAAGGCTAAACATATTAGGGCTCTTGAGCTTGGAGTACAGATGACAGAGGGGATATGACTGAGATTTATAAAATCATGAGAGGAGTGGAATGGGTAAATAGGGAATGGTTATTTATTCTTTCAAATAACATTAGGACAAGGAAACACTCCCTGAAACTAGCAACTGGCAGATTTAAGCAAAATTGTAGGAAGTAGGTTCTCACTCAATGCATAATCAAGATGTGGAATCTGTTGCCAGAGGATGTGTCAAGACAAGTAATATAATGGAGTTTCCAAAGTAAAAGTCCATAAATACTTATAGTCATGTAGACTTCAGATCAATTATTTGCGATCTTATAAATACTTGTGATCCAGACTGACCACTGTTGATGACAGGATGCTAGGCTTGATGGATCTTGGTCTGATCCAGCATGGCACTTCTTATATTCTTATGAGATGTCATCGCTGTCAGTCATGGTCACGTTGCATGCTAGGGGTGTGCATTCGTTTGTAACGTATTGGCAATTCGCAACATATATGACATATTCGTTGTATTTGTGGGGGTCACGAAATGTATGGCGAACCCCCACGAATACAACGTATCACTAAGGAATAAACCCCCACCCTCCTGACCCCCCCAAGACTTGCCAAAAGTCCCTGATTGTCCAGCGGGCATCCTCGAGCGATCTCCTGCACTTGGGCTGTCGGCTGCCGGTATTCAAAATGGCACCGATAGCTCCTGTGACATAGTAAGGGCAAAGGCTATCAGCGTCATTTTGAATACTGGCAGCCGATGGCCCGATTGCAGGAGATCACTCCAGGACCCCCGCTGGACCACCAGGGACTTTGGCAAGTCTTGGGGGGGGGGGACTCCTGACCTCCCCAAGACTTGCCAAAAGTCCCTGGTGGTCCAGCGGGTGTCCTGGAGCGATCTCCTGCAATTGGGCCATCGGCTGCCAATATTCAAAATAGCGCCAATAGCCTTTACCCTTACTATGTCACAGGGGTTACCAGTGCCATTGGTCAGCCCCTGTCACATGGTAGGAGCACAAGATAGTTCCGGCCATCCATTGCTCCTACCATGTGACAGGGGCCGACCAATGGCACCGGTAGCCCCTGTGACATAGTAAGGGCAAAGGCTGTCGGTGCCATTGAATACTGGCAGCCAACGGCTCGAGTGCAGGACATCGCTCCAGGACTCCCGCTGGACCACCAGGGACTTTTGGCAAGTCTTGGAGGGGGGGGGGGTCAGGAGGGTGGGGGATTGTAGTAAATTAAAATGTAAAGTGTTGGGATGGGGTTCTTTTTGGGAAACAAATACATATGTAACTAATGAACGGATCGGGGTCCCCCGAGAATGGATGCAAAGGATTTGTGTCCCGACGAATACGAATACCGAATGGGATGAATCTGTCCTGCTGCCATCCCTATTGCATGCACTCTGGACAAAGTCTTTTGACTTCATGAAGAGATGTGCCTCTCATTGTTTGTTAAAGCAGAAGGAAAGAGTGTGGCCTTGCAACCTCTGTACATACAGAGAAGCTGTAGATGGTTTTAGGAAGTTTCAGCAAGAATGTTAATTTGACTTTTTTTCAATAGCATCAAAACATCTGGGCTCAAAACAGTCTGCATGTGTCTTCAGACAGTAGAATTGCAGCTGGAACCATATCCCTTGTATTACATGCAAAACATAATTGTCTGTAATAAAATTCATGTGTATAAATTTTCCAGAAACATTTCCTTGTTCAAAATAGCAGGTGTAAGTGTGTACAGGTAGATCTGATGGGATAATTTTCAAAGCAGATATTATTCGTAATCTGCTTTGAAAGCTGGTTTAACTTATGTATGAGCTACAAAATTACCCTCGGTAAAGATAAGTTTCAAAAGCATTTATGCATTTATGCTGCTTTAATATTGTATGCCCAATGTATGTATAAACTTATGCTTTGTTTGCGCATAAGTTTACTTAGACTGAGCAGAGGCATTCCTGGGGGAGGAGTTGGGAAGGGTTTGCACTTACGTGCATACAGTTGAAAATTCACATGTATGCACGTAAGTTGCAACTTCAATGTATGTGCGGAAATGTTCCTGAAACATTTCCATGCACTAAATAGCAGATATAACTGTGCACAAATAAATTTGATGGGATAATTTAAAAGCAAAATAATGCACGTAAGTTCATCTAAAAATGGGTGCCACAAAAACAGGTATTTACCAGCTAATGCATGCATGATGTTACAAAATTACCCCCTAAGTTTATACATACAGATCATATATTCTTTCATACTCTTTTTTAAATAAATCAATACATTTCTCCTGCTAAGTCAACTAGTTGAATTAGACATTTATAAAAGTATTGATCTTATAATCACTTGAGATCATGATCTCTGATAAATAACATACTTAATGTCAGAAACAAGACTTTTATCATAGAAGTGGGTATAGAATGCCTATTGATAAAAACCTTATTTTTCAGACCTTATCATCTCAATGTCTAGATTACACTTCCTGTGACACCAATACACATTCTAACTGAAATGTAGCTGCCATGGGGCAGCTTACATTTTAATTCTGTTGAGATCAGCTCTTTCAAGGCTAGAAATGTTTTCTATGCTATTACAGAAAAAATGATGACATTTAATTATCTAACGTCTTTAATATGGTCAATCTGTTTTCTTTGTAGTAACAAACATTGGCATTATCTTCATTCAATCTAATTTTAATTCCTAACATTAAAGGTAACTGCATTTCACTTTTGATAGATAAGGCAATATTTCCAAGAAGTGCAAATAATTGCTTTATGGAGTTGGCTTGCATAAGAAGTATGCTACTTTTTACATATTCACATATCATTGCATTGAATAAAAGTAAAAAGGAAGTGAACTGTAGACTTTAAAGCTCTTGGCTACATATGATACTGATTCTTACACAAAATAATTATTTCCAATGGTTGTTTTTTCAGCTCTTCCTGATCTAAAAATAAGGAAGCCAATAAAATCTATTCACAGAATTCATGAGGATCCAAAAGAGCATAACCATTGATACAAGTGATGGGTTATCACAAAAATATCAATATTGAAAGCCATTTAGCAAATAATTCCAAAGTTATCTCGCTCAATGACAAGTTTCTGAATATTTGGCCACTTATCCAGCTAAATTATAGGCAAATAAGTCATTATCCAGATATATAATTTATCCAGATAAGAAACATAAAATCCGGAAGAGTTTTGAGACTGGACAAAGTCATTTGGCTAACTTAGCTGATTTTCTGGCACTACTATGGGTGATAATGTGTGATACATTATCTCCCACAGCTCTACAGGCCCCTAATTTCCCTAAACCCTGCCCAAACTCCGCCCCTTTCCCTAATTTAAATGTTCAAATCACGATACAGTAGTTATCATGTGCGTTAGGGCCTTATCATGTGCAATAATGTCTTAATGTACATGGTAACGGCCCATTACAATTTGATGAATCACCCTGTAAGTTAGCCAGATAAGTTTAGTTCTGCTTTAGGGGACACCCAAGATAGCGGCACGCTGAGCTCAAGTGCGAGTAGTGTGCCCTGCTGCTTAACGAAAACTGTTGTTTCTTTGGTACCAAATGCCTCCTAAAAGGGGAAAGTACGTGTGTACCCAACAATCCCCTTCCCTTCACCGATAACGCAACAGGAGATCACCTGCTACATGAACTCACCAACATCTACTCCGAGAGTTGAGGAGCCAAATGAGCGAGGCGGGGAGCGAGGACTGCCTACGCCGACGGAGGAGACGTCATTGAGCCCAGATCTAAGGCAGGCTCCGGTGCAAAGGGCTGGGGTGTTGTCCATACCCAGAGCACTGTTTGAGGGAACTGCTTCCGGGTCTGTTGCAGTGAAGGGAATGCCGACTGCAGCCTCGTTGGAAGCAGTAACACCTTTAGCGGTTGTCCCGGAGGACCTAAACACTGCTGGAACACCAGGTACCGGGTCGGAAGCAGGGGCTACGGGGGGTAACCTCAGTGATGAAAACCTGCAATCCATCAGAGATGAAACCTCCGAGTTTAAACCCCTGGCAATCCCTACACGCCCTGAAGTCGTGACCCTGGGTGCCTTGTGGGACTTAGTCGCAGATTTTACTGCAACACTGAATAACTTTAATGTGAAACTGGAACATTCAATCAGACAAAGTAACCAAATCTGAGATACAATGGCAAGTTAATACATTGATGTCAAAAATAGCAGGTTTAGAAAGAAAGGAAACTGAGATTCAAAATTTCAAGGCTGCTATAGTTAAAGACAGGGAGGCATTGGCAAGAAGGATTGAGAGTTTGGAAAACAATGCGAGACATTTGAATTTAAGATTTCTAAATTCCCCCAAAATAATGGGTGAGATTCCTTACTCCACGCTGAAGACATTTTTTTCTGGAGATATTGGGCTTTACCCCAGAAAACATGCCATCAATCAATAATTGTTATTTTCTGCCTAAACCTGCAATTACATCAGTATGGTTAAGCCTTCAGGAAGATTTGACTGAGTTTCTTAAAAATTCTACACTTATTTATTTATTTATTTATTTTAAGTTTTTCTATACCAGCATTCGCGATGAGAATCGCATCATGCCGGTTTACAATTACACTTGACATTATTGATAGAGCAACATTACTTGTTTCCTTTATTACAACGTCGAACATACAATTAGTGATGAAAAATTACTTTAGAAAACTTCCTGTGAATTATATGAATGCTACAATTAAGATATACCCTGATTTGTCCTCGACAACACAAGCACGATGTAGAGGGTTTTTAACCCTCCATCAAGAAACTATAGCTATGTGGTTTTCATTTCTATTAAGGTTTCCCTGTAAATGTTTGATAAGGAAAGGGGTTGAGACATATTTTCTTTTCACCAGAACAATTAAAAATATTTCTGGATTCAAAAAAACTTGCCACCTCATTCCCAATAGGCACATAAATAATAAATAATACTGGAATAGTGTGTTGATGCCTTGCTGTGAGAATCTTTCTTGTTGTCCTAATTCTCTCTTTTAAATTTCCAGGACCTCCCCCAAAATTATTTGTTTTTTGGTCAAAATGGATAAATAATTTTGTTCTGTTTAATTTATCTTGAAAATAATTTTCTCCATGTATTTCCATGTGCAAAACATTGTTTGTTTTGTTATTGAAAATTTTGATAAATAAAGAATAAAAAAAAAAAAAAAAGATCTGCTTTAAAGCAAGCCTAAAGTTATCCAGCCTTGTGTGGCTGGATAGCTTTCTCCTTAACCGAAAATCTTCAAGGAGAGAGTGGGAAGAGGGAGTGGAAAAGAGGCTTGAATGTAAAAATCGCAAAACAAGGAGGGGGTGGGGTGATATGTGACATACCCTCACACACACACACACACACACACACACACACACACACACACACACACACACACAAATTAAAGTCTTTTGTGGAGGTTTAGGATTTGATATTGCTCAGCCCTGCATGGCCAATGTAAACCTATTGAGGAAGTAGCTTGGAATTAGGCTGCTGACCTGCAAAGGTCTTTTTTTTAAAGGTTTTACTGAGCTACTTTACTGTATATCTTTGAAGATATCTGGTTAAGTAGTTATCCAGCTACACAAGGCTGGGTAATTTAACAAGCTTACCTGTTATTTTCAAACAAAATCAGTTAGGTTTTTAAGTTATATGCTGATTATATGGGACAAGTTATCTGTCTAGCCGAATAAATTGTCAAATAAAAGGCCTACTGAATACCTAAATGTATTTTGGTAGCTGCAAAATCTCTGGAATTTTTGTCCATAAATAAAGATCTTTCAAAAGCAATGTTGTACTACTTTCACTGACCAGCTACCGATGTCTGCTGCTTGAACAGGATTAATTTCTTTGACACTCATGAAAATAATGAGAATTAATGGCAAATAAGGCATTTTTGTTTCCATTAGGGATGTGCATTTGGTTGAAATGAATGAGTAGAATACAAGAAAGAGACCATTTTCTTTTTATTTATGAATTCCCCTCTGAATATGAATGGAGAATTTCCATTTGGGAGCTCCAGTCAGTAGCATCTTGGCCTCAGTGAGGAGGTAGGGGAAGTAGATTATACTGACAATGTTGAAACTAAACTCCAGGAAGAAAAGGCAGTGGAGTTAGAGAGCATGAGAGAGATGTCCATGGCCCTTTTACCGCAAGGTCCTCCCTAACCTCAATTCCACTGCCACAAACAGCAGTAGCCTTTCAAGGAGAGGCGATTGCAGAACACATTAGGGATGTGCAGAAGGAAAAAATTTGTTTCGATTTGGTATTCATTTCACTGGGACCCAAATCTGTTGTATTCGTTTCATAGGGGAGGGAAACCAATTTGTTGATTAGCTTTATTCATTTTCCGATTTCCAATTAAAGTCAATGTGGGAAGTATTTGCAGCCTATTTTTGACTACAGAATTGGAGTTTTCTTATCAATTCTAATGAAACTTCTGGGGAGCAATCATCAGAATGAGAAAAGAGCTCCAAGGTACTTAGACTGTGGCAAAGTGGCACCAAAGTGGCATGAATAGCCTAAGGCACTTTAAAGGGGCAAAGGGGTACCAGGAGTGGCAAGAGTGCTTTAACAGAGGTGAAAAGCAGCAGCGAGTGTCAAAAACACACCACAGCTTCAAAAGAGAGCACTGATAACAGATGCATGAACCCTCGAAGGCAGCATGAACAGCAAAGTGGCAAGACAAGTGGCACTCAACATCCTACAGCACAATGAAGGGGGAAAATAGCAAGCAGAAAGACTAGCCCCAACACACTGATGAACCATGATAGTGGCAAGAACACCCACAGGAGTTGAATGAGTCATCTGGAGTATGGCAGCAAGGCAGAGTGGAAGAAAGCTGATAGGGCAAAAACAGGCTGGCAGAGCAGAGGTAGTCTGGTCCTGTGGTTTTGATAGGGGCAAGACAGGCTGGCCCTGGGGAAAGTTCCATTTCCTTTGAGTAGGAAAGGGCTCCCTAGAATGGGTTGGCACCTAGAGTGGAGTACAAGCCTTCAAAGCATAGTGACGTGGAGGAGGTCTCACTGTGAACAGCGGTTTCAACATGGGTCCAACAGGGTCTAAGAAGATAGCCGGCTACACTGGGAGAGTTCCCTTTCCTTTGAGCAGGAAAGGGCTCCCATGGAATGGTTTGGCCCCTTGAGTGGAGCACGAGCCTTGAAATCGTGGCGACAAGGAGCA